>NC_065445.1:165947369-166616119 GCF_917563875.1 Diabrotica virgifera virgifera
GGTAAATTATCATTGTATACTGGGCGTACCAATCAAACTGGTTTTTTTTCAATTTTCACAACACCCTGTGGAATATTCTAGCCTTTATACAATATTGAAATTAAAACCCAACTATAGCCCCAGGTTTTCTTAACGTTCTGTTTGTTATTCATTCGCTTATGTTGGATAATAAAAAAGTTAGGGACTTTAACAACTAAACATGTTCTTTATCAATACATGGTGTTTCTAAATAAGTGCGACAAACTTTAAGGGGTAATTCTGCATGAAAAAATAATGATCGTTTACTTGATAAAGCTATGTCCGCAAATGCTTGCAAATATAAAATTCTTTTGCCAAACGATCATTATTTTTTCATGCAGAAATTACCCCTTAAAGTTTGTCGCACTTATATTTAGAAACACCTGTATCGATAAAGAACATGGCTAGTTGTTAAAGTCCTTAACTTTTTATTATCCAACGTAAGCGAATGAATAAAAAAACAGAATGTTAATAAAACCTGGAGCTATAGTTAGGCTTTGATTTAAATATATTATAAAGGCTAGAATATTCCACAGGGTGTTGTGAAAATTGAGAAAAAAAACCCAGTTTGATTGGTACACCCGGTATACAATGAAAATTTACCTGTCTATCAACAATATTATCATAGCTATTTTGTTAAAGAATAAGGCTATAACATATTAAAAAAAAATTACTTAAATCGGACAACAGGTTTGGGAGATACGAGACATCAAAAATTACCCATTTTTTTGGGGTGCCCGTTTTTCGTGCCGGTGAGTGTAGATTAAATTAGAAGTTCATTGTAAAAAAGGAAGTAAACAAAAACACGAGAAAAATGAATTTATATAAGTAAATAGGTAAGTAAATATTATAGATTAAAATAAGTACAGAAAATATATAATTATAGAGATATATAATCACTTATTGTACCTTCATTTAAGGCTAATTTAAAAGTAAAGCAGATATGCTATTATTCATGTTTAAAAACAAAAGGCACACAAAACACTAAGTACGATTAGGACCGCGAATCTACAACAGATAAATGTCTGGAAACCGTTACACAGGGTTGCCAAAAAACGGAAGTCACACCGAGCGGTGTGGTATACGGAAGACGCTACGCGTTGTGTACATAGCCTGTATAGTAGCACGGGAGCGACACTAGCGCTGGTGATATACCGTCGAACTAAAATCTGATCTTATGAGTATGTTAGATACGATATGACTTCCAGCGAAATTTTTAATATAAGCCTTCTGATACCATCTAGTAGCCAAATTCGTAAAAATATAGGCAAAACGTTGTGACTTCCGAAATCGGAAGTCATAACGGTATATATGAAGTAACAACGTATTACGAGAATCTACTTTGGAAGTCACATGGATACATGTATCAATATATATATATATATATATATATATATATATATATATATATATATATATATATATATATATATATATATATATATATTGATAAGGGGTACCTTGTCGCCTCAGAAACGGTGAATCGGTAGACGTTGTCGCCTCATATATGATGTTGTCGCCTCACTTTGGTGAGGCGACAACGTTTTGGGCTGAAAATTTCAGGACAGCTTCCCAACCACCTTATGAGTCGATGTGCAAAAAATAGTTTTGAGGTGACAACGTACCCCTTTTCACTATTTTTTGGTTCGTTAGTTCGGCAGTATATCACTGGCGCTAGTATCGGCATTGCAGCAGTGACTGGCTGTATGTTGTCGCCTCAGCATATAAATTCTACTTTTTGTTTAACAACCGGTACCTTGTTGCCTCAGATTTTGGCAACGTCGCTTTCAGTTTGCATTGGGTATTAGGTCGTGAAATATAAAAATATGCGCCGTCGGTACCGTAACAAGGCAGCTAAAAACTTTATGATATAAGTTGCAGCTTACGATTTAAAATTGTTGCCCTTATACAGGGTGTCCAAAAACTCTACCGACAAACGAAAAAAGGAGATTCCTCAGATAATTTTAAGATAATTTAACCCAATTCACTTAGTCCGAAAATGCTTCCTAAGGGAGCTAGATCTCTTTGAAGATGGCGTCTTTTAATTAGTTTTTCTTAAATAGCGCCAGAACGCTTCTATTTAGAAAAACGAAAATTATTACGCATATTTATCATCCAGATATAAATCCATTCCATTCATTGTGGATTTCCAATACCGGTCATAGGCGCCCGTTTTGGGTACGGCAACGGTTATTTTATCCGGTACCTTTTTTATTTAATTTTTAAGCATTTTTGACTATGGATTATTAAATTGTGAATTATTCTAGTACTAATAGGTACTCTTGCTTTAAGTCCATAGAATATACAATTTTCTAGAAACATCGATTTGAAAATTTTTCGTTTCTTGAATTACAAAAAAAAAAATTAAAAAAAAAAACTATTTAGAAAACGAAAACTGGTACGTTTGTTTATATCCCAGAGATGAATCGGTTTCATTAATTGCAAATTTTTAGTACCGGTCATATGTATTCGTTTTGGGTAGGTCAACGCTTATTTTATCGCATAACTTTTTGTCTTTCATTTTTAAGCATTTTTGACAATAGATTATTAAATTATGAGGTATTATGGTACTAAAAGTTACTCTTGCTTCAAGTTGGTAAAATACACCGTTTTTTTAAATTCTTTTCAAATTCAAAAAACGAAAAATTTTCAAATAAATTTTTCTAGAAATCGATGTGACCTACCGAATTAAAGCAAGAGTATCTTTTAATTCTAGAATACCTCACAATTTAAAAATCCAGAGTCAAAAATACTTAAACGCTAAAGACAAAAAAGTTATGCTATAAAATAACCGTTGCCATACCCAAAATGGACGCCTATGACCGGTACTAAAAATTCACAATGGATGGAATCGATTTATCCCTGGAAGATGAATAGGCTTACCAAATTTCGTTTTTCTAAATAGAAGCGTTTTGAAGGTATTTAAGAAAAACTAATTACTAGATGCCATCTTCCAAGAGCTCTAGCTCCCTTAGGAAACATTTTCGGACTAGGTGAATTGGGTTAAATTGTCTTAGGAAAATATCTGAGGAATCGCCTGTCTTCGTTTGTAGGTAGAGTTTCTGGAGTATAAACAAGTTCTATAAGAGAGAGAGCATGCCGGAATAAAAATATGTTAGCTGGTCGCATAGGAATTAATAAAAATTACAAACAGAATATTAGTAATCATGGAGCGTATGTAATACTTAAGTAGTTATTATAATATGGAACTGAACAAGTCTATGCCCCAAAGGATCATGAAGACGAAATGATAGGAAAATTCTAAATAGTCATTAATTTAATCCTAAAAAATAAAAAATTCATTATATTATGTGACTTTATTACAAAAGTAAGAACATAAATGATTTTTTTTTGTAACAGCAGTAGGAAAAAAAATAACAGTTATGACAAAGGATAAACACTGATATACCTACTATCGAAATTACAGAAAGTTGAAAAACACTAAAATGAACCTGAATGGCTTAACACAAATAAAAAAAACTATGTAAAACCAAAATAAATATCTTTATGTGGGTGACATGCAAACGGGAGTCAATCTAAGTAAATTTCGTATAGGAATTTATCATTGAGCAGTAATAGCAACAGTTTCAAAAATCTCAAAAATGAAACAACAAAACACTATCCAACATCAGAAGTTTACTACTTCTGCTCTGAAAGAAAAACCCGTATTCTGACATTAAAATGTTTGAATAGAAATGACAACAGTAATATTTCAAGCAAAAAAATATAGGACGATAAAATGAGAAACTAACAAAAATAAATTAACAAGACATGAAACGAACAAAATAACTGAAAATAAGATCTTGATAGATGGCGATGTAAAGAAAACACGGGAAATACATATCATCGAAGTACCCTTATTTTATTATTTATTTTATTTACCATTGATATTGCTCACCAGATTAATATCCTTATAGGTAATTTGCATGTTTGTGCTTATTTGTTTACGATTTTTGCTAGCCCTTCAACTGATGCGTTATCTTTCCTGATCCTCATATATTTAGGTTCCTTAATATTAGGATTCAGTCCATAACGCTGACTCACTTCTGTAACTTTATTGATTATGTCTTGTAAGCCTTCTAGCTAGACTATTAGCAAATGACGGTATCATTATAAACGACATAACAGAATTTGCAAGCAAAAAACCGTGGTGGTTCCAGTAATAATTACGTTTCTGAATCGCAAACCCTTACAGCATGTGTAATGGATCCAAAAAACGTTGTACCTAAATTAAATGTTAAGGAACAAGAGTCTTCTACAAAACGAAAGATGTATAGCATTTACATTTACGTTAATTTTGATAATTCTTACTTAAAAAACCATAAGAGAGAGGGTATAAACTATGCATGTAGGGGAAGAATGCAAACCCTCTCTATATTTATTATTAAGTATAGAACGAGGGTAAATAATAATACGATTGCTTTAAAGCATATTTTAAGACCCAAAAATTTTGACGATCTTAAGTGCTCCAAGAGTTTTATATGTCAAAAATGAATAACCATCATTTTCAATTTCGTTGCAACGCGAAACTACAGGCGCATCATATTCTAGTCCAATCAGAGAGCGCTGCAAGCGCCTCTACAGGTTTCGAAACTTATTAGTCTCTCATCAGGAGGCACATATGCTGCTCTCTCTGACCCAACTAGGACAAACCCCGGCGTGCAGTCACGAATTGCAACGAACGAAATGGCTGGGATGCCCTAGCGGCAACTGCTAGCAAAAGACTAAGTTTTCAAACTAATAGCACATAAAACAACACCAAAAATGTTGCTCCACATCCTACCAGATTGAAAACAATGGGAACCTTCTCTGGTTATACCTTTGAGGCTTCTAAAATTTGCAAGCCATAACGGATGCTGAGACTAAGGAAGATGAGGGAATTTTACAATTTATAATTCACGTCTCATCTGCTCAGCGAGGTAAAGTTCCAACGAGAATGGTTCCCTTCGTACTCCAATCAGAGTAAACATGTAAATCAAAAATTAATAAGCATTTTCAATTTCGTTGCAACACGAAACTACTTAGTCTTTAGTTTTATATGTATACAATAGTTTTAAAAAGACCTTCAGTTCTCCTACTCGTATTATCGCGTTGCACTTGGGTACGTACCTAAAACTATGTTGCTATGAACACCTCCATTTAATACTAAAAGAATCGGCTGATTTTACGTGTACAACAGAAAGACAAATACAGGAATTGGCCAAGGGCTATAAATACATAATTTGAAAACGTTGCTGACAAATCGTTGGAATTTGGAAATTGCTTCTCTCGCTAACAAAGATATTCAAGAACAAAAATTGCCAAAGCTAGTACCACTAAGTGATATTAAAATATTTTGAGAAGAAAGTATTAAAATTGGTGTGAAATGTCAGAAGACGTTTGAGAGCAATATTGATAATGCTGAAACATAAAAATTTAGTTAACTATGCTCTAGCATTAGCCATTATTTTTAACAGAAGACGAATAGGTGATGTTCAGTATTTAAAAATTCAGCAATCTAGTAACGAAAGATAAACGGATTTCAGTGATTTTGAAAATGTTTTAACTGAAGGAGAAAAGGCACTTACGAGAGGACACAAAATTCCAGTGTGTTCTGGTAAAGGTTCTTGAGCTGTTGTTATTTTACTTCCAAAAATGTTGCAAGGTTTCATAGAAACTTTAATAAAACATAGACATAAATACATGTCTGACGTCGTCCGACGTTAATAACTATATGTTTGCAGTTCCAGGCAGTAAGCTAAAATGGGACAAAGGGGATGTTTCGATCCGTAAATTGACAAGCAAAATGATTTTAAAAAACTCTGAAGCTATATCAAGCAACAAATTACGCAAAAATATTGCAACAGTAACACAAATTTTAAGTATGTCCAAAAATTAAACCTAAATAATTTATCAAGTTTATGGGGCATGACGAAAAAATGCATGATGAATGTTATGAATTACCTGCTGACATTTATCAAACCGTAAAATTGTCAACATTTTTAATAGTAATGGAAAGGGATTCTCTTCCTTTAGAATATAAAAGAAAATTGCTTGAAGAACTAGATTTTCACCACGATTGAGAAAAATGCGGAAGAAAATAAAAAAAGCAATATTCAAAATACGAATATTAATTTTCCAAGTATTGCAGGTATGCAAAAAGTTAAAAAAAGTAAAGCGTTGGTTGCAAAAGATAACGTTCTGGCTCAAACAAGTAAAGAATTTAAAACGGACAGTGACGATAAGTACTATCCAAATAAAAAAACTACTCAAAGCATCAAAAAACCAAGCAAGGGAAGATTCCGAATGCGATTCATATGTGCCTCCACAAAGAAGAAATATTAAAAAACAAACCTTTTAAGAGAACACTTTTCAAATTATATTCAAGATGGCGTATATCCATCTAGATAAAAAGATGAATTCCAATATTATAAAATCAAAAATTCAACATCTTATAAAAATAAAATATGTATGGCATATGTAAGTTTTTTATATGATGCTTAAGTGAAAATATAGAAATATTTTTTTTTACTTTTTGTTGCTATTTTTATAATTTTTTTTTATTCTTAGATATAATAAACATCTAACCAACGCCTCAATTAAAGGGTTTGACATTTAAACAAAACATAATGAAATCATTTTTGTAGAAGAAAAAAATTAAATAGGTACCTAAAAACCTAGTTTTAAGTTTTTCTCAAAGTTTTTTGAGATTAGGATAAAAAGACCACTACACAAATTGTAGATTTTTTTATCGCCTACAGCTTTTGCGTTGCATTTTTTTAAACGATGCAATGTTTAGCCAGAAATTTCAGAAAACCATTTTCGCCCTTAAAACCACCCCACCTTCACCACCTTATGGATTATTTTCGTACACTTTGCTGTAAGAATACGTTTTGTTGGAACGTTTTTACAGCCATGTATACTAGTTCACTGATTTTTAATTAAAATTTTTAAATAAACCGTTGACACTTTTTTCTGTGAGATAGGTAATATGTTTACTGCAAATAATAAATTTTATCGTTAAGAGCCTTTATAATTTTACTGTATAAGAGCAATAATTCACACAAAATAACTTGGCTTAGCTTAATTTATTGCAAAATACTAGCTTTGGAATATCTACTAATAAAAATTTTTTAAACATATAATCCAAACAAACCACTTTCATACCTTAAGCTTATTTAAAATATCAAAAATAACCATCCTTTATTTTTAATGTAAACAACAATAGAACATGTGAACAAATTCCCACTATTTCTTTACCTATATCCGTAATAAATACCTATACTACCTCTCGCTGTGCACCAAAGTTCGACCCACTCAATCCTTTATTCATTTTCGAATATTTGGCAACGCCGTCTGAGGCAACAACGTACCGGCTTTCATTCTTAGTCATATATAGTTGTGAGGCGACAGCGCATTGGATTTAATCGTAAATTTATATATAAAAAAAAACATTTAAAATCGTTTCCCCTCTTTAGAGATTCTTAATTAGAAAGTTCCCCTCATTGTATATATGCATATATTTTTTGAAAAAAAGAACTACAAAAGGCTGAGGCGAGGTCGTCATAGTTTTCACCGCGAGGCGACAACGTACCTTTTATCGATATATATATATATATATATATATATATATATATATATATATATATATATATATATACAGTCCCTGGCCATATTATTAGACGCACTGTAAGATTTTATAAAAAAAATAATTATGAGGTGATACTAAATAGGTTTTTTGTATGTACCAGACACAATGTATATCTATTATTTTGTTGTCTATTTAATTGTCTAGTTTTTATCACAAACTAATCATCATTATTAATTAACAAATATGTATTTATTGACTCTTGAAAAAAACAAAAATATCGACAATTAAATGTTAAATATTTTGTTGAGCCACCTATAGCCACTATTAGAGCTTTAATTATGCGCGGCATACTATCACTGCAAACATGTACTACAATGTAGAGCTAGTTCGCGTGTGTAGTAGGATACTACACATGCACCCTGGGTAATGCTAAATGAACTAGCACGTACTGGCAGTCAGACAATCCTTAGGATCTCCTGACCAAACAACACTTCCAACGATAGATGATAAACAAAATAAACGGCCCTTGTGAGGACCGCACAACCAGACCATCGGACCTATAGTTCGAATTTGCCATATAAACATAGAAGGCATAAGCTATGCTAAACGCCAGTTTCTATCAAAACTATTAAAAGAGGACAATATTGACTTAGTTGCTATTCAGGAAACCCACTGCGAAACAGAGGAGCAACTACAAAAAAGAGGCAAAATACCGGGCTATGAACTATTAGGCGCAACTTACCACCGAACATACGGCACAGCCACATATGTCAAAGAAATGTTGTTCTGAAGCTATTTTCTTGTGGCATTTTTACAATTTTAACTATTTAGAATGGGAAATAAGCCACAATATTATTAAAAAATGATTTTTATTAACGTTTCGACGCCCAAATCGGGTGCCGTCGTCAAAATACAAAATACTATTGAAAATACTGTTAATAAAAATCATTTAATAATATTGTGGCTTATTTCCCATTCTAAATAGTTAAAAGTGTCAAAGAAAATATTGAAAATTTGACTGTATTTATAATGTGGTCACAAAAATCGCAAACATTACCGTGTCCAACATTTACAAACCACCAGCTACGTCTTGGCCAGCCCAAGCAATTGAAGTACATCCTCACCCTGCTGTATACGTAGGAGATTACAATAGCCATCATGAACGGTGGAAGTACAAAAATAGTGATGCGAATGGGAATGCTTTAATAAAATGGGCAGAAGACGAACGCCTGTACCTTTTGTTTGATGCCAAAAATCGGCCAACCTTCAGATCCGCGGCATGGAAGCGGGAATACAACCCCGACCTATGCTTCGTTTCGACCGACAACAAAGACTTACCTCTAGGGGCTTCACGAAGAGTTCTAACTAATTTCCCACACAGCCAACATCGACCAGTAATAATAGAAGTAGGGACGCAAATCCCTTTAATTAGTTCTATCCCACGTCCAAGATGGAGTTTTAAAAAGGCCAACTGAATTGACTTCTCTGCGGATCTGGATAAATGCCTAGGATGGATTACACCTAATATCAAAAGCTACCACAGATTTGTTGGTGCCATGCTAAGTGCAGCCAAAAAACACATACCAAGACGCTATCGCAAAGAATATATCCCTGCCTGGTCAGAAAATAGCGAGGAGTTATATCAGAGCTTTCTTGAAACTAGCGACCAAGAAATAGCGGATGAACTACTTAAAGAGCATCTAACAAAAACTGCCCAAAAGTTGAGTACAAGAAATAACATCATACAGAAGCTCTGCGGTACCACCAGGGGAGCATCGGCTTCCACTCTCCGCTCTACTGCCTTAGCCCTTGTTTTCTCGACCGCTGAATATTGTGCTCCAGTTTGGCTACACACCCCACACGTAAAAAAGATCGACACTCAGCTGCACAGCACTATGAGGATGATAGCTGGTACAATTAAATCAACTCCCACCCAATGGCTTCCAGTATTAAGTCACATCCCACCTCCACATTTAGAACGAATTGACGCACTTACACGTGAATACAAAAATATCATGAACAATATAAATCTACCGATCCATCAAGATACCGAGGATGCACAAAATACCCGTCTACGCTCTAGAAAACCACCAATAAAAACGGCAAGAATGATACATGAGGAGTTCAACATCACGAATGCATGGTCCCAAGAATGGAACGCATGGCAAAATAACATGCCCTGCATTACCCACAAGCCACCAGGTTTTGATCTTCCACGTAAAACATGGTCCACTCTCAATAGGATCCGAACCAGACAAGGCAGATGTGCATACACGCTACATAAATGGGGAAAGAACCCGTCTCCTCAATGTTACTGTGGGGAGAACCAAACCATTGACCACATTATTGAAGAGTGTCCCTCAAGATCCTACAATGGTAGCCCTGAAGACTTCCTGTTTGCAACTTCAGAGTCAATTGATTATATTAATACACTTGTGTGTGGAAAGATAATGGCATGGAATCAAGTCCATTTGCCACAGAAAGTTGTAAAAGGAATTTTCTTATAGTATAACTACAGAGATGTGGGTTATGCCGTTTTAAATTTGTATTTTATTTTCTTTAATAAAATTTACTAAAAGTTCCAAGGTGTTTTTATTGGCAGCTAACAGAATGTGTGTGAGATTTAATGGAAGAAAATATTTCATTTCAATAAGTGTACGAATTAAATCATTGGATTTTTTTAAATGTTTTTTGCAGCCAAAAAATATATGATTTAGATCTCCGTAAGAGTTCTGATCACAACTACAGGCCGAGGACTGTATAATGCCCAGCTTAGCAAGGTGCGATGGAAATCGCCCATGATTTGTTTTAAGTCGAAAAACACTTGCCGAAAAGAATTTTGAAGTAGGGTAGTTGAAAATATATAGAGGTGGGGATGGTAGGGTAGGATGTATTTTAAAGTAGGTATTTTGTGAGTTTTCTACAGTATTTTCCCACTGTCGTTCCCATTTTAATCTTATTTTATTTTTTATCAAATGAAAGACGTCTGGTAATGTATAAATATTACAAAGAACTCCGTTAAGTACTGCTTCCTTAGCCAAACTATCAGCTTTTTCATTACCTAGTATACCTGTATGACCTTTGACCCATACAAATGTTATATTTAAATCTGCTATCAAATTTTTTAAATTGCATAATATAGGACATTTCATTCTTTCAAATTTTATGCTTTTTATTGACTCCAATGCAGACTTAGAATCAGTTAGTATTACTCCATCTCGTAAATTATTTGATGTTAACCAAGTAATGCCCTTCCAAATTGCTATTTCAGCAGTATATATGCTACATATTGATGGTAATTTAAACATAAATGATTGTTTTGTATTTTGGATAAAACTCCACAACCAACTCCGTGTTTTGTTTTTGATCCATCTGTATATATAAATGGCTTATTGACTAATCCACCTAATATGGATTTTAGAAGGGTGTAATTTATATGATGGTATTCTGTATAATTGGGTATTATGACTCTGTGTGGTTTTATTAGTGATCTATAGGGTTTGGTATACATAAACAATGTTTTATTTTTACCAAAAGAAATGTGATCAGCATTGGTCTCAACGAAAGCTTCTGCCAGTGGAGGAGAATTCTTTAATTTCCAAAAGCGGTTTGTTAAATCTTCTTTTGCAATATCACTTAATTTGTTGATCATGTTTGACTCTAAGGATTTTAGTTTTAAAAGATATTTTTGTGATAATAGCTGCCGACGCAAATCCAAAGGCAATTCATTACATTCTGCCAGTATTGCTTTCACCGGTGATGATATCATTCCACCTATGCAAGTTCTAAGACATTTATATTGAACTCTGTTTATTTTGTTTAGATTGGTGTTACAAGCAGATCCGTATAAACAACATCCATAGTCAATGATAGACCGCACATAGGCTCTATAAAACAACAAAGCTATACCAGTAGCTGCGCCCCAACTTCGATTTGTTACACACCTAAGCAAATTATAGCCTTTCTCACATTTGTTTATTAAGTGACGTATGTGACTCGACCATAGTAACTTGGTGTCAACAATGATACCTAAATACTTAAACTCTTTAACTACCGACAAGGTACGCCCACACAGAGTTAATCTCTCTGGTGCACGTAGTCTATGCCTGGTAAAAAACATAATAGAGCATTTTTCTGTTGAAAGGGTCATACCAGTTTCTTCTGTCCATGTACTTACCTTATGCATAATATTATCAAGAGCCTCAGTGCATGCTTCATAACTATTTTGGATGGTGTATATACAGATATCATCTGCATATTGTATGCAATTTACGGAATTATGAAATAGTGAATGAATATTGGCAGAATATATATTAAAGAGTATAGGACTAAGTACGGATCCCTGTGGCAACCCATGATAAACAACCCTTGGACCATGTAACACATTTCTATGGTCTCTAATATAGACATGTCTAGAAAAATATAGTTGCAATATATTTAGAGCAGTCGTTTCGCTAAGACCAATCTTAACCATTTTCTGTTTAAGTATATTTATATTTACAGAGTCGTAAGCCCCTTTTATATATAGGAATAAACAAGCTAGATACTTGTTGCCAGAAAAGGCAATCTGGATGTCATTTACTAAATGAGTTACTGCATCCAAAGTACCATATCCCCTTCTAAAACCGTATTGAGTATTAGGTAAGATATTGTTATACTCGATGTACCACTCCAGTCTTGTTTTTATCATTCTTTCGAACGTTTTAGTTATACATGACATTAAAGATATAGGGCGATAAGAGGAAGGCATATTTGTATCTTTAGTAGGTTTTAAAATTAAACAAATGGTAATTTGTTTGAGATGCTCAACATAGTTTGAATTCACCCACCGATCATTGTATATATTTAGTATAAAATTTTTAGCAACTTGGGGAAGATTTTTAATAATGTCATATGTAACATAATCATTAGCCGGAGCAGTACATCTAGAGGTCTTAATTGAAGCTTCAAGTTCTGTTATATCAAAAGGTGCATCCATGTAGTGGCTGCCAATTTTCTCGTTCGGACCTTCAAGCATATTTGGCACAAAACTAGGTGCTACAATATCAAAAATTTGGTTTATTAGTTCTTCAGATAGAGGATGGTTTTTAAAAGTTGAGTTTTTGTTCGATATTTTTTTTTATAAAACTCCAAATTTTTGATATTGGGGTATTTTTATTTAATTTGTTAATAAAATTTTTCCAGCATAGTTGTTGCTTTTGTTTAAAAAGTAATTTAGCTTTGGCCTGAATATGCTTAAACTTGAGGTAATTTTCATAATTCGTGGTAATTTTATATTCATGGTATGCGTCTTTTCTATCATTAACAATTAAAGTGCATTCATTATCCCACCAAATAGGATTTGGAGGTTTTTTACTGTTACCTGAACGAGATTTCATTGACTTAGAAGCTGCATCACTTATTACTTTCATAAAAAAATCAAAGGAGTTATTATTACTGTTATTGTTATAGATTTGTGTTTCGATTAGGTTTTGAAAAAGCGTCCAGTCAGCTGAAGACTCAATCCATTTTCTAGAAGGTGTTTTGTTAGTGGGGGTATATTCCCGAGATATAGTAATATGGATAGGGAGATGATCTGAGCCAAGTGTATCATTCAGAGGATTCCATTCAGATAAACTTAAAAGGCTAGGTGAGACAAAGGTAAGATCTATGGCTGAAGGTCTTTCGTTAGGTCTGACTATCTTAGTAGGTCGTCCGTCGTTTAAAATAATTAGGTTAGTTTCTTCTATAGCTTCTACAAGTCGATTTCCTTGTGAGTTATCTATTGTAGAGCCCCAAAGACTGTGATGACAGTTAAAATCACCGCATATAATGACATCACCCTGTAGTTGTGAAAAAAGATTATTCCAGTCAGTCTTAGTTGCCTTTATGTTGGGAGCTTTATAAATGGAGGCTAAGGATATCTTAAGGTCATCGATATATGCTGCACATACTTCTATTTTGGAATTAAAGTTTTTACGAATTGAAATTTCATGATAGCATAGGGAATCTTTAATAAGTATGGCAGTGCCTCCGAATCCATCAGTTCGATCTACATGTAATATATTGTAAGTTGGTAAATGAAATATTTTCTTTTTAGATAACCAAGTTTCGTTAAGCATAATTAAATCAAATTTAACAGCGTGATCGTTTAGAAAATTAATAAGATTAGCTTTGTTTTTTGTAATGGAGTTACAGTTCCATTGCAATATATTTATCATCTACTTAATAATAATTTTCGTCACTATCACTATCATTGTATTGTATCGTATCTAAGATTGTTCTGGGTTCTGTTTGTGTTTCCTGGATAACTAGTGGATCTGGGTTTACCAAATTAAATTTTTTAAGCATATTTTCAAAAATAGAAGGAAGTTTCTGCAGTATCTGTGATTCTAATTTTTCTTTGTATGAATGGAAAGCTTCTCTATGTGGATTAGGAATGATAGGGTTTGAAGCGGTATTTTTAAGTTTAAATGAAGGGGGTTTATTAACTGAAAGGGGCGAACTTACTTTGCGCTTTTTCGGCTGTTGGTAATGAGGACGTGGTACCCAATTTTTATTACTCGTGGAGGGGGAATTGTTCGTGTCAATATTACCATTCAGCTCAGGGAAATTGTTTAAATTATTTAAAATATCGAAATTATTATGTGTTACTATTTTAGCGTAAGACGGATTTCTTACAATAACTTCAGCTTCTTTAAATGATACATTTTTTTCAGACATGATCTTTTTAATTTTTAATTGTTCCTGGTATTTCGGGCAAATTTTTGATACGGACTGATGGTCATGCTTTTCACAGTATATGCAGTAAGTGTCAGAAGTGCAATCGGTATCATCATTTTCATCGTGGGTTTGACCACATTTTTTACATTTAGTTGTAGTGCTTTTACAGTATTTGGCTGTGTGGCCATATCGAAGGCACCTGAAACACTGAACTACAGGATATATGTAGGGCTCTACAGCAAATCTCACCAAATCAATTTTAACAAATTTTGGCAAACTATTTCCTAAAAACGTCAAGACGATCATTTGCCTAGGGACAAACTGTGTCTCATTATCAGAATCAACTATCCTACGTTTCATTCTTTTTACATCTACAACTTTATGTTCACTTTCGATATTCTCCATTATATACTTTTCGGACAAAAATGTGTCAATTTGTCTGATAATTGCCTTTTTATGGTTGAAAAAAATAGGTATATACGCGATCAAATTGTTATCTTTTATTAATTTATGTCCTATAATGGCATTAGAAATATTATAAGATTTAAAAATAATTTTTACTTTATTTCTCCCAACTAATTTTATGTCAATAACATGTGTGTTAAAAGTAGTATTTTTAAATAAATAGTGCCCAATTTTAACAGCCGATAAATGACTTTTTTGATCAACCGGTTCAACAATAACATAGTACGGTCCGATGTCTGTCGAAATATATTTGTTGTCTAAATTATATATTTTATTATCAATTTCCATTTCGCCTTGTATATCTTTCTCATCTGGTGGGTCTTTTCCAGACAGGGGAGTACCCCCGTCGGAAGAGTTACTCATTATAATATTAAAAAACTTGTACTTACCTTAACTATGGGTTTATGAAATAACAAACCAAAATAAAATATCTACCTGCCTAAATTCGAGCAAAAAGTAATTAAGCGCGTGTAACAAAACCAACCTTACTGTTGGGAAGACACACTAATACTGAATATTAATACACTTGATGTTTGTTTGTAACTATTTAAAGTTTGTCATATATCTATATTACTAGTGTTCGTAATTTTGTTCTAAATGTTTTGTAATTGCCATACGATAAATAAAAATGTACTACGATACTTGTAGAATTAAAGCTCTAATAGTGGCTAAAGGCGGCTCAACAAAATAACATTTAATTGTCGTTATTTTTGTTTTCCTTCAAGAGTCAATAAATACATATTTGTATATAATATGCATATTTGCATATAATAATAATGTTGTTTTATATGTGATAAAATATAGACAATTAAATGGACAACCAAACAACATACATTTTGTCTGGTACATACAAAAAACCTACGTAGTATCGCCTCATAATTAACATTTTTTATAAAATTTTATAGTGCGTCTAATAATTTGGCCAGGGACTGTAAAGAAACGTGGATTTCTCCGGATAAAACACAATAAATCAGATAGACCAGATATTAGTAGAGAAGAAGCACACCCAAAATATAATAAATATAAAAAGCATGAGAGGAGCGGAATGTAACTCGGATCACTTTTTGGTAAGAGCAGGTTATAAAATGAATGCTAATATAAAGAAAGACCATCAAACCGACAAAGAAATCAAAAAACAATTCAATACAGCATTACTAAAAGATAATACGACACAGAAGAAGTACGAAGAACGAATAACCAACAGATTAAACGAAGAACCAGAAACATTACAACTGGAAGAAAAGTGGGAAAGCATAAAAGAAGCAGTTTTAAACGCCAGCAAAGAACATTAATTAAAGTTAATAGAAAAAAAAAAGCAAAAGAATGGTATGATGAGGAATGTCAAAAAATAGCGGAAGAAATTAGAAAAATAAAAATAAAAAACCTAACAAAAAATAGTGATATTAGCACAGAACAATATAGAGAATTAAGGAGAATGATGAAGAGAGCATGCAGAAATAAAAAAAGAAAATACAACGAAGAAAAACTTAAAGTGATAAAGGAGAAATTCCAAAAAAAAATAAGATCCTTTTACCAGGAAACAAGAAAAATGGAAAGAGGGTACCAAAAACAAAACCCATATATGAAAAATGAGGAAGGAATATTGGATAAATTGGCAAACTTACTTTACACAACTTTTAAACTAAAACGAAGAAGAAAGGGAAACAATCCAGGAAATTGAAGATGACCGTATAGTAATAGAAGCACCTACGAAGGAAGAAATAGAAAATGAAATTAGAGGACTAAAAAACAATAAAAGCCCAGGAATAACAGATATACCGGCGGAAATAATTAAGGCAGGAGGAAAAAGACTACACAAAGAAATACATAATCTGATAAAAAGCATATGGGAAACAGAAAGAATACCAGGAGAGTGGGCCCATAGCAAGGATATGCCTCATACATAAAAAAGGTGACAAAATGAGATGTGAAAATAGAGGATAGAGAATAGAGGAATCGCGTTGCTTGAAGTCTTTTACAAAATCTTGACAAAAATCATAAGGAAAAAGCTAAATCAATACACGGAAAAGATATTGGGCGAATATCAGGCAGGATTCAGAGGCAATAGGTCGACGACAGACCAAATATTTGCGTTAAAAGAAATTCAGATTACGAGCTACGAACATAAAATAGCAATAATATGTCCTGTCCGTCGACTTTAAGCAGGCCTACGATACGGTAAAGCGGCAACAGATGTAAGAACTAATGAAAGAGATGGGCCTACCAAGTAAAATCGTCAGGCTGGTAAAAATGACTATGGATAACACCACAAAAGGAATAGCGTGGAAGGAGCATAAATCAAATAATTTTGAAAAAAAGGAAGGATTAAGACAAGGAAACTTACTATCAACGACTCTTGTTAATGTAATACTGGAAGGAATATTTAGAAAAAGTAAAATAAACACACAGGAAACGATTTTTAAAAATGACCATCAATGTATAGCATTCGCAGACGATCTAAAACTGTAACTAAAAGCAAGAGAGAGCTAAAAAAATTAATGAGCAACATAATAAAAGAAGCAAAAAGGTTTGGTCTCCTCATAAATAAGGAAAAGATAAAATATATGATAATAGGAGAAACAGATAAGGAAAAATAGACAATTTTACATTGGAGATAGAAGGAGAAAATTAATGCGCGTTTAAAAGAGTTTCAGAATTTACTTATCTCGATGTAAAAGTAGATGAAAAGGGATATGGGGAAGAGGAGATAAAAGCAAGAATAACAAAAGGAAACAAAAAGTATGGGGCATTGCGATCATTAATGAAATTTAGAGATGTCTCAAGAAAAACAAAAATAAGAATCTACAAAACAGTTATCAGACCTACAACTACATATGCACAGTGCCTATTTTACCACTAGGCCCGTGAGGCACCTGCCTCAGGCCCGCATTTTAATAGGGCCCGGAAAGATCACTAAAAAAGTTTTTATTGCAATAACAAAATAAATTTTCTAAATTCTTTCATTTTACGAACAGGAAATAATTAATGATGACTCCAGAGTTTTTCAAGCGACTTCACCTGACACAAGTACATCTCCGTCATCTCCTATAGAAAACTAAAATGTCAACTCTTTTCCTAGCGATATAGGAGATTGGCCAAAACATTTAAATCTGAAATTTCACCAATATCTTATAGATATTTGACCGAATCAATATACTGATAAAATTAGTGAATGTGTTACACAACTGGATAATAATAAAACCAGACTTTTGCAAAATACGATTTTTCATAAAATGAAAGCTAATGAAGAAAATAATAAGAAAATTCTTTATTGTTCTTCTAACTTTCGATGGGTATAATGACTGGAAAATATCAATAGGACAGTTATTCAACATGAGCAATCAGCTGAACATATTTCATCAATTGGTACGTTAGTCAAGAGAAGTAGTACCTACAGCAGGACAAATTGTAACATTATTGGAAAAAAGTTATTTAGAAGAAAAGGAACATTGGAGAAACGTTTTTCAACAAATAATATCTACATATCATTAAATTTTTGTCCAAGAACGGTCTATCCTTTTATGGTTCGACAACCAAATTATTTACAAAAGGTAATGACATAATACCTACAGTGTGACGCATTTAAGATGAAGACAGCTCTATATTTTGGTTATTAAAATAAATACAGGATTTGAAGCTTTTGCGTATATAGACAGGTAGAATGTTCACATTTTTTAAGATACTCAGCTGAAATTTAAATGTTAAACGCAGCCTACTTCTCCTTCAGGTGCCGTCCTCGTTCCGAAGTTTGGCTATCATCAAGGCTATGCGTATTTTTGATACCGTAGATCTAAATAATTGGCAGCTGCTGCACTTGTACCAATCTCTTAAATTCTTTAACCATGAATTGCCACGCAGCCTACTCCGACTCCTCAAACAGGGTAAATTTTCCATATTTTGCTTCGTGTTAGAGATATCGGAAACAATTATTTGAAAACGTTGTTAGGGGGCTTTCAAGTATTACGTAACGCGATTTTTGAAGATTTTTGACACCCGTCCCCCCAGTAACGCACCGTAATGGGGCGTTCAACTATTACGTAACGCAATTTTTGAAGATTTTTGACCCCCTCCCCCAACCTGTGTTACGTAATACTTGAACGGCCCCTTACAAATATTATTATAACCCCACATACCAAATTTCACGGCAAAATTCGTACTTTTAGTTTTTTCATTATTTGCAGTCAGCTAAAACTTTTAATTGGCTGGCCCAAGATGCATCTCGGGACAGCTTGGAAAAATTTTAGGGTCCTGACTACAAATACTGAAAAAACTAAAAGTGCGAATTTTGTTATACAATTTGGTATGTGGGGTTAGAATAATATTTGAAACAACTTTTTCAAATAATTTTTTTTCGATATCTCTAACGCGAAGCAACATATCCAAAATTTACCCTGTTTGAGGAGTGGCAGTAGACTGCGTTTAAAATTTAAACTTCAGCTAAGTATTTAAAAAAATTTGATCACTCAACCTCTCTGACTGTGCAAAACTTCAAATCCTGTATTTATTTTGATAGCTGAAATATAGAACTGTCTTCATCTTAAATACGACACACTGTATTTAAACATTTAATTGTTTAAATATAAATTTTATTTATTGTTAATAAAAATTTAAATTTCTAGTGCAACTATATTTCTATTAAATAATTAATTCATTTAAAAAAGTTGTTATTGTTATTAAATCATATTTAGGGGCCCGAAAATTGTGTAGTGCCTCGGGCCCGATTTGAAGAAAAATACGCTCTGCATATGCATGTGAAACATGGGTGCTTAAAAAATCAGTAATAGACCTTTTAAAAAGATGGGAGAGGAAAATACAAAGAGCAATATATGGAGGCGTGAAAATAGATGGTCAATGGAGAAGAAGAAATAATAAGGAACTTAAAGAACTAAAATAACGACGGAAATCAAAGCACAGAGAATTCGATATTTGGGACACATTGAAAGAATGGGAAGGAAAAGAATGCCAAAAATGGTATTATCACGTAAACCAGTACAAAAAAGAAGAATAGGTAGACCAAGAAGGAGATGGAAAGACAGCGTATATGAAGACTTACAAAAAAGTAATATTGTGAACTGGAAAGAAAAAGCTTTGAACAGAAAACAATGGAAGGAAGTGGTCAAGAAATGTATGGAAAGACTATAAGAAATATTAAGTGTTTTATATGAATGAATGTAATATTGTATATAGTAGTATAGGACATAGTGTTATAATTATTATAATATGTAATAGTAATTATTGTAAGCAAAAATTAAATCTTTCAGCCCTAGTTCTTCAGGGCCTGTTGAGCTTAATAAATAAAAATAAATAATTGTTTTTATTAAGTAATAATCGATTTATAGTTATTATGATTCGTTTTTTAAATAGGAGGAGTAACATAAGGAGACTGATTTACACGGGGTACACATATTTTGGGCGGCAATTTTCAAAACATCATAATTTTTGACCAGACATTATTTTGAATGTTTTTGAAGTTATACTTATTTAGGCGCGATTGGGAAAATGTTGAGAGTGAAATTTTATAAAAATGACAGTATGAAGTAAGGTCAAATGAAATGTGAAAAATAGTATATTAAGTATGGAGAACGGTAAGGGTTTTATACCGATCGAAGACAATTGTTTGGAGGAAGAGCGGAGCGACGACTCCAATTATTGTCTGAGATCGGTTACCCTTAACGTTCGACATGCTTATAACGTTTTTTGCACGATTGATACCATGATAAATTATAAAATTAAACATTTTTGTCATATTGACTAGTTTCATTCATTTTATCAAGATAGATACTTTGGTTGTTAGGTAGTAACTAGGGTGCATAACAACAATGGAGAATTGAGTTTTTATTTAGTTGTCAATAATTTTAAGTACAATTTTGATTATTATAAATTAAAATATAAGCGAAAGTGAATTTGAAGAAATTGAACGGGCTTGGGAAGAAGGGTGTTCCGCAATTATTTCCGAAAAATCCAAAATCCGTTATCAAAATACCTACCAAAGTTTTAAAAAATGGTGCGAAGGCAAGAATTTAAGAATCGAAGAAAAGACTCTATTGGCATATTTCGTTCAAAGACATATGCAGTTGAAAGCTCCTGGAAGCCTCTGGGCATAATATTCAATGATTAAATCCACCGTTTTTCTTTATGATGGCATTGATATTTCCAAGTTTTCAACTTTGATCGCGTATTTGAAGAGAAAAAATGTTGGCTATAGGCCTAAGAAAGCGAGCATTTTTACACGGGAGCAATTTGAAAAATTTCTGATGGAGGCACCGGATGAAGAATTTCTAGTTCACAAGGTAATATAAGCTAGTTTAGGTAAAGGAAATACTCTAATGAAGATTTTTTCATAATTTGTAGGTCGCAATGATATTGGGAATATCTGGTGCCTGTAGAAGAGAAGAATTATATAATATTACTATGAATGACATCCAACAAACCGATGGTTTAATGATTGTAAAAGTACCCAATACAAAAACGAACATCCAGCGTACTTTTACAGTCGTTAATAAACCAGACGATAAAATCCCATATTTAGAAATTCTGCAAAAGTATATAAAACTTCGTCCGTTACAAGTAAAATCAAATCATTTGTTCTTAAGATACGCCAAAGGAAAATGTTGTGCTCAAGTAATAGGGAAAGGGACAATCGGGGGCTGGCCTTCTCAAATTGCCAAATTCTTAAATTTGCCTAATCCCGAGAACTATACTGGCCATTCGTTCAGGAGGACATCAGCAACGCTTTTGGCTAATAAAGGTGTTGATGTCCTCGGATTAAAGCGTCATGGAGGTTGGCGTTCATCGACAGTGGCAGAAAGCTATGTAGAAGATTCTCTTCAAAATAAAATAGATTTTGCCGAAAAAATATTGTGCAATACTAGTAATACTACTAATGTATGCGATTCTGTAGAAGTTTCTGTTAGAAGTGAAACCACAGCCCAAACAAGTGGGATTTCATTAAATAATTTAACAAATTTTACCATAAGTTTCAATATTAATAAATAATTCGTTTGTTTTCTTTATTCTTTCAAAAAATAAATTAAAATTAAGAGATTTTTTAACCCGACGGTAAGTGAATTACTTACCGTCGAGTTGGAGTACTTACCGTCGAGTTGGATTACTTACCGTCGAGTTGCTAGTAAATGTCACCTACTGACGTAAAATCTGTCACGGTAAACAGTCAAAAATGATCAATCGTGCAAAAAATATATTGGTGTTTTTAGTAAATATATTTTAGTATAATAATTTTTGTGTCTGTAAATTTGTCTTTGTTGGGAATAGGATAATTAGTAGGTATTAAAATATGATGAAAAGAGAATTAAAAATCTGTCTAGAAAATCTGACATTTTTTAGATTTTCCGCAATTCATCAAGAGAAAAGCAACTGCGGGGAGGCTACAGTTCATAAAAAATAACGTATTAAGGTTATTTTAATTTTTGATATTATTTTAAGTATTAAAATTAGTTTACTATTTAAATGAAAATACAATTCAACTGTTTAAAATATATTTATTTCGTTGAATACATAATAATAGAAGTATAACTTCTTACGTACATACAAAGTACATACACTCTTTTTTATAGCTTGATCTTATTGGCTGGTAACGTGCGTGAATTACATTTAAAGGGAAATAAGGAGAATCCATTACACAAAGATACTTAAGAAATTAGGATTTACTGGTCGTGTTTACAAAAAAAAATTTTAATAATAACTTTAACTTATAACATAATGATAATACCTAATACATGTAGGTAACAAATATATAAAGTTTTTATTGATTGTCTTCAATGTCTTAGAAAGTAGAGTCTTTCCTACTACATATTGTTTTCATCAACAGAAATTGTGAAAGGTTCCTGCAGAAGATCAGTTAGTCCATCCAACTCAAACATTTTATTTTTCTCACCAATTAAATGTGTCACACAATTTTTCCAATCTGCAGGAGCAACATTTTCTATTGGTTTACATAGCAAATGTCTTATAATCAACTATTTTCAATGGGAAATAAGCCACAATTTTTCCAAACAAATGATTTTATTAACGTTTCGGCGCCCAAGTCGGGTGTCGTTGTCAAAATACAAAATAATACTAAATTAAACAAAAATGTTGTTGCTTAGTAAAAAATTCTTCTATCTGAATTCGCTCTACCGAGATTAAAGTTGACACATTTGGAATAGGAAACATACAACACAAAAATTCCTACCTCACACGTTCATACGAATTCAAGACCTACGACGCTTAGGTGGAACTAGGCAGGGCACTTAGCTAGAACACAAGATGGACGGTGGACACGACGAATCATGGAATGGAGGCCCAGAAACTATAAAAGAAGCCGAGGATGATCACCGACTAGATGGACCGACGACATAAAAAGAGTACCGGGAAACTGGCTACAAGCGGCCCAGTGTAGAGAACACTGGAAAGAACTGAGGGGGCCTATATCCAGCAGTGGACGCGATTGGCTGATTGATGATGATGAAGTTAACAACACCTATATAGCATGAATAAAATCGAAACTAGCAGGATATTTACTGCAGTGTAAAACCTATAGTTGTTTCTTGTCATGTAAAAAGCTTTGTCAAATATCCGTTATTACTTTTGCCGTTATGTTTTACTCACAGAAATCTACAGGATGAGCAACTGTACAAAGTCAATTCAAAATTAAACGACGACGTGAATTTAGTTTTAATTATTTTATTATGATATAAAAATATCTCTAGACTTCTCCGATGTATCTACACTCACCGGCACAAAATTCCGCCACCTAAAATTTTTGATCAAGTTTGACAATTTATAACTTTATTAGCTATACCCCGATTTTCAAGATTCTTGCACCAGTATGTAGCTACATGTATTGATATCGTTTGATATTTTTCCGGTAACACAAAAATTTTGCTTGCATGGTATTATACGGGGGTGAATGGAAGCGTTGTATTTTCTCCTAACTTTAAAGCATTGTGTGGAAAAATGGAAGAGCTGATTTTGTTTCATACTCCTGTCATATTACTCCGGAGGCATCACTAAAATTTTGTTTTTTGAATTATCCGAATATCTCTTTTCTTGTAAGAGCTGTACCATTTTTAGTAAATAAAAACACTGATTGACTCATAAAATAGAGGTTGGGTTGATAAGATTAGAATGGCCCGCATGCAGCCCAGATCTCAATCCTATTGAGTATTTATGGGATGAATTAAAAAAAGCTATTCGCCGTCATCCTAGGCCTCCAGAAAATTTGGTACAGTTATTGCCCTGGTAGAGGAATATCGGGCTATTCCACAGGCAAGGATAACACATCTTTATTCGATGCCTAACATATTGCGGGCAGTCGTTGCTGCAAGAGGTGGACATACCCGCTATTGATTTGTTTTGTTTTGTTGTTAATTTTGTTTTGTTTTGTTAATTTTAGTGCGTTTGATATTTTTAATTAAAAAAAACCTTCAAAGCAG
The DNA here is from genome assembly GCF_917563875.1 of Diabrotica virgifera virgifera. Taxonomy (NCBI): domain Eukaryota; kingdom Metazoa; phylum Arthropoda; class Insecta; order Coleoptera; family Chrysomelidae; genus Diabrotica; species Diabrotica virgifera. The sequence goes on from NC_065445.1 coordinate 165,971,559, forward strand.
TGTTTTTATTTGCAGCTCTTAGAATAAAAGAGATATTCGGGTAATTCAAAAATCAAAACGTTAGTGATACCTCCAGGATAATAAAAAAGGAGTATGAAACAAAATCAGCACCCCAATTTTTCCACAGAATTTTTTAAAATTATAAAAAAATACAACGCTTCCATTCACCCCCCTATAATGCCATCTAAGCAAAAAAAATTTATTACTCGAATAATAAAAATCGACATCAATACATGTACCTACAAACTGATGAAAGAATCTTGAAAATCAAAGTACAAATAATAAAGTTATAGATTGCCAAACTTACTCAAAAATTTTGGGTGGCGGAATTTTGTGCCAGTGAGTGTATATTAATATGTGCACAGAGAGTCAAGGGCTAAAGGGACTCTCAGGAGTTCGACCTGTTTCAGAATTTAATTCAAAAATCGGCCATTCACGAAAAAATGTATTTTTTCATTTGGGTTTGACACACTGCAATACCTACTACATATTATCTAATTCTTAGGCCCGGTACTTTATGTCTCGATTAAACCTCGGTAAGCTAACCGGGGTTTAATCGGGACCTCTTTGGGTCTCTTGCGTTGTAATAATTTTTTTTATAACACCTGTACGTTGCATATTGCTATCTGGTCACAAATGACCAATTATCAATTATTCTCTGACCTAACTTAATGAAAAAAAAACAAAAACTTAAATCTAAGGGCATACCAACTAATGCACTACAACTAACATGCAATAACATCACAGCACTATGCTCTGCTTTTTACACTAAACTGTTACACATTTACACTAACTCAAATGGTTTTGTCCTCATGAGTCTTCCTTTAGTTCAGTGTTGTCAAGAAGCTGGATTGCCTCGACATTCACATGACTATGCAGCCTCTACTTGTGACTTGTTGCTGTTCTCTTGATTACTTCGGTCACAAGTCACAGTTTCCATACCCAGGTCCTGGTGGAGGTTGCTGTTACAGATATACCAAGGAGCATCAACAATGTTCCTCAGTACTTTGTTTTGAAATCTCTGGATAATATGTAGATTACTAGCTTTGGTACAGCCCCAGAGTTGGCACCCATATACCCATACTGGCATCAGTACTTGTTTGTAAATGGATAATTTATTATGAATGGATAATGTTAAATTTTTTTGCAATCATCCAAGACAATTTCTTATACCTCATATCTAGCTCCCCTCTTTTCTTTTTGACATGGACTTTCCAGCGCAGCCTCGCGTCTAGGGTGATGCCCAAGTATTTTGCTGATGTTGCATAAGGAACTTGTGTATCATTTATTCTAACTGGGAAATTTTCTATATTTTTATTTGTGAAGTTAATGTGTGCCGATTTAGACTCATTTAATTTTATTCGCCATTTTCTGGTCCAGGTATGTATTGTATTTACTGAGAGTTGCAACTTATCAGTCGCTTCTTCACTAGTGTCCTATCGCTAGTATAGCTGTATCATCAGCGAAGGTGGCAATAGTGTTCTGTTCTAGTTCTGGAATGTCACACGTATACAATAGCTACAGGACCGGACCTAATACGCTCCCTTGTGGCACGCCAGCTTTGATCTCCCTTAAATCGGTGTACACTTCTTCTGGTTTAACTCTGAAATATCTATTCGCAATGTATGATTCTAGGATTTCCGAATACTGTTTAGGCATAAATGTTCTTAGTTTATAGTTTAAACCCTCATGGCAGACTTTATCAAATGCCTGTGCTACGTCCAAGAAGATTGTAGAGCAGCGTTTCTTTTCTTCTAATGTTTTTTCTATTATATTTGTTATTCTGTGAACTTGATCTATAGTGGAATGTTTATTTCTGAAACCAAATTGATGATTTGGTATAAGATTTTTTCTTTCTATTATTGGTTCTATCTTTTCAATAGGAGTTTTTTAAATAATTTTGACATCACCGGAAGGAGTGATATTGGTCGATACGATGTCACTTCATTAGGAGGTTTACCTGGTTTAGCGATCATATTGACTTCGGCTACTTTCCAGAATCTCGGAACATATCTCAATCTAAAAGCAGCATTTATTAGGTTTGTCAGCTTAACTATGGCTTTTCTTGGGAGATTTTTTAATAATTCTCCATTTATAATATCATATCCTGGAGCTTTCTTAGGATTTATATTCTCTTTTATCTCTGTTGATACTTCTCTAACTAATGTCAACGTTATTCTTTCTTCCATTTGGAATGGTTCTTCCCATCTCAGTTCTTCACCATCATTGTCGTTGGATTTGAATGTGCTTTCTAAATGATCTGCAAATCTTTCTGCTTTCTGTTCGTTACTTCTAGCCCAGTTGCCGTTTTCCAACTTGATAGGAGGAGAATGAATAATTGGTCTCTTCATTCTTTTTGTTGCATTCCATAACGAATAATCTGTGTTCTGGTCAGCTGTTAAATTACTTAAAAAAGAATCAATTGCTGAATTTTTTATATTCTGTATCTCCCTTTTTAGTTTTTGTGTAGCATTATTTAGACTAGTTTTGTCTCGTGGAGCTCAGTATTGCTGCCATTTTTTTCTTAACTTTCTTTTTTCTAATATCAGTTCTCTGATTTCTTTTGGATAATTGTTCCCTTTTGTTCTGAGAGTTATTGTGGGAGTATTTTCCCAAACTACCTGTTGGATAGTTTTTATAAAATATTCTAATTCGTCATTATGGAAGGGGAGCCCAAGCGGGGATTTTTGCAGTTACTCGAGCGCATCAGATTATCATATGGGGAGAAATCTGGTACCCTGCAGATGTACCTCTACCATATATTGGCTCTTAACACAAGGGAGTTCGTTAAGGGGGGCCCGAAAAAAAATCTATCCTTAAAAAAACTCGAAATTGTCAGATTAAGATAAGGTAAGTTAAGTACATGCAAAAGAGTGTATATTTCAAAAATCTGACGATTTGAGCCGGACGTAAGGAAATGGGCGAGTCCCAAAATTTCACAAGAAAAAAGCGAATATTTCGCGAAATGAATGACAGATCGAAAAAATAAAAAATAAGTGCTCAATATTTTTTAAAAATCTATCGAATGATACCAAACACGACTTCCAACGGAGAGGGGTGGGAGGTAAATTTAATATTTTAAATACGAATCCCGCGATATTTTGCGAAATGAACATCAGATCGAAAAACTGTAAAATACACTTATTTAATATTTTTAAAAAATGTATCGAATGGCACCAAACACGACCCCCACGGAGGTGGGGTGTGGGGTTACTTTAAAATCTTAAATAGGAGCCTCCATTTTTTATTTCAGATTTGGATTCCTTACGAAAAAATCAGTAACTTTTATTCGAAACATTTTTTCGAATTATGCATAGATGGCGTTATAATCGGAAAAAACGATTGTTGGAAATGGAAAATTAAATTAAAAAATGGCAAGCGCCCACTAAAATGGAAAATGTTACTTAACTTTTTTTGGTTTTAGGACCTACTCTTTACAACCCAATAGGTCTCCAAAGCGCTCGAATGACTGCACATTTAGCATACTTTGCTCCCCTACCATTAAGTTGCCTGGTGTTTCTCAATGGCCAGCAAGATTAATTTTGTGTTCAATGTTTATTTTGAAGCTCTCCCAGTCAGTTTTTTTTATTAAATTAAATTAAAACAGACTGTTTTTTTATTAGTCAATATTGGATTGAACTCTTTTTTGATTACTGTATCACTCATAGTTAAAATTATCGGTGAGTGATCAGAGTTCATGGCGCACCCATCATTGATATCCAGATTGTAAGCTGAGATATTTTTGTAAATAAAGAAATCTATCAGGTCTGGAATTTTGTTCCTATCGGTAGGCCAGTATATTGGTCTACCAGTAGATATTACTTCACCCCTTTGTTCTTTAACAGCTGACAATAGTTCTTTTCCTTTAGTTGTAGTTAGCCTAGAGCCCCAGTGGGTGTTGTTTGCATTAAAGTCGCCACCGATTATGTATCTTTTTCCTAAAGTGTTCAGAAACTCCTTATATTGTTCTCTTTTAATGGAGTGTCTAGGAGGACAATATATTGAAATTATATTTATGGTATGTGTTTTCATCTTTACACAAACTGTTGTAGCTTGTATGTGCTCAGTTGCATATTTTAATTCCTCATGATGCGAGATGTTATCTTTAATTATAATAGCGCTTCCTCCTTTAGCTGCATTATCTGGGTGTACAGTTGAATATACTCTGTACCCCCTAAATTTTATATATGACTGTTTAGTGAAATGTGTTTCAGAAACGAGACACAGATAAATTTTCTCAATGTCTAGTACTGCTTGCAACTCAATCTGATGTTGTAACAGTCCATTTGCGTTCCACGCCATTATTCGGAAGTCCTTAGACATTTCTGATTTTCGGAATAGCTCCTTTAGCGCTATGCTCTAGTCGGGTGACTCTAATATCAATTTGAGTTATTTTGTCATCAATCTTAGTGAGCTTTTCCATTATCATTTTTAATGTAATATCAGTTTCTTTTTCTTGTTGCGATGGTGCATGTCTCGTTGCATTCTTTGTTACATCACTATAACTTCTACTTTGACTGACCTCTGCCATTTTCAGTTTTTTGCTTTCAATAACCCTCTGGGGCGCTTTTATAATATTGTCTTTGTTTGTTCTCTGGTTTCTCATTGTTTGTAATTTTTTAGCTACATAACATCCGCGGTAGTTTGCAGGATGGTTTTCGCCGCAATGAACACATGTTGTAATAAATGTAATTAGAATTATTATTATAATTATAAATATGTATAATAATAATTATGATTGCATTTATTACAACCCAAGAGACCCTAAAGAGGTCCCTATTAAACCCCGGTTAACTAACCGGGGTTTAATCGAGACATAAAGTACCGACCCTTACTCTGGTAAAATAATTTCTAATAATATAGTCTATCAGCCACATTATAATAATGGAGGTTTAGTGCGCCACACAGATTATTGGTTAATCTAACTTATTATGAACACTGCCACTGTGCAAGATCTTCTGGTTAAAACTTTGCTGTCCTTCTGAAACATTTCGCCCATTTATTTCCTTATTATGGTTTTTTTTACTGAATACGCTTAGGTACGTCATATTGTTATGTTTGAGTGTTATATATTAAACACATTTATTTCTCCATATTTGTTAGTACCTCCCCTAATCTTCTTATCTTAAAAATATTAGCATGATCGCCCGCCTCCGTTCGCACTGTATTTATTTACTAATTATTATACAGGGTGTAACGTAATTATGTAATAAAATTATTTCTGTCCTTGTTTTAAAAAATATAAAAAAGACCTGTCGATTTTTATATACCTATATAAATGTGAGCTCTTTAAATACAAATTTAAATGTAGAGGGTGATTCACATAGCCTAGCATAGTCCATAAGCTTTATTTTTAATGGCACACCCTGTTAATTTTTATATTTTTAAAATCTTCTCAACAACCTGATCTGAACGAACTATATCATGTAGGATCTATTATGTATAATACATAAAGGGTGAATTTTTGAAATTATACATTGTGAAAACGACTTATGGAATAAAATTGTTTGTGTCCTTATTTTCGAAAATTATAAAAAAGCTGGTACACGTCAACTTTGATAAATTTAAATTTGCGCTTTTTAAACATAAACTTAAATGTACATGATGATTCACTCAAGTCTAGCATAGTCCGTCGTCTGTACCTATATTTATATGATTTTAAAAGCTCCCGAACAACCTGATCGTAACAAATTATTATAGCGTCTATATTAAATAATGTAGGTTGAAAGTTAAAAAAAAATCATTAATAAATGTTGTGAAGATATTAAATACAAAACCCAATACATTGATACTTAGTTTAGCAAACGAATGTCTTTATTTACCTAGTTTAAAAAATAACACCCTTACTTAAAGTGTGGTACTCATTTTATGGTACATGAAGTAGATATAGAAAAATGCTTCACAATCTAAAAAAGAAGTCATGATAATCTGTAAAAATTATTCGTGAGTTTTTGCTGCGTTTACTATTGCTTTTCATATTTGTCGGACGTGTGCCACCATTTCCCATTGTCTCAATCCCATTTTCTTCAGATCTTCTCTGACTGCATCTTTTCACCTTTTTATAGGCCGTCCTATAGACCTTTATCACCTAAAAAAGAAGTATAGAAAATAGAAAAAGACTATATGACTTGTACACACTTCTATACAAGGTGTCCAGAAACTCTACCGCCAAACGAAGACAGGAGATTCCTCAGATAATTTTAAGACAATTTAACCCAATTCACCTAGTCCGAAAATGCGTCTTAAGGGAGCTAAAGCTCTTTGAAGATGGTGTCATGAAATTAGTTTTTCTTAAATACCTCCAGAACGCTTCTATTTAGAAAAACGAAATTCAGAGATGAATCGATTCCATCCATTACAAATTTCTAGTACCGGTCATAGGCGTGCGTTTTGGGTAGAGCAACGGGTATTTTATCGCATAACTTTTTTGTCCTTAACTTTTATGCATTTTTCACACCGCACTATAAAATTGTGAGGTATTCTAGTACTCAAAGGTACTCCTGATTTAAGTCGGTAGGACACACCGGTTTCTAGGAAAACCGATTTAAAGTTTTTCGTTTTTGGAATTTGAAAAAAAAATTGAAAGAACTTTTCAACAAAAAATGAAGTATTTTACCAACATAAATTAAGAGTAACTTTTAGTACTCGAATACCTCATAATTTAATAATCTAGTGTCAAAAATTCTCAAAAATTCAAGACAAAAGAGTTATGCTGTAAAATAACTGTTGACCTACCCAAAACGGACGCCTATGACCAGTATTAAAAATTCGCAATTAATGAAATCGATTTATCTCTGCAATATAAATAAATGTACCAGTTTTCGTCTTTCTAAACAGTTTTTTTTTGAAATTTTTTATTTTAATTCAAAAAGCGAAAAGTTTTCAAATCGATTTTTCTAGAAAACGGTGTGTCCTACCGATTTAAAACAAGAGTACCTTTTACTACTAAAATACTTTCCAATTTAATAATCCAGTATCAGAAATGCATAAAAAGTAAAGATAAAAAAGTTAGGCGATAAAATAAGCGTTGCCCTACCCAAAACGGACGCCTATGATCGGTACTAGAAATTTGCAATGGATGGATTAGATTTATATATTAAAGATAAATACGCGTACCAATTTTTGTTTTTCTAAATAGAAGCGTTCTGGAGGTATTTAAGAAAAACTAATTACAAGACGCCATCTTCAAAGAGATCTAGCTCCCTTAGGAAGCATTTTCGGACTAAGTGAATTGAGTTAAATTATCTTCAAATTATCTGAAGAATCTCCTGTCTCCGTTTGTCGGTAGAGTTTCTGGACACCCTGTATATAGGCGAAGCAACGAAGCACTAAAAAGCCCAAAATCTAGGAATTTTGTGCAGTAAGATGAATCGTCATGCTGCAACGTCCTGATCATAGCAAGACCAGGGCATTAAGCAACACCACACTGCTGGGAGAAACGAGGGGAGGAATTCCTGGAACATCCCTTAGGATATTCAAAAGAAAAACGTCCACCGTTCCATCCATCAGAATGGTGCTCAGCCCTGGGTTCGTTCCCTGTTCATTCTTCCCTCACACCCATCCCAGAAAGGTACAGGAAATAAAAAGTTTATCAAATCATTTTATATACACTATTTATTCAAATAAAAAAAATTAACAAAAATCATTCTATTATGCACAGGCAACCAAATTAATTTTCTGAAACTGTGACCGAGACCCTGCTGATCACCGGTATAAAAGTTATAAAGGTAAAAAAGGTACTCAGCTTTAAGTCCTCTTGTCGGAGTCACACAGTTCTTATGGGAGGTCTCCAATCTCTGCAGAACTTTCTGTTGCTGTCGGTAGTTGTGGGAATTCTAGGGCTATCTTGTTGAAGCCATTCTTCTGATGCATCAGTAGATCAGTAGTTGGATCCAGGATACTGTGGGCTGTTGCGAGACGTCGCTGTTGCGTTCTGCTCTCCAAGATAGTTTTCTCCAGCTTCAGTTTGCTTCCCCATGTATTGTTCGGCTGCAGCTTTACTCCCAAGATAGGGGCTAGAAAAATTCATACAAAGATCAGTTTTCTCCCAAAAGAAAAGCCTGATCAGAAATAAAGCTGAGTATCCAAAGAAATACGATCTCAACAAAATCTCTGGTCACAGCGTGGCATTATAACAAAAATAAATAGAAACAGAAAGAAATAAAATATTATAACTATGTATAAGAAATAAAGTAATATATTATATATCAATAAAAAGAAATAAAACTAAAAAAGTTTTTATGCTTTATTTCAAGGAGGAAAGTAGCTATCTGCTGTGCAAAAGAAATCAGTAAAAAAAACTGAGACTTAAAACTAGATAATCAAACTTACCCGTATGTTTAACGGCCTAAGCACAAACACAATAATTTATGCGATATTGTCACTCCTTTACGTGGCCATGGAAAAAGCTCAGGTACACATTTGTATCGGTTTGAATACCTTAAGAGGAAACAGTAGCGATCAACAGGTAGCGAAAACGCGTTCCAAGATTGTGGCTGTAATTTTGAATATTTTTTCGAGATATTTGGCACACGTATTCGTAATATAATAAGCAATGGCGGTACAGAGCCCAATTTGAAAAATATATTAATATGTGGAAATTACTCTGTAATTAAATTTAATATTAAAAAAACGAGCCTGTACCGCCATTAAGAAGAACAAAAAAATACACTTTCTTCAAATAAACTTTTTTATCCAATGCCTACATTTTGTGTTATTTTGGAACTACTAAAATTTTTTATTTCATTAGTAGTTCCAAAATGACACAAAATCTAGGCATCGGATAAAAAAGTTTATTTAAAGAAAGTATATTTTCTTGTTCTTCTTAATGGCGGTACAGGCTCGTTTTTTTAATATTAAATTTAATTACAGCAGCGTTTCTCAACGTTTTACCATTTGCGCCCCAATTTTCCATAATTATTTTCACCGCGCCCCCCTCGTTCAATAACAATATATCTATGCAATAATTCAAAATACACCTGCAAGCAAGCAATTTGATTCAACCCGACCTGTGGGAATGTCCACCCTCTCGAAAGAGTACATTCGGGTGTAACAATTCATTGGGGCGAGGTGTTTTGACCCGAGTATAAACAGGGATCACCCCACCTCGCTCCAATGCCCCAGGCCATCCCTTTCCCCCCATAGCACGCTGATGCGCGATGAGGGCACAACTATCGTAGCCAAATGCTCTTCACAATGGAATCCTGGGTAATAAGATTCCATGTGGTACCCTAATCGAATGCAAAAATCTTAGGCTCAGCGTGATGCGCTCTATGCCTTTATCGTCTTACTTACTTATCCGCGGTAACTAAAATTGCTTGCTTGGGCCCCAAGTCATTGTGCTGAGCCCTATTGGGCTCTGCCCAATGACTTGTCGCTCGAGTTTTTATGTGTTTTTTTATATTTTTTTGGGGGCTTACGCCTTTTTCATATTTTATATATATTTTTTTGGGGGCGTGCGCCCTTCTGTAATTTTATATAATTGGCTTACCTTGAAGGTGATCGTGGTGTTGGATCTTCGTGTGTAACGCTGTCTTCGGCACTTGTTTTCGAGCTACGAACTGACTACAATCACTTTTCACTTTTGTTTTCTTTATTCCACTATTTGCTGTTTCGGACGTTTGTGCTTCCATCGGTGGAACTCGTCATACCTTAGCATCTCTCGCAGTATGTGACTTGGGTGGTGCTCCAGTTCCGCGAATTTGACCCTTGCCTTGTCTGTCATAATTTCGGTCTCTCACCTGTTGGAGTTCTCTGAACAGGAATCTTTCTGCTACGTATCTTGGGACTCTGGCGGCTTCTCTCAAGCTGCTGTTGTGGACCGCTTGTATCTTCTTTTTGTGGGTGTTACATACTTGTCCCCATGCGAGAGATGCGTATGTTAATACCGGTAGTATAATGCTGTTTATCAATCTTAACCTTGTTTTTAGTCTTAATTTGCCTTTTCTGCCTGTAAGTCCTCTTAGTGTTGCTTTCGCTATGTTGGCCTTCTGGACTGTGGCTTCTACATGTTTTTGGAAGGTTAATCCTTTGTCCATGATGACTCCTAGGTATTTAGCTTCGTTTTTCCACTCGATGGGGCTGTTCTGTACCGTCAGCTGTTCCTCTGGCTGTTGTCTTCCTTTCTTGTATAGAACCGCTTATGTCTTTTCCGAGTTGATGGCTATCTTCCATTTTATACTCCATTCCTCTATTTCTTGTAGCGCTGTTTGCAGGTTGGTCACTGCTATATCTACGTTTCTATGTTTGGCCGCTATCGCTGTGTCGTCGGCGTGGAGGCTCATAAGGGTACCCGGTGTTCTAGGTACATCAGCGGTGTATATCGTGTACAGCAGAGGTGACGAACCGCTCCCTGGGGTACTCCAGCCTCCGGGTTCCCGAGCTCGGACAGGACTTGTCCTATCCGAACCCTGAAACTCCGGTCGCCCAAGTACGATGAGATTAGCCTCGTCATCGCTCCGCTGTACCCGTAACCCCGCATTTTGTATAAAAGCCCCTTATGCCATACTCTGTCGAACGCTTTGCTTACGTCCAGGAACGCTGCTCCAGTGTACTGCTTGTCGTTGAATCCAGCTGCTATGTACTCGGTTAGTCTGAGTACTTGTAGCTCGCTGGAGTGCTCTGCTCTGAATCCGAATTGAGCTTCTGGGATAATGTTTAATCTATTTGTTTCCGCTTGCAGTCTGCTAAGAATGATTCTTTCCACTATCTTGCTGATCGCTGGAAGTAAGCTGATTGGCCTGTAGTTTTGCGGGAATGTGTGGTTCTTGCCAGGTTTTGGGATCATAATGACATGGGCCTCTTTCCATCTGTTCGGGAATATCTTATATCTTAATATCGCGTTCACTATGTTTGTGAAGTACACTATAGCTTTTATGGGCAAATACTTTAGGGCTCTATTTGTTATTTCGTCTGGACCAGGCGCTTCTCTGGGTGAACTGTTTCTGATGTGTACGTTGATTTCTTCCGGTGATGTTGGGGGAATGATGTCCTCTGGGTCTTCTGGTCCTTCTTCTTGTTCTTCGACTTCTTCCAGGAAGTCGTCGTCTTCGTCTTGATGGAAGTTTAGGTCGCATTCTCTTTCGATTGTAGACCTCATCACCTCTACTTTTTCCTCTATGGTGTATACCATGCCGTATCTTCCATGTAATGGGGGATGGGTTTTCTGTCGCTTCTCAACATTTTTTGGAGCTTCCAAACGTTTTTCATGTTTGAGTCTAGTTCTTCCATCTCTTGTATGAAGTTGTCCCATTTTTTGCTACGGTGGAGTTGTAGGGCCGTTTTGACCTCTCTGTTTAATGTATTTGCCCAGGTTTTGTCTACTCGGTTTCTTGTTCTTATGGCTATTTGTTTCGCTCTATTTTTTTCCCTTATCAAATCTTGAGTTTCTTGTGGTATGTCTTTGAACCTTCCCATGTGGATCTCGACTTCTTCCTCTGTTGTGCTGTTTCTGATTGCCTCTTGGATGATGTTTTCAAGCTCTAGGACTTTTACTTCTATTTCTTCAGGGTTATTTATAACTGGCACCATATTTATTCCTTCACTCACTAATCTTTTATAGTTCGTCCACTTTGTTTTCTTTTTTGTTCTTTTCGGTGTGTTTGTCTCTTCCTATGTTCCAATTTCTAGTAGAATGGGGTTGTGATCTGTTGATCCTTCATCTAGCGTGATTAGTTCTGATTGTAGTCCTAGGTTTTTGGCCACAACTATGTCGATATGGGTGGGAAGTCCATTTCCTGGGAAGTGTGTTGGTTCTTCTGGGCCCATTGTCACTGTATCTTCGTTATTTTCTATGTAGCTATTTAGTAGTCTTCCATTTCTGTTCGTAGCTCTATCGTTCCAGATAAGGGATCTTGCATTCAGGTCTCCTATTATGATGGATGTTTCAGCGATGTTAAGGAACGCATCTAGGTCATCGTCCATTAATGGGTCTTGCGGTCTTACGTAGGCTGATGTTATTCTGACTGCGCCTTGCCTCATTTTCACTTCTACTGTTGTTGCCTCCATGTTAACTAGTGGTGGAGTCGTGAATCTGGTGTGTGTGATTCCCTTCTTAACTAGGATGGCCGTTCCTCCTGATCTTCTAGTGAGGTCGTTCCTATATACATCGTACCCAGGAAACTTTAGGTTGAAGTTGTTTGTTAGCTTGGTCTCCTGAATTGCTACGATGTCCATCTCATATCTGTTGGCGATTTCATCCATGATGTTTTGGTTTGTTGATATACCGCCCGGATTCCAGGAGCCTATCCTCAAATATCCCCTGTCTGTCAGCATTACTTCTGTGTCTCCCTAGTGCCTAGTATAACTTCTTTGACTACCCTAGTCACTATTCTGACTATGTAGTCTTCATCAGGGATCGCTGCTTGGTGTTGTTTATTCTGCGTGGCCTGGGCGTAGGAGATGCCGGTAGCTTGTGGTCGTCTTGTTTGTGGTTGCTGTTGTGGCCTCCTTGGTGGGGGTCTTCCCCATGTAGGGCATCTAGGGCATCCTCTGTAGCTGGCTGGATGGCTGACTTTACAGTTGGCACATGTAGCTTGGACATCTCTGGCCCTTTTGCACATCTTTGTGGGGTGATCCTCACCGCATTTGACGCATCTGGGATCCTTGTGGCACGCGTTCTGGGTATGGTGGTATCCCTGGCAGTTGAAGCACTGCGTTGGTCCTGTCGCTTTTCGAAGATCCTCTACCACGACCTTCATGTGGCACAGGTTGGTTATGCGCCTCGCCGCCTCGACGTCCCCCTGTTCCAGAGTAATGACGAACATAGGTAGCTGTCTTCTTGGGCCGGCTCTTGTTGACATATTTTTGGCTGCTTGGCAGTCAATGTTATATTGTTCTGCCATGTCATTCTTGATGTCTGCCTCTTTGGTGTTCGTGGGTAGCCCTCTTATTACCATTTTAGGCTTTACTTCTTCCTCGAATGGGAAGGCTATCCACTGTAGTCTCTTGTCCTTTAGGGTCTTCGCATATTCCTCGATAATATGGGTCATCTTTCGGTAATCTTCCGGGATTTTCGCCTGGATGAGGGTTTCCCTTCCGCTTCTGGAGATCTTGTTTATCGTGATCACGTTTTGTTTCTGGGCTATACTGAGGATAGCCCCTGTCTCGCTCACGCTCTGTAATTTAATTACAGGCGGCTTTCGTTGACGGGTTACCTGTTGTTCAGGCAACGCGGCAGCTTCTTCTTCTTGATTCGTCACCATTCGGTCCGACTCTGAAACATTGGGATGCCGTGCGGCAGGCGCATCTCCACCTGTGCTCGTAGATGGATGGATTGGTGGGGCTTTCCCTCGGGGCAGGATGAAAGATTCTTCTACTGGGGGTGAAGCAGCTCTCATGGCGTTGCTTGCTTGGAGTTCCCATGCTGTCGTCTCGTCTTTTGAGATTGGTGTCTTCAATTTTGGGAAATCTTCTCGAATTTTCTTTAGACTTGCTGCGATTTTTCGACTCAAGTGACTGGCGTCTGTTGGAGATTCTGTAAGAGTTCTGTCATTGTTCTTTGTTGTTCTAGCAGGGCATCCAATTGGGCTTGCATTTTCAGCATCGCTTCTTGTTGTTGAGAGATTTTGATCATCAATCTCTCGTTTTCGGCCTTTTGTTGGTCTCTCTCTGCCGTAATCGCCTCTAGCATCTTTCTCATCTCTTCTTGTTCATTCGTCTTTAGTAACTTCTCTTTCATGTCTTCGTTAGCTTCACTCTCTTTGGCTCGTTTGGTGGTGCCTCTGACTGCCTGCTCTGCTTCGTCGTCCATGGGCTCTGCTTTTGGATTTTCCCCATCCTTCTTCGCTTCTACTTCGCTCTTCGTTTTCTGCTCTTTCTTCTTTTTGGATTTCTCCTTTTTCCTCTCGCTCCTAGGTTTTTTGAAACCATTTTCATCCATGGATGAGCAGTCGTATGTGTCGGAGCTTAATCCCTGAAACAGGTTTGGGCCCACTTTGCGTGAGCCCTCATAGATTGGCGGGGATTGCGCCATGGGTCGGGGCTGTGATCGAGACCTAGCTCGATCAATCGTCTGGGGTTGGGGGCGAACGGTCCTAATTTTGACGAAGCCTTTTTTTCTGCCGACTGGCCCGACGCCAGCTCGACTTCAGGGTTGGCTCCCTGCACCAAGCGTGGTAGATAACGTACCCAGACAGAACTAGGTACGGGTTCCTCTTGCGTTTCTCGATGGGGCTGCACGATGTAGGATTCTAGAAAACTACACCTTGCAGTGTCGAGGTACAATGTTTTAAATTGCACCCATCCCTTACGGAGGCACAGTAGGTATCCCGTAGCGGGCTCACGTCGAGCCCGCTAATTCTTTTTCCGCTAGCCGATCTCTAGCTGTGGCGTCTCAGAGAATCCAATAAAATCAAATTCCCTCAGTTTCACCACATCCAGCCGATCGGCCTTTGCCTCTCCTTCTTGCCTAAGGCTTAGAAGTGCACGACTTCGCTATCACGCTTACATTCGTGATTGGAATGAAAATTCCTGCTAGTCGTACAACTTCTTCCACCGTTGGCTCGTCGTCTTCACGCCTCGGAGAGTGAAAACGCTCAACTGCTGCCTTGCTTACATTCAAGGCAGGACTGAAAAGTCCACAGCCGAGCTATCCCCACTTCTCGTTGGCTTCTCTTCGCTGCTGCTGCTCTGCTCCGCTCGCACGCGTGTTACTAGTCCGGTGGTCGGCACCAGGCTTACTTACTGACTTCAAAATACACCTTGAGCAGCATGAAACCTAATAAACTAAAAAGACATTGGGAAACGCTTCACAGTGAGTACATTAACAAACCCCGAGAATTCTTCGAGTTAAAATTAAAATGGCGTGAAAAGCAAAAATTAGCTTTAATAAAAATTTTGACTGTGAATGAAATAGCTTTACTTGTCTCTTATAAAATCTGATATTAAATAGCCAGATCTAAAAAGCCTAACACTATTGGTGAAGATCTTATATTACCAACTGCAATCAAAATTGTAGAAACTGTGTTTGGAGATAATTTTGCTAAAAAATTGGAGTTTATACCTCTATCAAATGATACTGTTGCCCGCCGAATTAGTGATATAGCTGAATATGTACAGGATCAGCTAATCAAGAAGTTGCATGAAAAGCTGTTTTCGATTCAGCTTGATGAGGCAACAATAGCAATAAATATGCTCATTTTATTGCCTACGTTCGATTTTGTGATGGCAGATCAGTGGTAGAACTACTTTTATGCAAACCAATAGAATTGATAGCAAAGTCGCTTGCATTATTTGCTATGTTAAATGATTATATAAATGAAGCAAAAATAGAGACACTGTATGATCAACAAAGAAGCTCTGGCTTGAATATTGTGCTAACTACGATTGTAACAATAGTTAATGATCTACATAGAAATGAGACCTTTGAAAACTAGAATCTTTTCTGTACTTTGCAAAGACATGGATGCGGTACATTCAGCATTATTATTTTATTGTGAGGCAAGCTGGTTATTACGTGGGAAATTTTTACGTGTTTTGAATTAAGACATGAAATCGCCATTTTTCTAGAAGAAGATAAGAGGCCGCAAGCCAAGATGTTTCACGATGGTTTATTTTTGATGAAATTGAGTTACTTGGTTGATATATTCGAGAAACTAAATATTTTGAACTTACAACTTCAAGGGGCCAATACGAATATGTTTGATACGAATGATAAAGTTAACGCTTTCTGTAGAAAATTGAAATCGTGGAGCAGAAATTTAAAGCAAAAAACCTAGAAATATTTGAAAATGTGGATGAATGTTTTAAAACTTACCAGGTTGAAGCACAACACGGGAAAGTTGTTTTTGTAATCATTGAAAATCATTTAGCAATGCTGACAAAAAATTTTAAAAGATACTTTTTTGCCGACGACCAATTAATAAGTACCTTATAGTTATGAGTGGGCCGGGAATCCGTTTCAGATAACACCCGAAAAGCTCTCTACTGCAGAAGAAGAAACCTTCATAGACTTCACAGCAAATGCCGAAATCAAGAAACAGTTTAATATTAGATCCCTCTTTGAATTTTGGGCAGGGGTAAATGATGAGTTTTCTGCACTGAAAACCAGAGCGTTCCATATACTATTACCGTTTTCACCATCCTACCTTTGCGAAACAGGATTTTCCGCGATGGCTGCTTTAAAGACCAAATATAGATCGCAGCTAAATATAGAGAAAGAACTGAGAGCGTCTATTTCTAATATTACACCCTCTTTCGATAAGCTTTGATCTGCAAAAGAGGCCCAAGGAAGTCATTAATTTACATTAAACTTGTTGATTTAGTGTTCAGTGCTCATAACTATGTATAGCTCCTTGTTCATGGGTATTTTATTTTTTGTTTGTAAGAATTTTGTTTTGCTTTGATTTTAGTAAATTAGTCAAAGTTTTAAGTGATTTTTTTTATATTTTCACGCCCCCCATGGCTAAAAGCGCGCCCCACAGGTTGAGAATCAGTGAATTACAGAGTTATTTCCACATATTAATATAATTTTCAAATTGGGCTCTGTACCGTCATTCTTTATTATATTACGAATACGTGTGCCAAATATCTCGAAAAAATATTCAAAATTACAGCCGCAATCTTGGAACGCGTTTTGGCTACCTGTTGATCGCTACTGTATCACCTTAAAAGAATTCGACAAATTAATTTGATGATAGTAGGGTTGCTTGTAGAATAGAGTGGTGCGAAAAAAGTCAAGTTGATAATCCCGTATCGCTATAGTGCGGAAAAGTTGCGATTGGTAATTAGAAGAAAAACAAAATAAAAATTATTAAAGTCGGACTTTATCTTCCGATCCCGCAACGGGCCTAAAGATTATGAAAAAAATGAAATTTTACCTTTTCTTCGGAAATTTTTATTTATCCTCCATGTACGTTTTATTTATCGCTATAGTAAAATTTATTTGCAGTTTGCATGGTTAAGTAATAAAAACAACAGTTTTACGCATCTAACGAATATCTTCCGACCAATCAATTCCGGTCAATCAAAATCTATAAATATTTGAAATTTTCGATGATTTTGATAAATTAAAAAACATTTAGTTATCTCATTTTTCTCCTCCATTGTGAAGTTTTTCGCTTGTTTATATATTGTATGACAATACTTAAACAACCCAGAACTCACAACGAGGAGGGTTGCACTTCTAGCTCCACACACACCCTTCTCTGCAACCAACCAATGAGTGTGATTTTTACATTATTTACTTAGTAAATTTCTTTTTCATGCTTGTCTCCAGCTTTTAAACGTCAACTTTGTATTGTGATTTGGTTGTAGAATCTGGCAGCATGGACCTTGATTTAAGTGTTGCCCTTATGAATCCATCTCTTGATTGGGGCCCACATACATTAGACCAGGGGTGACCAACTTAATCGGACTCGAGATCTACTGTCTGCCTTTCTGATTCTCTGGGATCTACTGACTAGGAATTTTTGTAATATTTAGGACGAGAATAGATAGGTAGGTAGATAATTTTTTCTTGCCATCGATCGACTGACCTAGGGGTCGCGATCGACGGGTTGGCCTCCCCTGCATTAGACGATGCTTCCGTGACCAACTTTAGGTACCTCTCATCAGCTTGCGTATGTCAGGGATAGTTTTCTACATTCTAGTCTGGTATGTCCCCCGATGTAATACAAGAACTTATATATTCATTTGACACTTCGAAGATGTGGTGAAGAAGATAGTTTTGCAACAGTCTGCAATAGTTTTGCAACATTATATTCCAGTCTATTATTTCAGTTTAGTCCCGTGCTTGAAAATTTCAAGTAGTAGTAGGGAGAAAGGAAACACATTAGAGAGCTAGGGCTAAGGAGAGTGTTAAAAGCCGGATAGACTAAAGCCAAGGGCAAACATATTAGAAATTTCATCCCTCCTACTTTAAATTTTGAAGCACAGGACTACACTGAAATATTAGATTGGAATGTTGCAAAACTATCTTCTCCACCAGTTCTTCAAAGCGTTACAAATGAAGATAAAAGTTCCTACATTATATCAGACAACACGCCAGACTGGAATGTACAAAACCATCTCTGTCATACGAAAGCTGTTTCGCGGTACGTAGAGTTGGTCACGGCAGTATCGTCTAATGTATGTGGGACCCAATCAAGAGATGGATTCATCAAGGGAACACTTAAATCAAGCTCCATGCTGCCAGATTTTACCACCAAATCAAAATTCAAAGTTGACGTTTAAAAGCTGGATACAAACAAATGAAAAAGAAATGTACTATGTAAATCATGTAAAAACCACACACTTATTGGTTGTATGGAGAGAAGGGTGTGGGTGGAGTAAAAAGTGCAATCACCTTCTTGTTGTGAGTTCTGGGTCGTTTAAATATTTATACAATATACAGGGTGTCCAGAAACTCTACCGACAAACGAAGACAGGAGATTCCTCAGATAATTTTAAGACAATTTAACCCAATTCAGCTAGTCCGAAAATGCTTCCTAAGGGAGCTAGAGCTCTTTGAAGATGGCGCCATGAAATTAGTTTTTCTTAAATACCTCCAGAACGCGTCTATTTAGAAAAACGAAAATTGGTATGCATATTTACTTTTCAGAGATGAATCGACTCCATCCATTGCAAATTTCTATTACCGGTCATAGGCGTGCGTTTTGGGTAGAGCAACGGGTATTTTATCGCATAACTTTTTTGTCCTTAACTTTTATGCATTTTTGACACGGGATTATTAAATTGTGGGGTATTCTAGTACTAAAAGATACTCTTGATTTAAGTCGGTAGGACACACCGTTTTCTAGAAAAATCGATTTGAAAGTTTTTCGTTTTTGGAATTTGAAAAAAAATTGAAAGAACTTTTCAACAAAAAACGAAGTATTTTACCAACATAAAGTAAGAGTAACTTTTAGTACTCGAATACCTCGTAATTTAATAATCTAGTGTCAAATATGCTCAAAAATTCAAGACAAAAAAGTTATGCTATAAAATAACTGTTGACCTACCCAAAACGGACGCCTATGACCAGTACTAGAAATTCGCAATTAATGAAATCGATTTATCTCTGGAATATAAATAAATGTACCAGTTTTCGTCTTTCTAAACAGTTTTTTTTTGATTTTTTTTTTAATTCACAAAGCCAAAAGTTTTCAAATCGATTTTTCTAGAAGACGGTGTGTCCTACCGATTTAAAACAAGAGTACCTTTTAGTACTAAAATACTTCCTAATTTAATAATCAAGTATCAGAAATGCATAAAAGTTAAAGATAAAAAAGTTATGCGATAAAATAACCGTTGCCCTACCCAAAACGGACGCCTATGATCGGTACTAGAAATTTGCAATGAATGGATTAGATTTATATCTTGAAGATAAATACGCGTACCAATTTCTGTTTTTCTAAATAGAAGCGTTCTGGAGATATTTAAGAAAAACTAATTACAAGACGCCATCTTCAAAGAGCTCTAGCTCCCTTAGGAAGAATTTTCGGACTAAGTGAATTGGGTTAAATTATCTTAAAATTATCTGAAGAATCTCCTGTCTTCGTTTGTCGGTAGAGTTTCTGGACACCCTGTATAAACAAGCGAAGAGCTTCACAATGTAACAGAAAAATGAGATAACTAAATGTTTTTTAATTTATCAAAATCATCAACAATTTCAAATTTTTATAGATTTTGATTGACCTTGCGGGATCGGAAGATATTCGTTAAGTGCGTAAAACTATTGTTTTTATTACTCAACCATGCAAACTGTAAATAAATTTTACTATAGCGATAAATAAAATGTACATGGAGAATAAATAAAAATTTCCGAAAAAAAGGTAAAATTTCATTTTTTCTTAATTTTTAGGCCCGTTGCGGGATCGGAAGATAAATTCCGATTTGAATAATTTTTATTTTGTTTTTCTTGTAATTACCAATCGCAACTTTTCCGCACTATAGCGATACTGGATTATCAACTTGACTTTTTTCGCACCACCCTATTGTAGAAATATATAGTACGAGGGACAAATACCAAGCGGAGCTTGGTGTAGCGTTCAATCGGCTGATTGAAACGTTACACACCCCCCAAGGTACCGGAAAATTTGTTCACGGGGACTTAAGAAACAATTTTTCTTAAAAAAAGAAGAATGTTTGTAAAAAAAAAATAAGAATAAAAAGAAGGATGACAAGTAAGAATGGCAGAAAAAAAATGTTGATAAAAACTCGAGACATGAAAAGAAGAAGAAGAAGAAGAATGATTAAGTGGGATAATGATATTTAAGATAATATTAAGAAGGAAACAAGAAGAAGAAATAGTTGATTTGAAAGAGCGATAGAGAAAGAGAGAGACAATATTTAGCACAAATCAAGTTATTAAAGTTAAATATAAATATTTGGGCCAGCAATAAAAAATTGTAGCTAAGAGCTGAACTATAAAATTCAACTGTTTAATAAAAAATAATACTAACCAGCTAGTTAAGCCCTCTTCTCTAAATTTTTGCTTCAGATACCTTCATTTGAGAAAAAAAAACAAAGCATGTATAATAAAAAAAAACTGAATTAATAATTATTAACTAATTCTGTAGGTATACCTAATTAATACTAAAAGCTAAAATTTAAATTGACAATTATAAATAAAATAAATAATAAGGAATGCGCCTTTAGAGTAAAGTAAAGCACCCCTAGGCCAAAACAAAAGTTAGGCAGGAAGCACAACAGATTATTTAGCCTATCAATAAAAATGGAGGTACGGTTATTAGTCCATTCTTTCACGGTTTTTGCTCTAAATTTTAAAGAACCGCTTGAATTGACATGAAATTTGGCATACGTATAGCTTACATGTCAAAGAAAAAAAGTGATATTGGGCCGATGTGTGCTTTTGCCCTGGGGGTGACTTTCACCCCCTCTTGGGGGTGAAAAAATATATGTCCAAAATAAGTCCGGAAATGGGTAAACTGACTAATTTTAAGTAACTTTTGTTCTATAAAGCTTTTTCGCCAAGTCAACACTTTTCGAGTTATTTGCCAGTAAATATGTTCATTTTTCAACAAAATAACCACATTTTTAGACAGTTTTTCGCAAATAACTCAAAAAGTAAGTATTTTGTCGAAAAAACGTTCTTAGCAAAAATATAGCCTATAAAAAAGTAAAAAAAATGGTGTACGCGTTAGGTATCCGGATCTCGTAGAACCAGAGTTATAGCCAATGAAAAATAGATTTCCAAATTTAGACACCAAATTTCAAATAGAATATTTCGACGTGAAATATCCAAAAAATTTCCCTTTTGGGAAAAATCTATAATAACTTTTTTAAAGTGTTTAAAAAAATCTTTATTTATGTTTTTATAGAAAGTTTCTAGCATTAAATTTAAGCAAGTTACACTCAAAATAAAGTTGGTCCCTTTTGTTTTTGCAAAAAAAAATCGGGAAGGCCACCCACTAATTAGCAACTTAAAATTAAATTAATCGTTACCGCTCCACAAATTATTTTACTTATGTTGTGTTTATATGATCTGTAAGTTTCATCGATTCAAAGTGCTTATTTTTGAAAAAATTTGGTTTCAAAGTAAAATTTTTAAAAATTTAAATTTTGAAAAATATGCTTTTTTTTTTCAAAATAACTTAAAAATTGTTAGAGATACCAAAAATCTCGAAAAACAAAAAAGTCGGATTTGCTTTTCTGAATATTATGTATTTTTTTGTTTCTCTGTTAGACAAAAATTGATTAAGATTTGGTGTTTCTAAATTTGCATACATTCGTGATCAGTGACTCGTTCAACCGCTTTTAACTGCAGCCCTTTCAATAATAAGAACTTTGAACCGATGAAATTTACCGATCATATAAACAATATATACATGAGTCAAGAAACTTGTGAAGTCGTAACGATTAAGTTCATTTAAGATACTAATTAGGGGGCGATTTTCTCGATTTTTTTACAAAAGGGACTAACTTTATTTTGAGCGTAACTTGTTTAATTTTGATGCTAGAAATTTTTTTATAAAACAAAAATGAAGATTTTTTTAAACACTTTAAATAAGTTGTCATGAGTTTTCCCCGAAATGTGCTTCATTTTTGGTTATTTCACGTTAAAGTATTCCATTTGGAATTTGACGAATATAAACCTATTTTTCATTAGCTATAACTCTGCTTCTACTAGGTGTAGAGACGTGATATATACACCATTTTTTTAAATTTTTTACAGGCTATATTTTTATTAAGAATGTTTTTTCGACAATATACTTACTATTTGAGTTATTTGCGAAAAACCGTCTAAAAGCGTGGTTATTTTGTTGAAAAGATAAACATATTCACTGCCAAATAACTCGAAAAGTATTGACTTAGTGAAAAACTCTATAGAACAAAAGTTACTTAAAATTAGCCAGTTTATCCATTTCCTAACTTTCTTGGGACCAATATTTTTTCACCCCCAAGAGGGAGTGAAAACCACCCCCAGGGCAAAAGCACATATCGGCACAATATCACTTTTTTTCTTTGACTTGTTAGCTATGTGTATGCCAAATTTCATGTCAATCCAACCGGTTCTTTAAAATTTAGAGGTTTTGCAATATTTTACCGTTAAAGAACGGACTATATGTGAGATAAATAAAATTTCATTGATAGTAAAATAAAGATGTACTAGATAAACTGCCAGAAAAGTGTAGAAAAGTCAAGGTTATATTCATAGATAAAAAATGAAACAATGAAATTTGAAAAGATGAAGAAGAATGGTAACGAATGAACATCAATTAAAATTTTTATATTATGAGCCAATAACAAACAATGTCAACAAAACAAAAGAAGACTCTCGAAATATTTTAAAGTATTCACACTATATAAAAAATAAATCTCAGATGTTTTGGTGGGTGTTAGATGAAAGTAGTACAAGCTCAAATTGTAAGGAGAATTTTTAAGAGTGCCAGGGCGCCATGTACGCAAAAAAATCGAAGGTTCATGAAAAAGAAAATAGGTAAAATGTGTCATAAAATTTTCCTATTAAAGCAGAAGACATGATTACGCAGAAGGTTGAAAAAAACTTTATATGCATACTGCACGCTTAACTTCGGGAAATATTTACGACCTGAGGGTAATAGTTTTCTAAAAACTATTAAAATTATTTCAAAACGCCATGAAATTACACAAAAGGTGTCACCTGGGACGGCTGCATAATAACATTTGTGTTTCGAAAAGAGAGTAGTAATTAATATACGCTAAGATAGTTCCAAACATGGAAAGGATAGAATCTGGTGGTGGCCCACATTCAAGATAACGCGTATTCAGCAATCACAATCGTAAAAAATGCAAGACAAAAAGATACAAGTTATGAACCTCGAAATATTGATTACAAAAAAAATTTACAGAAATGTTGTTAAAATAAAGATGTGGAAAAGGTCTCTTAAATATAATAAAAAAAATCAATGATTATCGATGTCTGTAGCGTTATCAACGTCATTATCATCAATGTCGTCACAATCTGTTTCATCAGGTTTTAAATCTCTGACGTGGAAATTCCCGAAGTCAATACCATTAAGATCCTTAACAGCATAAACAGTGGAAGAAATAACCTTGTCAATAATGCAAGGAACAAATTTAGGAGCAAGTTTTGAGGTAAAATTATCAACAGCTTTAGAGAAGACAAAATTTCTTTTCCAGACTTTCATTCCAGGTGAATAAGTAGGAGAGGGCCTTTGACGTAAGTTATAACGATCCCTATTGGTAGTGTAGGAATGACGAACTCTTTTTTGGACTTCATCGAAGATAGGGGCCAAGCTTTCGGGAGGCAAAGGAGAGAAAAGACTGTTGTTAATATTTACCGAATTATTCGCCCTATCCTCAATGATTCCGTAAAATGAAACATCAGTTGGAATATTCCTGGCAAAAGTTAGGAAAGAGGGAGAAAATTTGGTAACATCATGTTTTGCGAGCCTGATGGCCTGGGCTATCTTAAATATGTCTTTATCCCAGTCTTTGTGGTGGTCTTGAATAAAAGAGCGAATAGCTGTTACGATAGTTTTGACGATAGTAGGGTCGCTTGTAGAAATATATAGTACGAGGGACAAATACCAAGCGGAGCTTGGTGTAGCGTTCAATCGGCTGATTAAAACATTACAATGCAACTTTTTGCATTCGATTCGAGAGAGTGTCAGGCAATTTTGTGAACTAAATTGATCTCCGGCAAAAATTTTTGTGCATAAATGCATTTTCAAAGTTCATCTCGAAGAGATGTAAAATGAAAAATTTAGAACTCAGGAAATATTGACAGAAATCAGTTCAATTTTTATACTTGGGGGTCTAAAGGTCACTGAACACGAATTTCATGACGGCGATGGTCTCCGAGGTATCTGGTGCCCAGGGTGGAACTCGTCGCCTGGGACGATCGAATAATTCGCGGGACGATCGAATAATTTGCGAAATACAGATTGGATCAAAAAACTGAAAAATAAGTGTTCAATATTTTTTAAAAATCTATCGATTGGCACTAAACGCGACCCCCACTTCACCCCCTGGAGGTGGGGTAGGGGTAACTTTAAAATCTTAAATGGAATCCCCCATTTCTTATTGCAGATTAGGATTTCTTACGTAAAAATAAGCAACTTTTATTTAAGACATTTTTTCTAATTGTGGATAGTTGGTACTATAATCGGAAAAAACGATTTATCGTGGTAACATAGGTAAATTATAGAAATGGTATCTGGTATAATATCTCCAGAAATGCACTTCCAAATAAAAAGCCAAAAATAAGTGTTTTATATTTTTCAAAAACCTATCGAACAACATCAAACACGTCTCTCCACTACACCCCCTGGAGGTGGGGTGGGGGGTAACTTTAAAATATTAAATAGGAGTCCCCATTTTTTATTGCAGATTTGAATTCCTTACATAAAAATTTTTAACTTTTATTCGAGACATTTTTTCGAATTATGGATATATGGCGCTATAATCGGAATATCACTATTTTTTAGCGCCATCTAGCAAAAATTCTAAAAAATGTTTCGAATAAATGTTACTTATTTTTACGTAAGGAATCCAAATCTGCAATAAAAATGGGGCTCCTATTTAAGAAGTCACCTCCCACTCCTAGGGGTGGAGTGGGGGATCGTGTTTAGTGTCATTTGATAGATTTTTGAAAAATATTGAACACGTTTTATTGGTTTTTTATTTCGAAGTGTATTTCTCGAGATATTAGACCGTTTCTATAATTTACCTATGGTGTTACGAAAAATGGTTTTTTTCGATTATAGCGCCATCTCTCCACAATTCTAAAAAATGTCTCAAATTAAAGTTGCTTATTTTTACGTGACCAATCCAAATGTGCAATAACAAATGGGGGTTTCTATTTAAGATTTTAAAGTTACCCACACCCTACATCCAGGTAGTGGAGTGGGTGTGTCTTGTTTAATGTCTATTAACGTTTCGAAGCCCAAATCGGGTTTCGTTGTCAAAATACAAAATACTATTAAAATAAAACAAACATGTTGTTGCTAAGTAAAAAAATTCTTCTAATAATTTATTTAATCTGACTCATTTATATTGGCAATTCAGATGTATATTATACATTTTAAAGTAGAAGACTTTAAAATGATATCGCCAATATTTATGAGTTGCGTTCCTGGGACGACTTTACTAAAAGATAGTTCATTCGATTACATGAAATCAATCCCAACTCAAGAATATCCGTCGCAAAAAAATCATAGCATGTGATCTGTCTTTAAAAAGACAACCAAATGCAACGATGACAGTAAAATTCTCGCGTTAGAGATTCCATAGTAAATCACGAGGGAAAACCAGGAAAAACCTCGTGATACTATCCCGACATCGTAAGTATTTGGTCTTACATTTAATCTACCTTCAAAAACTAATACCAAATTCTGACTTTAATATGTTTAAATTATAAATAATATTAATATTATATAGATATACAATAAGTAATACTAAAATATAAAATTTGTACTAACTCGATATGTTATTGACTTACTAATCGTGGTATTTTCTTTCTATTGACTTCCTCTTTCAGTATGGGTAACCACATCCTACTGCATTCTACCGAGGAATTTGCGACACAATTGGTTTCATTTAGCATAATTAGAGCCGCTTCTTTGATTTTTCTCTTTTTACTATCTGATTCTTTCAGGACTATACTTGAATCTCTCCACTGAACTCTATGTTCATTATCCCATGCGTGTTGACATATCTGAGATCTATCAAATTCTCTGTTTTTAATATAAGACTGATGTTCACTTATTCTAAGGTTTAATGGTCTTGATGTTTCACCTAAATAAAATTGTTCGCATTCACAAGGTATTCTATAAATGCAATTCTTTGTTCTTTCTTGTTCATTGTTAGGTTTAGTTTTAGATAGAATAGATCTCAATGTGTTTGTTGTTTTGAATGTTGTTGAAATGTTGAATTTATTTCCTATCGTTTTAAGTTTCTCGGATAGTCCTTTTATATATGGTATTGTTATTTTCCTCGTATTATTTCTTGTGAATGTTGTAGGATCCCGTTTTAAGTTGTTCTGTTCCATTCGATCTAATCTTGTCAATTCCTTATTTATAAACGATAAAGGAAAATCATTTTTTAATAAAACAGATGTTAACAATTGTTTTTCTTCTAAAAATGAATTTTCGTTAGAACAAGTAATTTTGGCTCTATCATATAAGGATTTAATGATTCCCTTTTTAACGTTGATGTTGTGATTTGATTTGTAATTGAGATATCTGTTGGTGTGTG
Organism: Diabrotica virgifera virgifera; assembly: GCF_917563875.1. NCBI lineage: Eukaryota > Metazoa > Arthropoda > Insecta > Coleoptera > Chrysomelidae > Diabrotica > Diabrotica virgifera. The sequence goes on from NC_065445.1 coordinate 165,998,199, forward strand.
TTGGTTTTCTATACACTTGAGTCTCATATCCAGTATCCTTCTTTGAGACTAAAACATCGAGGAAAGGCAAAGTGTTATTGTATTCCTTTTCCATTGTAAATTTTATTGTCTCTTCTTGATCGTTTATAATATTCAGGAATGTATCCAACAATTCTGATCTATGAGGCCATATTGAAAACACATCATCTACATATCTCCACCATACTGTGGGTTTTAAATTTTGTTTAGAAATGATATTAGTTTCGAAATCCTCCATAAATATATTAGCCAATAATGGAGATAAAGGAGAGCCCATTGCTAGACCAAAATTTTGTTTATAGAATTCATTATTTAGTTGAAAATAGGTATTATTAGTACATAATGTCAATAACTCCATTATAGCTGATACATTAAGTTTTGTCCTAGTTGTCAATGTATTATCATTTTCTAACTTCGTTTTAATTATGTTTAAAGTTTTATCTAATGGCACATTTGTAAATAAACTGTTTATGTCAAAACTTACTAAAATATTATTTGGATTAAATTCAATATTTGTTAATTTGTTTAAAAAATGTTGTGTATTTTTTATAAATGTGTCATTATTATTTGCAAATGGTTTTATAATATTTAATAAAAATTTTGAGAGCTCACTACAAGGAGAATTGATGGTACTACAAATGGGTCTAAGTGGAATATTCGCTTTATGAATTTTCGGTACTCCATAAAAATGTGGTGTCTTACTGTAATGAGGTGTCATTAATTTTCTTTGATAGTACGTTTGAACATCAAATTTAATAAAAATGAACATCATTTTTAAATTTGAATAAAGTTTTATAAATTTTGTTTTCCAGTGTCTTCGTTGGATCCTTCGTTAATTTGGTATAAGGTCCATTTGTAATTAGATCTGTAATTTTGTCCTCATATTGTATTTTATCCATTATTACAGTTGCGTTTCCTTTATCTGCTGGTAGGATTGTTATGGAGTCATCATTTTTTAAAGTTTTTAAAGCTTTCAATTCCTCTTTGCTGATGTTCTGTTCAATTTTATTAGATTTTTCCAATTCAAGTTTACATAGTACCCTATATTGTTCTTTTTCATGATTTGGTAAACACTGGGATATTTTTTCCACTGAGCTAATTATGTCTAATTTTGGAATAGATGGATGAGTAACAGCATAGTTTAAACCTTTTGACAATACTAAATTTTCAGTTGCATTTAAATTTCTATTTGATAGATTGACAACTGTCGCCAATTGTCAAATAAAATACGAAACGTCAGACCGCGTATTTTAAATTTAAGAAATATTTTCCAAAAATTTAATATTTCTAAACTAGACATTACGCTTGCGAGGTGTGAACAGTTTCTGTTTTGCAACAGTTAAAGTTTGCCACTAGTTTAGGGTCTTAACCTAGCTAACAACCGCCGGTGTTGTTGCTTAAGTGTTTGCATATAGGTAAGTTGAGCATTTTTGCTTATATTTTTTTTTTCAAGCGGCTTTCTTTTATGCTATTTTGCTTGCTCTTTTTATTTCTTTTTGCTTTCTAGTTATTAATACTTCATTGACTGGTTTTTTCTTACAATGAGTGAGGAAAAGGGGGGCTCAGTCCCCCCTTATCCTGATACTTCTTCTCCGGCTAAAATTGCAATGACTAATAATTCCGAAAAAAATCAAAATCAGACTTCCGACAATAATTCTCAGGAAGAAAAAAAGGTTAATACATACTCCGAAAAAGATCATGGACCTTTTGTAGTATATCTTGAATCTACAAATATACCGAATATAAAAATTGGCACATTCAATACAATTAAAATAGCTCGAGATATATTCAACCTCAAACTTAATGACGTTAAAAAAATAGATAGTAAAGGGCTCAATAGAGTTTCAGTTGAATTTGCCAATTTTCACTCGGCTAACATGCTACTTAAGAACACTCAACTTCTAAATCAGGGATACAAGATATATATACCTTTTAACTTCGTAACCTGCAAAGGTATCGTCAGACAGATTGATACAGATATTGATGAAAAAGAACTTCTTCGGTGTTGCGATACAGGAAATGACATTGAAATTTTACATATAAAAAGATTAAATAGAAGAGTAATTAAAGATGGAGTAACTTCTTATGAACCCACAGGTACGACACTATTTACATTTCGAGGCGTTCTTATGCCCAAAACTGTGTTTTTTTATGGCATACCAAGACTAGTGGACACAATATATTGCCCCAGTGACACAGTGCTATAACTGTCTTAGATTTGGCCACACAAAAACAAACTGTAAAGGGAAAGAAAGATGTTTTAATTGCGGGGAAAACAAACATGAAGACGTATGCATGACAAAATGTTTTTACTGCAAGGACTCTCACAAATCTATTGACAAGAGCTGCCCAGAATATACAAGACAAAAAAATATTAAAGAACTGATGGCGTATGAAAATTTGACATTTTTTGAGGCAAGTGAAGCTATTCCAAAATCATACATCTCAAATAATAAATTTATTTATAACCCGAGAGATTTTCCAAATTTTAAAAATAACAGCAGGCCATTAGAAAATACTCCAAGTACCAGTACAAATAATTCTAACACCATAGAACCATCGCAACGAAGAACAAACAATTTTAGATCATCTACAGTAAAACGTTCCTTTCAACAGGTGGTTCTGAATTCCGACAACAAACGGAGAGTCGTGCAAAAACGTCAAGATAAGCAACCAAATGAAAAGAGAATATATACACAGCAATTAAGACCAGAAAAGCCAACCTCTTCCCCCACTAGCTCATTTTCTCGTTCAGAACCTTTCAAATCAAGAACCTCAGCTAATTTATCACAAAACTCCAATCAAGCCTGGCAATCCAGTGCATCGCAAAACTTTCAAAATATTGATACCTTTTCTTCAAATGACTTTTTAAACTCATGCCTAAATTTTATTAGTAATACATCATCAGAAAACTTAAATTTACTTAAAAACCATTTATTTTCCCGATTAAACGTAGAGTCCTATATGGACCAAGAGGATAAATCTGATTCTGATTTTAATTAATTAAACATATATCAAATCACATAATCATGAATTCAAAAAAGAAATTAAAAATTATTCAGTGGAATATTAGAAGTATTAAATCAAACAGGGAAAACATAACGAACTTAATTTTCAAAGAAGACCCTGACATAATTGCAATTGCTATTAATGAAACTTGGCTTAAACAAGATTTTAATTTTTCTTTGAAGTATTATAATGTTGTCAGACAGGACAGAGATGACGGATATGGTGTAGTAGCTACTTGTATCAAGAAATCTATTATTTTTTCTACAATTCAGAAATACAACTCAGACCAAATCCAATACATAACAACAAAAATTGGTAACTTATACATAATAAACATTTACTCCAATACAAATAATGCCATAACTCTTCCTTTCTTGAGCTCAACAATAGAAAACATACCTACAGAAAACTTAATTATACTAGGTGATCTAAACTCTCACCATCCCCTATGGGATAAATGTCCTACCAATAAGGGAGGAAAAAATATTTATGATTTTATTTTTGATAAAGAATTAATTATCCTAAATGATGGGTCAGCAACATTGTTTCAACCTCCTAATAATAATCGTAGCGCTGTAGATCTAGCCATAGCAAGTAATAATATGGCTCTATGTTCTACTTGGGGTGTCATACAAGATTGTGGAAATAGCAACCATTTCCCCACCTTTGTCATAATAAACAACTGTGAGTTTAACAAAAATGATAGCATCTATACACAAACATACAAAATGAGAAATATTAAAAGAGCAGACTGGTATACATTCCACACTGGGATGATAACAGGAATGCTTGATTTACCGGTAAACTCTAATTACAATGAGTTTTTGGAGGTAGTTAATCAAGTAGCAGATAACTCAATTCCCTATAAAAACTGTAGAACACAGGGTAAACCTTTAAATCCGTGGTGGGATGAAGAATGTTCACTTTGGATTAAAAGCCGCAAACAGGCAATTCAAAACTTTAAACAATCTGTTTCCTTAGAGAACTATATAAACGCTAAACGTATAATCGCCCAAACTAAACGAAACCTCAGAATTAAAAAAAGAAATAAATTCATAAACTTCTGTGAATCATTAAATAAGGAATCTAACACTACCTATGTCTGGAATAAAGTTAAAAAATTCTCAAATAACAAAAATTACGGCCAGACATTTCATAACCCAGCAGATAACATTAAAACAGAAATTCTACAGAACATATCTGCAGTTTTTATTGATCCAAATTTTGAGCTTGACGATATAAACGAGCAAGTTTCCCCTTTTACAATCTGGGAACTTAACAATGCTGTAAATAATAAAAAAAATTCGGCACCAGGTATGGACGACATTCCTTACCTTATGATAAAACATCTACCACTACAAGCTAAACATTTTCTGTTGAATATCTACAATAATTGTCTAAATGGTGACAACCTTCCTGAAGATTGGAAAAACCATAATGTTATAAATATCTTAAAGCCACACAAAAATCCACTCTTGGCCAGTAGTTTCAGACCAATAGTTTTATCCTCTTGTGTGCTTAAAACATTAGAAATATTAATCAAGAATCGCCTAGATTGGTCCTTAGAACATAACTGTTCATTCACCAACCATCAGACAGGTTTTAGAAAAGGAAGAGGCACTGCTGACAACTTGACCCTCCTTCATTCCACAATTGTGGAAGCCTTTGAATCCTCCCAATCGGTTTTGGCCATCTTTCTTGATATCAAAGCAGCATATGATAATGTCAATATATACAAACTTTATAGTAAATTAAACTTCGAAATATTCCATCTGCAATAAATAATATTGTGTTCAAAATTTTACAGAACAGACTTTTATATTCAAGATCTAATGATGGTGACTTTTTGGGACCTTTCATGTCAACTAAGGGGCTACCTCAAGGTTCTCCCTTAAGTACCATTTTGTTTAATATTTATATAGCAGAATTGTTTTGTATTAGCAATAATGAAGTTAAAATATGTGGATATGCAGACGACTTGGTTTTGTATATTAAGGGATATGATATCCAAAGCATGGTAAGTAAAATAAACAAAGAATTGGAAAACACATTACACTGGCTTGCAGAACATGACTTGTCCTTATCCAAAGACAAATGTGAAGCTGTATGGTTCACAAAGGGTAGGCGAAGAGATAATCTAACAGAAATCAAAATCAACAACACAGCCATTCCTCTAAAAAATGAAGTGAAATTTCTAGGCATAATTTTTCATAAGCATCTATCATGGGACTTACATGTTGACAATATTATACTCAAGGCAAAGAAAAATATTAACATCCTACGTGCAATATGTAGAGTCTGGTGGGGAGCTGACCCACGAACACTCCTAATGGTTTTTAATGCCTTGATCAGATCTCATCTCGATTATGGTTCCTTCCTATTCAACCCAATATCACAAAAATGCAACAACAAACTCAATGCAGTATTTTTTGAGGGACTTAAGATATGTTTGGGGTGCATGAAGTCTACACCAAATTTGGCAATCTTGGCAGAGTCTGCCCAAATGGACCTAGAACATAGAAGATTATTGTTAGCCTCTAAATTTTTAAGTAAAATCATCATTATTGAGAATCATCCCATAATATTACTCCTAATTGAAATACGTAAAAGACTTATAAACAAACCTAATTTTTATACAAGGCCTAATGTACCATACTTGGTTTCGGCATTAGAATATTTTTTTCCATATTTTAAAAAAATATACAAAAGCCCAAATTTTCCATGCTATGAATTAGACTATGATACACTAATGAATCCACTTCCAATTCTAAATTGTAATATCAAAAAATATGACCCGATGATTAAAGAAAAATTCCTTATGACTACTGAACAATATGGAAAAGACCATACCTTTATATATACTGATGCCTCAAAAAACAAAGAAAGGGTAGGTTTTGGGATATGCATCCCGAGTATTGAATATAATTTCTCCTCAAGACTTCCTGGAGCTCTAAGCATAAGCAAAGCAGAGAGTATAGCAATACATCAAGCGGTGGAAGTCGCAACTACAAAACATCTAAAGAAAGCTATAATATTTTCTGATTCGCTCAATGCAATAACCAATATTAAAACATGTAACATATCTGCTTCAGCAGATATAAGGGCCCTAAAAACAAAGAAACTTATATCTTCAGCCAATGAGAATGGTACCAAAATTCTCCTTTCCTGGATACCTGGACACTCTAATATATTTGGTAACACCCAGGCTGATATACTGGCAAAAATAGGAAGAGACCTGAATGTACCCATGGAAGTACAACTGAATTCCCAGGATGCCCTATCAGTCATCAGAGGAAAAATTACAAAAGAGTACCAAGAAAAATGGAAATCTTTAGTCCAGAAGAAGACTTCGCAATACAAAACAATTCAAGACTTCTTTCCTACAAAACCTTGGTATTCAAATTTTCCATATAGAAATAGAAGACACACTACCACCATCAGTAGAATGCGCACAGGCCATTGTTTAACAAAACAACATCTGTATAAAATGAATATAAAAGATAATCCTTTTTGTGAATGTGGTCGTCTCGAGGACCTAAACCACATCTTTTTTGAATGCCCGATTAATGTGATTCCTAATTTTGATATATACACAAAATTTATTTCCATGAACTTCAAAACACCGCTCTCTATATACAATATTCTAAGTTCCTTAACGGAAGAATCAGTCAATGTAATTATGCGTTTTCTTGCAATTAACCAAATAAGCTTATAAACTGCAATGCGTTTTCTAGCAATTAACAAAATAAGCTTACAAATTGCAAGGCTCAACTGTTTATATGTATCCGTGTTATATTATGTTGCTATTTGTCATTTAATTTATGTTTTAATTTTTAATCATACTTAACATGACCCAATTAATCTCATTTAATTATAATCATCACACCTCATCAAAAGCTTCCTTACAAGAACATAGTCAGCGATTTTGGTATGGCTTAGAACCAGACTACGTCAAGATCGCTAATAAATCGTGCTGGTAATCGCCTTGTAGCGAAACCAAAAACAAAAAAAGAAGAAGACAACTGTCGCTAATATGTCATTATTTCTATTTAGGTTATCAAAAGCATGTAAACTATTTTGTTCTAAAAGAATATTAAATTTATTTAAATGTATATTTCTTTGTTTTTGGTATGAATTTTGATAAATTATTTGTAAACTAAAAGTAATTCGATCAAAATCAGAATTTGATATCATTCCAAAAAGCAAATCTTCAATACTTACGATGTATTGTTCGATAAAAAATAAATTTGACCTATGAAATTGTAACCTTTCCCGAATCATCGATAAACTGGCTCTATGTAGAATATTTTGAAGTCTTCTGCTTGAATATGCTGGCCGTAACCTTAAGCCCTTTGGTATTAAATTGTTGTTTCTACATCTTCTTAAAAATTTAATTGAATTCTAATCTCCTAAAATTTTGACAAACGCTAGGCCCATACCGGTTTCTTAATGTTGTTCTGAAGCTATTTCCTTGTGGCATTTTTATAATCAACTATTTATAATGGGAAATAAGCCACAATTTTACCAAAAAAAATATTTATTAACGTTTCGAAGCCCAAATCGGGTTTCGTTGTCAAAATACAAAATACTATTAAAATAAAACAAACATGTTGTTGCTAAGTAAAAAAATTCTTCTAATAATTTATTTAATCTGACTCATTTATATTGGCAATTCAGATGTATATTATACATTTTAAAGTAGAAGACTTTAAAATGATATCGCCAATAGACTTTAAAATGATATCGCCAATATTTATGAGTTGCGTTCCTGGGACGACTTTACTAAAAGATAGTTCATTCGATTACATGAAATCAATCCCAACTCAAGAATATCCGTCGCAAAAAAATCATAGCATGTGATCTGTCTTTAAAAAGACAACCAAATGCAACGATGACAGTAAAATTCTCGCGTTAGAGATTCCATAGTAAATCACGAGGGAAAACCAGGAAAAACCTCGTGATACTATCCCGACATCGTAAGTATTTGGTCTTACATTTAATCTACCTTCAAAAACTAATACCAAATTCTGACTTTAATATGTTTAAATTATAAATAATATTAATATTATATAGATATACAATAAGTAATACTAAAATATAAAATTTGTACTAACTCGATATGTTATTGACTTACTAATCGTGGTATTTTCTTTCTATTGACTTCCTCTTTCAGTATGGGTAACCACATCCTACTGCATTCTACCGAGTAATTTGCGACACAATTGGTTTCATTTAGCATAATTAGAGCCGCTTCTTTGATTTTTCTCTTTTTACTATCTGATTCTTTCAGGACTATACTTGAATCTCTCCACTGAACTCTATGTTCATTATCCCATGCGTGTTGACATATCTGAGATCTATCAAATTCTCTGTTTTTAATATAAGACTGATGTTCACTTATTCTAACGTTTAATGGTCTTGATGTTTCACCTAAATAAAATTGTTCGCATTCACAAGGTATTCTATAAATGCAATTCTTTGTTCTTTCTTGTTCATTGTTAGGTTTAGTTTTAGATAGAATAGATCTCAATGTGTTTGTTGTTTTGAATGTTGTTGAAATGTTGAATTTATTTCCTATCGTTTTAAGTTTCTCGGATAGTCCTTTTATATATGGTATTGTTATTTTCCTCGTATTATTTCTTGTGAATGTTGTAGGATCCCGTTTTAAGTTGTTCTGTTCCATTCGATCTAATCTTGTCAATTCCTTATTTATAAACGGTAAAGAATAATCATTTTTTAATAAAACAGATGTTAACAATTGATTTTCTTCTAAAAATGAATTTTCGTTAGAACAAGTAATTTTGGCTCTATCATATAAGGATTTAATGATTCCCTTTTTAACGTTGATGTTGTGATTTGATTTGTATTTTTTTGAAATTTTTTGAATAGAATCAAAGATCCAAACACCAGTTCGTAGAAATGTGTTTCGCCCTCTTCAACCTCTCTGGGCTTATCAATAAAGATGAGAGGTTGAATATCTTTAGACACATTCCAATCAAAAAACAACATTCGAGACCTAGACATAGAAGGTGCGTAAATCTACGGCAAATCCGACAATGGATCCTACAACATTCACAAGAAATAATACGAGGAAAATAACAATACCATATATAAAAGGACTATCCGAGAAACTTAAAACGATAGGAAATAAATTCAACATTTCAACAACATTCAAAACAACAAACACATTGAGATCTATTCTATCTAAAACTAAACCTAACAATGAACAAGAAAGAACAAAGAATTGCATTTATAGAATACCTTGTGAATGCGAACAATTTTATTTAGGTGAAACATCAAGACCATTAAACGTTAGAATAAGTGAACATCAGTCTTATATTAAAAACAGAGAATTTGATAGATCTCAGATATGTCAACACGCATGGGATAATGAACATAGAGTTCAGTGGAGAGATTCAAGTATAGTCCTGAAAGAATCAGATAGTAAAAAGAGAAAAATCAAAGAAGCGGCTCTAATTATGCTAAATGAAACCAATTGTGTCGCAAATTCCTCGGTAGAATGCAGTAGGATGTGGTTACCCATACTGAAAGAGGAAGTCAATAGAAAGAAAATACCACGATTAGTAAGTCAATAACATATCGAGTTAGTACAAATTTTATATTTTAGTATTACTTATTGTATATCTATATAATATTAATATTATTTATAATTTAAACATACTAAAGTCAGAATTTGGTATTAGTTTTTGAAGGTAGATTAAATGTAAGACCAAATACTTACGATGTCGGGATAGTATCACGAGGTTTTTCCTGGTTTTCCCTCGTGATTTACTATGGAATCTCTAACGCGAGAATTTTACTGTCATCGTTGCATTTGGTTGTCTTTTTAAAGACAGATCACATGCTATGATTTTTTTGCGACGGATATTCTTGAGTTGGGATTGATTTCATGTAATCGAATGAACTATCTTTTAGTAAAGTCGTCCCAGGAACGCAACTCATAAATATTGGCGATATCATTTTAAAGTCTTCTACTTTAAAATGTATAATATACATCTGAATTGCCAATATAAATGAGTCAGATTAAATAAATTATTAGAAGAATTTTTTTACTTAGCAACAACATGTTTGTTTTATTTTAATAGTATTTTGTATTTTGACAACGAAACCCGATTTGGGCTTCGAAACGTTAATAAATATTTTTTTTTGGTAAAATTGTGGCTTATTTCCCATTATAAATAGTTGATTATAAAAATGCCACAAGGAAATAGCTTCAGAACAACATTGTTTAATGTCATTCTATTGATTTTTGAAAAATATTGAACACGTATTTTTCAGTTTTTCGTTACAATCTTCATTTCGCGAATTATTCTATCGTCCCGCGAATCATTCGATTGTCCCAGGCGACGAGTTCCACCCTGGGTGCTAGGTACCCCAGAGACCATCGCCGTCATAAAATTCGTGTTCAGTGACTTCCAAAACCCCCAAGTATAAAAATTTTCCGTCAATATTGCCTGAGTTCTAAATTTTTCATTTTCCATCTCTTCGAGATGCACTTTGAAAATGCATTTTCTCATGCACAAAAATTTTTGCCGGAGATCAATATAGTTCACAAAATTGCCTGACACTTGCTCACCGACTTGCTCACAGAACAGCAATTCCCAGTCGAAAGACTGTGGAGAGTCAAATCCTATAAAACAGGCAAGGACTCCAAAGTGATCAAGGTGGTGACCAAATCCTTGGAAAAATTCACGTCAGCACTGAGCCGAGGCATAACTCTAGATGGCGAGATCTATAATGCCGAACTCCCTCATGGCTCCGACCCCACAATACCCACTCCAAAATATTGCAGCAAATGCTGCATCAACGGACATTCCATCGACGAATGCCCACAAAAAGCATTCGTCTGCCCCCACTGCGGCGGCAACCATAAATCCAGCGCCTGCACCAAACAGCAGGAACCAAAATGCCCGAATTGCGGCGGTGACCACCCCGCATATTCCAACAAGTGTCCTCAAAGACACACCATCCCCTCCGCCCAACATGAAATTCAGCCACTTACGATCGAAAGATCATTCCCCCCTTTCGAACTCCCTACAGAAACAAAAAACATCTTGTCTATTCAGACCGCTCTGTTGCTTAACTTGTTGCCTGAACTTCGTGAGCATATCGCTGCAATCACGGCTAATCTGATTAGCCAAGTCTACGACCACTCGACAGTGGTCCACGGGTACGGGAGCAATGTCACGGTGACATTCCGCTCCAACCACTAAACACCCTCCCTTTATGGATTTCACCCTAGGCACAGTCAACTGTCAGGGTCTCTCCAAAAAGAGACCCCTCATCAAGAATATCCTGTCGAAGCATAACATCCAGATCCTCGCACTCACAGATACTCTGTCGAAAAACGATCCACACTTCGCAGGATATTCGATCATCCATCGAAGCCGCTGTCAGGTTTCACGTGGGAATGGTATTCTCGTGAAACACGGAATACCGCACAACACACACACATTCCCACAAAATTTTCGTCCACCTGATGTGGACTTCCTGGCAATTGACGTGCACATCCCCAACAACGAAACCCTCACGATAGTCTCTTACTACAAACACCCGGGTCAACCACTCAACAGGCATTTGCTAGAGTACTTTTCGAGGCTCGGCAAGGCTGTGTTGATGGGTGACCTAAATTGTAGACATACACAGTTTGGTGATCACCATCAAAACCCAGAAGGCATCCGCCTCACGGATTATCTACTAGACCTTCCCATTTCAAGAATCACCAACACTGAATTCACGTTTTTGAACGCCAATGGGGCCTCTATTATCGACCACATCCTAGTTACTAGTAACATTCTGGATCGGTTCGGGGATAGATGCCACATAGGCGATTCGATAACGTCAGACCACGTACCTCTTCTTGTCGACACCGACATTCTCACTCCAAAACAACCAAACCCTCCAAGATCTATAAGAGACTATCGTCACGCTAACTGGACTGAATTCCAAAACTTCATCACACAAAATCTCCCAATGTTAGGCGAACTCGATACTAACGATAGTATCGACACCAGTGCAACCAATATCGAGAACCTCATCACTGAGGCGATCACGCACGCAATTCCACTCAAACAAATAACTTATACATCACCGGCACTTCCACAATACATCATTGCCAAAATTCAACAAAAACGACGTCTTCTACGTCAATACAAGGCCAACAGAAACCCACTAATCAAAACAGAGTACAACCGAATCTGTGCCAGGATAAAGAGGGAGATATCTGTCCTAACGGCTCGCCGGTGGGAAGAGACTACCTCAAAACTGGACTACAGAGACGGAGGTAAATTCTGGCAAAAATTCAAAGTCCTAACAAAACAAAAATTATCTCAACCATCTCATCTGTTGGTCAACAATCACATAGTCAATTCCCCAGAAGGGAAAGCCGAAGCATTCAAAAATTCGCTTCAAAACAATTTTCAAACGCCAGATAACCCGAACTTTGATCGCATATTTAAATTCAACACAGAATACATTGTAAATGTTACTCTCAACCACCACATTCCAGTCTATGATCCTATCATGGACCCCCTCACAGACAGGGAAACGGAGAGCTTTTGCCAAATCGGCAAAAACAGCGCTCCCGGACCTGATGGCATCAACCGAAGGTGCCTCAAAAAACTTCCAGAGAGTATCATCCCTCTTCTAACTAAAATATTCAATGCATGTCTCAAAAACAGCCATTTTCCTACTCCTTGGAAAGTGGCCAACACCATCATGCTTTTGAAAAAAGGCAAACCCCCAACCGACGTGGAATCCTACAGACCAATTTCATTAATCAATACTCTGGGTAAAGTTCTTGAGCTAATCCTAAAGGAGAGGCTCAATAACTTTCTCGAAAACCACAATATCATACCAAAATTCCAATATGGATTCCAGTCAGGTAAATCTACCAAACATGCATTAATAGATTTCACTACCAAAGTCACTCAAACCATCAACGATGGTTCTATCGCCATAGCCACATTTCTGGATGTGCAGAAGGCTTTCGACCAGGTCTGGCACGACGGGCTTGTTCGGAAACTTCTGGACATCGGGCTTCCATTGCAATTTACCAAAATTGTACACTCCTACCTCCACAACCGTACTGTCAGAGTGAAAATATGCGATCAAAAGTCCACCCCCTTCACTCCACAAGCTGGAGTTCCCCAGGGTTCAGTCCTAGCGCCGCTGTTGTACATCATCTACAACAGCGACATCACTAACCAAAATATCCCAGGTACTCGGCTGTTTCTCTATGCAGACGACACGACTCTGCTCTCAACTACCTCTCGATACAACCCAAGACTCCTCTTCAGAAGAGCACAGGCTCTGTTGGACGGCGTCGGCGAATGGTGTTGTAAGTGGAGAGTCACGCTCAACGCGAACAAAACAACAACAATTGTGTTTCGCGCCCCTACTGTGTCAAATAGAATCATTCGCAATGAAGACGACCAATATCCTCTGAGTTTGTTGGGAGAAAGGCTTGTTGTTAGCCCGACTGTGAACTATTTGGGAGTACTGTTTACCAGGACTCTCAACTGGGACGCAGATCTAAAGGCAACTTTAGATAGGGTAAGGAACAGGGCCAGACTTCTCAACGCTCTCTCGGGAAAAATTGGCAAGACACACAAGAAGACTCTCATTCACACTTACAAGACCTTTATTCGACCCGTCATGGAGTACAAATCATGTATCTACTCTCTTTGCTCAAGACAAAAACAAGAGAGGTTGTTGAGGACGGAGCGCAGAGTCTTGCGTAGATGTAACTATGAGCACTGGCGATATCCCTCAAACGAAATCCATAACATCTCGAACATCCCCAAAATCACCGAGAGAATAAACTCTCTGAACAGGAACTTCACAATCAAAGTAATCAACGGCCCCCCTTCCGACACACAAGAATCTCTCAAATGTTCCTGTTCATCTTCCGGCCACGTACTCTACCGAAAGCCCAAACGCAAAAAGATTCACGTACCGTCCGCTCTAATGCAAACATGCATTGACGAACTCCCGGTAGAGTACGAAAACATCCTTGAGGCTACCCCGTTAGCCTTCCGTACCCACCTCTAACATTTCCTCTTCCTTACCCCGAACAGGGAGAAGTTGGTTTTTTGCGGTTTCCCAACTTCATTGCACAATTATACCTGTTCGTCCCAAGAAAATAGCCGCAACTATTTTCTCCACTCGAACGCTCACTGTCCACGCTGCGCTCAAAGCCACCTCCTGACCGCCGACGAGGGACGCAGGTTCGCCTGTCGTTGTACAATGGTTTCTAGGGAGCTTGGTCGAAAGCAAAGCACGGACAGTACACGTAAATGTCTATGGAACCAACAACAATCCATCAAACTTTCTTCTCTGTTGACTTCTGGCCTTCTGGACAACACCGTCTGGCATAACCCAGGATCCAAGAACACCAGGACACGGCGCTTGCCCCGGTGTGGTTTTCGGACTGTTTGCTTTGCTGCCAACACAATACATTCACCTCAAACCCTGAAGAGGACAAAATCCTAAACGGGGAAGCACATTGAACGCATTTCTTCTAAACATTATCTAGACAAGCAAATCAAACAATGTGGCATGGCCTGACACTCTCTCGAATCGAAGGCAAAAAGTTGCATGAGGATTCATCTTACTACACAAAATTCCTGGGTTTAATGCTTAGTGTGTGTGTGTGTGTGTGTGTGTGTGTGTGTGTGGTGTGTGTGTGTGTGTGTGTGTGTGTGTGTGTGTGTGTGTGTGTGTGTGTGTGTGTGTGTGTGTGTGTGTGTGTGTGTGTGTGTGTGTGTGTGTGTGTGTGTGTGTGTGTGTGTGTGTGTGTGTGTGTGTGTGTGTGTGTGTGTGTGTGTGTGTGTGTGTGTGTGTGTGTGTGTGTGTGTGTGTGTGTGTGTGTGTGTGTGTGTGTGTGTGTGTGTGTGTGTGTGTGTGTGTGTGTGTGTGTGTGTGTGTGTGTGTGTGTGTGTGTGTGTGTGTGTGTGTGTGTGTGTGTGTGTGTGTGTGTGTGTGTGTGTGTGTGTGTGTGTGTGTGTGTGTGTGTGTGTGTGTGTGTGTGTGTGTGTGTGTGTGTGTGTGTGTGTGTGTGTGTGTGTGTGTGTGTGTGTGTGTGTGTGTGTGTGTGTGTGTGTGTGTGTGTGTGTGTGTGTGTGTGTGTGTGTGTGTGTGTGTGTGTGTGTGTGTGTGTGTGTGTGTGTGTGTGTGTGTGTGTGTGTGTGTGTGTGTGTGTGTGTGTGTGTGTGTGTGTGTGTGTGTGTGTGTGTGTGTGTGTGTGTGTGTGTGTGTGTGTGTGTGTGTGTGTGTGTGTGTGTGTGTGTGTGTGTGTGTGTGTGTGTGTGTGTGTGTGTGTGTGTGTGTGTGTGTGTGTGTGTGTGTGTGTGTGTGTGTGTGTGTGTGTGTGTGTGTGTGTGTGTGTGTGTGTGTGTGTGTGTGTGTGTGTGTGTGTGTGTGTGTGTGTGTGTGTGTGTGTGTGTGTAATATGTAGTACTATATGTAGTACTATATGTAGTACTGTATACATTCTTTCATGGTTTTTGTTGTAAATTTTAAAGAACCGCTTGGATTGACATGAAGTTTGGCATACGCATAGCTAACATATCAAAGAAAAAAAGTGATATGGTGCCGATGTGTGCTTTTGCCCTGGGGGTAAGTTTCACCCCATCTCGGTGGTGAAAAAATATATGTCCAAGATAAGTCCCGAAATGGATAAACTGACTAATTTTAAGCAACTTTTTTTCTATAGAGTTTTTTCACCAAATTAATACTTTTCGAATTATATAAGTGAATATGTTTATTTTTCAACAAAATAACCACGTTTTTGGACAGTTTTTCGCAAATAACTCGAAAGGTAAGCATTTTGTCGAAAAAAATATTCTTAGCAAAACTATAGCCTATAAAAAGTGAAAAAAACCGTGCATAAATGAGGTCTCTATACCTAGCAAAAGCAGAGTTCTAGCTAATGAAAAATAGGTTCATATTCGAAAAATCCCAAATATAATAATGTGAAATAGCCAAATAATGAAGCATTATTGGGGAAAACACATTTCATCTTTTTTAAATTGTTTTAAAAAAGCTTTATTTCTCTTTATTTTCTTTTTAAGCAAGTTACTCAAAATAAAGTTGGTCCCTTTTGTTTTTGCAAAAAAAAAAGTCAGGAAGATCACTTTCCAATTAGCAACGTATGTAAATGAAATAACCAAGAATCAAGTTCCTAAAATGTTATGTGTAGCCTGTATCACTATATGGATGTCAAACCTGGATCATGAAAGTTAACATGATGAACAAATTAGAAGCCTTTGAGATGTGGTCGTATCCTAGAATGCTCAGAATATCTTGGGTTCAACGCATTTCAAACAGAGAAGTCTTTAACAGAGTAGGTCAAGGCAAAGGTGACTTAATGAAGATGATAAAAAAGAGAAAACTTGAATATCTGGGGCATATAATGAAAGGTAGCAGATACAGGATGCTGCAGTTAATACTCAATGGAAAGATCGGCGGAAAAAGAGGAATTGGTCGAAAGAAATATTCATGACTCCGAAACCTTCGTCAATGGACTGGCTTATCAGCAGATCAATTGTTACATGCCGCACAAGATCGAGAACGACATCGGCAAATTGTTATGGAAGCTACCCACGCCTAAAAATTTGGGCACGGTACTTAAAGAAGAAGAAGTAAATGAAATTAATCGTTGCCGCTTCACAAGTTAGTTTACTTATATTGTGTTTATATGATCTATAAGTTTCATCGATTCAAAGTGCCTATTTTTGAAATAATTTGGTTTTAAATGAATATTTAAAAAAAAATTTAATTTTGAAAAAAAAACGCTTTTTTTCAAAATAACTTAAAAATTGTTAAAGATACCAAAAATCTTAAACAATAAAAAAAGTCGGCTTTACTTTTCTGAATATTTTGTATTTTTTTGTTTTTATCTAAGACACAAATTGGTTAAGATTCGGTGTTTCTAAATTTGCATAAACTCGTGATAAGTGACTCGTTCAAGCCCTTTTAACTACAGCTCTTTCAAAAATACGGAATTTGAACCGATGAAACTTACAGATCATATGATCAATACATACGCAAGTAAAAAACTTGTGAAGTGGTAACAATTAAGTTTATTTGAAATACTAATTAGGGGGTGATTTTCCCGATTTCTTACCAAAAAAAAGGGACCAACTTTATTTTGAGCGTAACTTGTTTACATTTGATGCTAAAAATTTTTTTTAAAAAACAAAAGTTAGCATTTTTTAAAAACTTTAAAAAAGTTAAAATGAGTTTTCCCCAAAAAATCCTTCGTTTTTTTGGAGATGGTAGGTTAAAATATTCGATTTGGAATTTGACGAATATGAGCCTAATTTCATTAACTATAACTCTGCTTCTACTAGGTAGAGTGACCTAATATACACACCATGTTCTTCACTTTTTTATGTGCTATATTTTTGATAGTAATTTTTTTCGACCAAATACTTACTTTTGAGTTATTTGCGAAAAACCTTCTGAAAACGTCGTTATTTTGTAGAAAAATTAACATATTCACTCACAAATAACTCGAAAAGTATTAACTTGGTGAAAAACTTTATAGAACAAAAGTTGCTTAGAATTAGTCATTTTATCCATATCCGGACTTATTTCGAACATATATTTTTCACCCCGAAAAGGGGTGAAACTCACCCCTAGGGCAAAAGCACACATCGGCACAATATCACTTTTTTTCTTTGACTTATTAGCTATGTATATGCCAAATTTCATGTCAATCCAAGCGGTTCTTTAAAATTTAGAGGTTTTGAAATATTTTACCTTTAAAGAACGTACTATAAAACATTTATTAAACATCAGCTAAGTACTTTCAGCATATCAAAATGCGATCATCAGAGCTTCGTCTTATAGGTATAAAACTATAAGGCGATTACCATTATTAAATTAAATAATACGATTACCATTAAACCATTATTAAAATTGATTCATGGCTAAGCCTGTGACCATGGGTAAAAACCCTTAAAAATATATGCAGGGTGAGCAGGGTGCGCATATATTTATCACATCGATGTGAGTTAGTCCAGGAACCGAAGATTTTTACCTCGCAATTTTTACAGAATGGATCGATTTGCTTGAAAATTTGAGAATAAGTAGTGGAGAGTCCAAGGATCAAAATCTATATGACGCCGAAAGGCGCTTTAACCATGGGGGTGGTTGCTACCCCATCTTGGGGGTGGAAATTTATTATTACATTTTGACCACAAAAGTTGATAAAAAGGTTCATTTTAAGCAAATTTTTTTAAAAAATTTTTTTTTTTAGATATTATATCAATGTTTTTCGATATTATATTTACGATTCACTCAATTTTTGCCGTAGAAATTTTTTTTTCAAACCAAGTTCTTGGGAATTAAATAACTTACAATTTCATATTTAAACATTTTTTCGTATCTCTGATGGTAATCTTTCTATTCTGAAGAAAACGGCATTTTTTACCAAACTTTACAAAAATTCGTTATTCGCTTTTAACTCCAGTTTTTTAAAGATTAATCATTTTAAACAAGTCAACCTTCTGGAATCTATTACTAATACATAAATAAAGAAGTATGAATAAAGGCTGGTTCTCATTATAACGCAAGGCAAGTGCTCGGCATGGGCAAGGCATCGGCTCGGCAAGATACATTTTACATAAAATCTTATGCACTGCACGGGATGTAATTCACACTATGCGTGCCAGGCATGCGACGTTCTTTTCGAAACAATCTTTGCCGAGCACGTGCCTTGCCGGTTCCTTGCACGTCTAATGAGAATAAGCCTTAAGGCCAATGACTAAAAACACCGCTAACTTACCTTATTAAGCTTCCAAGTGGATATCTCTTATTTTTTTTTTCAAATAAATATATTGATTTTTTAACCGTAACTTTTTTATTTTTCATCCTAGAAAGTTTGGTAAAAAAGGCTTTTGTAGGTTTCTACAAGATCTATAAGGCTATTAATATTAAATCCTTTTAAAACCCTGTCGCAAAAAGAGGTGACTGTAAAAGAGTCGGTATATGTGGTTTTTTCATTACAAGTTTTAATTGTCAATAGCTCATTCAGTTTTAGTCTTGTCGCCAGTGGTGGTACAACGGCCTCCTTAATTCAGATGGACTTACCCAAGCTTTTTTTATGTATTTTGACCCGTAGAATACGAATTTTTTGGGTAACAGTCGATTCGGATGTCGATAAGTTTGTTATAAACAAAGAACTTGAGGAATCACATAACAGCGATTTTTCGCAAAACAAAACATTGTTTTGTATTTTTTGGGTCATTTCAAGCAAAAAATGTTCTTACAAGTTTTTTTGTAGGATGCATAGTTTTCGACATAAACGCGGTTGAACTTTCAAAAAATCGAAAAATTGCAATTTTTGAACCCGAATATCTTTTGATTGAAAAATAAAATAACAATTCTGCTTACCGCATTTGAAAGTTCAAGTCAAATTCTATCGGTTTTGATTACTTTCATTTCTAAAAATTAATTTTTTATTGTTAAACAAAGCTATAAACACATAGTGATTGAATGATGTTTTCAATGTATTTCCCATTTGAAATCGAACGAGTAGGCGCGCATACACACAATTTCTACATAGATTACGTACATTAAAACGCATGCATTGGGCACGAGAAACACTATGTGTTTATGGCTGTGTTTAATAAATAAAAACTTAAGTTTTAGCAATGAAAATAATCAAAACCGATAGAATTTGACTTGAACTTTCAAATTGGGTTCAAAAATTGCACTTTTTCGATTTTTTGAAAGTTCAACCGCGTTTACCTCTAAAACTATGTATCCTACGAAAAAAACTTGTAAGATCATTTTGCTGAGAATCACCCAAAAAATACAAAAAAAATGTTTTGTTTTGCGAAAAATCGCTGCTATGTAATTCCTCAAGTTCTTTGTTTATAACAAACTTATCGACATCCGGATCAACTGTTACCCAAAAAATTCGTGTTCAACGTGTCAAAATACATAAAAAAAACTTGGGTAAATCCATCTGAATTAAGGAGGCCGTTGTACCCCCACTGGCGACAGGACTATTTTTGCCATAGAAAAAATTTTTGTTAACCCCGTTCTAGGGAATTACATAAGCGACAACTTAAGATTTATATAATATGTTTTCGTATCTCTGATGCTATTCTTTCTATTCTGAAGGAAAGGGGATTTTTTTCCAAAATAAAAAATTCGTTATTCGCTTTTAACTTTATTTTTTTTAAAAACTAATTATTCTAAGCCGGTCAAACCTCTAGAACCTATTAATAATACATAAATATAGAAAAAAAAATAAGGTCAATGACTAATTTTAATCAGGGTGGTAATTAGGGGGAAGTTTCCAATCACTTTTTCGCTGAAAAAAATAGGGACTGACATTGTTTTCATAATAAGTCACTTAATTTTTGAGCTAGAGACATTTTTTAATTTTTGTAGATAGATACTCTTAAATACTTTAAATTAGTTTCAACAAGTTATCCTAGAAAAATGCACAGTTTTCCCGTCTTTTTAGTTTGAAACTACAATATTTAGCGTTTGACGAAGAATGGCTAACATATAATAAAGTATAGCTTTTAAAATAAAAAAACCGTTTTGTTTATTTTTTCAAAAGGTACATTTTTGTTAAACAAAGTTGTTTTCATAAAATGAAAACTTTTTGAGTTATTAGCAAAAACATTAATTTTTTCGATAGAAAACTAACACTTTCGATAGCGAATAAATCGAAAACTATTAATTTTATCAAAAAAATGTACAGAACGTTTTTGCTTAGAATGAATGTGTTTACCAACTTTTGCGGTCAAAATAAAATAAAAAATTTTCACCCACGAGATTGGGTGGCAACCACCCCCATGGTAAAAGCGCCTTTCGGCATCATATAGATTTTGATCCTTGGACTATCCACTACTGATTCTCAAATTTTCAAGCAAATCGACCTATTCTGTAAAAATTGCGAGGTTTTGTCCTATTTTAAGCTTCATTACTTGGACTAAGTATTTTAAAATATGGCTACCACATATTACATTGAACAGCTGTCACTGAGTCAATAACAGCTGTTCAATGTAATATATGGTAGCCATATTGTGAAGTGGATACTCACATCGGTGTGATATTGTATACAGAGAGGGGCTAAATTTTGGAATAAATTCATTTTCTCTAAAATGGATGACTTTGGAGAAAAATCCCGAAACACATCGATTTTTATTTTTAAATTACAATGTTTTAGCATATATTTCATACTAGTAACGTCATCCATCTGAGCGTGATGACGTAATCGATGATTTTTTAAACGGGAATAGGGGTCATGTCGTAGCTCATTTGAAAGGGTGTTCTATTCTGTATTCAGTACCTAGTATAAATATTAATCATTATTTATAGAGGGTGTCCAAAAAATTATTTTTAAATTAAATTAATTGACACAAAAAGAAGAATGTATAAAATTTCTTTGACTCAAAATATATTCTATACTGTCAGAAAATAGAAAAAAAAATAGGGCACTCGTGGGAGTGCCGACAGAAGTGAAAACTTCTTACGAAGCAAGCCCCTTCGTGTACACACTCTATCCCTTCTCCAACCATTATAACTTTGGTCGAACTTATACGCAATTCAACCTATAGTATATAAATTACTAATATCTGCCGTGTCGATAACGATCGCGAGTTCAATGCTTTTTCCCCATCCATAAAGAAGTGATAGACCTACATTATATACCCATTGGGTGCATCCTATACTATTTATATATACATACACATAATACATAAACGTACAGAGTTTATTTCGGCGAAGCGATGACGGTCACGAATTCAATGCTTTTTCCCCATCCAGAAAGTGCACAAAATCGCTACAGAAGTTTTCACTTCAAAAATACTTTAAACACTAATCACTTATAATGATTGGAGTAGGGACCGTGTGGCCCCTTATGCCCTTGCTTCAAAAGCTCCTTCGGGTACACACTATATCCCTCCTCCAACCATTATAACTTCGTTCGAACTTATACATACGCAATTCAACCTATAGTATATAAATTACTAATATCTCGCCGTAGCGATGACGGTTGCGAATTCAATGCCTTTTCTCAATCCAAAAAGAAGTTCTATACCTATATTATACACGCGGTCCGTGCGTCCTATACTATTTATATATGTATACATATATACACCTAATATATAGGTACTACAAACGCGAAAATTTCAAACCAATAAGCCTGTTGCCACATCCGTACAAAATGCTCACCAAAATAATTACTAACAGTCTGTCAAATAAATTCGATAGTTACCAGCCTGTTTACATAGTACCATAGAACACCTACAGACAATAACGACACTTATCGAAAAGTGCAACGAATACAATGAACCTCTTCATTTGGCATTTGTGGATTACAATAAGGAATTCGATTCCATAGAACTCTGGGCCATATTAGAAGGAATGAATAACACGAGGATTGATTCTAGATATAGAATACTCCTCAAATACATATACGACAATGCAACTAGGCAAATAAATGTATCAGAAGGTCTAACAACAAGCAAAATAAGAACGGAGAGAGAAGTTAGACAGAGGACAAAAACAAATAAAACAAAAGAGATGACAAATCAATATATCATAATCGACTTAGATGGAAGTTATATCGAAAGTGTCGAAAAGTATATATACCTAGGGCACACGATCAAACTAGGCAAACAGGATCAAACGGCAGCAATAACTAGAAGAATCCGAATGACTTGGGCAGCAGTAGCAAGACTCAGTGATGTGTTGAAGAACAAAAAGATACCAATAAATCTAAAGAACAGGGTATTCAACAGTTGTATTCTACCAATTATGAGCTACAGAATGGAGACGATGACACTTACAGAGGTATCAGCCAATAGATTGAGTATGACACAGAGTGCGATCAAACAAGCCATGTTAGGGGTATCTCTGAGGGAACATATACAAAATGAGGACGTGCGAAGCAGGATGAAAGTGGAATATGTAATTGGAAGAATTGAAATGCAAATGAAGCGTGAACGAGAAACGTTGTACATTGGAGACCACGCGAGCACAGTCGTAGTAGAGGAAGACCAGAAAAACGGTGGCTAGACGACATCAAAGCAAAAATGGGGAGACACTGACAATAAATAGCACAAAACAGAGACGAATGGATAACTCATGAGGAGGCCTTTGTCCAGGAGTGGATGCAAACAGGCTGAAGAAGAAGATAATATATATGCATACAAAATTTATTTCAAACTAAACGATGACGGTCGCGAAATCAATTCTTTATCCCCATCCAAAAATAATTGTTATACCAATATTATATACGCGTTGCGTGCCTTCTACACTATTTATATATACATACACATAATAATATACATATACGTTCAAAATTTATTTCGCCGAAGCGATGACGGTCGCAATGACGGTCGCGAATTCAATGCGTTTTTCCCATCTATAAAGTGCACAACGTTCTTAAAGAAGTTTTCACTTCAATAATATTACTATTATACGTACATTATAATAATATACGTACAAAATTTATTTCATCGAAGCGATGACGGTCGCGATGATAGTCGCGAAATCAATCCTTTCTCCCATCCTAAAATAGATTTTATATTTATTTTAAATTTAAATACTTCTAGACAATTTATTTAATACATAAACATAATAAATATACGCACAAAATTTATTTCGCCGAAGAGATGACGGTCGAGATGACGGTCGCCAAAAAATTCTTTTTCCCCATCCAAATATAGGTTTTACATTTATTTTAAATTTAAATATTTCTATAGAATTATTATTTATATATACATACGTACAAAATTTATTTCGCCGAAGAAATGACGGTCGCGATGACGGTCGCCAAATAAATCCTTTTTGCCCATCAAAAAATAGGTTTTGCATTTATTTTAAATGTATATACTTCTATACAATTTATATATACATACACATACTGTACTGTATATACCTACAAAATTTATTTAGCCGAAGAGATGACGGTCGCCAAAAAAATTATTTTTCACCATCTTAAAATATGTTTTACATTTATTTTAAATTGAAATACCTCTACACAATTTATATATACATACACATAATATACAGCATAATCGATGACGGTCGCGATGACGGTCGCGATGACGGTCGCGATGACGGTCGCGAATTCAATGCATTTTCCCCTATCCAAAAAGTGCACAACGTCCCTAAAGAAGTTTTCACTTCAAAAATTATTTGGCAAATAAACATTGCTTTTCGCTTAAAATAAATGTTCAAACTGACAAGAGGTATGTAGGTGGGAGGCTGTTTATGATTTAATTTAAGCAAAAAGAAATGTTTATTTCTGAAATAAACATTTTTTTTTCTATTTACTGACAGCAGTACAATGTATTTTGAGTTAAATAAATTATTACATACATTCTTCTTTTTACGTAAATTAATTTAATTCAAAAATTATTTTTTGGTCACCCTGTATAAATAATGATATTATTTTTTACATTATGTTACGGCTTTTTTAAACCTTCACAATTCATTTATATATTAAGCTGAAAGATATTTAAATACTTTTTTCTACAACCGTGTTAAAAATGCAATTTTTAGCACTCCATACGAGTGTTAAAAATGCTACTTTAAGGCACTAGTGCTTAAAAATTTTATGGCACTGCAATTCGTATTGACCGTATAGATAATTTTGATGTAATGTCAAAAAAATATAAAAATGGAATGTCAGTCAAGTTCAAGTAAAACTTTTTGTAGATATTGTCCTGTAATTACGTTTGTAGAAAAAATATTGTATGATATGCGTGTTAAAAAGTACATTTTTAAGGCACTTATGTGAATTGCAGAACTCGCTATCGCTCATTCTGCAAACTTTCACATGCGTGCCTTAAACGTGTATTTTTAACACTTATATCATAATAGTTATTTATGATATAAGTGTTAAAAGTACACGTTTAAGGCATGCATGTGAAAGTTTGCAGAATGAGCGATAACTTCAGTTATCATACTTGACCTTAGATCCATCAAATACTACTGGTAAATACGTTTAAAACCCATGTTTACTGATCAAAATCGGTTAAGCGTTTTAGAAGTTATTAAGCTACAAAAGTATAATCCAATTAACGATTATTCCCGAAATGGTTTATGTAGTTGTAGTGATTACGACGCTAAATTAGATCTGGCAACGGGCAATCCGACTTCATTTACCGGTCATCTCAATATTTTTTTTCAATCTATTTTGAATAGAAAAAATCTAATGTACATTCGATGGACACTAGATCAGTTGGGAGATAATGCAACAAAGGTGACTGACATATTTTTGAATAAATTTGAATTTGAAATTTGAATTTGACCATTTATAAAGCTTGACGAGTAATAGAGGAACATTGCATTCAGCTTCATACATTTAATTTATAAATAACTTTGAAAAACTCCTGATACAAGAATAAAAAACCGCTAAACGCCTTAAAAATGAGTGGCGCATACAATATTCCAGCTATAAAAGATCTGATATGAATATTACGTGGCGCGAAAATGTATTTTCATTTTGATACAAAACAAAATTCTAGTTTTATTTTAAAAGATTTTTCCATAATATTTGCTAAATTTGAAGTAAACGCGCCACAAAAGAGTTTCAAAATTCAAACTTTATCAAAGTTACTCTTTTGTGGCGCGTTTACTTCAAATTTAGCAAATATTATGGAAAAATCTTTTAAAATAAAACTAGAATTTTGTTTTACATCAAAATGAAAATACATTTTTGCGCCACGTAATATTCATTGCCGATCTTTTGTAGCTGGAATATTGTATGCGCCACTCATTTTTAAGGCGTTTAGCGGTTTTTTATTCTTGTTTTGTTTTACATCAAAATGAAAATACATTTTCGCGCCACGTAATATTTATCAGATCTTTTGTAGCTGGAATATTGTATGCGCCACTTATTTTTAAGGCGTTTAGCGGTTTTTTATTCTTGTATTCTCTATTTTCAGCGGCGAGTCCTTGGCTATAAAAAAAAGCCTATTATGGTGCACACGAAATCCAGTTCAAACGGTTTGTATTATGTCAGATTCTAAGTCCGTTTTGCAAGCTGTTGAAGGATCTCCAATAATATATATATATATATATATATATATATATATATATATATATATATATATATATAATCAAGAATTATTTTGTGAAATAAAAAACTTATTGCACCAATTAAATCAGCAAAATAAAAAAATAATTCTCATTATGAAGAATAGTAGAAGTTATGTAGAAGTGCTACCCTTTTCCCGCAAATGAGCTACCACACGACCCTCATTCCCATTTAAAAAAATCATTGATTCATCACGTTTAGATGGATGACGTCACTAGTATGAGGTATATGCCAAAAAATTGTAATTAAAAATAAAAATCCACCAGTTTCGGAATTTTTCTCCAAAATCGTCCATTTTAGAGAAAATGAATTTATTCCATAATTTAGCCCCTATCTGTATATATATTTTAAGGGTTTTTACCCATGCACAGAGGCTTAGCCCTGAATCAATTTTTAATTGTAGTATGTTGGTCAACAATTACTCTTCTACTAAGGTGTTACACCTATAAGACGAAACTTTGATGATATTTTGATATGCTGAAAGTACTTAGCTGATTTTTAATAAATGTTTTACACACTATCAGTTTTTTGAAAACATACACCTGTTGCCGTTTTGACTTAAAAAGAAGTGTTTAACTAACTTATTCATTATAATATCTTATATTACTAATAATGTAACTCGTCATTAAAATTTTAATTTATCCTTTAAAAGGTAGATGTCCTTTAAGGAGTTGATCTTAATTTCGATTAATATTCATAACGTTTCATGTCTGATAAATATTCATAATGTTCTTACGTGCTCTATTTGCCGATAAGTATCATTGACGTTTCTGTAGGTTCATCATAAACCAAGTGACGTACATATTAAAATGAGTATTCGCCGAAAAATATATTATTTCTTGCTACTTCTCACTGGCTACCATACTGTCATCATGTGAACAAGTCGAATTAGAGCTCAGATGGTACCCAGAGCATACTATATGGAATATTTTGAACATCCATGTTTAAGTTCGCATATTTCATCTATGTTTCCTTGGCGGATTACTTTTAAAGGGTTTTTACCCATATATTTTTATAATATTGTATTTTGGTGGTTAACATGTTAGATCACGTAAGCACTGATGATGATTGGTCACCCAATGGAAAACTAGTTCTGTGATGTAGCCCTTTTTAGGGATTTTTAAATATATACTTTTATAAAGGATTTTATTCGTTTTTTTTATACTATTACTATTAATACTACATAAAAGGATAGGTGGGTTTAAGGAAAAAATACAACATTCAAAAGAACAAACACGAGGCATGTGAAGGAATTATACACCTGGGAATGCATGCATTATCTACTAGGTTAGATACTACTCCTCCTCCGCCTCTATCATTTCTCCTCCGTAACGATGTAGTGGCATCATGTACATAATTTTTTGACAATTTCTGTACAATTATCTCTCTCCTGTGCGTGTTGTTTTGCTTCTCCTTGCTGGAGAATGAGTAACCAGTCATGTCCTTTATTTGCTCCGACCATCGTGCTAGAGGTCTTCCGTTGGATATTTTACCCGCTTCGTTTCCTTCAAATATCATTCGTTCCATGCCTCCTCTTCTTCTAGTTATATGTCCAAAATATCTCCGAATATTTTGAATGATAGTTGTGGTGAGTCCAGTTTTTACGTTAAGTTCTTTTAGTATTGAATTATTTGTGCGATGTATGATTTGTACTCTGAATTATTCTCTAGGTCCTTTTTAGTATTTCGCAATATTGTTTCCACACCGCTGCGGTACCTTCTGGGTTTGTATTTTCAATATTATCTTTGATGATCTGTGTCTGTTGTTTGAATTCTCTCACTATATATTTGACTTAAGCTCTCTAGATTCTTGGCGGTCAGCATGTTCCTCTAGTTGTGCACATATATTTTTAATCTAATTATTTTTATCGCTTCTGCACAAATGTTTTATAGTGTTGTATTTATGGTGCCTATATCTATTTTCTTTTGTACTGAATTTGATGTGCCGTTTCTAAATTTTAAATTGTCTTTTATGCCGTCTTTCTTCTACAAGATTGAGAGTCTCTTCAGCCATACAATGTTTTTTCTTATCTATTTTTTCTTTGGGGTTTATGTTGTGGATGGCTTCATCGGCAAACAGATCACTACCGAGCATCAGTCATTAGCAAAGTCATAAGCAAACACCGTTCGCTAATGACCGGCAACTAAAGTCACTGACTCGCTGGATGGGTATATATTTGAAGAATAGGCAATTCTAGAAGTTTTATAAAAAGAAAGATAAACCATGGAGAAAGGCGCATAATGCCACCCCTAAAGCCGCATTGCCGTAGAGAGGCTTCTCTGATAACAAATAGAATAACTTTTAAAGTAATTGTTGGATTATTCTGACATTTTGAGGGTGTCTTAAGTAACCCAATACCCAACTTTGGGTGAAATACCAAAGTTCTAAGTAAATTGAGGCCATGAGAACCAGAGTGGCCTATCTGATAAGAACATTACTGTACATAATCAAAGAAAATAATCAGAAGCTATCAATTTCCGATAGTTTTAGTAATTGTATGTTAACCAATAATAATTCTTGGTCAACATTTAATTACTAAAACAATTGAACATTGTTAGCTTCTGATCATTTTCTTTGATTATGTAAAGAAATGTTCTTCTCCGGTTCTCGATTTTGCCTCATTTTTTAGTTTACGAAGCAACAAATTGACTTTTCAACTTAAAGAATTACCATTTTGAAGCTGTTTTAATGCTCTAAGAAATCAAATTTTGTAATTTTATATCAACTATTTGGCTTTTTAATGGGGTAAAAAAAAGCTTTTTTTTACTAAAAGGCCCGGAGCTATTCGGAGCCGGAGATTAGAAACTGGTAGGTTCTCTCCTATAGGTTTACAACAACAAAAAAGTTTTCAGATACCTGGATTATTCGTCCCGAACAGGGTATTTTTGGCTTATTTTCCTGGAGTACATTCACTTCATTAAAAAGTAAGAAATAAATTAAAATTTAACACTTGCGGTGATCAGTCTTGTTCGTACCTTCGAATCGATCGCAGGCTATCGTTTACAGAGAGAATTGGATTTATCAATTTTTGTTGAATTATTAAAAACTGGTTAAAAATTTAATACTCGTTAAAATATCATTTTATAGTCCAGTGAATTTTTAAATAAATAAATTAAATTGGTTCCCCCATTATGGGGGAACAAAGTTCATTAGGGACGTCCTCTCAGACGAAAGACATAGTGAATAATGAAGATAGTGTAATGGAAAATAATAGTTTTCAACCTAGTGCTACTTTGCTGATAGAAAAACAAAAGGATATTAAATATTTCAACTTGGTCTCAGATAAGTACAATTTAGATAATATTTGGGTTTATATTGAAAAAATTGGGAATGAAACTGGTCTTTCTAGATTGCATCCTATGGTGATAGGTCACCTACTATTTAAGACCCTGAAACTTACACATATTAAAGAGATAAAAAGCATTGGCCGTAATCGTATAAAAGCTTTGCTCTCATCACGTTTAGAAGCTAATAATCTTGTCAAAAATAAATTATTAGACGCTCAAAATGTAAGAGCTTACATTCCAAATCACTTGTTGGAAGTTAAAGGGCTTATAAGGAATGTAGACACCCAATTTGACATTAATTATCTTATGGAAAACATTGAATCTACTTCCAAAGTTTTAAATATTTATAGAACAAAGCGTAGAATCCAAAAAAAGGAAACAATTGAATACGTAGATAAAAAACTATAGTTGTCACCTTTGAGGGTAATATTCTACCCATATATATATATATATATATATATATATATATATATATATATATATATATATATAAATCAAACAGATGAAATAGAGAATGTGCAAAAATCCCTTACGAACAATTCACACATCCACCATTTCGGGCTGGGAAAAATTTTTTGAATAGAATCAAAGATCCAAACACCAGTTCTTAGAAATGTGTTTCGCCCTCTTCAAACACATTTCTAAGAACTGGTATTTGGATCTTTGATTCTATTCAAAAAAAAAAAAAATTTTCCCAGCCCGAAATGGTGGATGTGTGAATTGTTCGTAAGGGGATTTTTGCACATTCTCTATTTCATCTGTTTGATTTGGTACGAGTGGTCGTTAAACCATTAACCTTGGATCTTTTGATCACTGAGTGTGTTTCAAAGATCTACATCTTATATATATATATATATATATATATATATACATCCTACTATCAATTTGGCATCGATACATTATGCATTTACCATCGATTTGGCATCGTCTTGCAAAGTGGCATCTGTATATCGATGCCACTTTACACTACCTTAATAACTTTATTCCTGTACTTGCTACCAGAAGTCTGATCAGCTCGGTAGTTAGAGATTTGATTCCTTGATGTTACTTTAATATATCAGCTTTCCTTGTTTACCTCTTACTAAGTTATATAAGTTTATTCCATAAAATGTTTGAGTCCAAAATGATCGTACAGTGAAAATATTATATACATTTAGTTCAGTGTTTTACCGTTTTGTCGCTGCCGTTATATACATGAAAACGTATATCCCACTTTCATTATCAATCATTTTGGCATCAGAAATTTGGCATCACTGTTGAATACAATATTATTCACAACGAAAAATAGACAATTTGAGAATGTATATATTATTTTCATAAAGAAATCAGTCTGGCATCATGTTTTATTGTTTTCACCCAATTTTGAAAAAATGTGAAAACTTTGTATTATCCACGTCCGTCTGTCCGTCTGTCTGTAACCACAACTCCTCCGTCAATATACCAGCTAGAATGACAAATGAGGTATCAAATGAAAGCTGATAATCCAAGGATGGTACTAAAGGTGAGATATTTGACCTTGGCGGTCTGTCCGTCGGTCTTTACGACCGCGAATATAACTCCTCCATCATTATATCAGGTAGAATGACAAATGAGGTGTCAAATGAAAGCATATAATCCAAGGATGGTACTAACGGTGAGATATTTGACCTAGGCTGTCTTTCCGTCGGTCCCTCCGACCGCAAATATAACTCCTCCGTCATTATACCAGGTAGAATGACAAATGAGGTGTCAAAAGAAAGCTTATAATACAAGGATGGTACTAAAGGTGAGATATTTGACTTAGGCGGTCTGTGACTCGGTCCCTCCGACCGCGAATATAACTTATCCGTCATTATACCAGGTAGAATGACAAATGAGGTGTCAAATGAAAGCTGATAATCCTAGGATGGTACTAAAGGTGAGATATTTGACCTAGGCTGTCTTTCCGTCGGTCCCTCCGACCGCGAATATAACTCCTCCGTCATTATACCAGGTAGAATGACAAATGAGGTGTCAAAAGAAAGCTTATAATACAAGGATGGTACTAAAGGTGAGATATTTAACTTAGGCGATCTGTGCGCCGGTCCCTCCGACCGCCAATATAACTCCTCCATCATTATACCAGGTAGAATGACAAATGAGGTGTCAAATGAAAGCTTATATTCCAAGGATGGTAATAAAGGTGAGATATTTGACCTAGGCTGTCTTTCCGACGGTCCGTACGACCGGGAATATAACTCCTCCGTCATTATACCATGTAGAATGAGAAATGAGGTGTCAAATGAAGGCTGATATTCCAAGGATGGTACTAAAGGTGAGATATTTGACCTACATGGTCTGTCCGTCGGTCCGTCCGACCGCGAGTATAACTCCTCAATCATTATACCAGGTAGAATGATAAATGAGGTGTCAAATGAAAGCTTATAATCCAAGGATGGTACTAAAGGTGAGATATTTGGCCTAGGCAATCTTTCTGTCGGTCCGTACGACCGCGAATATAACTTCTCCGTCATTATACCAGGTAGAATGACAAATGAGGTGTCAAATGAAAGCTTATATTCCAAGGATGGTACTAAAGGTGAGATATTTGACCCAGGCTGTCTTTCCGTCGGTCCGTACGACCGCGCATATAACCCCTCCGTCGTTATACCAGGTAGAATGACAAATGAGGTGTCAAATGAAAGCTGATAATCCAATGATAGTACTACAGGTGAGCGATTTGACCTAGGCTGTCTTTCCGCCGGTCCGTACGACCGCGACTATAACTTCTGCGTCTTTATACCAAGTAGAATGACAAATGAGGTGTCAAATGAAAGCTGATAATCCAATGATGGTACTACAGGTGAGCGATTTGACCTAAGCTGTCTTTCCGCTGGTCCGTACGACCGCGACTATAACTTCTGCGTCTTTATACCAAGTAGAATGATAAATAAGGTGTCAAATGAAAGCTTATAATCCAAGGATGGTACTAAAAGTGAGATATTTGGCCTAGACAATCTTTCTGTCGGTCCGT
This sequence comes from Diabrotica virgifera virgifera, assembly GCF_917563875.1. Lineage (NCBI taxonomy): Eukaryota > Metazoa > Arthropoda > Insecta > Coleoptera > Chrysomelidae > Diabrotica > Diabrotica virgifera. The sequence continues at coordinate 166,030,606 of NC_065445.1, forward strand.
ACGACCGCGAATATAACTTCTCCGTCATTATACCAGGTAGAACGACAAATAAGGTGTCAAATGTAAGCTGGTAATACAAGGAGGGTACTAAAGGTGAGATATTTGACCTAGGCGGTCTGTCGGTGGGTCCGTCCGACCGCGAATGTAACTCCACTATCATTATACCAGCTATAATAATAAATGAGGTGTCAAATGAAAGCTTATAATCCAAGGATGGTACTAAAGGTGAGATATTTGAGCTGGGTACTCTTTCTGTCGGTCCGTACGACCGCCAATATAACTCCTCCGCCATTATACCGGGTAGAATGACAAATGAGGTGTCAAATAAAAGCTTGTGGGTGAAAACCTAGGACTTACGAAGTCCAATTTAAAAATAGGGCATATCAGAGATATGCCTTAGACATCATAGAAGACAATGACACAGAAAAATCAAACAAGCAATATGTCAAAAGGGCCTTAGTTATGTATCTTCGGTCCTGTTGGTCCAATCGTGATGTATAGCACCTCAAATGATAGGATTTGACAAACAGAATACAATGAGAGAAAAATCAAATACAACCTCATGTCAAAAGGGCCTTAGTCGCGTATCTTCGGTCCTATAAGACCAATCGTGACGTACGGCATCTCAAATAATAGGACTTGACAAATAAAATACAATGACACAGAAAAATCAAATACAGCAACAAGTCAAAAGGGCCCTAGTTATGTATATCTAGTCCTATTGGTCCAATTGTGACGTACAGCAGCTCAAATGGTAGGGTTTAATGAACAGAATACAATGACACAGAAAAATCAAATACAGCAATATGTCAAAAGGGCCTTATTTACGTATCTTCGCTCCTATTGGTCCAATCGTGGCGTACAGCACCTAAAATAACTGGATTTGACTAATATAATACAATGACGTATGAAAATCAATTACAGCATCATGTCAAAAGGGCCTTAGTCTTGTATCTACGGTTCTATTGGTTCAATCGTGACGTACAGCGTCTGAAATGATGGGATTTAACTGGCAGAATAAGATGGTGTAGACAAATGAAAATGACGGCATGTAATAACACTTTAAAATTGTAGAAATAAAATGGATTAACACACATGGTATGACATATTAGGTGAGAGTATTTAACAAATAGAATACGATTACATACGTCCAGTTTTTGACAAGCGACTTCTCTACATATGATAAACGCGAAAGGGCCCCAACGTTCACTGCTCGACATAGGCCTCCCGTTCACTGCATATACCCACTGCTTTCTGACGCTGTGACTTGAGAGGATAGGATTTAACGAATAGAACGACAAAGAAGACTAAACAAGGCAGCTCACGGGAAAAACACAACTGTCCGTTTTATACTCTACAGGGAAGCATCAAATATTCAACGTAAGAATATATTAGAGTATAACGGTATGATAAATCTTTTTCTTCTTTTTTTCATTTAGTGCATTCCGTACGTTTTTTAAACATAATCAGGAGAAGTTGTTGAATTTCTGAAGTCTATAAAAGAATTTCTTAACAAACCTTTTTTTAATTGTGTTATGGATTATTTTTAAGAATGTGTTTAAAAGGCAGTTCGCAGGCTTATTGTTCAATGGTCTTATCACTTTCAAGCGCCTGTCTTTTTTGTAGGACTATTAATTGTTACTTAATTAGAAAATTATGCTCATTTTCATAGCTAATTTTTTCGAGAACAGATTAACGGATTCCACTATTTTTTTTTAATATTTTAGATTTTTCTTTAGTATTTACACAGTTGTGCAAAGGTTTACACAAACTTCTTTTTTGTACTTATACCGAGTGGTAGGTATAAGTACAGAAAAGAAGTTTGAGTAAACCTCTTGATAGGTATTAGTTACGTATCTTCACTCCCATTGGTCCCAACGTGGCGTACGGCGGCTCAAATCATTGGAATCAGCCAACAGAATACAATGACTAGAGAGCGGATTTATATGCGATCAATTTTGATGAAATATTCGCATATATATGCGGTAAAAAATTACGAAATATGCGCAAGATATGCACAAAAATTCAAAAAATGCGCATTTCGGGAAACCACAAATTTTCTGTCTTATTTAGTAATCTTATTTATTATTTTTCAAATAAAATCATTTTTTATATATGCAATTTATTCACAGTTTTTACAAAAACTGCTACCAATAGTTACCTATTTAAAATAAAACAACAATATCACTATAAATATATCTTCGATTATAATTCACTACAATGTGTTTTTCCAAATTCTTTACGAGGAAACATATTCTTTGATCAGACAAAATATTTTTATAACTTGAAAAACTCCTTTCAACATCGATAATTGGTGCGTATTTAAAATAACTTGTTAATTTCCGTTAGAAAATCGTAAAACTTTGGCTAAAGGTGTAAATTCTCTTAACAATAGAGGATTTAAAAAATCACCAGAATTATAGGTAGGTACCTACCCTAATAGCACAAGGACGTCCAATGGACGTCCTTCACGGACTTTAGGGACGTCCATTGGACGTCCGTTTTCGTCCGAGGAACGTCCTTTATACGTCCTATTTTGGTCCAAATGTCGCGCTACCGAACGTCCATTGGACGTCCATCTAATGTCCGAGGGGACGTATATTGGATCTTAATCGGACGTCCTAGGGGACGTAAATTGGACCCTAATCGGACGTAAATTGGACCTTAATCGGACGTAAATTGAACCTTAATCGGACGTAAATTGGACCTTAATCGGACGTAAATTGAACCTTAATCGGACGTAAATTGGACTTTAATCGGACGTAAATTGGACCTTAATCGAACGTAAATGGGACCTTAATTGGACGTAAATTGGACCTTAATCGGAGTAAATTGGATCTTAATCGGACGTCTTAGGGGACGTGAATTGGACCTTAACAGGACGTCCAATTTTGGTCCAAATTCCACGTTGCCAAACGCCCAATGGAGGTCCACCTAACGTCCGAAGGGACGTTCGGTGGACGTCAATTGGGCCTTCATAGGACGTCCCAGTTTGGTCCAATGTATTGCTGCCGATCATCCATCTAACGTCCTGGGAGGACGTTCGGTGGACGTCTAGAGACGATATTTATACCTGTGGAGAATGTATTGTGGGAAATAAAAAATATATTTTTTAAGGAACTTATATTACATCTTATATTAATTTACAATTATTGGATATTAGATTATTTACATTAAATTATAATTACATTTCTCCAAGAAATTAACACACCACCTTAAAAATGGGCCATTTTTGATGTCTCGAATTTCCTAAAGCCATTGTCCCATCTAAGTGATTTTTTTAATAATATTATAGCCTAGGCTATATGGGCTACCTCCATAAGCTTGTCATGCACGGGGAGCTATACTGTAATAATATTATATCACATCGCTGAGGGAACTCTACATTACATATACTTTTCGAATCAAAACTTTTATTCTCTTAATATTATTACTTAAAAAATATATACTACATTCGTCTCGCTAAACTCGAAAAATAACTTATAAACCATAAAAATCTCCAAAAATATAAATGACATAAATGAGAATTGGCACAATTATTATTATGGTTTTAAGTTGATTTTTCGGATTTAACTACAATATTATGCAAAAAATTATGTTATATCGCAGATTTAAAATGGGTTTATCTCGAAAACAGTTATATTAAGTTTAGCGAGATGATTGTAGTACACTTTTTTTAAGTAAAAATATTAAGAGAATAAAAGTAGACTGGTACGCAGTCTGATTTTTGCATAAGAGTTTAATGAAATGGTAACAAATCAATTGGAAGTTCTGTCCGACAAAATACATGGAACGTTTTCGGTAGTCTGATGTTCCAAGTTTTTAACCTGTTCCACAATTAAAACTTCCCCGGTTCCAGTATTCCCGTACATCAAAGTTTGTCCGACTAGACACCGTGAAGCTATTAACAAATTTTCAGCTTGCTGTTAATCAACTTTTTTTATTACGCGGGATCCAGGTCTATAAATGAATACAATAAATAAGTAGGTAGGTACATATTATACACTTATTTATACGAGTACAATTAATAGTAGAGCTGGTTTTTGGGATGTTACAAGCAGCATTTGCATTTCCACAGAGATACTTATGACAGAAATAATAAAATACCGAGACGGACTATTATTATAATAATTTACAATAGGACCCGACCGCTACATTCGTCTCGCTAAACTCGAAAAATAACTTATAAACCATAAAAATCTCCAAAAATATAAATGACATAAATGAGAATTGGCACAATTATTATTATGGTTTTAAGTTGATTTTTCGGATTTAACTACAATATTATGCAAAAAATTATGTTATATCGCAGATTTAAAATGGGTTTATCTCGAAAACAGTTATATTAAGTTTAGCGAGATGATTGTAGTACACTTTTTTTAAGTAAAAATATTAAGAGAATAAAAGTAGACTGGTACGCAGTCTGATTTTTGCATAAGAGTTTAATGAAATGGTAACAAATCAATTGGAAGTTCTGTCCGACAAAATACATGGAACGTTTTCGGTAGTCTGATGTTCCAAGTTTTTAACCTGTTCCACAATTAAAACTTCCCCGGTTCCAGTATTCCCGTACATCAAAGTTTGTCCGACTAGACACCGTGAAGCTATTAACAAATTTTCAGCTTGCTGTTAATCAACTTTTTTTATTACGCGGGATCCAGGTCTATAAATGAATACAATAAATAAGTAGGTAGGTACATATTATACACTTATTTATACGAGAACAATTAATAGTAGAGCTGGTTTTTGGGATGTTACAAGCAGCATTTGCATTTCCACAGAGATACTTATGACAGAAATAATAAAATACCGAGACGGACTATTATTATAATAATTTACAATAGGACCCGACCGACGGCCGACGCTATAGGGACAGGTAAAATTTATGACTGAACAATGCACCGAGCATCGATACAAGCAATATGTACCGGTCGAAGGTTATTTTTTATTGTGCCAAATGGACGTATATAGTACCTACCTTTAAAAATCGAATACACAAATTAAAAGATATTTAACAACCATAAAGATTTGTCAAACTCTATCACCGACTTCATGAAAACAAGTATTACTACATTCTTTGATGGTTTTTGCTGTAAATTTTAAAGGATTGACATGAAATTTGGCATACGCATAGCTAACATGCCAAAGAAAAAAAGTGATATTGTGCCAATGTGTGCTATTGCCCTGGGGTGAGTTTCACTCTTTCTCTGGGGTGAAAAACGTTCAAAATAAGTCCGGACTTCGATAAACTGATTAATATTAAGCAACCTTTATTCCATACTTACAAAGTATGTGTACTTACAAATTAGTATGTGAATTTGGGGGGTGAGTTTCACCCCGAGGAGGGGTGATATACAAAATATAGATAGATACACAAAAGATATACAAAAATGTTTCAAAACATCGAAAAAATGTGGTAAAATGCATATATACATATCATATTATGATAAAATTGCGATTTTGGCGATTTGCCTTTTTGGATAGAATGATGATGATGTTGATTAGGATAAAACTGCGAAGAATTTTTTTATCGAAATATAGTAAAAAATATGAAAAATATACCAAAAAGCTTGAAAAAATATGTAAGTATGTAAGGAAAAACATAAATAATTAAATAAACTTTTGACAACACAACACAAAAGTTTGAAACACTCACTATTTGGATTGGTTGTCCTGGCTTGTGATTTTCTTCTTTGCAGATGACGCTCACGGATCGATGTCAATGTCCAACGGACGTCCGAGCACGGACGTCCAATGGACGTCCAAAGGACGTTCATATTTATTCAACACGTAAGTACGTCCAACGTCGGGCGTCCGAAGGACGTTCATTTATAGTCCATCCGCATTAGGACTAAAACTGGACCTATTTTGTGCACACGTACGCTCAACTTCAAAAAGATGCTCTCAATATTCATCTGTAGTAAGGATACATTGATAAAAAATATATTTTTGCTTATTAGAATTAACCACCAAACTTCTATCATCTTGGTAACGGGAATAATAAAACATTATAAAGTCCACTTTACATCAACAATAATTGAACAAGAAATTGACGACAAGTTATTCAAGGTCAAATTTGGCTTATACAAAACACAATTCTACTTCCAATTTTGCCGTGAATAAACAGAAAATAAAGAAATTTGACAAAATAAAACATATCCAATTGTTCTATTTCATCAAATTCCTTCATTTTCTTTTACAAATCATACATTTTGTACTCGTCAAATTTGGCCTTGAATAACTTAGTCAATTTCTTGTTCAATTTATTGTTGATGTAGAGTGGACATAACGAATAATTTACCGATCAGATTTTCACACTTTACATAAAAACAAAAACATGTATTAGATATTAAACTACATATACAGTTTTGAATTAAATATGATTTATAATCTTTTCCATTTAAACTATTTTATTAACATAATTAAGTTAATATTTTATTAAATAATTTTGCTGTTTAATCCCCTTATTGGTAGAATATGTCCAATATGGACGATTGGAAAAGGTCCGTATTTCGTCCGAGTACGGACGTCCAAAGGACGTTCATATTTATTCCACCCGAAGGACGTCCAACACCGGACGTCCGAAGGACGTACATATTTAGTCCACCCGAAGGACGTCCAACGCCGGACGTCCAAAGGACGTACATATTTAGTCCACCTGAAGGACGTCCAACGCCGGACGTCCAAAGGACGTACATATTTAGTACACCCGAAGTACGTCCAGCGTCGGACGTCCAAAGGACGTCCGTTTATGGTCCATGGACGTTAGGACCAAAAATTGACCTATTTTGGACGTCCAAAGGACGTCGTGTGCTATTAGGGTATTAAATATAACAAAAGTATATAAAATTCGGATTTCCGGGTAAAACATCCTTCGTCATTTTAACATCCTACAATCATTTCATAACGGCGGCGTATTATCCTATAAGTACTTTGTGTAGAGATCGTTTATTTTCTAAGAAAAAATGAAAGGCGGTTAATGAGCTGTCTCTCTTGGTTCTCGAATTAATACAGACCACAGCCTGTGCGTGGAAATATTTTGTCGAATTAAAAAATTTAAATATTGTTTTGGACTAATGAAATAAAACATTTTAGTAGTTCCAAAATGACACAAAATCTAGGCATCGGATAAAAAAGTTTATTTGAAGAAAGTGTATTTTTTTGTTCTTCTTAATGGCGGTACAGGCTCGTTTTTTTAATATTGTATTTAATTACAGAATAATTTTCAAATATTACCTAATACATTTTTCAAATTGGGCTCTGTACCGCCATTCTTTATTATATTACGGATACGTGTGCCAAAGATCTTGAAAAAATATTCAAAATTACAGCCGCAATCTTGGAACGCGTTTTGGCTACCTGTTGATCGCTACTGTATCACCTTAAACAATTTTTTAAACAAATTCACAAAAATAATTTTTTCATTACGAACGATTTTTTAGATAAGTTGGGTTATTCTGAGCAAAAAAGGTATCTTGAGATTTTTCTCTAAAATTGATTTTTGTCGAGTTATATGGCCATTTTCGCATTTTTCAGGTTTTAAATCGCGTATAACTCGACAACAATCAATTTTAGAGAAAATTGACAAGAGACCTTTTTTGTTCAGAATGTCCAAAATTATCTAAAAAAAAATTGTTCAAAGTGAAAAAATTATTTTTGTGGATTTGTTTAAAAAATTGTTTAAACAATTTTTCGACCACGGCACCTTGTGAATATGTTATAAGGACCTCTTTTTGAGTAAGTTTGTGCAAAAAAATCGAATCGGAATAATTTCACTAACAGGGGCGACGATAAATCCGGGACTATAGCGCTAATTATTAATAATTAAAAATAACAGCTTTGTAATAAAATAATGACAAAAATCTCTTAAGGACCTTGAAGCAAGGGTTTGAAACTTGATCTGCTCACTTTTTAATTTCATAATAATAACTTTTAATCGAGTTATTAAGACTTAAAAATGGCCATTTTCGCATTTTTCAAATTTTTAATCGCATATAACTCGACAACAATCAATTTTAAACAAAAATGGCAAGACACCTTTTTTGCCCAGAATGACACAAGTTATCTAAAAAAAATTGTTCGAAATGAAAAAATTGTTTTTGTGAATTTGTTTCAAAAAAATTTTTTAAACAATTTTTCGACCAATGCACCGCCCGGCACCCTTTGGATATGTTATAAGGACCTCTTTTTGAGTAAGTTTGTGCAAAAAAATCGAATCGGAATAATTTCGCTAGCGGGGGCGACGATACTGCCCGGTCTACTTTTGATGCTGATGGTGATAGAATAGATACTTTTTATATAACAAAAATAAAACTTTTTTTAAACTCTTTAAAAAATTTGTGGCGGGTTTTCCCCGAAAAGTGCGTTATTTTTTGGACATTTTACGTTGAACTAGTCGATTTGGAATTTGACGAATAAGAACCAACTTTTGATTAGCTCCAACTCTGTTTTTATTGTGTGTCCAGACTTCATACATACATCATTTTTTTTACTGTTTTATAAGCTTTATATTTGCTAGGAATAGTTTTTCGATCAAATACTTACTTTTTGATTTATTTGCGAAAAACCATCTAAAAACAAAAGTTACAAGGAATTTAATTAGTTTATCCACTTACGGACTTATTTGGACCTATATTTTTTCACACTCGAGAAGGGGGTGGTACTCATCCCCAGAAAAAAAGCACACACTGGCACTCTGATGTTCATTTCGCGAAATATCGCAGGGTTCGTATTTAAAATTTTTAATTTACTCCTCACCCCTTTCCGTGGGGGTTCGTTTTTGGTATCATTCGATAGACTTTTGAAAAATATTGAACACGCATTTTTTAGTTTTTCGATCTGACGTTCATTTCGCGAAATATTCGCTTTTTTGTGAAACTTTGTGACTCGCCCATCATTTCTTCAGATTTGGGAACACTTAATAATCGGAGGGGGCCAAGTCAGGAGAGTAAGCCGCATGAGAAAGTAATTAGAACCCCAACTCGAATTTTTGCTACTGTCACAACGCTCTTGTGAGTCGATGTATTGTCTTAGGTCTTGAGAACACTTTTTTCTTCTGCTTATGGAGTCGTTTTTCATTCATCACATACCGGAACTCACCACATAAATTTTGAAGACCCTGACATCAAAACTGTATTAAATTATATGTGATCTAAGTAAGTTAATGAAAAGTCAGAATAGATAGAGTAGAACACTTATAAAAAAAATTGTAACAAGCAATTGGACATCGTAAGTTCTAATTTTTCACAAAAAGTGACCGGAAGTTGAACCGGCAGTCGATATTTGAACCCTTCGTGTAACTTTTTGTCAGCTGATATGACGGATGAATTTTGTTCACCTACAGATATGGACGAACAGACAGGCATGAAACCGGAAGTATGTATTTGTTCTGGTCTTTCTTAGTCGTGTTGACCAATAGTTTGTACTATTTCGACGAATTTAAAACAGTACTTTCGGTTGCAACTCTGGAACAGGCAGTCCGAGGTCAAACTTCTCACATGTAATATCATATTTTGGTTATAGGCTTTCAATTGACACCTTATTTGTCATTCTTTCTGTCCTACTAATAGACGAGTTGTGTTTATTGACGGACAGACATGGATAATTCTAGGTTTTCACATTTAATGATAAAAACAATAATTATACAATTCAGTTAACCTGACTATATCATTGTGATAATGACTTCTTATCTAAAAGTGACAACGGCAATAATTGCCGTTGTAATAATTATTATTCCATTCACTCACGATAAAATATCGCAAAACCTCCAGATTTTAAAGAACCGCTTGGATTGACATAAAATTTGGCACACACGTAGCTAAAATGCCAAAGAAAAAAGTGAGATTATGCCGATATGTTCTCTTGTCCTGGATGTGACTTTCACCCCTTCTTGGAGGTGAAAAAACATACGTGCAAAATAAGTCCGGAAGTGGATAAACTGACTAATTCTAATTCTAAGCAAATTTTGTTCTATAAAAGTTTTAGGTCAATACTTTTCGAGGTATGTGCGAGTGAATATGTTTATTTTTCATAGAAAAACACGTTTTGGACGGATTTTCGCAAATAACTCAAAAAGTAAGTATGTACATATTTTATCGAAGAAAATATTCCTAGCAATAATATAGCTTATGAAAAAGAGGTGTCAGTATAAGGTCTGTAGACCCAGTAGAAGCAGGGTTGCAGCTAATGAAAAATAGGTTCTTATTCGTCAAATACCAAATCGAATATTTCAACGTAAAATAACCAAAAAAATAAAGCACTTTTCGGGAAACACTCATCATAACTCTTTTAAAGTGTTTAAAAAAAATTTTTTTTTGTTTTTTTAAAACAGTTTCTAGCGTGAAAAGTAAGCAAGTTACGCTGAAAATAAAATCGTTCCCTTTTTTTTTGGCAAAAGAATGTCATGAAAATTAATTGTTACCGCTTCATACGTTACTTTAGATAAATGTATTGTTTATACAGGGTGTCTCCGAAAATAGTGCGTTCCTTTAAGGTGTGGATATAATACACAATTTAGAACAAAAAGGTGTTGTAACATTTTTTCCTAAAGTTATCCGTTTCAACAAAAATTACGTTGTTCTCCATAAGAGTAAATTTTTATTTTCATAAATTTATATGACCTGGCAACATGGCGTAGAAGAACCTGTGACTGTGAAATTTAATCTAATGGGACCCCTTGTTTATTTACTAATTGAGTATCAATTTGCATATCAAAATGTATTTTCGTTTTTTGGTCAAACGGCTGAATTTAGAATAAAATGTTATAAGACTTTTTTGCTCTACATTGTGCTTTCTATCTATACCTTTAAGGAACGCACTATTTTCGGGGAAACCCTGTATATGATCTGTAAGTTGCATTGGTTCAAAATGCTTATTTTTGAAAGGGGTTTTGTTGAAAGGCCTCGAACGAATCACTAGTCACGAGTATGTATATGCAAATTTTGAACAGCCATATCTTAACCAATTTTTGTCTTCCAGAAAATCAAAAAATTCCAAATATTTAAAAAAGCAACACCTACATTTTTTACTCTTTAAGATATTTGGTATCACTAATAATTTTTAAGTTATTTTGACAAAAGTCTTTTTTTCAAAATTAAAGATTTAAAAAAATTTACTTTAAAACCAAATTTTTCCACAAATAAGCACTTTGAACTGATGAAACTTACAAACACAAACAATACATAAAGTTACTTGTGAAGTGGTAACGATTAATTCCATTTGGGCTGTTAATTAGAGGGAGTTTTTAGAATATTTTTAACCAAAAAAAATTGAGCGTAACCTGCTTACTCTTGCTGCTGGAAACTTAAAAAAAAAATAAAAATAAACGTTTTCTTAAACACTTTAAGAAAGTTGTAATAAGTTTTCCCAGAAAAGTGTTTCATTTTTTTTATTTCACGTTAAAATATTCTATTTGGAATTTGAGATATAAGAGCTTATTTTTCACTATAGTCTGTTTTTAAACAAGAGGAGTCATTCAAATTTTCCGCGCCGTACACCTTGTTTGTAATTGGTACAACCTCAGGCAATTTTACTCATATCAAATTTTGACACTATTGGCATTTCATAGGTCAGTTTATTTATTTTATCAGCAATTTTTGTATTTTCTGCGTTCTTCCTTTTATTTTTAGATTTTTAGTCAAGATTACCGTCAAAGGCCGATATGATCAACCAAAAAAGAAGATTTATCTGATGATATTTCTAGTGACTTTCTTGGGTGTGAATCTGCCATTTAGTTTACCTACTCCTCTTGGTTTTAAAACAAAGCTTAGCAATAACTCTGCTACTACTGGGTCTACAGACCTGACACATATACCATTTTTTCACTTTTTTATAAGCTATATTTACTATTTGCTAATTTTTTTTCAATAAAGTACCTACTTTTTGAGTTATTTGCGAAAAACCGTATAAAAACGTTTTTTTTTTTGTTGAAAAATGAACATATTCACTCGCAAATATCTCTAAAAGTATTGACTTAGTGAAAAACGCTATAAAATAGAAGTTGCTTAGAATTAGTCAGTTTATCCAATTCCGGACTTATTTGAACGTATTTGTTTTCATACCCTATAACCGACGAAACTCACCTCCAGATCAAAAGCACATATCGGCACAATATCACTTTTTTTCTTTAACATATTAGCTATAGGTACGTGTCCCAAATTTTATGTCAAACCAAGCGTTTCTTCAAAATTCTGACCAAAAACCCTAAGTAAATTAAACGAAAATATAAAATGAATTTTTCAAACAAATATTTTAAGTCGGTATGAGAAATTTTAATTTTACAGATGAAATCAAATAAACACAATTCAACTCGTAAAATATTTAGACCCTTGCTTGGTAATCCAGCTGAACAGGTAAAGAACCTACCTTTTATGTAGTTTATAATCTGAGAGGATGGAATATTTTACCAAAATATTCCATCCTCTAAGTTTACAATAGACCTTTTCTACCTGTCCTCAAAAGATCGGTATTTTTAACTCGTGGCAACGTCGAAAAGCGGCAAAATGATGGGAAATACACATTTTTATGTGGTGGAAGTCAAAATGGTTATGAAGTGTAAAAATTTTTGTATATAATTTAAATTTTTAAAATTAAAATTTTAGAAAACTGAGAACGATACAGGGCGTTAAAAAATGCGCTCAACAAACATACACGAATTAAAATTCGAAAATGATAGTATTTCTTGGTGATGCCAAATGACTGCAACATGAAAAGATGACATAATGATAGCGGGATGTATATATATATATATATATATATATATATATATATATATATATATATATATATATATATATATATATATATATATATATATATATAGGTTTTAATAGAGTTTATTTTCCGGTAGAAAAATTTATTGGTAGGGTCGTTCAATGCTATCGATGTTTGAAATTTGATCATGTGTCAAAGGAATGTAAAAGTTCCCAGGAATGTTGTACTCAATGTGGGCAAACTAAAACTACTAATCATACTTGCGATAAAGCTATGTATTGTATACATTGTAAAAGTAATGAGCATGTTACAATATTAGAAAAGTGCCCCTTTTATGAAAAACAAAAAAATATTAAAAGTATGATGATCGAACAAAAGACTACTTTTTTAGAGGCAAAACATTTGTGTGAACAATCATTTTCTGGTGTTATGAATCAAAATTACTTTCCTTTGCTTGAAAATATTGAACAAGAATTTTCTTCGCTTCCAAAAATTAATAAAAATTCTGTCTCCACTCAGCTAGGCCCACAGACCAATAAAGCGCGCCCTCTAATTTCTTCTCAATTGAACAATAATTCACATGCATCTGTAGGAAAGAAAAGGAAACCAAACTCTCCTCATCTCATCATACCATCTCCTATTCATAAACCTATCTTTCCCTTTACATTTGGACCTGCCCAGCCTTTACCGGCTAATCCACATAAACCCAATTATAACAAAGTTTAAAATAAAAATCAGTTGACAAAAACTATAACAAATTTTATAATGAACCTCTTGGAACATATTCGTTCAATTGAAGATATAAAAACGTTAGACGATAAGACTATAATTAATGAATTAGAACAGGTTTTAAATACTGTAAACAATAATAGCTTCTAATGGCTGTACAAGATATTTTAAAATTTGGTCAATGGAATGCTAGATCTATTATGTCAAACAAAAACAGTTTAATGCAATACGTAAACAATAAAAAAATTTATATTTTACTAATTAGCGAAACTTGGTTTAAAAAAGATTCTCATTACAGTTTTAATGGTTATAACCTAATAAGAAGAGATAGGAAGGAAGACCGGTTTGGTGGCGTTGCGATTCTTATCCGTAACACAGTAACCTTCAGTGAACTAAAACTAAATTATAACTTTTATTCTGATATTGAAGTTTGTGGCATCAAAACAAACTTTAAAAATATTGAACTCAATATATTATCTATATACAAACGTCCTAAATACAAAAGTACAGTATGTGATTGGGCAAATATATTTTCACAGGTCACTGGCTCAGTAGTTATAGGTGGAGATTTCAATGCGCATCATACGATTTGGGGATCTAATTATAATGATGCAACTGGAATACAACTTATTAAAACTGCAGATGACTTAAATTTTACAGTAATTAATAATGAAGAACCTACCATTTTAACTAAACCAGATCAAAATAAATCAGCTGTTGATGTTACTTTCGTTACAGCTTATCTAGTCAATAAAATTAATTGGTCTATACATACAGACACCTTGGGATCGAATCATTTTATGGTCTATATGGAAATTACCGACATTCATTTACCTGAAGAAATTATTCCTAAAAGTAAATGGAATACACGAAAGGCTACTTGGTCCATGTACGAAATTTCAGCAGAGCAATTTTTCAATAAATATTACCAAATGGAAAATACGTCGGACAAATACAGGGTGTAACAAAAATACAGGTCATAACTTAAATCACATATTTTGAGACCAAAAATAGTTCAAATGAACCTAACTTACCTTAGTACAAATATGCACATAAAAAAAGTTATAGCCCTTTGAAGTTACAAAATGAAAATCGATTTTTTCGAATATATCGAAAACTATTAGAGATTTTTTATTGAAAATTGATATGCGGTATTCTTATGGCAGGAGCATCTTAAAGAAAAATTATAGTGAAATTTGTGCTCCCCATAAAAAATTTATGGGGGTTTTGTTCCCTTAAACCCCGCCAAACTGTTCTGTACGTTCCAATTAAATTATTATTGTGGTACCATTAGTTAAATTCAATATTTGTAAAACTTTTTTGGCTCTCAGTATTTTTTCGATAAGGCAGTTTTTATCGAGTTGCGGCTTCTTTTTTAATATGTTTACATAAAAATTGTATGGAGCTTTTGTTCCTTTAAACCTCCCAAATGTTTGTGTACGCTCCAATTAAACTATTACTGCGATACCATTAGTTAAAGAAAATGTTCTTAAAACTTTTTTGCCTCTTTGTATTTTTTCGAGAAGGCAACTTTTACCGAGATATGGCTTCTTTTTTAATACGGTTCAAAACATACCTAAAAATGTAAATCATACATAAATTTTCATATTATTACCAAGTCTCCATAATCGTACTTAACCATATACAAATATGTGGTGGATTTGACAAATATTCAAAATATCTCGATAAAAACTGACTTTTCGAAAAAGTAATAAGAGCCAAAAAAGTTTTAAAAATATTGTGTTTAAGTAATGGTACTACAATAATAATTTAATTGGAACGTACACAAAAGTTTGGGGTGGGGGGGTTTAAAGGGACTAAACCCCCATAAAATTTTTATAGGGTGTCCAAATTTCACTATAATTTTTTCTTAAGATGCTACTGTCATAAGAATGCCATATGTCCATTTTCAATCAAGAATCTTTAATAGTTTTCGATACATTGGAAAAAATCGATTTTCATTTTGTAACTTCAAAGGGTTGTAACTTTTTTTATATGCACATTTGTACTAAGGTAAGTTAGGTTCAATCAAACTATTTTTGGTCCCAGAATATTTTTTTTAACATCCCATTTATTTACAATCTGTAATAGTGATTACAATAAGTAAATTGTTTAACAATTAAAAGAGACTTGCAGGAGACTGTCCAGTGACAATAACCTATAAAATCATAATTTTAGTACTTAACAAAATTATTTGTGACTAATAAATAAAACCCTATAAATAAAACTCTATAATAAATAAAATATTTTTGAAAATTTAAAATTTAAAATCTTGTTCGTAGATCGCTTGGAGTGTGGCGCTTTAGCCTTCTGTTTGCCTGGGGTCTCATTAGGTTCTTCGCTAGCCTGTTGGGGTGGTTTTGTAGTCGGATGTCGTATTTTTGGGCGTAACTGGCAATTTCTTCTTTGACAGTCTTCATTTGGAGATCACGATTGATGTGTTCATTGGGCATGTACCACGGTGCATTTGTGATAATGCGCAAGGTTTTCGATTGGAATCTCTCCAGGATGTCGATATTGGATCTCGACGCAGATCCCCACAGTTGGATACCATAGCTCCATATTGGCTTAATCACTGCCTTGTATACTAAAATTTTATTGTACAAACTCAGTTGTGACCTTTTTCCTATCAGCCAGTACATTTTATTGAGTTTCAGACCCAACTGTTTTCTTTTCGTGAATATGTGTTTCTTCCACGTTAATCTGCGGTCCAAGTGCATACCTAGGTATTTTACGTCATCCTTTTGTTGTAGTACTTGATTATTTATTGAGACGGTTGGGCACGTATCTTTTCGATTAGTGAACGTTATATGTACTGACTTGCTTTCGTTTACTTTAATTCGCCATGTTTGTAACCAGATATTTATACTGTCGAGATTTGTCTGGAGCAGTTGCGAGGCGATGTACGGGTTTGAGTGAGCTGCAATGATTGCTGTGTCATCTGCATATGTGGCTGTGATGATGTTTTGGCTTGTAGGAAGATCTGCTGTGTAGAGTAGGTAGAGAACTGGTCCAAGGACACTACCCTGAGGTACTCCAGCGTTGATTGGATATAAGTTAGTGCACTGATCTTTAACTTTTACAAGGAAATGGCGGTCGGAGAGATAGGACTTGAGGATTAGAAAGTAGTTGAGAGGAAGGACTTTTCTTATTTTGTATAGCAAGCCAGTGTGCCAGACTTTATCAAAAGCCTGCGAGACATCCAAAAAGGCTGCAGAGCAGTATTGCTTCTCTTCTAAGGCTTTGTTTATGGAATTGCAGACTCGATGAATTTGCTCGGTGGTAGCATGTTGTTGTCTAAATCCAAACTGGTGGTTGGGTATTAGCTGCTTTTCCACGAGGATTGGCTGTAATCTGTCTAGTAAGAGTTTTTCAAAAACCTTTGACATCACTGAAAGTAGACTGATAGGTCTATAGGACTTAACTTCTTCTACAGGCTTGCCTGGTTTGGGTATTAAGATGATTTGTGCCACTTTCCACAAAAGGGGATAGTAACCAGTTCTTAAGATTGCGTTAAAAATCTGTGTCAAATATTGCACGCCTTTCTTGGGAAGTTCTTTTAAAATTCTTGCAGTGATTAAGTCGAACCCTGGGGACTTTTTCGGATTCATATCTGTTTGGATTTTGTTGAAAACTTGTTTGGCTGTGAATTTCTCCAACGGTGCTTCTAGTTGGTATGGATATTCTAAATACAATTGAATATTATCTTCTGCATCAGAGTTGTTGTTTTGGGCATGTGGTTGGAACACTTCCTCCAGGTATTTGGCAAAGACTGTAGCTTTTTCGTTGTTACTTTTAGCCCATCGTCCGTTACTGGCCCGGATAGGCGGATTAGAGAGTTGTGGTCTGTTAATCTTTCGTGTTGCCTTCCATAGCGAGTATTCGGAGGTTTCCGTAGCAGATAGATTTTGTAGATATCGTTTTATGTCGTTGTTTTTATTGTTGTTTAACAAAGTTTTTAGTCGCGCTGTAGCTTGGTTTAATCTATTTTTATCCTGGGGTGCACGCGTTCTTTGCCATACTTTCCTTAGTCTTCTTTTTTCTGCGATTTTTTCTTTTATTTCGTTGGGTAAATCTTTGTGTATGATTGTTCTTGGTTGTTTAGGTGTTGACTGCCAGCCAGCTTTCTGAATTATCCTACTTAATTGATTTACTGCTTCGTCAATTTCGCCATCCGATTTTAGTGGGATGTTTAGGTCCAGTCTCTCATCAAGGATAGCCCGGAATTTAATCCAATTGGTATATTTACTACTTAGATATAGTGGAGGTTGTGTTTCGAGGATATTCGTAGATATCATGACCAAGACAGGAGAGTGGTCGGATGAAAGATCGAAACAAGATTGTGCTGTCTGGGATTCAAGTGGTATTCCTTTAGTCACACAGAAATCAACCAAATCTGGAATTTTGTTTGTGTCTGTGGGCCAGTATGTGGGTTCGCCAGTAGATATGTATTTAAGGTTGTTGGTTTCCATTGCCATGTATAATTGCCTACCTTTCGGAGTTATTAGCCTGGATCCCCAGTGAGTGTGTTTTGCGTTATAATCGCCGCCTGCTAGAAACCTGTTTCCAAGTGTGTTGAAGAATTCTTGGTATTGATTTTTGGCTATAGTATGTCGTGGTGGACTATATATTGCAGTTACTGTTAAAGGACCGTTCCAGTCTTCTATACTAATACTTGTTGCTTGTATATAGTCTCTTTTAAACTTATTTAACTCGTGGTGTTTTATAGATGACTTAATTATGATTGCAGTTCCTCCATGTGCAGTGCCATCTGGATGTTTGGTGTTATATATTGCATAGTTGGGAATTCTCAGATAGCTTCTATTTGTAAAGTGTGTTTCAGATATTAACATTATGTCGATGTTGTGTATTAGTATAAAAGCTTTAACTTCTTGAGCATGATTTGTTAGCCCGTTGGCATTCCAAATAGCTATTTTCAAGAATTTGATCATTTTGTTAATTTAGTGACGACGGTGGTGAGAAGGTTTAACAGTGTACCCATTTGTTCCATCAGGACTTTTAACATATTCTTTAGTTCAGCTATGTCATTTGACACGGGAGTATTGGTAGTAATTACTTCTGTTTGGTTTGTATTACTATTCGTAATTTGTTGTGAGTTATTAACGATTTGGGCGTAGGTAACTCCTGCTTGGACATGTTGTGCATGATTAATTGGCATGCTAGGCCTGGGTCTAATCGTTGGGAATTTTTTCGTTTGTAGCTCCTTGTATACCCTGCAACCTTTGTAGTTTGCTGGGTGGTCTCCCTCGCAGAGTACACACTTGACGTTGGCACTTCTTTCTTTATTAGTGCATTGCTCTGTTGCATGATCCCCTGTGCACTTTACACATCGTGGTCTAAGGTGGCAGTATGATTTGGTATGTCCGTATCGTTGACATCTAGAACATTGTGGTATCTCTCTTTTCTGGTACGGTGGTTCAATTTTAATCTTATGGTTTAATAAGAACTCAATGTCATATATATTTCTATTATTATCAGAAGGTTCCAAGTCGACGAAAAATAGTGATAGCTGATCTTTAGTTTTAGGGTGTTTGATGTTCCAAATGTTTCTAACAGTGTGGCCTTTCTCTTCTATTTCCTTTTTTATAAGATTTTTGTCCATCGAGTAATGCATGTTCTTAAGAACAACCCTGAAACTGCGCTCGTTTTTTATTCCCAGAATATGTGATTAAATTTATGACCTGTATTTTTGTTACACCCTGTATAGTTTTTTAATCGATTGTATAAAATTATGCAGCTCAACTCTCAATTCCACAATATAAAGCTTATAAAACAAAATCAGAAATTCTCCGCCGTGGTGGAATACAAATTGTGATAACATTATCAAGGAAACAAAAGAAGCACTTTCAAATTATAAGCAAAACCGTAACTTTGAAAATTACTTAAAATGCCAAGAGAGCATGGCTAAAAGTAAAAAAAAAAAATAAAGGGAATAGCTAAAGAAAGTTGGAAAAACTTTGTCTCAAACTTAAACAAAAACACTCCTTCCTCAGCATTATGGAATCAAGCTAGAAAGATCAATAGAAAACTAATTACTAATCCAACATGTCTTAATGATACATTAGTCGACGAAATTTTTGATCAAGTTGCTCCTCCATCAGTCCAATTCCTAAAAAGCTACAGCTATGCGTCAAATGAACAAAACCATTTTTTGCTAGAATCGTTCAACATTACAGAATTAGAATATGCTCTTAAAAATCGGAATAACACAAGTCCAGGTTTGGATAATATTAAATATCCCATGATACAACACCTTCCAAAAATAACTAAACTCTTGCCGTTGGAAATATTCAATGAGATGGTCAAAAATGGGAGTTTAGTTCCTCAATTTCAAGATGTCATTATAATACCAATACTGAAACCAGGTAAAAATCGCAACGTGGCACAATCATATAGACCTATATTTCTTATGTCATGCCTTCTTAAAACAGTCGAAAGAACGATAAAACAGAGATTGGAATGGTGGTTAGAAAAAAAAAAGAAATTACTTCCCAACCTTCAATTTGGGTACAGAAAAGGAAGAAGTACTTTAGACGCCCTTTCAACATTAGTGGTAGATATACAAAAAACATTTACAGACAACAATTATTTACCTGCAATATGTATGGACATAGAGGGTGCATATGATAGAGTATGTCTAGATATTTTAGTTGAAAAATTAGTCAAAAATTTCCAAATACCAGCCCAACTAGCGGGAACAATATATAATTTTTACTCGTGTAGAAAGATATATCTCAGAGCACATAACAGTAGTCTCATAGGTCCACGATACAATAACTTGGGGCTGCCCAAGGATCAGTATTGAGCCCTTTGTTGTTTAATTTGTACACTGCTGATCTACATAATAGCCAAATTGAAAACTGCACTTTGAAGATTATACAATATGCTGACGATTCTCTTGTATACTCTTTTTCAAAAAAATATGATAATTGTATACAAACATTAGATAAAATGCACAACTTGTCAAACAATTGGTTCCAACAAAATGGATTTGAAATTTCCGCAAACAAATCTAGTGTTTGCATTTTCACACGACACAACTTACCAAATATTATAAATTACAATTAAGCAATCATGAGTATAGTTTCCAAACTTCTATCAAATATTTGGGGATGATACTTGACCGAAAAATAACATGGAAATCACATATTGAGTTTATGCTAAACAAATGTAATCAAGGAATAAATTTTTTAAAAGCAATTTCAAAAACGTGGTGGGGAGCAGATGTTGAAACATCATTACTTTTCTACAAAGCTTATATACGATCAATCATAGATTATGGTTGTGTACTCTATGGATCTGCATCTGATCGGGCCTTAAGCAGAATCGACGTAACACAAAATACAGTTCTGAGGATTTGTTTAGGTGTTATCAAATCAACTCCAATTAATGCGTTACATGTCGAAGCTTTAGAGATGCCACTGAAATATAGAAGAGAATATCTAAGTAAAAAAATTGTTATGAAATTACAACATAAAGATCCTTCCCTTCATATAAAAATAAGCAAATTGAAACACAAGAATTCACCTCCACTTTGTGAAGCTTTTCGCAGTATGTCAAACTTTGATGTTACTTCAAATCCAGACGAAATCTTAGACTTTGAAGATTTTCCTTCATTATTACATTTGGTAAAAGTAATTAAGCCAAGTTATCATGAAAATGCAGCTATCAGTCATAACATCTTAAGAAGTATCTTGGACGTTTTTTCGGAGTCTATAATTATCTACACAGATGCGTCGAAGTCAAGGTTTGGCACTGGATGTGCCTTTTATGTCCTATCAAACAATACAGAAAAAATGTATAAAATAAATAATGCTTTCTCAATATTCAGCGCTGAAGCAATTGCAATTTATGAAGCTTTATCATATTTTATGAATACAGAAAATAAGTCTACAGTAATTGTTTCTGACTCACTTTCCGTACTGACAGCTATTCAGACAATAATATTTCCAAGTCATAATTTAAACAACTATATCTTCCAAATTAAAAAAATACTTTATGAAATCTATAAAAAACGAAGAGAAGTGCATTTCCTATGGGTTAAAGCACACATAAATTATTAACACAGGATAAATTACCAAACATAGAAGCACTCGAAATGAATCAAGAGGAATATCAAAGTGAACTAAAAAAGAAACTAGGACCTTTACCAGTATTCAAGATGAAAGATATAAATGAAATAACACAAAAATTAACGAATGACATAACATCAAATACAAAAAAGATCTGTGGTAAAAATAAAAATCCGAGAAAAACGAAACTTAAACAAACAACACTGGATTTAATGGAAGAAAGAAGAAGAACATCTAAAGAATTACCAGCATATAAGGCTATCAACAATAAAGTTAAAAAGAGCATAAGGTCAGACTTGCGGGCTTATAAAACAAAACAAATATTGCAAACCATCGAAGACAATAGCAACATGAGACTATTGAAATCAAATTTAACTAAAGGAAAATCGAAGATAAGTAAAATCAAAAACCAAGAGGGGAATACGGTGACAGAAAAAACTCAAATACTGAAGGAAATACAAACGTTCTACAAGAATCTTTATACATCCACTATACAGAACCCCGGAACAGACCATAGAACAATTCTAAACGTCGGCTCGGAAACTCTCCCTAAAATAACTTTTTCGGAAATTAGACATGCCTTACAGCAAATGAAGAATAAAAAAGCTCCTGGCGAGGATCATATAACGTCTGAAATGTTAAAAATGGGTGGCAACACCGTTGTAGAGGTTGTGGAAGTCTTGCTGAATAGGTGTCTGATAGAGAAAAGAATACCCAATCTGTGGGAAAACGCCGAAATAATACTTTTACACAAGAAAGGAGACAATACTAATATTGAAAACTACAGGCCTATAAGTTTGTTGTCACATTTATACAAATTGCTAACAAGAATAATAACCAACCGCATAACACAAAAACTTGATTTATATCAACCGGTTGAACAGGCGGGATTTCGAAAAGGGTTTGGTACTAACGATCACTTATAAACCGTCAGAACACTGGTAGAAAAAACCACAGAATATAATGTACCCTTACATATGGCATTTATTGACTTTCACAAGGCTTTCGATAGTATTGAAACCTGGTCCTTTTTGTCAGCCCTCAGGGATGCTCGAATAGACTCACGGTACACTACACTCATTAAAAACATTTATAAACAGGCCACATTATACATCAAAATTAATGAAGACCAAAAAACCGAAAAAATACGCCTTGGTAAAGGTATTAGACAAGGTGATACTATTTCACCAAAACTTTTTACCTTAGCATTGGAAAATGAATTCAAACAGCTCGAACAGAGGAAAAAGGTCTAAACATTGATGGTGTACATTTGAGTCATTTGAGGTTTGCGGACGACATAGTATTATTCAGTACAGATATCAAGGAACTGGAGCAAATGATGAAGGAACTAAACCAGCAGTCAAATAAAATATGTCTCAAAATGAATCTTCAGAAAACAAAAATAATGAGTAATGTACAAACTAATCTTGTTATTGACAACGTCAGTCTTGAAAATGTAGATCACTATATATATCTTGGACATACCATTAAAATCGGCAAAGAAAACCAAATAGCCGAAATAAAAAGACGCATACAATTGTCTTGGGTAGCTTTCGGCAAGTTAAGCTTTATCTTGAAGAATAGAGATATACCAATGTGTCTAAAACGTAGAGTTTATGACAAATGTTTCTTGCCTGTAACTACATATGGACTGGAGACCATGGCTTTTACAAAGAAAACCTTAGAGCAGCTCAGTACAACTCAAAGAGCGAGGGAGAGGGCCATGCTAGGGATTAGTTTGAGAGACAAAATTCGAAATATCGATAATCGTGAAAGAACAAAGATTACTGATGTCGTAGAACGTATAGCAAGGATCAAGTGGCAATGGGTCGGACATGTTGCCCGAGATAATCCCGAATAATGGACACAGAGACTAACAAACTGGAGACCAAGAGAGAACAGGCGAGGAGTAGGCAGACCGCAGAAGAGGTGGGCAGATGATATCAAACAAGTCGCGGGCAAACAGTAGATGAGAATTGCCAAGAGTAGAAATCGATGGAAGCAAATGGAAGAGGCCTATGTCCAGCAGTGGACGAACACAGGCTGAAGAAGAAGAAGAAAGCACACATAGGTATCACCTGTAATGAACATGTTGATTTATTAGCAAAAAAAGCCATCACACATGGATCGTTAACCGGACATAAACCTTCTAATCCAGATATATGTGCAATTCTTAAAAATGAAGTTAACGAACAATGGAGACGAACATGGAACGAATCTAGCAAACATAGTTCCTCTCAATATGCGATGATTCAACCTAAAGTGCCTACTGAGTACTGGTTTAAAAATTATTCCTTTCCCCGCGGATATATTACTTCCATTATTAGAATAAAATTTGGGCACGCCTGTTATCCTTTTCATTTGGCGAAAATTAACATTTTATCTTCAAATCTATGTCTAGACTTTCAAAAAGAGGGAGACTTAGATCATATATTTTTTGAGTGCTTAAAGTATACTCAACAAACTAATAAACTAATTGAAAATTTATTAAAATATAATATATTTCCACCTTATAATTTATAGTACCTACTTTCTCTAAATAGGAAAAAAATATATGACTGTTTAATGGAATTTATTTGTAAAAGTAAAATCAACCTTTAAGCATTATCCACAAATGATTATTTACCTTTGTTTTATCCCATATGTATTTACCTCCTATCCGCGACCTAGTCTAGTAGTTATGTCTAAACGAAATGTCGTGAAGGGTTCCTAGACGAGAAGAAGCAAGTGACCCTGTCTTATTCCTACCTTAACTCCTGAATATAATAATTGTAATATTAACAACCACCTTTACGGTAACGTTTCCTTATCTTTCTTATTTTTGTTTTGTTTTATATTTTTGAAATGTATTTAGATTTTAAAATATACTTGTTGTGACTGGCTGAGTGTCGACAGCCCATGCCAAAAAAAAAAACACTTACGGTGTAAAAAGGCATAAACGTAATATTTTTTGTACTTTATGTATAAACATAAATATGTTTAAATTGATAGAAGGAATAGAACCGCAAAATTTCCAGAAAATTTTATTGATGTTATTAAAATTAAATTAACCTATTAAGAAACTGTTTTTAATTCTATTACATAACCAATTAAAGCTATATTTTACCTTTATAAATACCGTTAATAAGAATTGTCAACAATGAAATAATATTTTACAATGATATGATCTTAAATTTCGTCGCATTTTGGTTGAAGTGTTAGTAGAAACTGTGCGCAAAAAATAAAAAAGTGCCTTCAGGTAAAATGACAACTACATTAGATGTTGCTGGGCAATACATGTCATATATATCTATATTTGTTTTTTATTTTATAATAATAGAAAAAGCAAGCAAATAAAATACTTTATACATTATCATACACATTATTTAAAAAACATGATTTAAGAGACTTTGTTGATAGACAATAGACGTAAAACTCATAAAGTACTGTCACGTACGCCAAAGAGTTTTTTTATAATATCGAAATCACCACTCTCTTTTTCCCATACTGTTCCTAACAAACTACAAAGAATATAAGACATATTGGGTCAGATGTCACAATAACTGGGTCACTAACTGGGTCAATAACTGGGTCACAATAAAGGGGTCACACTGTGTCTGAAAATATTTTTGTGAATATTCTACATATTATGCTAATACCCTTACATTAGAACTGTAAGTATTAAGGTTCGAAAGATATTCATGAACTTTATGTTGTTAGACGGTGCTTGATTGGGTAGAAATAACTTCTATTTGCCAGCGTTATTCTTTCATTTATCTCTTCCGATATTACGTTTGTAGTGTGTAGTTGTTTACAAATAAGATAATTTTGTTGAATAACTTCCAAATTATTACATTATTTCTAATTCTATGGTCTACCCTTAATGCAAAGAACTTGGCTTTTTTTTTGTTGATCATCAAAGTCATATCCTCTGATGAGTTGGAAAGTACGGAGAACATTTCTCTAGATTTACGAGGCTTGCGTGCGACATTATCAAAATGATCTCGGTATAACAATATTTGAGTCAACTTTTTAAATATTGTGTCTCCGTTAGTTAGTTATCCATCTCTACTTTAATTTACTCACGGTTTTTGCTGCTAATTTTAAAGAACCGCTTGTATTGCCGTGCAATTTGGCATACCTATAGCTAACATGTCAAAGAGAAAAAGTGATATTGTGTCGATGTGTGCTTTTGCTCTGGGGGTCAGTACCACTTCTTTTCGGGGATGATAAAATATACTTTAAAATAAGTCCCGAATTGGATAAAATACGGTTTTCCGCAAATAACTCATAATGTAAGTACTTTATCGAAAAAAATATTTTTAGCAAAAATAGCTTACAAAAAAATGAAAAAAAGGTTACATATGAAGTCTGTAGACCGAGTAGAAGCAGAGTTGTATGAACAGTACGATTTTATTTAGTAGCCTAAATAACCTAAAAATGAAGCACTTTTCGGGGAAAACTAATCAGATTGTTTTCAAAGTGATTAAAAAACCTTTATTTTTGTTTTTATAAAAGTTTCTAGCATCAAAAGTGAGTCAAGTACGCTTAAAATAAATTTGGTCCTTTTTTTGGTAAAAAAAAAATCATAAAAATCACCCCCTCATTAGCATACCCAATAACAAATTATTTGTCATTTGTCAAATGACAATTACCGCATCACAAGTTACTTTAGTTAGTATTGTTTTAAACAATAATATTTATATAATACGATCTGTAAGTTTCATCGATTCAAGGTGCTCATATTTGAAAAAAAGGGTACCCCCCGTTAAGATAGGCAAAATGCCCTCACTCCCAGAATTCAATTTTATCCATTTTTTTACGTTCTATGCAACTAAAAAATGAGATAACGCGGATTTTTAGCTCGCCACCCCCTTACCCCTCCCCCACAGCCAAAAACGTAGATTTTTAGATTTATTTTTTTTTAGTTGGGTTCTAATTGATTTAAAAATTTCAAAAAATTCACAAGTGTAGTTGAGGCTTTTGAAAAACATGTCCATTTTTTATGGACCCATAGGTCGAGTGTACATAACCTCAATTTTTTTTTTAACTTTTTTAAAACCTATAACTTTTTGTTCGAGGGGGCTGCAGGTCCAATTTTTTTGCATTTTGTGTATTTTATCAAAAGCTATCTCTCTGATTTTTTTCAGATTTTTCCGTCAGGTGCGCCATTTTGAAAAATTAAGAAAACTGTTTTTTTAGGGGGTTTTTGAAGATTTTCTCCATTTTATAGACTGCAGCATAGATCAACTCAAGGTTTTGTTAATAGATTATGTATAATTTAAAATAACTGAGTATATTAGGATATTCAAAAATTGGGCGAAACACTTTTAAACCCCCCAAAAAACATGTTTTTTTTTTTAAGTTTTTTAAGGATTTTTGAGGATCTAATTATATTTTTTTATGGTCGATACAGCCTGAATATTTTTCTTTATTTTTTACGTTCTATATGATTTTAAAAAATTAGGACTCACCGCAATTTTAGCTCACTTCCCCTATTCCCCCTCCCCCACAGCCAAAAATATCAATTTTTCGATTTTGCAAGTTGGTTTGCAATTAAATTATGAATGTTATTCTGAAGCTATTTCTTTGTGGTATTTTTGTAATTAACTATTCTAAATGGTCATTTTTAGTTAAATTGTGGCTTATTTCCCATTTAGAATAGTTAATAATTATTAAATTATAAATTACAAAAAATTCACACGCACAGCTGAGGCTTTTACAGAACATCTATTTTTATGGACCGGAAGTTTGAGTGTAAGTACATAACCTCTTTTTTTTATTTTTTAGTACGTATATTTTTTTTGGTGATGGATTTATGTATATTTTTTTTTGTGTTTTGTGTATTTCATCAAAAACTATATTTCTGACTTTTTTCAGATTTCTCCGTAAGGTGCGCCATCTTCAAAAATCCGCAAAACTGGTTTGTTCGGTGGTTTTTAGGGATTTTGTCCATACTATAGACTTCAAAATAGATTAATTCAAGGTGTTTTATAGGCAATGTAGGTATAATTTGAAATAACTGAGTTTTTAGTGATATTTTATATAATTTGCTATTGAATAAACTTAAAAACAACCTGCTAGTTTTCACAATCATAAACTTGTCAGGATGGCACGTTCCACAATTAAAATTACGTTTCACAATTAAAACTTCCCCTGTTTCCATACCTACATCAAAGTTTGTCCGACTAGACACCGTTAAACTATTCAGATATTTTCAGCTTGCTATTAATCAACTTTTTTGGTACGCGGGATCCAGGCCTAATATTTTTTGAGATCAATACAGCCTGAATATTTTTTATTTTTTTACGTTTGATGTGTTTAAAAAATAAGCCTTAGCCCAATTTTAGCCCTCCTCCCTCTCAACCTGCCCAATAAATCATCATTTTTTCGTTCTAATTTTTTTTCTCAGTATATCTGTTGCTCAGTTTGTCCTCAAGTAAACTACATTTAACAAAATAATTTCAAATTTTTGCAATATTTTTATATAAAGTAAAGATTTTATATAAAGTAAAGATGTCATTGTGATATCTTTTGGGTAGGATACAAAAAAACAAAAATAAAACAGAATAATCAATTTAAGAAAATAAATTATTTTAATATATCCTACTGCTTGTCGTTTTGTGAATCAAAACATTTTGTTCTTTGTTAGTTTGTATTTAGTAGGTACCCTAATATTACCTTCCATTATACATATTCTAATTATTCAAACATGTGCTTGTACCATCTACATAACCCATATCTCTGCTCTGCCTATTATAATGTCATTTTGATTCACGTTTACTGCCACGTAAAACACCATAAAAAGAATAAGGAAAGTACAGTGGAACCTCGATAACTCGGATTAATCGGGACCGCGGCCGATCCGGGTTATCGAAAATCCGGGTTAGCCGGAGAGCATTGTAAAAATTAATAAAATACGGTATCCTTATAGATAAAGTCCGTTATAATTAAAATAACATGAAATATATATGCACAGTACACATATCTAACTTACCTATTATAGTTGTATATTGTATAGAGTATAGTATAGACAGTATAGAAAGAGTATTGTTCATTTCTAGGTAAAAAAAAACTCAGTCAGTTTTGGCTGTGTCAATTTCGTCTGCCATCGGAAGGATGTTATGTTATTTAAGAACAGTGGCTCTTTCATTGTTTAAACTTTAAAAGACCATTGTTCTAAAAATAATTTTTTAAAAGACAGTTGAAAATAAATAAAGGAATAAAAGGTGCCTGTTGTTTGATAGCCCGATAATGGATAATCTGCTGCCGCCGTGTACCATGAGTCATCTTTACCGTATAGTTCAAATTACAATACACAAATACCCATTATCTCTCAAATATTATATTATGGTCAAAGCCAAGTTTTATCAATGAAACTCGATATTTTTAAGACATTCCAGAAGCGGCTACAGATAAAATGTTTTTAACATAATACATACATTTTTATTGTTGAAATGTTTGTCTGATGAAAATCGGTCCGGGTTAGCCGGACTTCCGGGTTATCGGGGGCCGACTTATCGAGGTTCCACTGTATTACCAAAGAATATATAGCTCCGTATATACTCGTAGAGTATTCGGAAAGTATATTCGTTGGTATTACACTTCAGTTCTAAAGTCTTCATCGCTGTCTTCGTCTATTACAGGTATAACATCTGTATTGTCAAAAAATTTTGTAAGATATTCTGCTGGCTTGATGATGCTTGTAAAATATCTTCCATGCGATAAATATTATATTATGGCAGCTACATGCGAACAACAGCCTATGGTTATGTTGCCGTTTGCGCAACTCTCATCTACAACAGTATCTACCGTTTAATGTTTTCCGAACCATCTTCGTTTGGCTCATAATGCAAATAGTCCATGCTGTATGCATGGCTGTATGTAAGCACGTATTGAACCGGCCGTCCACGAGAGAGATGTAAATTCATTGGACGTTTTAAAAAAATATCGATTGGAAGTCAAAAATGCGTTTTAAAAAAATAAAAAAGTAATTTTGAGGTTATATGTATTGTACACTCGACCTACGGGTCGACGGGTTTTGTGGGAACAGGGGGAGGGGGTGGTGGGCTAAAAATGCGATTAGTCTTATTTTTAATCACATATAACGTAAAAGAATGAAAAAAAAATATTCAGGCTCTATCGATCTCAAAAAATATAATTAGACCCGCAAAAATCCTAACAAAACTTTAAAAAAACATGGTTTTTGGGGGGTTTAAAAGTGTTTCGCCCAATTTTTGAATATCCTAATATACGCAGTTATTTTAAATTATACATAATCTATTAACAAAACCTTGAGTTGATTTATGTTGCAGTCTATAAAACGGAGAAAATCCCCAAAAACCCCCTAACAGTTTTCTTGATTTTTCAAGATGGCGCACTTGACGGAAAAATCTGAAAAAAATCAGAGAGATAGATTTTGATAAAATACACAAAATGCAAAAAAAAACTGGACCTGCGGCCCCCTCCAAAAAAAGTTATAGGTTTTAAAAAAGTTAAAAAAAAAATTTGAGGTTATGTACACTCGATCTATGGATCCATAAAAAATGGACATGTTTTGTAAAAGCCTCAGCTACACTTGTGAATTTTTTAAAAATTTTAAATTAATTGGAACCCAACTAAAAAAAATTAAATCTAAAAATCTACGTTTTTGGCTGTGGGGGATGGGTAAGGGGGGTGGCGAGCTAAAAATCAGCGTTATCTTATTTTTTAGATGCATAGAACGTAAAAAAAATAATAAAATTGAATTCTGGGAGTGAGGGCATTTTGCCTATCTTAACGGGGATACCCTTTGGCATAATTTTTTTTAGTTTGAAAAAATTCCCTTGATTTTCGATATTCCCTACAAAAATTGTAGAATATTTCGAAAAATAATGATTTTCGTAACGAGCTAAATGAAAAGTTTTTGCCTGAAAATTGGTAGAGGAGTAGGAATATCTCAACACATTGACGGACAGTGCGTCAAATATGTAAGCAAGTGTTGTGACACTATGTATTTTGCCAAGTAGAATAGGGAACTTGTTGAATTTCTTTTAGCGCTTATAGTTCATGGAAACAATGAATTTTCTAACATTTTTTGTAAACATGTAAACGACGACAAGGAACATTGTGTCACATTTAATACGTATCTGTATATGTTATGTGACATTTTTTCACACGGATTTTTTGTCACAACCCGTTATTTTAAAAAGGTCGTCTATAGACGTTGTGTCACATTACATCAATCGAAATTAGACGTCTATAGACGTTCTGTCCGCCAACGTGTTAATAATGGGCCAATTTCAAGGTTTTTTTTTTATTTGGAGTAGAATATAAAAATAATAACATCTACATGACCTTTTTTGCAATAAATATTCGTTAATTTGTTAGAAATTATTTTTTTTCAAATTTTTTTTCTCTAATATTGTGATAAATAAAAGTTGGCACTAAAGATAAATACAAAACAGTATTAAAACAAATTTTTGTTTTAAAAATTTAACAAAATTAAAATTTTGTTAAAGAAACATAAAAACTTTATTCTTTATATTCTTTATTCGTTATATATTCAGTCTTAACCCTTAAACGCCCAACCTTTTATAGGTTCCATGTACGCCCAAGGGTGGGTAAAAAATGTTCACCTCGAAAATAGCTAATATATTCATTGAGAGTTGTTGGAAATGGATTAAACTTAAGAATCTTATGCTTAATAAACACAGCATCTTCTAAAATATTAATATAAACAATTTACAAACCTTACAACAAAATTACATTGTACATCAAAATTAACATACCAGTAAATGCCATTAATTCAGATTTGTCGATTTTCTCCACATTCTTCCTTTCAGCCTCCTCATTGGCGGATAATTATGTCGATTATGTAATTATACGTCGATAATTATATGTATTATGTTCCTACCAACGAGAAATTATAGAGAAACCCTTAGTAACAAGTTTTACCAAGGGTGTACTTTCTATGCCCACTCATATTTAACTCAAGATATTACTTTTATTTTCAAAAATATCGGTAAAAACAAATTAATATTCGATAAAGGGGTGTATTTTTAACAATAAATAATTTTTTAAAAATTTTTAAACACGTAATAAATATGTTACAAGGGAATAGGCATTAGGTGGACATTTTTTACCCACCCTTGGGCGTTTAAGGGTTAACAGACAGGGCAATTAAGGCTGATTTATGTTAGAACGGAGCCTGCAACATACGTGCCGTAGAACAATAGAAAGCGCACCTCCCAGCTCCGTTTTCGCTCCGCCACGTTGTCGCTCCGTCCCGTTAAAGCATAAACTAGCCAATGCTTTTCATATGAGACGATCTTCAACGTGCCCCGTAAGATAGTCGTCCACGTCCCCGTCCTAACATAAATCCGGCTTTAAGCTATCTAGCCCACAGTACCATACCATATAACAAAAAATTTTAAAAACATTGTGTTTAACTAAATGTACCACAATAATAATTTAATTGGAACGCACATAAAAGTTTGGAGAGGGGCATGTGGTTGGAGGGTGGGAAAAACGGTTTACTGTAAAGAGGCCGAAAACATTAGACCGGAAGCAGTAGACTGTGTTACGGTTTTTTTTAAACCTTCACAATTCATTTATATATTATGTTAAATTGAAAGATATTTAAATACTTTAAAACCCCCTGGTAACGCCTATGGTAACTCCTATAAAGCAGTTGGTTCGTTCTCAAGAAGGTTCTGTTCTGTTGATTTGTTTAGAAATGGTTTGATATTCTAGAAATATGCTGTCTTTCTCTCGTTCACAGGTTATGCATAGGTTCTTGTCACGTAACTGAATCAATCAGTGGTTCCGTGCTTGATTGGTTCGTCTAAGTTGGAACTCAGATGGAATGACATTAAGCAAAGACATATGACATCCGTTCTGTCCATTTTGGTTCTTGTCTTGACGACAGTGCTCGGATTGCAAAATTTAAGTTGTTTTGCTGATCCAGATTCATCCGCCATAAAATAGGTGGGTTTTACGAAAAACCATCGTCTAAGACGGATTTGAACCTATAAATTTTGTGTGCGGGTGAATAATTCCGGTTTAGTTACTGTGACATAACCTCAGCTTGAGACACGTGAGTATCTTAAAAGATTATACTATAATCAATAGTTTTGGTCATTGTTGTACGCTTGGATGGACGTCTTGTGTCTTTCCCAGGCTTGTCCAGCATCTACGGTTGAGGAAAGATCCTGTGACAACCCCTATCTCTTGGCCCCATAATACCTCAGGTAAATATCTCTAAAGCTATTATTAGGCTTATAGCCTCTCGTATTTCTACTGTCTCACATTGTCCTCACTGACAGTGTATTTTCTCTCCTTGGTAGACCAATTTCGTGAGGACACACCTTGGGGACTAATGGCTGTCCTAAACATTCAAGGCATAGCACCTAGTAGCTAGAAACTAGCACATAGTTTCATCCAGAGTCACCATAACTAGGAACACCCACATACAACACCGTGAGCAAGAAGAGGAAGTCAGTACTATAACCTCTATTTTTTTATATATCATATTTATATCCTACAGTGTGACTGTACCTACCATTTTTGTCCAGATCTAAGTCCTTCCTCTTATACTCATAAGAGGTAAGTCCAACTCATTGTACACCTGGATATAGCTATAACAGAGTAATTACAGGGTATATATTTATTGTACGTGACGTAGTTGATTTCACAGGTAGACCTACAGAAGTAGGTATTTGACACTCCATGGTATAAATTATTCACTTTATATTTGGTAATAGTAACATTAAAATAGTTTGGTTACTGTATATATCTGATTATTGCTGAACGTGGGTACATTTTACTATTCAGGGTGTAGTGTATATTTATATTCACCATATTTCTAGGTATTAAGTTGTATATATATAATATGAGATACATAAGTTAGGGCTTTTAAGTCATAGCAATATTTTATTATTAATAGTTCCTTATATTCTGATACAATTCCCCCTATTTTGTTTCATTTTCTGTTTTTCATTTTATGTTCAATAAATAATTGTAGTTATAGGTTGTCTTAATGCTCAGGAATAACCGGATCACCTTCTATTAACCCATAATAAATCCCTGAGATGAGATAGAGAGATTAACGGAATATTTTGCATTTTATATTCATTTTATTTATTCAGTATCATCTCTCGATCTTTATTTTATGTAACCAACTGGCGCTTTCTTTTCTTTTGGAAGAAAAACAACGTGGTAGAAGTTGGTCTATGGGATTTTGGAGTATTTTAACACTTTGAGTTTCAATTTTTTTTCTATAAAATGACATTAATATTACCTTACAATAGTTACCTAACTTATCACAGTATTACAACAAAAAATTTTAATAAATCTAAATACCTTTATTGAATCTGGTTTTCAATATTTAATATTTTATTTTATTTTTAAATTTTTTAAAGTGACAGTATATAGTCTAAGAGCTAGTGAACCCTCCGACTAACGGTCGTCCTGTAAGGCTAGAAATTTTTCTAGTGATAATTCATAGCACACCAAGACTAAAAACCATGACCTGGCAGGCATCAGCGGTGCATGTGTATCTACCAAGTGAATCAAAAAGTGCAAATTTAGGGGGTAAAATAAACTTTTTCCTGTAAAGTTTAAATTTAAGTATGTGTTTGAGTAAGTCATTTAGAAGAAATGTGTACAATGACAGGCGATTCTGAAGAGCATAAGACCTTGCCAGGCGAGGGGAAAGATTAGGGGTTTTTCCTAAAATTATTCTTTTTACATCGAACAATTTTTTTTAGGTTTTTTGAATCATTCCAAACAGAAAAGGTCTTTAGTGATTTTTCTCTTAAGTAAATAGTTTTTGTTATATAAGCGATTGAAAATTTTGAAAATTGAGAAATCGGCAATTTTTAACCCTAAATCGGACATTTATCTAAAAATTTCAATGGTGCCAGATACGTATATATTCTTTAAACATTGATTGATGAAATCCCGAAGAGTTTTTTGCAATACAACATCGAAAACCCCTTTGTTTTTTAATTGCTAATCAAGCGGGCGCGACACTGTAGTATAAATGAGGACGTTTGAGTTTGCATAAATTCATTATCTCGAGAATGGGCAAATTTCAAGAGAAATCCTCAGACAGGTCGATTTTTATTTTTGAATTCGGACTTTTTGGCATATATATATATATATATATATATATATATATATATATATATATATATATATATATATATATATATATATATATATTGATGCACGTTAAGTTGTGACTTCCGGTATACAGAAGAGGCTGTCCGACTTCCACCTTTTCTACTAGGAATTATTTTTTTAAAATTGTCTATTTGGTAAAAGGGGGGCTTATAAAATGGGTCTACCTATTGAGGGGAAAGGATTTACCAAAATAAATTTTGTATATATATACGTATATACCGAAGCGTACAGCATACGTTATGGCTTCCATATATAGGGTAGTTCAAGGCGCGTTGTCACTTCCAGCGGTGTTGTCATATTTTGGAAGTCACAACGACTCGTCTGCTAGATTTACCTCCTATTTTGAGCGTAATGTGTGATCTTTTGAAACTTTTACTGTGAGGACAGTTGTCTGTGTTTTAAAGTTGTCTATTTAAATTAAAATATTGATATTCTTTTGATTATACAGGTTTACAAAAAAATACATTTCGGACTATTTGACGAAACCATATGACTAGGGGGTTTTTGGGGTCGCTGGTTACGAATCCGGGGTTCGCTAACCTCTATCACGTCAGGTAAAGGTTATTTCAAGGACAAATCAAGATAAATCGACAGTCGCTCTGAAAAAGTATATTAGGAGGTTTTTGGGGTCGCGTATAACGAATCCAGGATCCGCTGACCTCTATCACGTCTAGCTGAAGGTCATTTCGAGGTCAAATCAAGATAAATCAACACAATCGCTGTGAAAAAGTATATTAGGGTGTTTTTGGGGTCCCTGATCACAAAACTGGGGCCCGTTGAGCTCAACCACGTCAGGTAAAGGCCATTTCAAGGTCAAATCAATTTTGTTAACTCCTCCTGATTTGCATTTGAAATGACCTTTACATGACGTGGTAGAGCTCAACGGACCGCAGTTTTCATGATCAGCGACCCCAAAACTCCCTATACTTTCAGAGCGATTGTGTCAATTTATGTTGATTTGACACTAAATTGACGTTGAACTAGACGAGATAGAGGTCAGCGGACTCCGGATTCGTCTTCAGCGACCCCAAGAACCCCCTAATATACTTTTTCAGAGCGACTGTCGATTTATCTTGATTTGACCTTGAAATGACCTTTACCTGACGCGATAGAGGTGAGCAGACCCCGGATTTGTGATCAGCCACTCCAAAAACCCCCTTGTCATATGGTTTCGTCAAATTGTCCGAAATTTAGTTTTTTTTTTGTAAACCTGTGTTATTTATGATAATATGATTGATATTTATTTTACAAAAATACTAATATATTATTATTGCTGTAAAATGGATTTATTGGAATTAATTAAAAAAGTGTTAATAGTAAGTCATTTATTTATGAAAATTATATCAAAAATGTCAATAAATAAATTTAAACTTATAGAAAATTTTAATATTTTAGATTTTATTACAGGCACCGTCCTTTTAATTTTTGATGTACCAATAATAATATGTAAT
The DNA here is from genome assembly GCF_917563875.1 of Diabrotica virgifera virgifera. NCBI lineage: Eukaryota > Metazoa > Arthropoda > Insecta > Coleoptera > Chrysomelidae > Diabrotica > Diabrotica virgifera. Next base: position 166,066,736 of record NC_065445.1, read on the forward strand.
AAAAAATTAAATGGCTAAACACTCCAGGTGGGGATTAGCCGCTAAAAAGCTATCTAGATCCATCTTTTTCGAGCAGATTTTTCCCAATCTGCTACTCGATACTATTGACTATGCTTCTCCATTTCTTTCTATCCTCTTTCTTTTTCTGCTAGTCTCTAATTCCTGCCCTATATAAATCTTCCTTTAATTCCTGTAACCATTTATTCTAGTTCCTCCGCGTCTCCTTCTAACTCCGGGTCTCTATTGTAAAATTGAGTTTATAGTTGTTGCGCTACCTGCTCTCCATATATGCCCCAACAATCCAACTCTGTGCCCAAATCTGCAAATCTGGAATAATATCTACCCGGGTCGAAACATTTTTTTTTAATATATGAAAAGTTATTTATGAAATGGAGCGAGTGCTATACATCGCGTAAGTTCGCAAAAAGTAATTCACGCACAATTTCATACAATATTTTATCTACGATAAACAAATAAAAATACTGTAACTCTTCGTCACTGGAATTCATTTCTATTCTACAATTTTTAGAACTTTGACATATAAAAATTCTAATTTCTTTCAAACCACAAAACTGTCAAATTTTTTTTTGTAATTTATTGCTCATTATGTCATCACCTCTCTTGTGCTCTGCACAAGAGATCTAAGGTTAGAGCTAAGAATAACGTTGGCTAGGTGCTACGTTTTCTCGACTCTGTTTTACGGAATGGAAGCTTGGACCTTGAATGCGGCATCAATGAAAAAACTGGAATCATTCGAGATGTGGGTATATAGAAGAATTCTAAAAATATCATGGACAGAACACGTCACAAACAAAGAGGTTCTGAGAAAGGTGAATAAAGAAATGGAAGTCTTAAATACAATTAAAACCAGAAAATTGGAATATCTCGGACATATTACACGTGGAGAGAGATACAACTTGCTCCAACTCATTATGCAGGGAAAGATTCAAGGAAAAAGAAGCATAGGGAGACGCAGAATATCGTGGTTGCGCAACCTGAGAGAATGGTACGGATGTACATCAAACGAACTTTTCAGAGCAGCCGTCTCCAAGGTCCGAATAGCTATGATGATTGCCGACCTCCGTCGCGGAGATGGCACCTGAAGAAGAAGAAGATGTCATCACCATGAAACGCGAAAGTTAAGAAAGAATATTTGATTATATGAAAGTGTGTTAAAAACAGTGAGAAAAAGTAAATCCCATTTAAAATACGTTGTTACTTCATGCTTACTTTAAAGCACTGCTATCTATAATGACAGTTTTCACAAACTAAAAATTTATATATAATATGACATAGAGTAGATAAAAGTCATTTATTAATTATTAATTGATTATAGTCAGAAGAAAATTAGATCATGCACCCCTTGTTTTTTATAATTGTTAACATACTAAATTACATATCCAATAATTATTGTTATCCATTAAATAGATCGATGCAGATCGGCCTTATATCGGATCCTCTTCTATTAGTCCGTTCGCTGACGGTAAAATATTGCAAAACCCATAAATTTTAAAAAACCACTTAAGATTGACATGAAATTTGGCATACACATAGGTAACATATCAAAGAAGAAAATTGATATTGTGCCGATGTTTTCTTTTGCCATGGGGGTGACTTTCACCTCGTCTAGGGATGAAAAAATATACGTTTAAAATAAGTCCGGAAATGGATTAACTGACTAATTCTAAGGAACTATTGTTCTTTTTTGTTCATTTTTCAACAAAAAAAAACACATTTTAACGGTTTTTTTGCAATTAACTCAAAAAGTAAGTATTTTATCGAAAAAAACATTCTTAAGAAAAATACAGCCCATAAAAAAATGGTGTACTTATGTATGAGATCCCTAGACCCAGTAAAAGAAGAGTTGTAACTAATGACAAATAGGTTCATACACGTCAAATTTCAAATTGAATATTCCAACGTGAAGTGTCAAAAACTAAAGCACTTTTTGGGGAACACTCATTACAACTTTTTTGTAATGTTTAAAAAAAGGTTAAAAAGTTTTTAGCATTAAATTAAGGAAGTTAGCAAATAAAATTTATCGTCACCACTTCACAAGTTGATTTACTCGTGTATGTATTGTTTATAAATATGATCTGTAAGCTTCATTGGTTCAAAGTGCTTATTTTTGAAGGGGATGTAATTGAAAGGGATTGAACTAGTCACTAACCAACTGTGTATGCCAATTTTGAACAGCCATATCTTAACCAATATTTGTCTCAAAGAAAAAAACATAATCCTAAATATTCAGAAAAGCAAAACCTACATTTTTTACACTTTGTAATTTTTGGTAGCACTAATAAATTTTATGTCATTTTGAAAAAAAAAGCATCTCTTTCAAAATTTAAACAATTTTACTTTAAAACCCAATTTTTTCAAAAATTAGCCCTTTACTTAGCCCGAATTAAGGGGTGATTTTCGGAGTTTTTTAAGAAAAATAGGACCTACTTTATTTTGAAAGTATCTTTCTTAATTTTAACGCTAGAAATTTTTAAGAAAACATAAAGATTTTTTTAAAACTTTAAAAAGTTGTAATAAGTTTTCTCAGAACAGTGTATCATTTTTTAGTTGCTATCATTTTTTGGTTATTTCACGTGAAATTATTCATTTTTAAATTTGACGAATATGAACCTGTTTCCTGTTTTACATTAGCTACAAAGCTACAACTTTGCTTCTACTGATTCTAAAAAGTTATACGTACATCAATTTTGTTACTTTATAAGCTATATTTTTAATGTTTTTCCCGATAACATACCTACTTACTTTTTGAGTTATTGGCAAAAAACCGTATAAAAGAGTTTTTTGTTGAAAAATTTACATATCGACTAGCCAATAACTCAAAAAGTATTAACTTAGTGAAAAATTCTATATAACAGAAGTTGCTTAGAATTAGTGTATTTATCCATTTCCGAACTTATTTTGAACGTATATTTTTCCCCTCCGATTAGAGGAGAAACTCAACCCCCAGGGCAAAGTTTTCTTTTCACTTTTTTCTTTTACATGGGTCCTATGTGTAAGCTAAATTTCACGTCAATCCGTTCTTTAAAATTTGGAGCAAAAACCGTTAATGAACTATACTATCTCCGTAAGATCGTAAAAAACAAATCAGAATATTTTTCCTATCGACTAAGATACAACCTGGAATACCTACTTTCAATACACCAATAATAATTATTATTGCGTTTTTTATAAATGCATAAAAGCATAATATTTTAGTGCATATTTCAATTCAACTGTTTTTTGCATAATTTAAGGTTTTTTAAGTGCATGTTTCCCGATCTCTATTAATTTAATGTATTTCTCCACGAGTTTACAGCAAAAATCTTGATAATTATGTTTGTTTTGACTGTTTTGTTTGTACAATTATTGTTTTATCATACAGTCAAAGTATCCCTTCAATCCCAAACATTTTTAAAAGAAAATACAATTTTTATTGGATATGTTCAATCAAGCAGACATTCCGTTAACATTTTTAGTCACAACATAATATCAATGTTAAAGTATTATTAGAGCAACGCGTTATGGTGTCACATTTCTTTTAATGACCGACACACAAAATATTTTAATGACCGATCCCACACTAAGAACCAGATTTTTATTACCTACTGCTGATAAGGTAAAGAGTTATCAAATATCATTCGTTGTCATCTCTGTGTTAATTTGAAATAATAAAATATAAATATTGTAGTTTTGTATTCTAAAATATTTGGAAAAAATACCTATGTATTTTTTTTTCATTTAGGTACACATCATTTTAAGGGATTCTCCGGAAGAGTACAGGCTCAATATATCGGCAAATGAATTTTGTTTTAAATACCGTCCGTATAGAGGAGGTGCTCGTTAGGGATAGGCGCAAAATCTTGGTCCAGTGCTAATTAAATGCATTATTTTTTTTCGAATTCTGAGAAAACTAATAAGTATTTTTGAAAAATTTAAACGCAGAATGGAAGCTTACATTATTACCGAGGGCAGAAAGTCCCTGAAAACTTATATAATGTTTATTTTAATAACTTATATACTTAATATATGTTTATTTTAATAAAGATAATGGGATGAAAAAACAAGAGAAAAGTTAGTGTGATTTTTAATTTCCAATATTTCATTCAAAAGAAACTTTTTTTAATTCTAAGGGACTTTCGGTCCCCCGTAATAATGTTATCTTTCATTCTGGGTGTATGTTTTAAAAAATATTTATTAGCTTTCTCAGGATTCGAAAAAAATAAATGTATTTAAATAGCATTGGACAGAGATTTTGCGCCTACCCCCTTAAGAGAGAGTTTACTGTATTTTATATTATTACTAGAATTTATTACTTTAAACTTTTTATCGCTCTTGATTCATTTTATCGTGTATTTAATTACATTCAATTGTAATTGTACATTCAATTTTTTTGTATATTTTTACACGTTTTACTACTTTCGAAATAACAATACCTATAAAATCTATTTTTCAGCCTACTTGGGTCCAAAAAAATACACAATTTTCGGAAATTTCGTTAAATGAGAACATTTACCTACATTTCTTGTATTTATGAGGAAACAGTAGCGATTAACAGGTAGCGAAAACGCGTTCCAAGATTGCGGCTGTAATCTTGAATATTTTTTCGAGATATTTGGCACACGTATTCGTAATATAATAAAGAATGGCGGTACAGACCCCAATTTGAAAAATATATTAATATGTGGAAATTACTCTGTAATTAAATACAATATTAAAAAAAAGAGCCAGTACCGCAATTAAGAAGAACAAGAAAATAAACTTTTTTTATCCGATGCCTAGATTTTGTGTCATTTTGGAACTACTAAAATTTTTTATTCCATTAGTAGTTCCAAAATGACACAAGATCTAGGCATCGGATAAAAAAGTTTATTTAAAAAAGTGTATTTTTTTTCTTCTTAATGGCGGTACGGGCTCGTTTTTTTAATATTGTATGTAATTATAGAGAAATTTCCAGATACTAACATATTTCCCAAATTGGGCTCTGTACCGCCATTCTTTATTATATTACGAATACGTGTGCCAAATACGTCGAAAAAATATTCAAAATTATAGTCTGTTGATCGCTACTGTATCACCTTAAGCTTTTAATAAGATTTTTAAAATTAATTTAGATTATTTAATAGATATACTCACCGGCACGAAAAACGGGCACCCCAAAAAATGGGTCATTTTGATGGCTCGTATCTTCTAAACCTATTGTCCGATTTAAGTATTTTTTTAATATATTATAGCCTTATTCTTTAACAATATCGCTGTAATAATATTATTTCTAGACATGTAAGTTATCATTATATACCGAATACCAGGCGTACCAATCAAACTGGGGTTTTTTCTCAATTTCCACAACAGCCTGTGGAATATTTTAGCCTTTATACAATATTGAAATTAAAACCCAGCTATAGCCCCAGGTTTTCTTAACATTCTGTTTTTTTATTCATTCGCTTATGTTGGATAATAAAAAAGTTAGTTACTTTAACAACTAGCCATGTTCTTTATCGATACATGGTGTTTCTAAATAAATGCGACAAACTTTAAGGGGTAATTCTGCATGAAAAAATAATGATTGCAAAAATAAAAGTCTTTTGCCAAACAATCATTATTTTTTCATGCAGAATTGCCCCTTAAAGTCAGTCGCACTTATTTAGAAACACCCTGTATTGATAAAGAACATGGCCAGTTGTTAAAGTCCATAACTTTTTTATTATCCAACGTAAGCGAATAAATAAAAAAAACAGAATGTTAAGAAAACCTGGGGCTATAGTTGGGTTTTAATTTCAATATTTTATAAAGGCTAGAATATTCCACAGGGTGTTGTGAAAATTGAGAAAAAAACCCAGTTTGATGGGGTACACTTGGTATACAATAAAATTTACATGCCTATCAACAATATTATTATAGCGATATTGTTAAAGAATAAGGCTATAACATATTAAAAAATTACTTAAATCGGACAACAGGTTTAGGAGATACGAGACATCAAAAATTACCAATTTTTTGGTTGCCCGTTTTTCGTGCCGGTGAGTGTAGATTGAATTAGAAGTTCATTGTAAAAAAGGAAGTAAACAAAAACACGAGAAAAATGAATTTCTATAAATAAATAGGTAAGTAAATATTATAGACTAAAATAAGTACAGATAATATATATTTATAGAGATACAATTAGCTTCATTTAAGGCTAACTTTAAAAGTAAAGCAGATTTAAAAGAAAGCTATTATTAATGTTAACACAAAAGTATGAAATTATTCATGTTTCATACACAAAATACTAAGTACGATTAGGACCGCGAATCTACAACAGATAAATGTCTGGAAACCGTTACACAGGGTTGCCAAAAAACGGAAGTCACACCGAGCGGTGTGGTATACGGAAGACGCTACGCGTTGTGTACATAACCTGTATAGTAGCACGGGAGCGACACTAGCGCTGGTGATATACCGTCGCACTAAAATCTGATCTTATGAGTATGTTAGATACGATATGACTTCCAGCGAAATTTTTAATATAAGCCTTCTGATACCATCTAGTAGCCAAATTCGTAAAAGTATAGGCAAAACGTTGTGACTTCCGAAATCGGAAGTCATAACGGTATATATGAAGTAACAACGTATTACGAGAATCTACTTTGGAAGTCACATGGATACATGTATCAATATATATATATATATATATAATTTATATATATATATATATATATATATATATATATATATATATATATATATATATATATATATATATATATATATAATACTAGTGACGTCATCCATCTGGGCGTGATGACGTAATCGATGATTTTTTTAAATAAGAGTAGGGGTTGTATGATAGCTCATTTGAAAGGTTATTTAATTTTCTATTCAATAATATAAACATTAACATAATTATTTATACAGGGTGTAACAAAAAAAATTTTTCTTCTATTTGTCAAATTTAATCAAAGTTAATTTAATAAAAAAAATTTTTTTGTGCACCCTGTTTAAATAATTATATTAATGTTTATATTAGTGAATAGAGAATTAAATAACCCTTCAAATGAGCTATCACACAACTCCTACTCTCATTTAAAAAAATCATCGATTACGTCATCACGCTCAGATGGATGACGTCACTATTATTATATATATGCCAAAAAGTCCTAATTTAAAAATAAAAATCGACCTGTCTGAGGATTTCTCTTCAAATTTGCCCATTCTCGAGATAATGAATTTAGGCCAACTCGAACGTCCTCACACTACAGTGTCGCACCCGCTTGATTAGCAATTAAAAAACAAAGGCGTTTCCGATATTGTATGGCAAAAAACTTTTTGGGATTTCATCAATCAATGTTTAAAGAATATCTACCTACCTTGGCAACTTTGAAATTTTTAGATAAATGTCCGATTTAGGGTTAAAAATGGCCGATTTCGCAATTTTCAAAATTTTCAATCGCTTATATACCAAAAACTATTACCATAAGAGAAAAATCACTAAAGACCTTTTCTGTTTGGAATGATTCAAAAAACCTAAAAAAAATTTGTTCGATGAAAAAAGTATAATTTTAGGAAAAACCCCTAATCTTTCCCCTCGCCTGGCAAGGTCTTATGCTCTTCAGAATCGCCGGTCATTGTACACATTTCTTCTAACTGACTTACTCAAACACATACTTAAATTTAAACCTTACAGGAGAAAGTTTATTCTACCCCCTAAATTTGCACTTTTCGATTCCCCTGGTAGATACACGTGCACAGCTGATGCCTGCCAGGTCATGGTTTTTTAGCCTTGGTGTGCTATGAATCATCACTAGAAAAATTTCTAGCCTTACAGGACGACCGTTAGTCGGAGGGTTCACTAGCTCTTAGACTAATACTTTCATATAGATTGCATACAAATATTTTTACTTAATTTTACATTTAAAAAGGTGCTATATATATAAATAGTTATTTAATTACATTTTAATAACAGTATTGGTTATTTATAATATTATTTTGTTAAAGTAAGTTTTTATGAAATTTTACCATTCCAAATTATCAGGACATTGCTAGGTCACTTTAACTTTTTTGTCCTCCGGAAACATTGTGTAATTTTTGTTTTGTCGATACTGTTTTCTATTTATTAAGCGGAATAGGTTTCTTTCCTTAAGAGGAATTTGTCTTTCCTTGTGTTCTTTTATTCCGTGTAGAATAGTTTGATTATTTCTTTTGTAGGATAATTTGTACATAATATGTACAAAAAAATATATATTATATATTTTTTTTTGTTTTGTCTGGATTTTGTTTTGCCTTGGGTAGGTTAGTTTTGAAGGTACTTAGTATTTCAGAAGGTTCTGATAGTAAGTCACAATTAGTTCTGTTGGAACAGCTAATTGTTAGGTTAGTTTTGCACTAAGGAACATTACTATCTTATAAGTTTAAGTAGTATAACTTAGTGGGTGCTTATTGCTTATACTTATCTTTGGGATTTTAACGTAGGTTAGAGACGGTATAAGCCCAAGTTTTTTCTAGTTTTATATTTTTGTTTAAGATTGTCTAGTTTTGTTTTAGTAGTTTAGTAACGTTAGTTTTTTTTCTCTCTTTTGAAAGAAGAGGTCGGGTTGCACTTCTGCAAAAGTAGTTAAAGGGAATACGTCAAAATGGAACCAAACCGTCTTATCAACGAAGAGCTGATATGTGAGCTACGGATTAGAGGGTTATCGACCGGTGCGCGGTGGAAGGGTAGAAGAAAAAAAAACTACGATTAAGAATAGCACTTATTGCTGAAAGAAGAGGTGAAGCTCCACCACCTACTGGTGTGGCCAACGAAGATCCAACAAGTAAATTGTGCATTTGTAGAGCGAAGCTACATGGAATTTCACTTGATCTTCAACAATTAATCGTCAAATTGAATTTGACAAGATCTACTCTCGACTCTTTCATACCAACGGTAGACTTCCTCGAATCCAATGCAGCACTGGACTTGACAAGCACATGCAGGAAGAACTGAAGATGCAGGGTGTTAGATTAGTTGGAGAACTTAATCTTAAATTTGAAGGGTTGGAATTGGGAACTAGTGCAGCACAATCATCCAGTTCATAATAACAAACTGTCGATTCATTGTTTGCAATTCCAGCTTCAAACCAGTGGCTCCACGAGTCATTATTCCGACACCACAGTCAACCATATCTTATGACTTAGTAGATGTTAATTCTGGACCAAAAGTTGACACTCTATCGCGAAGAATTAGTGCTGAATTGGATATAATATCCTGTGATGGTCCACTGTCAGTTCATATTATTCCTCCACCTGAAGAATATGGTAGTCGAAGTGATGTACCAGTGCACAGCATTATTCCACCTACTTTCTGTGAAAGATCACGGGAAAATTTTGAAGAGTCGCCTATTCATCCTAGGGACACTAATCGTTTTGTGGGCGAACAACCTGTTTTAGAGAGTACCCAACTACTGAGCGTGGAGAAACGACCACTAGAGAGTATGCACGACTCGAGGAAGCCACTTCTAATTTAAGAATTAATATGGATAAACTTCAGCAATTCTTAGCGGATTGTATGTCCGGATTTTGAGAAAGGTTTCCTAGGGATAGTATAGTTAACTCCACAGAAGCTTTTTATCAGCCTAGGACATATATAGGACAGAGTAATGTTGATTCTCGTACCTATGGGTTATCTGACTATTCTGAAGACAGAGCTTCTGATGTTCATCAACGGGGTAGACGTGGTAGTCGTGTTCATTTTTCTGACTCAAATATGGCAAGTAATAACTCTACTAGAGTACCAGGTACTCAGTCAAGTTCTTTGTTAGATTTTGATGATCGGTTGAATGGGAATCAGTTTTATTTCAATGCGTGATGACTCTACTATGTCAGGTACTCTACAAGGAACACAAACTTTATCTACCAACAATACTAATCTACAAACAAATTTGGGTATTCTTACATCGTCAAAGTCTTCATCAAATAATTTTCGTGGAACTCATTCATATGTGCCTAACTTAAATACTTTTGATCAAACTTTACCATCAAACACAACTTCAATTGAAAATATACCAACTTTAATATCAAACAACAATAATACAGGTACACAAACTTTTATTCCAAATGTTGGTAAATACACTCAAGTACCACCATTAGCTTCATTTCAAGTTCCTTCTGGGAAACTTCCTTCAAATTATATTGCTGTTCCTTACATTATTCCTCAAAGTAGTCCAAGTTGTTGTTCGCGTGGTAACGGTATTGATGTTAGTAAATGGAATGTTAAGTATTCTGGAGAAGGTAGTGTAGAAGATTTCCTTGAGAGGGTAGAAGAGTTGCGTATTGCTAGGGGTACTTCTAAAGAACAACGGTTTAGTGCTGTCCCGGATTTGGTAACAAATGATGCTCTTCGTTTCTTTAGAACACGACAGTTTGCAGATTGGGATGATTTTGCTAATCAACTTCGACTCATGTACCAGAGGATCGGACGAAGATCGTTGGGAGGAGATTAGGCATAGAACTCAAGGTAGTGAAGAGAAAGTTTTAAGTTTTATTCTGGCTATAGAAAGCATGATTAGAAAATTATCAAGTCTTCCTTCTAAAGAAACTCGCCTTGCAATCATACGTCCTAATCTTCTTCCATATATCCAGTCCCATCTTGCGATACAGTAGATTAAGAGTATCAAAGATTTACTTACGTTAAGTAGATAAGTCGAGGACACTGAAGTTAGATTACAAAGGTTTGCTCCCCCTCCTACAAACTATAAGTATTTTATGGTTTCCGACTTAGCCTATCACAAACCGAACAGAACTACTATCGCCTCTGTTCAAGAATGATCAAGTGTTCCTGATTCGACTAATATTGTAGTTGCTGCTGTTCAACCAGGTTTTTCTGGAAGTAACTCCATTGTTTGTTGGAACTCTCGAGAGACTGGTCATAGATTCCGGAAATGCTCGAAGCCTAGGCGTCGATTTTGTTTTAAGTGTGGAAAAGGCAATATACTTTTGGCGCAATGTGACTGTTCAAAAACTTGATCACTGAGGGGAGATAGGCCAGTCGTCCTTTCCTTTGAGTAGTTCAATGGCCACCATTGATCCAGCTCAGTATGCCGTGTTGGATTTCATCATATCTCACGCAAAAGGTGACGAGCGACCGTATTTGAATGTTGCTATTTATGGTAGGTCTGTTCTTGGTCTTTTAGATAGTGGTAGTCTGTTCCTCTAGAACTATTCTTGGTTCTACCGGGTGGAATATGTTAAAAGATTTTTGCTATTTGAATTCGGAAACTCAAACCAATTGTGTTGTAGCGAATGGACAAAGTTGTCAATGTTTAGGATCTGATGTTTTACCGTTTTGTGTTCAAGATAAGGTGGTAGTCTTGGAGGTGTTAGTTATGCCAGATTTCCCGCACACTCTCATCTTAGGTATTGATTTTTGGACGCGAATGGGAATAATTCCAGATCTTTGAGAAAATGAATGGTCTTTTCGTTATAATGATGTCAATGACATCCAGAAAGTTTCTATTGAATCCAGGGACATGTTGAGTGAAACTTCATCTGAACTCACTTCTAGACGAATGCTTTTCTAAAATGAAGTCTGCACTTGGTTGTACCGACTTAGTGGAATTGGTCATTAAAACTGGATCGACTCCAGTTAAACAATGATACTACCCATTATCTCCTGCGCTTCAAAGTCAAGTGAATCAAGAGCTTGGCGAGATGATTCAGAATGACGTTGTTGAGCCTTCTAATTCACTGTAGTCGTCAACGATTCTCATGGTTAAAAATAAGTCAGGGCAATGGAGATTTTGTTTAGATTATCGTGTTCTCAATAAGATTACTGTATCTGATGCCAATCCAATTCCATTTGTCAGCGCAACTTTGGACAAGCTTCGTAATGCTAAATACATCAGCACGTTAGACATCAAATCCGCATATTGGCAAATTCCGATTTTCAAGGAATCGAGACCACTTACAGCTTTCACTGTACCGAGTAGGGGTTTGTTTCAATTTAAACGTTTGTCGTTTGGTTTAAAGAATGCTCCAGCTGTTTGGCAAAGATTCATTGATAACGTTATTGAAACTGATTTAGAGCCTTACGTCTTCCAATATCTAGATGACGTGATTGTTATCAGCCCGAATTTCTCAAAACATTTAGAGATTCTGAAAGAAGTTCTCACCATAATCACTAACGCTGGACTTACCCTGAATCGGGAAAAGTGTATATTCTGTAAGCCGGAGCTCCGATATCTTGGTTACATCGTCAATTCGTCAGGTTTGCTAGTCGATCCCGAGAAGGTAGAGGCAATTATCAATATTCCAACTCCAAAAACCGTTTCAGATATTAGACGTTTAATAGGTATGGCAAGCTGGTGTCGTCGTTTTCTTCCAGATTTTTCTTCACTTGTTTCACCACTTACAGCTCTAACTCGTAAAAATACCAGGTTTGTTTGGGATGAAAATTGCGAGAAGGCTTTCCAATCTGTTAAAGAAAATCTTGTCAAGGCACGCACCGGTTCTTTCCTGTCCAGATTTTAATTGTCCGTTTGTGGTTCAGTGTGATGCTTCAGATTTTGGGTTAGGCGTTGTACTTAGGCAGGTACAAAACGGACGGAAAAGGAAACGTTGGCCGTATTGTTTGGAATTGAGAAGTTACGTCCTTACCTTGAAAGCAGTAAATTTACTGTCATCACGGATCACTACAGTCTAAAATGGTTGAATAGTATCAAAGATCCTGTTGGTAGAATTGCGCGCTGGGCGGTGAGACTTTAACAGTACGATTTTGACGTCGTTCACCGAAAAGGTAAAGAACATGTCGTTCCAGACGCTCTATCTCGTTCCGTTCCCATTATAGATTCTCTAGATGCTTCTGTGGCAAGTAACAATAATTCTTCTGGTGAAAATGATCGGTGGTATGTTTCTATGTTAAAGAGAATTCAAGAACATCCTTCTAAGTTCCCTGATTGGCTGATTGAAAACAATATTTTATATAAGAGAAGTAAACATCCTTTTCAAGATCTGCTCGATCCACAGAATGTTTGGTTAAGAGTGGTACCTAAACGCGAACGTGCTAAAATTATCCGTGAAAATCACGATCCACCCACTTGTGGACATCAAGACATTTTTAAAACAACCGCTCGTATATTTCATTACTATTATTGGTCAAACATGAAGTGTGATGTTGCTAGATACATTTCCAAATGTGAGACTTGTTCAATGGCGAAGCCAGATAATAAGGCTCCTGTTGGTCATATGCTTAGCATGACTCCGGTTGCTAAGAGGCCGTGGGAGATTATTAGTTGTGATTTGGTGGGTCCGTTACCCAGATCAACGAATGGTTATACTTTTATTTTGTCCGTTGTAGATGTCTTCAGCAAATTTGTTTTGTTCTTTCCTTTGAAGAATGCTAAGTAAGATTAATTTCTAGGTAAAATCTCGTACGCCGCTAGGTCTACTGTTCATGAATCTCATGGACATACCCCAAATTTTGTTATGTTTCATAGAGAAGTACCTGCTTTCGGTAAAGCATCTGATAAACATTTTGAAGATAGAGATCAACCACCGCTTGATGCTATGACAAAGAGTGAAGTGATGCAGAGTTTTTACTGATGTGCGTATGCATTTAGTAAGGCATATGAGAAATCCAAAGATTCATACAACCCTCGTAGACGACCTGATAGATATATGGTAGGCCAAAAGGTCTGGCGAAAGAATTATGTGATTTCTGACGCAGCTAAAAATTTTATTGCGAAATACGCGAAAAGATATGTTAGTTCTTTTACCATAGGTAAAGTCGTATTCCCGTAGACTTACTAATTAGTTGATGCTTCAGGTCGTAATGTTGGCGTATGGCATGCTAAGGACATTAAGTTACATCCATCTGATGACTCTGAATAATTGCTATTTTGGATTCTTCTAATTGACAACACTTGCCGGTTCATGGACATGAGTTAAACGTTTTTTTTTTTGGGTGGCAGCTCTTTGGATTTATGATCTTCCTGTCAAAGACTGCTACATCGGCTAGAGGTGGGCACGTATTTTGAAACTCTAAACTTAGCTTCTTCTGTCACTAAGTTTACATTAGTTTCTCAGGCATTACATCATGCCAAACGAATTGTTTCCTGGCAATTTACATTTTCATTAAATGTTCGTGAAACAATTTCGTTAATTTAACAATTCACTGTTTGTCATTTCGTTTGGTGGAAGTTGTCTTATTTGGTTAAAGTTGTCTTATTTGATTGTGCAGAGTTGACTTCCGTTTGTGGCATGCTGTTGGGTTGATTGATGTTATGACTTTGGAGATTTTTAGGCTGATTTGAGAGCTCCTGCACGAGACCTCAAGGCACCAGTAGCCTGAAGTGCAACTTGAGCTTCCTGAGTTTAGTTACTATCCATTTTTCGAATCAGTGTACCAATTCAGTCTGGCGGTTTCCATTGCTATTTCTTCGGTTTCTTGATGACTGACCACACTTGGGTGTCTTCCTTCTATGTCCTGGGGGAGATTTGTTTGTTGGAGTTTTTTATTTTTTTTTCAACTCCAAAAACCTTGCTTAAGGCCCTTCACTTAGTAGGTGTTCAGCGGTTACACAATCACATACTTTCTTTTGGGAAAGTTGAGGCTTGTGGTTGGGGTTTTGGTATTGGGGGGTCAGAGCTAGCCCGATGGGTAGCTGCGGCGAGCCCATCATCTATGGAGGTTCTGGCTACTGGTATCAAGTCGAGCCCTCTGCAGGTGTGATGGTGTTTGATGTTGGACAGTACTGAGTTGAAGAACAACCTGTCATAAGTTGTAGTTATTTTTATGATCTATGGATAATGGTGAAGCCATACGTCTTTTACTTTGGGATTTCATTTTGATTGTGTATGACCCTGTTGTGTGTGTGTTCACCCATTCACATCACAAAATGATGATTCACAATTTTAAGTAGGTTAGGTTAATTTTATATATGGATACTGGTGAACCCATATGTCCCTCGGGCTGTATCAGTTTGATTACGTATAACCATATTGTGAGTGTTCACCTATACACGTCTGAACAAAATGAGGTTCTCAACTTTCTCGAAAGTCTTTTTTTTTTCTAGGTGGGGTGGTGTTGTTACGGTTTTTTTAAACCTTCACAATTCATTTATATATTATATTAAGGCCCGGTCTTTTCACCTCCGAATAAATATGCCCTTATCTTGCAGTTAGCTATCTGGAGGATAAATATTTATTCGCCAGATAAAATGTACCCGTCTTTTCACGTCAATTTATGTTCTAGTTAGTTATCCGGTAGATAAGCTTAAAAGTAAGTTTGGATTCGGAACACACCTGATTTTTGTGTTTATTTTTATAATTTCAGCTTTAACTTAACCTAAAATAATTAGATTCACATAATCAAGATGATTTTATCGATTTTATTTCCATTTTGGAAGAAGGAAATGTAAGAAAATCAAAGAATAACAACTTAAAAAATAAGTATATAAAGTCATAGTCATAAGGTTTAGAAATACATTTCCATATTTTAATCAGACCATATTGTTTTAGAAGGAAAACATTGATTATGGTGAAAAAGTTTACTGGAGAACTTGAACAAGAGTAAATCAATTTTAAATTAGTAGGAAACTGTTGATTTGTATGTAAAGAAGACAAGTTTAAATAAAGACAAGCTAGCTAATGAAACAGATGCGGTGGTAATTTTGTTTACATAATTATTATAACATATTATATTATTAATATCTATTAACTGTTCAATGATGTAAAAATTTGTTAATGTGGGGAAAACTTTTATTTAAATTCAATACTATATTTCTGTAGCGGTAAGGCAAAACTTGATATATTATGTCTGATTTTAGCTAGAATGAGATTATTTGCTTGATATGCTATTTAGTAACATTTCTTCAAGGTGGTAGAGTTTTGGTATGTGTATGATGAAGGTAAAACCCCCTTTTGTTCTACATATCTTTTGTACATATCTTTTATATAAAAGATATGTCCCCTTTTAACTTACAGTAAAACCCCGATTATCTGGGTTCTATTACTTAAGTTGTATTTTTTAGGTTTTATCAAAATAGCGTCATCGTAAATCACTTGACTCTATATGACGAAAGAGAGACTCATAATGAAAGATTTATTTTTTCTGTTATCTCTTTATAGTAGGTACATAATAATATATATGTATACACATACATATTATGTTCGGATTATGCGTGCTTTTCAATTATCAGTGCCACCTTCGGTCCCGAGGAGCACGGATAATCGGGGTTCTACTGTATTAGGTAGGCCAGAACTTGATATATTACTTGATTTCTTATGTTGATTACTTTTCGTTTTTGGGTTGGCAAAACATGATTCAAACTTTCAAAATGCTCTCCTGAAAAATTAGGCTAGATGGACATATCAATCATTGTCAAAACGCTACAGATTTATAATCCATCCAACTGGTATATTGAATAGTAAACTAGGGAAATAACCAACTAAGTATATCAAAACACAATATTTTTAAAGATTGGATAATTTACATGGTAACTTGAAGAATCCCAATAACAAGAATACAACCTAATTTTAATATTTGTTAGTAGATACCTTTCACTTTTCTAAATAAAAAAATTAGTTACAGATATGACAAACATCTAGAAGATGGAATCCTGCGTTCTTAAAGAAAAAAACTAGTTCCAGAAGTAAGCTACCAAATAATAAACTAGAGAATGTATTACAAGAAAGAACAACGCTAATACTCAACATAGCTCAATTGCTTCAGATAGAAAAAGAGAAGGAAAGGGTACAACACAAGCGTGCCAGAGAAAATGAAAGGGCAGAAGAGAAACACAAAAATTCATTGATTTATTAAATTTAAAAATTAAATTATACAAAGGACAATTAAATAAAGAATAAAAAAATGATACATGTATATTAATGATCCTTCTATTTCCCCATAAAGCTTGTTACTGACCAGGAGGTATACTATAATAGATATGTTACATCTCATATTGCTCACTATAATAATGAGTGAGCCTGCATAAACGGAACCATATACATTATAGTTCCATGTATGCAGCCTCACTCATTACTATAGTGAGTGATATGAGATATATTTTAGTATAGCTCCCCGTGCATGACAAGCTTAACACAAAAATTTTTATAAGGTTATCAAACATCTTCAGCAAATTCAATAATTTAGCTTATTCCTGGTCTATACTTAGCAATTCGTTTTCAAAATTGTCTTCATTTTCATCTCTCTCTCTATGTTATAATTATATTGCTTCAGTGTAAGATAGGACAATTGAATCAATGTAATTGTTTTGTTTTCTGCAATATACACAAAGGGATGTATTTCTGGACTCATTAAAAATGGCTTCAGTGGACAATCAGAATCTCCAAGTAACAACCCATTGCTATGATCTGAATTTAAACAGCAATAATACAGAATTGTTTATATTTGGCACAAAAAATATTACGCTACCTACATTCAATACCACGTATGAGGATTTTTAGGCGAAACGAGTTAGAGGTTGATTCTTAGTATATTGAGCACACTCTACTGAATTATTCTAATCACAAGTACGAGAAATAATGTTTTCTCGTACTTGGGATTAGAATCATTCAGTAGAGCCTGCGCAATACACTCAGAATCAACCTCTAACTCGTTTCACCTAAAAATCCTCATACGTGGTATTAGAATGTAGGTAGCGATTAGTAAGAAGGTACCTATTTAAAACATATCCAGGGCGTGTTACGAAATTGTCAGAATATAAAATCAGTCTTCCTATATTCTATAGATTTATTGAAAATTTTGAGAATTTCATGATACACCCAGTATGTCTTGGATACTTAACTCTGCAGCTTTTTTTTCAAGGTAGGTACCTATCTACTGTTTTGGAGCATACTTATGTGCATATTTAATTCTAGTTACTATATCACCTTTCATTTTGGAATCGTAAAATATTTGGCAATTCAAAGAAATCATTATTTTAAAAATGAGAAAACAAACAATTTTTTAACAAAACTAGAGGTAAAACTTTTACCAATTTCATGTTTCACAGATTATTCTGGTGGGTAACTTTAAATGCAAGATAAGATAAAAAAACTATTCTATTTTTATTTTTTACAACTTGTTTTCCTTTGTAAATGAATAAAGTTGGGTAGGTATACAATAATACATACCTATTATAATTTTCTCAAATTATAACCCATCTTTAATAATTTAATATCTAATAACTCTGCTCAAAAAATTACAGTAGGTATGTATAAAAACAAAATAACATAAAATTTGTGATTGAGAAATTTTAGAAAGAACCAAATTTTACTTTTGCAGTAAATGCAATCAGACCTATAAGATTTTAGGTTATATTTTTAGTTTCGCGGTCGCGGTAACCAGAAACCATGAAATATACAAAAAGCAAAGTTTATCTTCTAGATAACTTCTTATTCGGTACTTTATTCGGCAGTTAAATATTTGATATTTAACGTCAATTTATCTGCCGGATAACTTTATTCCAGAGTGAAAAGACGCTACCTTTTTTATCTGTCAAATAAACTTCCCGTTAACTATTTATTCGGAGGTGAAAAGACCGGGCCTAAATTGAAAGATATTTAAATAATTTAAAACCCCCTGGTCACGCCTATGGTAGCTCCTATAAAACAGTTGGTTCGTTCGCAAAAAGGTTCTGTTCTGTTGATCTGTTTAGAAATGGTTTGAGATTCTAGAAATATGCTGTCTTTCTCTCGTTCACAGGTTGTGCATAGGTCCTTGTTACGTAACTGAATCAATCAGTGGTTCCGTACTTGATTGGTTCGTCTGAGTTGGAACTCAGATGGAATGACATTAAGCAAAGACGGATGACATTTTGGTTCTTGTCTTGACGATAGTGCTCGGATTGCAAAATTTAAGTTGTGTTTTGCTGATCCAGATTCATCCGCCATGAAATAGGTTGGTTTTATGAAAGAGGCCCAAGACGGATTTGAGCCTATAAATTTTGTGTGCGGATGAATAATTTCGGTTTAGTTCTATAAGGGCAAGTCAGTACTATAACATTTATTTTTTTATATACCATATTTATATCCTATAGTGTGTCTATACCTACCATTTTTGTCCAGATCTACGTCCTTCCTGTTACCCTCATTGTACACCTGGGTATAGCTATAACAGACTAATTACAGGGTATATATTTATTGTACGTGACGTTGTTGATTTCACAGGTAGACTTACAGAAGTAGGTATTTGACACTCCATGGTATAAATTATTCACTTTATATTTGGTAATAGTAACTAGTAACATTAAAATAGTATGGTTACGGTATATAAGGGGCCGTCCATTAGTCACGTGATGTTTGTTTTGGCATTTTTTAACCCCCCCACCCCCTTGGTGATACATGGTGAGGTTTAAGGCTAACCACCCCCCCCACCCTATATCACATGTATTTTTTAGTATCTACAAAAAATCTATTTTTAGGTATTTATAAAATACACGTATTTATACCTAAGTATCATCTAATTTTAGTATACAAAATTAAAACTACTGAAGAATTAAAACTGACCTAGCATACCCATGTATTCAGTGCCAAAACAACAGAATAACTGACAAGACTACCCAGTACCAATTCATCAGATAATTTATTACATCATGTACAGACTAAAACCTCATAAATAATAGGAGACGGCGACAGGGTCAGTATTAGGGTGGTTCGAAAAAAACTTTTTTTTTATTTCAGATCGCTATAGTGCGCAACAGTTGCCATTAGTATAGACTTGAAAAAAGCACTAATTATTATTTTTTTATTAATTTGTCTTCCGGTCGCGCAATGCCATCGAAGTTAGCAAAAATTGTGAAAAACCTTAATTTTTCATATATTTTTTTAACAGGCCAGATGGTTTTAACTGCGTTCCTATACCATGAATTAACTACTAAAAGTATGTAAAATCAATATAAATGCACTTATTATACATTTGTTTCATATCTTCCGGTCGCGCAACATAATACAAAATGAGTAAAATTAGTAGTTTTTGCAAAATTTCAAAGTTTGACTGTTTGGTACAATTTAATCATACCACTTTTAGAGATGGTATAGCTTAATTTAATTACAATAATATATTTAAAATTCAAGCATATAAGATAAATTTTTATATTCAAGTGGAATTCGGTCGCGCAGCTTCGTCAAAAACAGCAGACTACCGAGAGACGAGGCGAAAGTGACGAATGCCAGCGAAGCGCGCGCTGCCACAAATAAAGATACATGTGGGAATACCTCTACAATGGAGTATTTGTCTTCTCCATTACAACGAACTGCCATTCCACCACCTTTTCCAACACTTAGATGAAAATACAACAGGCCCAATAGGATATTCCGGACCAATTGGAAAGGCCCTACCTGATTGTGAAAGACTACCACTTATTGATTTTAATACTATTGATTGTGAGTTTCCAAAAGTTGACAAGCGTATTCTTAACAAGCAGCAATAATTGTACTTGCTTGAGATATCAGAAGTCATCAAGTCAGGACATTGTTTAGAAGACTTTGTAGTGGGTACGTGATCCTATCCCAACGTCACATTCAAGATGGCTTACTACTGCAAACCGAGTTTTGCGTTTCTACATCAGTGTGTCCAACCCTTCTGAAAATCTGAGAGAGATTGTCACGTTCATTCTCAAATGTTATAATATGCCTATGTGGTTTGCCACAAAAATAAACCACAAATTTACAGATGGGCCTAGACATGATTACAAAATCATTGGATATTCAAGGTACTTACCAGAAGAGCTTCTTCAAGTTGTTGATCCCGTTTTACAACGGAATGCTTACTTTGCCCATCCCGAAAATTTACTTTTGGCTATGGTAACTGATGACAGAAACCATATCCGAGAGCTGGGCTTTAGGCGTATCATGAAGGAAAAGCAAGAAATATCTGTAAGTGACTCTATTAGAATCTTTAAACCACCAAACTTAAACTTTGAAGCTAAATAGTATTACGAAATTATCAAATGGAACACCAGTACACTGACTCCCCTCTACTGCTAAGAACATTGACTAATGAAGAGATAAAACAGTATGTGAGCAATGACTTCAAGCCTGTTATGAGTATAGATACGTTGCCATGCCATACACAGGCAATTGAAAGATGCGTTAAGCTAGTGACCGTAGCTTCAAGTAAAGTGTGTGGACACAGTTCCAGAGACGGCTATATTAGAACCACATTATTGCACCGCTCAGCGATGCCAACCATTAAAATCAACAACAACTGGTAGTCTTTCACAATCATATAGGGCCTCTCCAATCGGTCCGGATATCCTATAGTGCCTGTTGTATTTCCATCTAAGTGTTGGAAAAGGTGGCGGAATGGCAGTTCGTTGTAATGGAGAAGACAAATACTCCATTGTAGAGGTCTTCCCACATGTATCTCTATTTGTGGATGCGCGAGCTCCGCTGGCATTCGTCACTTTCGCCTCGCCTCTCGGTTGTCTGCTGTTTTTGACGAAACTGCGCGACGTAATTCCTCTTGAATATCAAAATGTATCTTAGATGCTTGGATTTTAAATATATTGTTGTAATTGAATTAAACTATAGCATCTCTAAAATCTCTAAAAGGCGTATGATTAAATTGTACTAAACCGTCAAACTTTGAAATTTTGCAAAAACTACTAATTATACTCATTTTATATTACGTTGCGCGACCTGAAGATATGAAACAAATGTATAATAAGTGCATTTATATTGATTTTGCATACTTTTAGTAGTTAATTCATGGCATAGGAACGAAATTAAAACCATCTATTCTGTTTAAAAAAAAATATTTGAAAAATTAAGGTTTTTCACAATTTTTGCTAACTTCGATGGCATTGCGCGACCGGAAGACAAATTAATAAAAAAATAATAATTAGTGCTTTTTTCAAGTCTATACCAATAGCAACTTTTGCGCACTATAGCGATCTGAAATAAGAAAAAAGTTTTTTTCGAACCACCCTAGTCATTATTCCTAGTGGAAACACATGGTAAGAAACAAAACACTTCGCAAGTGTCCCTTTTTATTTTAAAGAATTTGAGATAATTTACCATGAAGAGTAGGTATCCCATGTCGCTATTAACATCCAATATTAAGAAAACTATTTATTTTAGAAATTTAGGTGAAAGGAAAGAAAATTAATGTGTTGTAGTATTGTAGAATATTGTGAATGAAAAATTAATTTTTTTTATCAGTCACACCAATGCCGCTTTCGATTTTTGAACACGTGTGACGAAAAAATAAATACACGTGATGTATTACTACACCCCCACCCCCTTGTGATGTTTCGTGATTTTTTATGGACCTCACCCCCCCCCCCCCCCCCTCTCGAGCCTCGATTAATGGACAGCCCCTAACTGATTCTTGCTGAACGTGAATTGTAGTTATAGGTTGTTTTAATGCTTAGGAATAACTGGATCACCTGCTACTAACCCATAATAAATCCCTGAGATGAGATAGAGAGATTAACAGAGTATTTTGCATTTTATATTCATTATATTTATTCAGTATCATCTCTCGATCTTTATTTTATGTAATAACTGAACTCATTAGACCGAAAAGTACTGTACCGAAACCTCACTAGACCGAACAGAAGGAGACCAAAAAGCAGGAGACCGAAAAGCATTAAGTACATAATACAGGGTGCTTGGATAACATAATGGTTGTTGTCACAGTCATTAAATTCAAATTAGAAGTAAATAAAATTTACCTTAATTTCTTTTTACTTGTCGCATTAAAGAGATAAGACAAAATGTAATTAAAACTAAATCTTATTAGGATGGTTATTAGAAACAGTTCAAATGGTGTTAACGTCACTCTACCCTTAATTTATTTTTACCTTCACTAATTTGTTTAACGGATGAAAATTATTTCACATCAGACTGTACAGAGTACCAATTTACACAGCCTATATATAAAATAATACAAAAAAAAATACAATAACCAAAAAGACAGATATAAAAAATCTTAGCATAATTTACTGCAAACTTTTTTAATTTATGTACCATTTCGGTCTAATGCTGTTCGGTTTAGTGAGGTTTCGGTAAAGTGCTTTTCGCTCCAATGAGTTCGGTCTACTGCTTTCGGTCTAATGATTTCGGTCTAATTGTCGTGTACCGGGAACAACATCCCCATAAAATTTTTATGGGGTGCACAAATTTCACTGTTATTTTTTTTAAGATGGTTCCTGTCATAAGAATGCCACATGTTCACTTTCAATAGAAAATCAAAATATTGGAAATAGTTTTCGAAATATCGGAAAAAACGATTTTCATTTTGTAATTTCACAGGGCTGTTACTTGTTTTATGTGCACATTTGTACGAATAAGGTAAGTTAGGTTACGTTCACTACGAATACCATCGCATGGTATCCTAGCGTAGAGCATAGTATCCTACTCTTCATATTCGTGAATTAATTTATGACCTGCCTTTTTGTTACACCCTGTTTTAGAATGAAATTTGGACATAATTGTTGTCCCAGTCTGACATAAGAAGGGGATCTGATCCACATTTTCTTTGAATGTAAAAAATACATAAATCAAACGAAAGATCTATTAAAAAATAATAATAAATGTCAACATTTTTCCTCCTCACTTTACCTATCTGCTATACCTTAATAGTCTAGGCGCCAAATAGAGGTCACCGTGTCATTTTCAATTCTGATGGACAAACTCAACGGTTTCTTATGGATTTTGGGCTGCTGATTACGAATTTTGAGAGGGGATTTCGATCCGAGTGGTCAAAAAATTGTTATAAACGATTTAATTGTTTATAAATTGTTTATAAGGCTCTGGCTCATAAACTAAAAGAGATAAACAAAATGTTTCAAATATAATTTGTTCCCTAATAAAAAACGAGGAAACAACCGTTTACTAAACTTAAATCCGACACTTAGAACTCAAGATATTGTAAAATTAATGCACAATACAAATTGCAAATTGCAGAATAAGTATTTTTCGAAGCTTTACCGATCGTAACTCGGCTTCTACGCATGCAAATGAGCCTTATAAGGTGTCCTTTTAAAGCTTAATTAAGAGGCTTCCAAACAAAGTTGTTAAGTTATTTGATCTTCATTTGTTTTAAAGTTATACCCGTTTGAAGTTATAATTTTCTTAAGAAAAATGTACAATTATTTGTTTAGAAAGGTTCCAAGCAAACTTGAGCTATAAAAATTTATACTTTAATTAGCAATAATGATAAAACAACTCAAAAGGAACAATTTGAGCTTACGAAAATGTTCGCAAGTTTATTTTTGGCTAAGATGTCGATATTTTAATGGCGCGCTATGAGGCGCAAGATTGGCTCACAGTCAAGTAAGTATGTATTCTTCGACGCTTTATCGATCGCAACTCGGCTTCTACGCATGAAAATGAGCCAATATGTGATATCCATATAAAAATGGATCGTGTTCTTTTGCAGCATCATCATTGCATATAAAACGAGCATTTATGATGTGGCGGCATACACACAATTGACGGGACTTGATGATGCTGCAAAAGAACTAGATCCACTTTATATGGATATCATATAGATAATTAGACTCTGAAGCCTCAAAAAGTTTTAGTTTTACTGCCTACAAGAACAGACTTGTACCACCATGTAACTGTTAAAATTTCGCTAAGAACTTATGCAGATGTAAAAAAGCTGATATTCCCTGTATATTTCTATGCAGATTTGCAGATGCATGAAAAAAATGTTTGTAAAAATAGTATTAATAAATAATATCAACTTACTTTTTAGTTATACTTCTGAAATATTAGTTTTTAATGTTTTTTCCCATTTAGTGCAAAAAATAGAAGACAATGTAAATATAATGAAAGGTGATACGAGGTACAGTATGATGATTTAATTTCAAGAATTATATGATAAAATTTTATTAGGATCTTCAAAAATAAAAAATGAAGATAACGTATGTATACATAGAAATTATAATTTGCATCGAGAAGTTATCGCGTGAACCTTTACGCGGTGAGCCGATCTTGCGCCTCATAGCGCGCGCCATTAAAATATCGACATCTTGGCCAAAAATAAACTTATGAACATTTTCATAACCCCAAATTGTTCCTTTTGAGTTTTTCTATCGTTATTGTTCATTAAAGTGTAAATGTTTATAGCTCAAATTTGCTTGAAACCCTTATAAATAAATGAATGTACAATATTTTTAAGAAAATTGTAACTTCAAACGAGTATAACTTTAAAACAAATGAAGATCAATAATTTAACAAACTTTGTTTGGAAGCCTGTTAATTAAGATTTAAAACGACACCTTCTAAGACTTATTTGCATGTGTAGAAACCGAGTTACGATTGATAAAGCTTCGAAAAATACTTATTTTGCAATTTGCAATTTGCATTGTGCACTAATTTTACAATATCTTGAGTTCTAATTGTTAGATTTAAGTTTAGTAAACGGTTTTTTCTTCGTTTTTTATTAAGGACCAAATTTTATTTGAAACATTTTTTATCTCTTTTAGTTTATGAGCCAGAGCTTTATAAACAATTTATAAACAATTAAATTGTTTATAACAATTTTTTGACCACTCGGATCGAAATCCCCCCTCGAAATTCGTAATGAGAAGCCAAAAATCCATAAGAAACCGTTGAGTTTGTCCATCAGAATTGAATATGACACGGTGACCCCTCTGGCGCCTAGACTATTAATATGAAAATTGTAAATGAATGTTTAATGAAATTTATTTGCCAAAGTAAACTTAATATTTATAGTCCAGTCGAGTTAGACGAAAAACAGGCCTAACCTTGCATTAGGTGCTGCCCCAAATTTTATTTTTCGGATCTATAGAGGGAGTAAATAGTAGTGTAAATTTAAAATATCGACTGAATTCCGCCGTTGCGTTAGCCGCCATCTTGGTTTTAAACGAGAACTGCTTTTGTTCAATATCTCCGCCATTTTCAACTTTTCAACAAAAAGTATACTAACCAAACTTGTTGAAAATGTTATTTTCTATAATTTCTGTTACTACAATTTTTTCGTGCGGTCCATATTTTCTGAGTTATGGCGGAAAATAATGACAGTTGGAGCATACTTATTAAATTATCTCGTTTATTATTAGTCTAACGACAAAAATGTACCTATACAAAAATAGGGAGAATTAAATTCTACACAATTTTAATCTCCTTCATTTTTTTGCTAAAATTAATATTTAAGGCAGTACGTATGAGGTAATTGCGCGAGCGTAAGACCTGATTGACTTTATAGCAATTGTTCTTGTTCAATATCTACGCCATTTTCAACTAAAATTGTTCCAAATATGATTTCCTACAATTTCTTTTTAACAATTTTTTTCATGCGGTTGATATTTTCCGAGATAAGTGGGAAAATAGTAAAAAGTGGTGAGGGAAGATTATTGAATTGAATCTTGTTTCCGAGCTGCCCCAAATTATATAATTCTATCCATTAGGGGAGATCAATAGTAGTGTAAATTTAAAATCTCGACTGAATTTCGCGGTTGCATTAGCCGCCATATTGATTTTAATGGAGAACCGTTATTGCTTAATATCTCCGCTATTTTCAACTTTTCGTCAAAAATGGTAGGAAATAAAATATTTGGAAATGCAATTTCCTACATATTCTATTGCACAATTTTTTTATCCGATCAATATTTTCCGAGTTAAGGGGGGAAATAATGGAAGCGGGGGGGGGGGAAGCACAATTATTGAATTGTCTCATTTATTATTAAATTTACGACATAATTGTAAATAAACAAAAATAAAGAGAATAATATTTTATACAATTTTTTAAACTTGAAACCAATGAAACACCAACTACACTAAGTACGTAAAAGACATAAATAATATCTTACATGCATAAAGTTCACTTCATTTTATTAACTAGCGGGTTTTATTGGTTGAATTTGTCTGTCGATATTTTAGGTTTCATGCCGGCTCATATATATATATATATATATATATATATATATATATATATATATATATATATATATATATATATTTATATTCCAACAATTTTTTTAAAATTTTGGCCCTGTTGGGGAGAATTTCCCATTCCCCCCCTCATAGACACGCCACTGGTTTTTTAAAAAATTGTATTAAATCGTAATTGCAACTATTTAAGTCCTTACACTTTTTGTCGAAAAGTTGAAAATGGCGGAGATATTGAACAAAAACCATTGCTATAAAATCAATCAGGTCTTACCCTCGCACCTTTACCGCGTACGTACTACCTTAAATATTGATTTATCAAAAAATCAAAGAGATCAAAGTTGTACAAAATTTAATTCTCTTCATTTTTGTACATGCACATGTTAGTTGTAAAACTAATAATAAACGAGATAATTCAATAAGTCAATAATTATGCTCTAACTGTCAGTATTTTCCCCCATAACTCGGAAAATATCGACCCCACAGAAAAAAATATCATAAACCAAATTATAGCAAATAGTATTTTCAACAATTTCAGTATATACACTTTTTATCGAAAAGTCGAAAATGGCGGAGATATTGAGCAAAAACGGTTCTCGTTTAAAATCAAGATGGCGGCTAACGCAACAGTGGAATTCAGTCGAGATTTTAAATTTACACTACTATTGACTCCCTCTAAAGATTGACAAAATAAAATTGGGGGCAGCTCCTAATGCTAGGTCAAATGCTATCCCGACTGGGCTATTAAGTGTAATTAAAATCATAACCTCTGTTTTACCCCATTTCTCGTTACCTCCTGTCCGTGACCGTGACCTAGTCTACTGCGAGGCATAAGTTAGGGATATAGAAATTTATGCTCATTTTTATAGTTCAGTACGGATTGCGCTAATTTTTTTATTATTGTAGATTTTTCTTTATTATTTACACAGTCGTGCAAAGGTTTACTCAATAGTACATTGTTTACCGGGTAGGAAAAGCTTAACATTCCTGGACGACTGTGAAGATTGCTAAGTCGAGGCGCAAGCCGAGACTTAGCAACACAGAGTCCAGGAATGTGGCTTTTCCTACGAGGTAAACATACTATTTTTCCGCAAATCGTTTAAAATTCTACAGATATTGATTGATTTAAAAAAAACGCGATAATTTTATTCCCAAATAAATGGTGCTTTGAAATTCCTAATAAAATTACTTGGGTTACTATGGAAACGTATTGAGGTTGAATTGTCAAACTTGACGCTTATAAATTTAATTGCTGGTGTTCTCGAAAGTAAAATGATAAGTGATGATGAAATTTCCATTCCTGGGACTCCTCCAGAGAAATGACATTTCCTTACAGTAAGGAAGTCCTGACTTTTTCTTCAAGAAATTTTGACAGGAATGTCAAAATTTCCTGGCGATTTGCGGAAAACTTCTTTTTTGTACTTTACCGGGTGAAAAAAACAAATGTTTTTTTATGTTAAGATTGAGACACCCTGTAGGGAGGACGAGGTATAATAATGTGAGTATACATCGGAATCGTATTGTTGTCTTATGATCTGTGAATATTTTGTTTTTTATGAATATCCCCGATATCTTTAGAAACAAAGAAAATATGTGGTTTTACTCTTTAATATGTGTTTTAACTGAAAAAAAAACTATGTAAATTAACAATAAAAAATAACAGTCAACAAAAATAACAGTCGACTAGGTCGGTATGCACAACGCAACATAAGAGAGACGAGATTGTTTAATGGAGGCTCTGTGATATTTTGGGTGGAATTTCCTTGAGAAGAGTACGGATATGGTGTATACGTGGAGACTCTTTAAATAGCGAGAGGTACATTACACAGATTCTTTTTCTTTGAACACTCTATTCCTTTCGTACTATTCTCCTCACCTATCGCATGTCGTCAGTTAAAACACAACCGTTTAGTTTCCTTGTTATTAAAGGTATCAGAGAAATCAAAAAATGAAATGTTCACAAAATATGAGACTGCAACGTAATATCGATGTATACCAAGCTTTGTACCTTTTCCTCCCTACAGGGTGTCTCAAACTTTTGTTTGGGTTAAAACACAGTTTAAACTACAAAACTGTTTGTTTTCTTTGTATATAAAGATATCAGGGACATTAAAAAAACAAAATGTTCACAAAACATAAGACAATAATATGATTTTAATATTTACGCACATTTGTACCTCATACTCCCTACAGGGTGTCTCAAACTTATCATAAGAAAAAAATTTCTTTTTTTCCACCCGTTATAAGTACAAAAAGAAGTTTGAGTAAACCTTTACACAACTGTGTAAATACTAAAGAAATATCCAAAATAAAAAATAGCGGAATCCGTAAATGTGTTCACTAAAAATCAACTATGAAAATGAGCATAATTTTCTATATCCCCAACTTATGCCTTGCAGTATATTTTGTCACAAAAACCAATGTCGCATCTCCGCTCAAATAGTGTTACAACTCAAAAAAAAATAAAACGGTTGTATTGCACCAACAGTTTAATAAAACTACAAAATCGTATCTCAAAATGTGTTATGTTTATATTTTAAGTATTTGTCGTTAGATGGCACTACAGTCATTATATGATTAACTAAAATCAATGGTGCACCGAACATAAACATTGTCACATATCGACTTCTGCAAGGCATTTGTCCATCTAAGATGTGTATAAAAGCATCGTTTTTCGAGTTAAGACAGTATATGTGATTACTTTATTCAAAAGAGTCTGCGTATGTGCTCAAGAAAAGTGACACATTTATCACTTATTTATCTTTATTTTTACAGTATTTTTTGTTTAATGTTGTTACTTGTATTTAAAGTTACATCATAATAAAAAAGTATAAGTCTATTGACCAGATAATAGTATGACATTATATTCTCTACTGGTACTGCAAGAGGTCCCTAGGCGAGAAACGAGGGTCCATGTTTTATCCCTACCTACCTATCTTATCCTTAAAAATATCATTTATATTCTAGTTTTATACAGGGTGTCCAGAAACTCTACCGACAAACGAAGATTTGTCTTCCTCAGATAACGGAGATTCCTCAGATAATTTTAAGGCAATTCAACCAAATTCACCTAGTCCGAAAATGCTTCCTAAGGGAGCTAGGGCTCTTTGAAGATGGCGTCTTGTAATCAGTTTTTCTCCAATACCTCCAGAATGCTTCTAGTTAGAAAACCGAAAATTTGGACGAATATTTATCTTTCAGAGATAAATCGATTCCATCTATTACGAATTTCTAGTACCAGTCATAGGCGCCCGCTTTGGGTAGGGCAACGGTTATGTTATCACATAACTTTTTTGTCTTTAAATTTTAAGCATTTTTGACTCTGGATTATTAAATTGTGAGGTATTCTAGTACTAAAAGGTATTTTCTCTTTAAGTCGGTAGGACATACCGTTTTCGAGAAAAGTCGATTTAAAAATTTTTCGTCACTTGAATTTAAAAAAAAAAATAAATAAAAAAATAAAAAAAGGGGTTTATTTTACCTACTTAAAGCAAGAGTAACTTTGAGTACTAGAATACCTCATAATTTATTAATCTAGTATCAACAATGCTTAAAAATCAAAGACAAAAAAGTTATGCGATGAAATAACCGGTGACCTACCCAAAACGGACGCATATGACCGGTACTAGAAATTCACGATTGATGAAATAGATTCATCTCTGGAATATAACTAAACGTACCAGTTTTCTTTTTCTAAAATTTTTTTTTTAATTTTTTTGAGTTTCAAAAACGACAAACTTTTAAATCGATTTTTCTAGAAAACGGTGTATCCTATCGACCTTAATCAAGAGTACCTTTTAGTACTAGAATACCTCAGAATTTAATAATCCTCAGTCAAAAATTCTTCAAAATTAAAGACAAAAAAGTTATACGATAAAATAACCGTTGCCATACCCAAAACGGACGCCTATGACCGGTACTAGAAATTCGTAATAGATGGAATCGATTTATCCCTGAAAGATAAATATGCATACCAATTTCCGTTTTTTACATAGAAGCGTTCTGGGGGTATCTAAGAAAAACTAATTACAAGACGCCATCTTCAAAGAACTCTAGCTCCCTTAGCATTTCGGTGAATTGGGTTAAATTGTCTTAAAATTATCTGAGGAATCTCATGTCTTCGTTTGTCGGTAGAGTTTCTGGACACCCTGTATATTATAGTTTTGTATTGCCGCGTTATAATATAGTGTTAACTATAATTTTATACTAGCTTAGATTATATTACTAGGTAGTTGTTTGGAAAATGTGTAACTGGCTATATAGCATTTGCCAATGCCAATTAAATAAATAAATCAAAAAAAGTAATCTCTTCTGTGCACAATCAGTGGACAGTGTCCTTTAATTTGGTTTTGTCAAATGCCTTTTTCAGATACACGAAATATAAATATGCAGGTTTGTTATATTCTAACAATTTCTCTTGCACTTGCTTCATTATAAATATAGCGTCAGTGCATGATCTTCCTGATCAAAAACCTTGTTTTTTTGCTTGCGTTGTAATTGCATTTCATAGCATTGGTATCATTTTGGTTGTTAATACTAGTGTTGTATTTAATAGATTGATTCTTCTGTAGTTTTCCGTGTCCGATTTGGCCTGAGAGTATTATGAACCAGGTAGACTGATGACATCAAGCAAATGCCTGACCACGAATGGATACAACAAACAACGAACATAAATGAATTTACAGACCTAAGGGAGGCTTACATCTGACGAAGTATGGAATAGCGGTTGATAATGATGATTATGAAGCTTAATTTCCATTTTTGTGGTATAAGGAATATCCCCAAATAAAACTATTTCAACAGATTAAGGCATAAGAAGGATATTAATAAATAATGACACATTGTTCTATATATTCCATTCATACATCATTAATGGAGTAATTAACAGTATTTGTGCGCTGTTATCGCTACAGCTGACCAATCCACCCCACCAAAAACATTCATAAACATATGAAATTCTGTTCGCTGGCCATAACACAGCTTTGATCGTACCTTATTACACAACGCTCCGGTACTAACTTCAGTAGTATACATTAGTCCACCGCAGTTTTCAGTTTATATCGCGGTAGTTAGTTACAAGTGATATTGATTTTTGTGATTGTTGTGAGCAAGATATTTCAATTGTTTCAAGGTATGTTTTTGGGAATATATTTATCGTTACATACTTAATAGAATTATGTTACCTATTTATTTTTTTAATGTACTATTTTATTTGAGAATAAGCCACAATTTAAGTTTGAAATTAAATTTTTTTTTGTTTTGAGTTCCACTTCGAAAATCGTTATCAAAATACAAAACATTAATAAATTAAACAAATTTTGTTTTTGTTGCCTGGTAAATTTTTTTTGGGAAAATTTTCTTGGGTATAAGTTCATTTAAATTTAATTATTGTCCCCCTCTGTGACTCAGTAGTAAGACAGCCTACCTTTAGATCCAGTGGTTGTGAGTGCGAATCTCAGCTGTGTAAGAATTTTTATTTATCAAAAATTAATAAATGAAAATAGTTTCTATCGGAATACGTTCGGATACAATTTGCGTCTCTTTATAAAGACAATGAAATCGACTTTACTATGTAACAAGACATTTACTCAACACACACACTACACATTACACTAACTGATGCTAAATCAACAGTACCATGAGAATGGCCATTAGTTGTCGAGGTATTAAACTAACTAAAAAAAATTGATTATTGTTAAAATTTCTTTATTTTGGTTAACGTTTCGACAGGTACCCCGTGTCTTTATCAGAACAATGTCTAAAACACATAAAATATTTTTGTTATAGTGTTTACAAAAACATTTTGTACAAAAACATAATACGTAAATTAGTCATTTATAGTATTTACAAAAACACTTATAGAAAAACATAAAACGTAAATTAGTCATTTAGGGTAAAATGTAATAAAAGGCGTTAATGTACCGGGTGTCCCAATAAGAATGGCTCTCGGCCATACCTCAGGAACCGTTTATAGTACAACTTTGAGAAAAAATATTTATAACAAAAATTGCCTCGGGAAAAGCCTGGAAATTATTTTCATAATTGTAGGTCCACCGCTAGAGGGCGTAATTGAATATAAAAAAAATTAAAAAATCAAAATTTTACAGAATTTACCTAATAAAAGGGCACTGGAAATACAATCATCATATTCTTCATAAAATTCTGCGCATATTTGATTTCACAAGTTTAAGTCTAACTTTGCAAATAAGAGGTGGGGTGAGTGACATTCTTATGAAAAAAATGGCTGTAAGTCCGGTTCTTCTAAATCATATTTTGCATACTTGGTCTTGTTGAAAACAGCTCTTTTTTGTCAACGTAAGAGTCTTATTTTCGAAATAGCCTATTAAGTAATATGCCAGCTAGCAGGCGTTATTTAATTATTTTCGGAAATCTAGTTTTCTTTGGAGAATATTAAATACAAGTATGCATTTTTAATCCTGTATAAGACCAGTAAATAAGACCAAATTAGTAACATAATACCGAAAACCGCATGTAGATACCTTTTTTCTATCTCGAGATAACTTAAGAAACGTGTAAATTCTAAACAACTGTTAATGTCACCGGTAAACGAAGTTAAGGAAACGTAGTGCGCTATGGAAAGAACAAAGGAACATTTTCCAGATGTAATCGTATATAATGAATTAAAACAACCATAAGACAAACAACACTATAACATATAACAAAGAAGTAAAAGCAACTACATACTTACTTAGTGACGACCTAAATTTTCAAATTGTTGCCCATCATTTTCGATGCAAGCATTTATTTCTTCAAGAGTAGATTAAACAGCAGCCTCAATTTCGGCTGTCGCAATGCTTTGAATGAAATTTCGTATTCTCTAGATTCTAGATCATGTTTTCTCGAGTAGTGGGTACTAGCGGCAAAAACAAGGTCTTTAATCCGTCGCCATAAATAAAAGTCTAAAACAGTTAAATCTGTTGATATTCAATCTACTCTTGAAAGAGCAAATGCTTGCATCGAAAATGTTGGGCAACAATTTGAACATTTAGGCAGTCGCTAAGAATAAGTAAGTAGTTGCTTTTATTTCTTTGTTATATTTTATTGTGTTGTTTGTCTTATTGTTGTTTTAATTAATTATATACGTTTACATCTGGAAAATGTTAATTTGTTTTTTCCATAGCACACTACTTTTCCTTAACCTCGTTTACCGGTGACAGTAAGTTACGTTTAAAATTTACACATTTCTTAAGATATCTCAAGATAGAAAAAAGGTATCGACATGCGGTTTTCGGTATTATGTTGCTAATTTGGTCTAATTTTGTAATACATGATTCAAAATGCATACTTGTATTTAACATTTTCCAAAGAAAACTAAATTTCTGAAAATAATTAAATAACGTCTCCTAGCTTGCATATTACTTATTAGGCTATTTCGAAAATAAGACACTTACATTGACGAAAAAGAGGTGTTGTTAACAAGACCAAGTATGCAAAATTCGATTTAGCAGAACCGGACCTACAGCCATTTTTTCATAAGAATGTTCCCACTCACCCCCACCTCTAATTTGCAAAAGTCGACTTAAACTTGTGAAATCAAATATGCGCAGAATTTTATGAAGAATACGATGATTGGATTTCCAGTGCCCTTTTATTAGGTAAATTTTTTAAAATTTTTATTTTTTAATTTTTGATATTAAATTACGCCCTCTAGCGGTAGCGTAGGCCTACAATTCATCATCATTCTCTTTGCCTTATCCCTATGCGGGGTCGGCTTCCCTAATTGCATTTCTCCACACAATTCTATCTTGGGTCATATCAATATTAATACTCTTTACCAACATGTCCTGCCTTATCGCCTCCCCCCAGGTCTTCTTTGGTCTTCCTCTCCTACTCCTTCCAGGAACCTGCACTTCAGCTATTCTTCGTATTGGGTGATTAACGTCTCGGCGTTGAACATGACCAAACCATCTTAACCTATGCTCTCTCATTTTGGCATCAATTGGTGCCACACCTAGACTTCCCCTAATTAGGCCTACAATTATGAAAATAATTTCCAGGCTTTTCCCGAGGCAACTTTTGTTATAAATATTTTTTTCTCAAGGGTGTACTATAAACGGTTCCTGAGATATGACCGAGAGCCATTCTTATTGGGACACCCGGTACATAAGTATAACATTATTATAACAAACACAATTTTTTAAAATTCGACATTTTTTTAAAATTTTAGTGCAATGATTTGCTGTCACTAATGGTCTGTTAGAAAGTAACGTATTTAATGTTTTTATGGCTTTTAGAACCTAGAGATACTGTTACAAAATGTTAACATAAATTTTGTTTAAGAGGCAACTAACAGTAGCGCGTCATCAATATAACTTCGGGAGATAGTGTCATACCCTTTTTCTAAAGTTCTGCGAAACTTTGGCAATAATGGGAATATTTGACATTATCTAAGATCAATAATTGTGACAATTTACTCATAGGCGCACTAAATAGAAGTAATAGACAACAATTTTATTATTAGTAAATAAATATTTATAGAAATAAACCAAAATAGGTGAATTTTTTTTAAAAAGCGTTAGAAAAATTTAAATTTTAAAGGGCTGATGATATTTCTACAATAAAAAATCCTCCTAAAACTTTATATACTCGCATTATAATTCGAAATATTTTTACGTAAAATATACTAACCCACAAAACTCACAATTATTAATAATAAACTATTTTTTCAAATAGTCCAAAAACTTAGTTCTATTACATAAAAATAAAATAAATTAATTAAAAATAAACACTACTTCCCTATGAATCAACACTAACGAATTCTTAAATAATACACTACTGCACTGAACAGATATCGATACATATAAGAGAACAGATAAGAGAATCGTGCTATTACACTTAGAAATCTGACGCAGGTTTGTCAAAATGACAGTGACTATTTCTCTATGTTGCCTAATCAGTTATTAGTTAAAATATGTTCGATTTCTTGTTAGAAATAAAACAATTTAGTAGCTCCAATGTGACACAAAATGGGATAAAAAAGTTTATTTGAAGAAAGTGTATTTTGTTTCTTCTTAATGGCGCTACAGGCTCGTTTTTTTTAATATTGTATTTAATTATAGAGTAATTTCCACATACTAACATATTTCTCAAATTCAGATCTTTACCGCCATTCTTTTCTACATATATTACCAACATGTGTGCTAAATATCTCGATAAAATATTCAAAATTGAAGCCGCAATCTTGGAACGCGTTTTCCGTTTTGATGACACGCTACTGTAGCCTCTTAATAAATTTATTTCCCTTTCGCCATTTATAGAGTTTGGGCACTATTTTATGTGTATTGATTCGTACATTTTTATTTTTTTGTGTTTTGTTGTATTTTTAGAATTTTTGTTTTTTCAAAATTAAAAGTGTGAACTTGCTGTTTCCCATGTTTGGCAAGAGCTGTCCTCTTCCTTTTATCATATTTATGTGACTTTAATCTAGAATGTAGATGTTGATTTGTTTGACCAATATCTACTTGACAGTCTTTATTTGAAAATATGTATTACTTAGTAAGTTAAGGACCTTTAGTATGCTGTTTGTATACCTATATTATGTTTTTGTTATGTATTTAGAAATAAATATTTAAATTGTTCAGAAAGACCTTTTATGTATAGCAGAGTTAAATAGGTACATGGATTAGGTTTATTATTTGCTGAATAATTAGTTTTGTTTTAACGTCTATGAATTCTGGATTTAAAGATTTTGTGTATAATATGGCGAGGATAATTGTTTTTTAATAGTGCCTGTTTTGCTTTGTTTATTTGTGTACAATGATACCTGACAATTGTATCACTCTATCAGCAAGACCGATTACTACCGATTTTTTTTTGGAAACGGAGTGATGCGAATTAAGTAATATTGGTATAAATGAAGACCAAGTGTATTTAGTTGACCATTTAGTGCGAATTGTGTTATTCTTGTGATGTAAGGTCAAGGAAACTGATTTTACAATAAATTGTCTTCCGGCAATAACCGGTCAAATAACGCAAAATATGGAAAACAGAACACGCTGTGAAATAGAAAGATATGAAACTAGTAAAGGTGTAAAATTATCTATAGGAACCTATAAATTTACACTACATTACATAGTTTCTCACTTTAGAATTCTGTGACAGGAGAATTTTTAAAATTATCCTGTCACAATGACAGTGGTCATACCCTTCGATACGCCTAATAGTCCAGAAAGCCACTGCGCATCCACTAGGAAAAATATTCTAATTCGGATTTTTTGCACAATCTTACTCAAAAAGGACTCCTTTTAACAAATTTGCATGTTGCCAGGACCAAAAGGTGGTCAAAAATTTATTAAACTTGTTTTTTTTGTTTTTTTCCTAAAATTATTATTTTTGCATGGAAAAAAGTTTTTTTTTAGGTTTTTTGGATCATTCCAAACAGAAAAGGTCTTTAGTGACTTTTCTCTAAAAATGATAGTTTTTGACATATAAGCGATTAAAAATTGAAAAATTGCGAAATCGGCCATTTTTAACCCTCAAAAACTATGTGAAAAACTGAAAATTTGAATGTTGCCAAGGTAGGTAGATATTCTTTAAACATCGATTGATGAAATCCCGAAGAGTTTTTTGCAATACAATATTCAAAACTCCTTTGTTTTTTAATTGCTAATCAAGCGTGCGCGACACTATTTTCCACCGACAGTATGGTGCAAATGAAAGGAATAAATTCGTTATTTCGTAAACTGGCGACTTTAAGGAAAAATCCCGAAACAGGTCGATTTTTATTTAAAATATTGTGGCATATATGGTGTACTAGTGACGTCATCCGTCTGGGCGTGATGACGTAATCGATGATTTTTTAAATGAGAATAGGGGTCGTGTGGTAGCTCATTTGAAAGGTTCTTCAATTCTCTATTCAGTAATGTAAACATTTACATAATTATTTATACAGGGTGTCCTTCTCCTTCTTTTTTTGTCAAATAATTTAATTTAATAAAAATTTTTTGGACACTCTGTATAAATAATTATGTAAATGTTTTTATTACTGAATAGAGAATTGAAGAACCTTTCAATTGAACTAGCACATGACCACTATTCTTATTTAAAAAAATCATCGATTACTTCATCACGTCCAGATGGATGACGTCACTAGTATACCATATATGCCACAATATCATAACTTAAAAATAAAAATCGACCTATTTCGGGATTTTTTCTTAAAGTCGCCGGTTTACGAAATAACGAATTTATTCCTTTCATTTGCACCATACTGTCGGTGGAAAATAGTGTCGCGCACACTTGATTAGCAATTAAAAAACAAAGGAGTTTTGAATATTGTATTGCAAAAAACTCTTCGGGATTTCATCAATCGATGTTTAAAGAATATCCACCTACCTTGGCAACATTCAAATTTTTAGTTTTTCACATAGTTTTTGAGGGTTAAAAATGGCCGATTTCGCAATTTTTCAATTTTTAATCGCTTATATGTCAAAAACTATCATTTTTAG
Source organism: Diabrotica virgifera virgifera (assembly GCF_917563875.1). Taxonomy (NCBI): domain Eukaryota; kingdom Metazoa; phylum Arthropoda; class Insecta; order Coleoptera; family Chrysomelidae; genus Diabrotica; species Diabrotica virgifera. The sequence goes on from NC_065445.1 coordinate 166,105,018, forward strand.
AGAAAAATCACTAAAGACCTTTTCTATTTGGAATGATCCAAAAAACCTAAAAAAACTTTTTTACATGTAAAAAAAATCATTTTAGCATAAAAACAAAAAAAAAACGTTTAAAAAATTTTTGACCACCTTTTGGTCCTGGCAACATGCAAATTTGTTAAAAGGAGTCCTTTTTGAGTAAGATTGTGCAAAAAATCCGTATTATAATATTTTTCCTAGCGGATGCGCAGTGGCTTTCTGGACTATAAAGGCGGGAAAGCATGTAAAGTAATGTAATGTAATTATATATTCCTTTCGATAATTTTCTCCAAAGTCCGAATAGCTATGATGATTACCGACCTCCGTCGCGGAGATGGCACATGAAGAAGAAGAAGATCGATAATTTTACACATCTACTAGTTTTATCTCTCTTTATTTCACAACGTGTTATGTTTTATCTTTTAATAATCATTTTATTATATACCTATATATATTTGTTCTTGGTAACGAAAGCATGTCAATTTTAGTGTTACTTCTACAGATCCTCGGAAGTTATCAAGAGAAATAATATCCGTTTATTTTCTCTTTCATCCCATTTCTTTGTATAATTTTGTTTAACTAATTCAAATTTCCTAAACCTGTTGTCCGATTTTAGTGATTTTTTGAATATGTTTTAGCCCATATTCTTTAACAATATCGCTTTAATAATATTGTTGCTAGACAGGTCAATTGATATTGTATATCGGGTGTACCTATCAGACTGTGTTTTTTCTCCAAGTTCGCAATACCCTGTGGAATATTCCAGCATTTATAAAATATTGAAATTAAAACCCAACTAAAGCCATAGATTTTCTTAATATTTTTTGTTTTTTGAATCACTCACTTATGTTGGATAATAAACAAGGTGAGTACTTTAACAACTGGCCATGATTTTTCATCAATTACTTCTCATTTTCTGCTTAGTTTAAGAGGCAACAGTAGCGATCAACAGGTATATAACAACAAACGCGGTCCAAGATTGCGGCTGTAATTTTGAATATTTTGTTGAGATATTTGGCACACATTTTCGTAATATAATAAATAATGGCGGTACAGAGCCCAATTTGAGAAATATGTTAATATGTGGAAATTATTCTATAACTAAATAAAATATTGCAAAAAGGAGCCAGTACGCCATTAAGAAGAACAAAAAATACACTTTCTTCAAATAAACTTTTTTATCCCAAGCCTATATTTTGTGTCACATTGGATCTACTAAAAATCGATTTTCTCTAACAAGAAATCGAACGTGACTGACTCGGCAACATTTAGCGCGCCTATGAGTATAAAAATTATTGTTTTTGATAGTATAATGTCACTGTCAGTGTCGAATTACCGACGCACTGTTGCCTCATTGTTGAAAGTTCGCATAACTTTCGAAAAACACAAAATATTGATGACGCGCTACTGTTTAGTCTTAATAAACAAGCCTAAAGTTAGTAGGCTACGAGAAATGAACAATTGGATAGATGTCAAATCGATCGATGTCTTATTTTCATTTAGAATATAATTTTAATGGTGGAGTATTGACAACAGCAAATTATTTTTGGGTAATAGACCATTAGATTTCAATTAGTTAAATCATGATTTTATCCTTTATGGCTTTTTGTTACTGCAAATGTCATATAAGATAAACAAAAAGAAAAAGAAATTTGGAATTGAACTGAGCTCGCTTTTCTGAAAAACTCATTTTCCAAATTTTACGCAACTTTTCCAAAGAAAAATTTTTCGTTTTCACGACCTGCCTGTAGGTTACTTATCGTGAAAACTAACAAAATTTCATGTGGCATGAAGGAGAAAATTGTGGACACTGATCTATTAACATTACATGTTTAAGTCATAATTTAACACTCCTCTATCGAATCCTAAAATCACACAAGGGAGAAAATGGTCCCGAAAGATTAGATTTTCTTAAAAAAATGAGTTTTCACAGTTTTCACATATTTTACTCTTTTTGATTTTTTTCTTTAAGTACTCGCAAAGGCATAATAGCCCAGTAAATGAACGGGAAATTCGACGATACCGCGTAATTTTCAGGCGCAACTCCGAATTGCATGAAATTTTTGATTTAGGTTCTACTTACCCTCCACTTCAAAGTTGAAATTGTGCCGTTGGTTGCTTTTACTTGGGGGGTGACAGTCACCCTTTCTCGGGGGTGAAAAAACATACGTTCAAGATAAGACCGGAAATGGATAAACTGACTGATTTTAAGCAACTTTTGTTCTATAGTTTTTTTTACATAAGTCAATACTTTTCGAGTTATTTGCTATTGAAAATGTTGGTCTTTCGACAAAAAAACTACGTTTTCAGACGGTTTTTCACAAATAACTCAAAAAGTCAATATTTTATCGAAAAAAATGTTCTTAGCAAACGTGTAGCTTATAAAAGATCCAAAAAAATGGTGTATCAGTAAAGTGTATCAATCAAATAAAAACAAAGTTGTAGCTCATAAAAGTACGTTCTTATTCGTCTAATTCCAAATCGAATATTTCAAGGTGAAATCACCGAAAAATTAAGCACTTTTCGGGAAAAACCCATTTAAACTTTCTTAAAGTGTTTATAAAAAGCTTTGTTTTCATTGTTACCAAAAGTTTGAGCATTAAAAATAAGCGAGTTACGCTCAAAATAAAGTTGGTCCTCTTTTTTTTTGTAAAAAATCATGATAATCTCGCCGTGTTTAGCTCCCCAAATGCAATTAATCGCTACCGCTTTACAAACAATTTACTTACCTCTCTATTTTTTATATGATCCGTCAGTCTCATCGGTTTAAAGTGTTTATTTTTAAAAGGGTTATAACTGAGAAAGCTTGAATGGGTCACTAATCACAAGTGTATTCAAATTTTGAACAGCCATATCTTAACCTATTTTTGTCTTACGGGGAAACAAAATGAAACTAGCATATTTATAATAGCAAAACCTACAATTTTTTACTCTTTAAAATTTTTTTAACACTAATACTTTTTAAGTTATTTTGAAAAAATGAAATTTTTCAAAAATTCTTAGAAATTTTTTTTTAATTTAAAACCAAATGTTTTCAAAAATAAGCACTTCGAACCAATCAAACTTACAGATCATATAAACAATACACATACAGTTAAAATAGATGGTAAATCCAAACGATTAATTTCATTTAGGGTGCTAAATAGAGGTTTTCACGATTCTTTTTACTAAAAAAAAGGGGCCAACTTTTTTTTCAGTGTAATTCGTTTATTTTTGATGCTGTCAACTTGTGTAAAAAACAAATAATAAGCTTTTTTTCGATACTTAATGGTTAATAAGGTTAATAAGGAAAATGTTAATAAGGTTTTCCCGAAAAACGCTTCTTTCTTCGGTGATTTCGCGTTGAATTATTTGATTTGGAAATAAACGAATAAGAATGTATTTTTCATGAGCTACAACTTTCCTTCTACTCAATTTGTAGACTTTACTGGTACACCATTTTTTTCGTTTTTTTTATAGGCTACACTTTTGCTAAAATATTTTTTTCGATAAAATATTTACTTTTTGAGTTATTTGGGAAGAACTGTCTGAAAACGTAGTGTTTTTGTCGAAAAATCAACATTTTACATCGCGAATAACTCGAAAAGTATTGACTTACGTAAAAAACTTTATAGAACAAAAGGTGCTTAAAATAAGTCAATTTATCCATTTCCGGCCTTATTTGAAACACTCGTTTTTCACCCCCCGAGAAGGGGTAAATGTCACCCCCAAGTAAAAACAACCAACGGCACAAATTCAACTTTGAAGTGGAGGGTAAGTAGAACCTAAATCCAAATTTCCATGCAATTCGGAGTTGCCCCTCGAAATTACACTCCAAAACGGTCATTTATTGGGCTATAAGGGATAAAATCGTGATTGAACTTCTAGGGGAATCCGACGGTCTATATTGTTATAGTCATGTTTATGTAAATAAATTTGATAAATAAATGACAGGTGAAATGATTTATTTGCCTTGTACACAAAAGTAGTCCAGAGAAATAAGGTTTTTGTCGGGACACTTGAGCAGCCAGGTTGCAAATGTGTTTTTTGGGTACTATACAGGGTGAGGCAGATAAAGGGCCTATTAGAAATATCTCGAGAACTAAAGGTAAGAGAACCATGAAAATTGGAATACAGGGGTTTTGAGGTATGAACTATTTAATGAAAATATTTTGGTCTCTTTGCTACTTCCGGTTATACCGGAAGTTGATTGTAACTTCGTTTTATTTAATGGGACACCCTGTATATTTTTACATTTTTGGATTCCGCTCGATGTCTTCTTTCTTAAAAAATGAGATTTTGTAATACAGGGTAGTTTAAAAGATAATTACGGTTTTTTATAAATTGTGTAGCAAACTTCACACCCTGTAGAATTGTACTGATTTGATATTAAAAACTCCATTTATGTTCAAGTGATTTTTAATATAGTCTATTATTATCAAAAATTAATAATATAGCGAAATGTTTAATTTTAGTATACAGGGTTGGTCGAAACTCGGAATGAGTATTTTCTGAGTTTTCTTAAATGGAACACCCTGTATTTTTGTATTGTAATGAAATAATATTTTATAGTACTTTTTTATTTCTTAAGCATGCCCTATACCCAACTGCTTTAATTTGTATGTTACTCGTAGTTCTTTAAGAAAAACATTAATTGCAACAAAATTACGTGAAATGTTATTAGGTTTGCCGTGAAAATATTCAATCATAACTAATTTTTCGAAATAAACACATATTAGTCTCGACTGACCCTTAATTTATTAATACTGGTTGATATATCAAAATACCTACGTAGTTAAGATTGTTGGTGTGTTTAATATTAATAAAAACATACAATATTCTATCTAGTTGGCTATGACTTTGACACCAAATATGCTTAAACATTTGCTTTGCTTTAACATTCTACTATTTTTGTAGTTCGAGTTGCTTTCTGCCATTACTACTTAATATGAATTTTTCTAATGAGGGACTGATTCAGATGTTTTTTGTTCTAGGAGAGTATAACAAATAAAAATGTGCTACTAGCAATACGAATTTATCATTAGCCATTCCATGATAGATGACAACGAAAAAGAGAAACTTTTCAAAATTTACTAGAGCGGTTTCAACGAACTGGACATATACATTACGAGAAATCTGATCGAACAAAAACTATTGTAAATGTTTAAAAATAATTAAATGATAGTGTCACTGAGAATCTGCATATTAGTATGAACGTTCTCGTAATCTAAGTGTCTAGTACGTCGAAACTATTCTAGTAAACTTTGAAAAGTTTCTCTTCTTGGTTGTCGTCTATCAGGGAGTTGCAGATGATAAATTCTTATTGCTAGTAGTACATTTTTGTTATACTCTCCTAGAACAAAAAATTTACTAATCAGTTCACCATTACAAAAATTTATATTATTAATGGTAACAAAGCAACTGGAACTATAAAAATAATGTAATGTCTAATGTTTAATCAAGTTTAGTGTCAAAGCCTAACCAAAACTAGGTAGAATATGGTTTGTTTTTATTAATATTTTATGCACCAACAATTTTAACAACGTGGGCATTTTGGTATCTCATCCAATATTAATAAATTAAGGATCATTCTAGATTAACATGTATTTATTTTCAAAAAAAATTTTATGATTTAATATTTTTACGGCAAACCTAATAAAAGTTCACGTAATTTTTGTTGCAATAATTAATGTTTGTCTTAAAGAACTACGAATAACTTATAAATTAAAGCAGTTAGGTATAGGGAATGCTTAGGAAATAAAAAGGTACTACAAAATATTATTTCATTACAATACAAAAATACAGGGTGTTCCATTTAAGAAAACTCAGAAAATACTCATTCCGGGTTTCGACCAACCCTGTATACTAAAATTAAACATTTCGCTATATTATTAGTTTTTGATAATAATAGACTATATTAAATCACTTGAACATAAATGGAGTTTTTGATATCAAATCAGTACAATTCTACAGGGTGTGAAAATTTATAAAAAACAAAATTTATTTTGTTTTTTGTTTGCTACAAAATTTATAAAAAACCGTAATTATATTTTAAATTAACCTGTATAATATTACAAAATCTCATATTTTAAGAAAGAATACATCGAGCAGAATCCAAAAATGTAAAAATATACAGGGTGTCCCATTTAAAAAACGAACTTACAGTCAACTTCCGGTGTAACCGGAAGTAGCAAAGATACCAACATAATTTCATTAAATAGTTCATACTTCAAAACCCCTGTATTCCAATTTTCATGATTCTCGTACCTTTAGTTCTCGAGATATTTCTAATAGGCCCTTTATCTGCCTCACCCTATATACCTAATACATTATAAATACAAAAATGCCCGTCACAGTTTGCACGAGAATTTTAGTTATTAACAAATAAGTGCCAAAAATGGCAGTTTTTTCATTTAAATCGCTACAGGTAAAAATAGGGTAATTAAATATCTTGTATTATTATTATCTTATATTTAAGTATTCATTCATTTAAGTATTCATAGGAGTATTCATATTTTAGAAGGTGAGCAATGGCAGTTTTCGATCTTTGGTCCGATCATTATTTGTTGCTTCGCTAATTGCAAAATAAAACTAAAATTTCGAAAATAAAAAATTTGCTATAACTTTTGCGAAAATTAACTTAAGACTTTGATATTGCATAAAACGTTGAGACAACCAAGACAATTCGTCAATTAGTTTAAATTTTATTCAATTTGTTTATCCCAAAGAGGGCATTGCATTTTTTCAATGTTATTCTTCAGAAAATAATAATGATACAGCAATTATGTGGAAACCACATAAAAGAAGAACACTTGAATTTTCAAGTTATTTAAAAAAATTAATAAAAAGCCATTTTTATCATTCTGAAAACAATTTACTAAAGTAGAGTCATTTTTGGTTTAAAAACAATTTGAATGGCTTTGTTAATATTGACTATAGAGTAAATCTACTTTGGGATTTCAAAAGCTGGTATTTTTGCACGAATTTCCAAAAAAACTTTTTGCCTAGGTTAATTGCGGTCAAAGTTAGCCACTTTTATTATTTAATTCACAGTTACTTCTATATACATAAGAATCTCATATAAGTGTTTGTTACCATACCACTCCGAAACGGCTTGACCGATTTTTATGAAATTTTACACGTATATCTTGTAGGACTGAGAATAGGTTTTAATCTATTTTTCATACCCATAAATTATAAAGGGGGTTGCCCTCTGACATTTTTTTTTTAATTTTTTTGGACAAAATTATCTATCTTAATTTTATATGGCGGATAATTAAAAAATACATACAACCCTTAATTTTCTCTCTTCTCTCACCAACCCCTATTTTTTAATAGCCATCTATATATTTACATCTACAAATTTCTCCTGTCACAGTGTTAGTTGCAGTACTTCTCCGGGACCGCTTGACCGATTTTTATGAAATTATATAAATATGTATGTATATTCGGTAGATCTTAGGATCGGTCTTAATCTATTTTACATATCCCTGAGTGATAAGGGGGGTTCCCCCTAACATTTTCTAATGTTAGGTGGGGATCTACAAGCTCTGGAGATATTAATCGCAGCATATGTTTGAAGAATCAATTTCATTTTTTAACTGCACGGATTTTACTAATTCCCCTCCACCGACCACGAATCGATTTCGTTCGGACGTCATTTTTAAAGCTTTATTAATCAGTCTCGTTGGAACTTTACCGCGCTGAGCAGATGGGACGTGAATTGTAAATTGTAGAATTCCCTCATCTTCCTTAGTCTCCGCATCCGTATGGCTTGCAAATTGTAGAAGCCTCGGAGGTGTAACCAGAGAAGTTTCCCATTGTTTTCATTCTGGTGGGATGTAGAATAGCATTATGTTGTTTTATATGCCATTAGAGTGAAAACTTAGTCTTTTTGCTAGCAGTTGCCGCTAGGGCATGTATGCCATTTAGTTCGTTGCAATCCGGGACTGCATGCTGGGGTTTGTTTTGGTTGGTATCAGGGAGAGCAGCATATGTGCCTCCTGATGAGAGACTAATAAGTTTCGAAACCGGTAGGGGTGCTTGCAGCACTCTCTGATTGGACTAGAATATGGTTCGGCTGTGTTTTCGTTTTGCAACGAAATTGAAAATGGTTATTCATTTTTTATCTTTATTAATCACTTTATTGAAGTTCGAAATTTACTCAAACTTTTACACAGAAACTATATACCTTGAACTTCAAAGTGGCGCTAGTTAGGCTGCTTAATTATTATAAACAAAGTAGCTGTGAATTAAATAAAAAAAGTGGCTAACTTTGACTATAATTAACCTAGGCGAAAAGTTTTTTTTTAAATTCGTGTAAAAATAATCAAATCCCAAAGTAGTTTTAGTATAGATTCAATACCTATTAACAAAGTTATTCAAATTGTTTATAAGCCAAAAATGACTGTACTTTAGTAAAATGTTTTCGGAATGATAAAAATGACTTTTTAATGATTTTGTGTATATACTTTGAAAACAAAACTATTCTTCTTTCACGCGGTTTCCACAGAATTGCTATATCATTATTATTTTCTGAACAAAACATTGCAAAAAGCTCTTTAGGATAAACAAATTGAATAAAATTTAAACTAATTGACGAATCGTCTTAAAATATTTTGTGCATTATATAAACTGTTTGACTCAACTTTTCGTGTAATATGAAAGTCTTAAGGTCATTTTGGCAAAAGTTATAGCAAATTTTTTATTTTCGAAATTTTAGTTTTATTTTGAAATTTCTGAAGCAACAAATGATCAGACCAAAATTCAAAAACTGCCATTTTAAACATTTGCTCATCTACTAAAAGAAGGATACTATAAATAAGATATTTAATTACCCTATTTTTACTTGTTACGATTTAAACGAAAAAACTGCCATTTTTGACACTTATTTGTTAATATTTAAATTCTCGTCCAAACTGTGACGTGACATTTTTGTATTTATAATGTATTAGGTATATAGTACCCAAAAATCCATTTGAAACCTGGCGGCTCAAGTGTCCTGAACATGGTATATTTTTACCTTATTTCGCTGGCGTAAAGTGTATACTTACTTCCGAATATCCTTGTGGTACTGTCTGATTCTACTTACGATTGACTGTAAAAGTATTAAAAGTGGTGGGTACTTTTCCAACAAATACTTGAGTAAAGCAAAAGCTTTATTTACACTTGTCAAGTTTACTGGCTGAACTGTCAAGTTTCCAGCTGCCAGTATTTTGGCAGTTAAAATTGCCAATATTTATGCAATAACGCAAGAAAAACAGGAAAAAAAAAATGATTTTCGATTGGATCAATTGAGAGAAATAGAGATTTGCTACGGTGTAGAAATACTCTGGGTGGGTCGTCAGAACGACTGTTAAAGGAGATAGTAGTGGCGGATCTCCATTCTTATATAGTCTGGTCTGATTATCGGAGAATAGGCCATTTTTGGGAAAAGTTATTTACCAGCAATTTTATTGCTGGAATCGAATCTTATGATTGTATATATTAATAATATAGATATGCAAAGTCCGCAGATAGTGTGCTACTTTTTTTATAAACAAAATGGCGCCCGAAAATCGTGTTTTTTCAATTTTTGCTCTATAACTCCAAAGATTTTAACTTTAGACCAAAAACACCCAAATAGAAATTCACCGCAATTAAATTTTGCATGGAGACGTGTTTTTTCCGGTTTACTTCGACGAAAACTTTCCCCGGAAAAAGCGGGGTTTTCCAACAAAATCTTTAATTTTCAACTAAGCTTTTAGATAAGTAGTTGTTAATCAATAATTAAATAACTTGGTAGCGGAAAAGTCCTTTCCGCATATATTATAATTCCAGAAGCCGATGGAAATTTAATGAACAGTTTAGCAACAATTGAAATGTTAATTAAAAATTTACGGTCGCTATAATAACGACAATAATTATGATGCATAAGAATAACTATGATTTTTTCATAAAAAGACACTATATCTATCTAATGTACTTTACAGAATTGAAATTGGACTATTGAAGCGGCTTCAGGAATATTTTAAAATTATAAAAAAATTTTTGGCTTATAAACAAATAGAATATCTCAGGAAATATTAAACTAAATTAAATTATGAAAACGGTACTCGAAAGGCAGTGGCAGGACGCTTCTTTTAAAAGAAAAAACGTTTAATTATGACGAGTAGTTCCTAAGATACAACCGGTCAAAGCTGACCGAAATTTACGGCAAAGATATAAACAATAGGATCATAATTTTCAAACCATCATCTTTTTATTTTTGTCCTCTTTCTCCACACCAATTTTCATATCTTTAAAATCCTCATAACATATATTATTATAATAAAAACTATCGATAATACGTGTGAAAATTGGCAAAAATAGCAAAATTCCAATCAAAAATTAGGTTATAGAAAATGTAACCCTCAAAGTTCAAAATCGGTATATATTAAAAAAATGCATTTTCTCGGCTTCCCATGGAGCAATTTCCTTCATTCTTTTTTTGTTCCCAAGTAACTCGAGTAGACCCATCGAGCTAACGCATTATTAAATTACAAACTTGCTTTTATTTTGTTATAATAAATTAATTTATTTATTATAACCCAATATTTTAATTTGTTTAAATAAAAATTGTTTAAATAATTATACAGCTTTAAAATGAGAATATTTATGTTTTTAACTTTAAAAGGTACACTTGTAGTAAGTTTATCTAAAAAAAGCCTACAACTGGAAAAAATATGTAATTTTCTGTTCTTATAAATAAATTAATCTATTATAACAAAACAAAAGCAAGTTTGACATTTAATAATGCATTAGTTCGATGGCTCTACTCGAGTTATTAGGGAACAAAAAAAGAATGAAGGAAATTGCTCCATGGGAAGCCAAGAAAATGCATTTTGTTAACGTATACCGATTTTGAACTTTGAGGGTTACATTTTCTTCAACCTAATTTTTGATTGGAATTTTGCTATTTTTGGCAATTTTCACACGTATTATCGATAGTTTTTATCATAATAACATATGTTATGAGGATTTTAAAGATATGAAAATTGGTGTGGAGAAAGAGGACAAAAATAAAAATGTGATGGTTTGAAAATTATGATCCTATTGTTTATATCTCTGCCGTAAATTCCGGTCAACTTTGATCGGTTGTATCTCAGGAACCACTCGTCAAAATTAAACGTCTTTTCTTTTAAAAGAAGCGTCCTGCCGCTGTCTTTTGAATACCGTTTTCACAAATTAATTTAGTTTAATATTTCCCGAGATATTCTATTTGTTTATAAACCAAAAAATTGTTTATAATTTTAAAATATTTCTGAGGCCGCTTAAATAGTTCAATTTCAATTCTGTAAAGTACATTAGATAGGTATAGTGTCTTTTTATGAAAAAATCATAGTTATTCTTATGCATCATAATTATTGTCGTTATTATAGCGACCGTAAATTTTTAATTAACATTTTAATTGTTGCTAAACTGTTCATTCAATTTCCATAGACTTCTGGAATTATAATACCGGGTGTCCACTTATATTTTCCCCCATTTTAACCGCCTATAACTTCTAAACGGCTTAAGATAGAAATATGCGGTTATCGCTGAAATGTTTTATTTTAGTAAAAGTTTTGTCTGAAAGGATTAAATTTTTTATATCGCTTTCAAATACGAAAATAAAAATGGCGGATTTTTGAAAAAAACGTTGTTGACTTTTTTTAATGGAACACCCAGTATATTTTTTTGTAAATTGGAAGAAATGTCATTCACCTATCCAGCTATATAAAGTTTTTCAAAATCGGTTGTCAAATCACTGAATAATTAATTTTTAAAATGAGAGGTGCAACGTGGATATCACATACCTAAATACCATAACGAAGCAAATTGATATTAGGTTATGTGATTTCCACATTGCATCTCTCATTTTAAAAATTAATTGTTCAGTCATTTGACAACCGATTTTAAAACAATTTATATCGCTGGATAGGTAAATGACCGTTTTTTTTGGAGTTACGAAAAAATATACTTAGTGTTTTAATAAAAAAAGTCAACAACGATTTTTTTTAATCCGCCATTTTTTATTTAAAAGCGATATAAAAATGGTCATTTACCTAAAAACTTGAAAAAACGGTCATTTACCTATCCAGGGATATAATTATTTTTAAAATCGGTTGGCAAATGACTGAGCAATTAATTTTTAAAATAAGAGATGCAATGTGGAAATCACATAACATAATATCAATTTGCTTAGTTATGTTATTTAGGTATGTGATATTTCTTTCTTTGCAATTCGGGAAGGCCCAAGCTATGGTAAATGGTTAAAGCGGAGAGAAGAGGATATGGGTTTGCTGATGACGGGAAAAAGATCCCCGAAACCGGTATAGACTCTACCTGCACTCTCCGATTTAACCATAATATTATGCGGCTGCTGCATTTTCGTTTTGCAAAGAAATTTAGAATGTTTATACATTTTTAATTCATTTACTCTTTTGTTTGAGTATTAAGGAATCTTTCTTGTTGGAGCTTTACCACGCTGAGTAGATGAGTTGTGAATTATTTAAAATTCTCTCATCTTAATTTCCTCGGCACCCTGTATGATTTATAAATTTTGAAAATCTCAGGAGGTGTAACCAAAGAAAGTATTCCACCTGTTGTCAATCTGGTGGTACGGAGGCGATATTTATTGTCGTTTTCTGTGCTACTTCGATTGATAACTTAGTTTAAAAAATTTTCAAATCGATTTTTCTATAAATCCGTTTGTCCTACTGACTTAAAGCAAGAGTACCTTTTAGTACTAGAATACCTCACAATTTAATAATACAGTGTTAAAAATGCTTAAAAGTTAAAGACAAAAAAGTTATGTGATAAAATAACCGTTTCCCTGTCCAAAACGCCTGCCTATGATCGGTACTAGAAATTCGCAATGGATGGAATCGATTTATCTCTGGAAGATAAATATAAGTACCGATTTTCGTTTTTCTAAATTAAAGCGTTCTGGAGATATTTAAGAAAAACTAATTACAATACTCCATTTTCAAAGCGCTCCAGCTCCCGTAGGAAGCATTTTCGGACAAGGTGAAATGAGATAAATTGTCTTAAAATTATCTGAAGAATCTCCTGTCTTCGTTTGTCGGTAGAGTCTTTGGACACCCTGTATATAGCTTTTTCAAAATCTCAAAAATTTTACTAGGATTAAACTTAATTTTGAGAGCTTTAATAATTTCTGATTTTAACAAATAAAAACGATTGTTGTAAGTTTCTGTTTTTTTTTTGTTTGGCAGTAAACAGTATAATAAAGAAATATAATGCCCTTTAATTAGCCCATGAATAGTGAATAATTGCAAATAATATCTGGTGTAGTAAGAAAATGTGCCATCCATATAATATATAAAATTCAATGTGGCTAAAAATCTTATATTTGTTTCACAATTATCTTACTTTTGATACAGTTTATAAAGAGAAAATTTTCCCCCTTGGTTGTTTTTTAAGCACACTTCTTCACAAATTCTTGAACCTTATCAATATTGGAAGGAAGTCGAGCAGGCATCATTTTTTATCGATAATTATATAAATATATTTTTTCTTATATAACTGATATCAATCGTAGATTTGTTTCAGGCAAATTAGCTGCAAGCTCTTGGCGTATAGTTTTTGCTGGTTTTTCAGTAATATTCTCTTCGGCTTTACGTTTACAAAAGTTAGAAACAATTTGCCGATCTATCTTCTGACGATCTGGTCCATGATTATGTTGTAGGCTACTTCTAGTTATTGTAAAATTTGCACCAATAGTAAATAATTTCGCACTACAAATTGTTTTATTACACCTCCAGAACACTTCTTTACTTTTTAAAACTTTCACTTTATAAAAAATAAATTTTCAAATACCAGTAAAGGTTTATCGCGATTACTTTCTATTACACATTCCATTTTGTTAAAAATTCCAATTGTGACTAAAAAGAAAATACTATAATAATTAATTAATTAGTTATTATAGGTACCTACTATAATTTTACAGTAGGTAGATAATTCCCTTGCATGCCTTTTAATAAAAACTACCTGAAATAACCACTTCGACTTTGGTGAGGAAAATACCTGTGGGATTATGACATACCCTTCCAAACGTAGGCAAAAGATTATTTTGGCGGAGGTAAATTCCTCACCAACCAGTAAAACCATATAATCCGACAGGTATTTTCCTCACCAAATTTAAGGGTTCCTATTAATCCGGTAGGTATTTTCCTCACCAACTCACTCAGGTAATAAAATAAAAAATATAGATGTAATAATTTAAGAATGTTTATCCGAAATCCGAATACAAAACATTAAATAATTTCCTTACATTATAATAATAGTTTATAATACAGAGTGGGCCAAAGAAAACAGTCCACCTCGATATTTGACAGTATTAATTTTAAGGAAATAAAGAAACAGGTCGATTTTTGATCTAAGGGGGACACATTTTTACGGTACATACATCTGTCATTTGTCAACCCCCCCCCCTTCCATTTCCTCCACCTCTTATTTTTAAATAGGGAATAGGAGTCGTGTGATACCTCATTTGAAAGGTTATTCAATTCTCTATTTAGTAATATTAACATTGACATAATTATTTATACAGGTTGTCCAAGAAAAATTATTTTGAATTAAATTAATTGACACAAAAAGAAGAATGTATGCAATTTATTTAACTCAAAATACATTCTACTACTGACAGAAAACAGAGAAAAATGTTTCTTTGACAGACTATGTTTTTCGTTTAAATTCAATATTGAACCTACCAAGAGGCAGATGGGTGGCAGCTTGAACATTGAAATTAAGCGAAAAACAAAGTTTATTTATAAAAAAAAAACATTTTTTTTTCTGTTTTGTGACAGCAGTAGAATTTATTTTGAATTAAGTAAATTACATACATTCTCCTTTCTGTGTCAATTAATTTAATTAAAATATTTTTTCTTGGACACCCTGTATAAATAATTATGTTAATGTTTATATTACTCAATAAAGAATTGAATATCCTTTTAAATGAGCTAGCACACGAACCCTATTCCCTATTTAAAAATAAGGGGTGGGGGAAGTGGAAGAGAGGAGGTTGACAAACGATAAACATTTTAATATATAAATTTTAACATACGTATCTACCTGAAATTCTTTAATTTTTTTTAAGAAAATATATATGGATGGATGCGTATTATAAAACGAGGAATTAAAATGCGAATGAAAAGATCCGCAAGCATTCGTAGTGCGAATAACAGAAGAATTTGCCTCTGCCCACAAATATGGGGAGAATATGGCATTTTCGTCTTCGTCTATATAAGTTTCAACTAAATAATCAACATATCTATCTAAAATTTCATTTTGTGGTTTGCATGACATTAAACCGAACACAAAACAATCTGATACCCTTCTGGTTTTGTAAGGCCAAAAGTATGTTTGGGCCACTTGCCTACTTCACAATCATTTGTATATTCTGATGTTACATCAAGAGACTGAATTGTTCTATACCAAGCTTGGTGTAGGTGAAATCTACAACCATGTATTTTAGTGTTCGGACACATTTGAATGATTGCATATGTATAGCCTTTTCAAAATCTACAAATATGTTACTAGGATTAAACTCAATTTTGGAAGCTTTAAAAATTTCTGATTTTAACAAATAAAAAAGATTGTTGTCAGTTTCTGTTTTTTTTTTTTGTTTAGAAGTTAACAGTATAATAAAGAAATATAATACCCATTAATTAGCCCATGAATAGTAAATAATTGAAAATAATAAGTGGTACAGTACGAAAATGTGCCATGCATATAATTATAAAATTCAATGTGGCTAAAAGTATTATATTTGTTTCACAACTAAATACAATTATATTAAGAAACTCGTAAGTAAAACCACTTCTATGTAAAAGGTATATTTAATAAAATTTTAAAAATCCCAATGGATCAAATAAAATAGGTTCATTCAGAACGTTTTCGGACCTATCAGTCCATCATCAGTAAATTCGTGAATACTTGCTAACTAGTCCCAAAACCAAACAATGGTTGTACTTAAAATTTGATCTACATTACAGTATTGTGAAATTGGATAGGCTAAACGCCGATGTTATAAGAATACCTCCGGGAACATGGTGAGACTCTAAACGAGAACCCTGACAACCATCTTGGACCAACGAGGTCTACAATTATATTAGTTTTGACACAGTTTATAAAGAGAAAATTTTCCCCCTTGGTTGTTTTTAGCACACCTCCAGAATACTTCACTTTTTAAAACTTTTACTTTATAAAAAATAAAATTTTCAAATACCAGTAAAGGTTTACCTCGATTATTTTCTATTATAAGTATATGCCATTTTTGTAAAATTCCAATTGTGACTAAAAATAAAATACTTTAATTAACTAATTAAATATTATAGGTACCTACTGTAATTTTATAGTAGATAAAAGTAAATCCATTTAATGCCTTTTAGTACGATCTACGATCTACCTGAAATAACCATCTCGGTTTTGGTGAGGAAAATACCTGTGGGATTATGACATGCCCCTCCAAACGCAGGCAAAAGATTATTTTGGTGAGGAAATTACACCCGCCGCTTTTCTTCATAGTGCCACAATATTTATACGGGAATATCTTTTTAATAATTTTTTTTTGTTTTGTGTTCGGCCTTTTTAATAGTTAATTTTTAATAAAGTTGAAAAGGACAATAATGTCGTACAAGCATTTTTTACTAACTCTTTACTAACTCTCGGAAAATTCATTTTCCTACTGCGACCTCGTGTGCCATTCAAAATGTATGGCATAATAATTTGAGTAATATTTTTATATATCACTTTCTAAATGTTTTGGTTTTAGGGTGCCTGAAATAAATTACCTTATTCTAAGTAAAGATTAAGGGTTGCGCAAGGGTCAAAATGCACTTGAGCCAATGCATTTGTATGGCATAGTAAAATATAACTTTGAAATAGATATATTTACTTAAAATCATGCATGGCGTACAGTTTTCTATAATTTTTTCGTCAGTGAAAATATAGTCCTGTCGCCAGTGGGGGTACAACGGCCTTCTTAATTCAGATGGACGTACCCAAGTTTTTTTTATGTATTTTGATCCGTAGAACACGAATTTTTTGGGTAACAGTTGATCCGGATGTCGATAAGATTGTTATAAACAAAGAACTTGGGGAATTAGATAACAGCGATTTTTTAACAGCTGGGTATTTAAAAAACCTTTTAAATTTCAGAACAATCCATCAATTAGTTTAAAAGTTATTCTATTTCGTTAACCCGGAAACCTTTTTTGGCAATAAAATTATTCAGAAAATATTAAGAGTTTCTTTACCCCAATATCTAACTTTGGGTGAAATACCAAAGTTCTAGGTTAGTTTGAATAATATATATTAACTAATAACGATTTTGCTCGATTTTGCAGTTTGCGAAGGAACAACTTGACTTTTTAACAAACAAAAATATCCATTTTAAAGCTTTTTCAATGTTTTAAAAAATCACATTTTGTAATTTTATGTCAAATATTTAGCCTTTTACTAGGGTGCAAAAAATAGAAAAAAATCGCATTTTTGGCACTAAATTGGTAATAATTTAAAAACGACTCCGATCTATTGGCAGGAAGCAGGTAGGTTTTCTTTCTATAGGTCTACAATAACTAAACAAGTTGTCAGATACCTCGATTATTCAAAGTCCTGATAAAAATCTTACTTCTCTCGACTATAAAATAAACTTGATACATCTCAATGTTAAGATAATGTAGGAAAAACACTATCCAAACAACGGATGTTATAAAAAGACAAAATATTCAATACATGCAGCATATTCCCAAATTGGTATTAAAATTGCAAAATCAAATACAACTGATGCGATTCTCCAAATGTAGGTCAGTGTCAAGGCAGCGTAGCTTGTATCATTTGTCACATAGTGTTTGTAAACAATAGATTGTTTTGATTCGCACCTCGGAATGAGCTATAAGGTAATTGTTATATTAAATAATGCAGTAAATATATTTCCAATTATCCAAACAATAATATAGTGCAAAAAGAAGTTTTTTATTAAATAAAGAAAATAATTTATTATTATGAAAAATATTACATACAGTGGCTAAGACACAATATATGAAAATATCCACATCTAAGACGAAACCTTCGATCATGGTAAGAGAACTTCTTCTTTTTTTATTTTCTTCTTTTTCTTCTTCTTGGGTAGACATGCCATTGTGTGTTTTTATAATGTGCTTCCAGTAAGTTGTCGTACATAGTTTTCCCGGTCTTCCCACTGATCGCATTCCTATTGGGGAAACATCTCTCGCCATCCTTACTGCTGTATTTGTTGTCATTCGGCTTATGTGGTCGTTATTAGTTTTCTCCACCTTGCATCTCCGTCGAATATATGCGATACTTCTAGCTCCGTTCCATAGCGTTTTACCATCGATTTTTCTCTCTGCTATTTCTAGCATTATTTTTGTCCTCTCTATATCAGGGCGTGTTTCTGCCGTGTATGTCATTATTAGTCTGATGACTGTTTTGTAAATTCTGCCATTCATTTCTTATCCGATATTTTTATTTTTCCATTTTGTTCTATCCAGACAACCTGCCGCTGTGTTTGCTTTATATTAACTTGATCCTCCACTTCTGCTTCGAGCCATCCGTAACTAGATAGTGTGATGCCTGGATATTTAAACTCCATCACTTGCTCTATTATCGTTCCCTCCAGCTCTAATTTATAGTAGATTTGCTGTTATAACCATGCATTTTGTCTTTTTTTGGCGAAAGTAACATATTCAATTTTCTGGAGGTTATATTAAAATGGTACAGCATACGTTGTAAATCATCTTCACTTTGAGAGAGTAGTATTGCATTGTCTGTATATCAGATTATATTAAGTTGTTTTTCTCCCACTTCGTATTCTTTTTTTAGTTAATACTTTTTTATTATTTCATTCATGATCAGGTTAAATGATAGAGGACTCCCCTCCTGTCTTATTACATTGCCAGTTTCAGCTGTCTCAGTTAGTTCTTCGTGTGCTTTTACTTTTATTGTGTTATTCTGGTAGATATTTTTGATCGTTTCCATTATTGTTCCTAGAGGTACCTCTCTTGCGTACAATAAATGCATAACGTTCATTAATTTGACCCTGTCAAATGCCTTCTTAAGGTTCACGAAACGTAAATATGCCGGTTTGTTGTATTCTAATAATTTCTTTTGAACTTGTCTCATTATAAATATAGTACCGGTGCATAATCTTCCCGACCTTGTTGTTCTTCTGTGTATATTATTATTTCATTCAGTTTGTTTATTGTGACTTTGGTTGTTAATTTTAATGTTGCGTTTAATAAACTAATACCTCTTTAATTTTCAGGGTCCCATTTGTTTCCCGTTTAAATAGAGATATTAGGAGTTTTCTTTTCAAATCTGTTGGTAGGTATTCTGTTTTGTTAGATTATTTTTTTTTGATTAGTTTTAATAGTTGTGTGGTCAGAACCTTTTCTCCTTACTTTACAAGTTCATTCGATATTTTATCCTCTCCTGATGATTTTCTATTTTTTAATTTCCATAATGCCCTTCTTCCTTTACCTCTTCCTCCTCAATGTTTATTTTTTCGTTTACCGTTACTTCAGGTATTGGTGGTTCATTCTCGTCACGTTTAACAAATAAGACTACTTTCGA
The DNA here is from genome assembly GCF_917563875.1 of Diabrotica virgifera virgifera. Classification (NCBI taxonomy): domain Eukaryota; kingdom Metazoa; phylum Arthropoda; class Insecta; order Coleoptera; family Chrysomelidae; genus Diabrotica; species Diabrotica virgifera. Next base: position 166,124,626 of record NC_065445.1, read on the forward strand.
TAGTCTCTCCATGTTTCCTTCTGAATGTGTTTCGTTTTTATTACTTCGTGCATCTCTTTTGTTTGTCTTCTGATCTTTCTCATTTTTTTGTGTTCCGTAGAAGTCGTGTACTATCTCTTTTGAGAAGCTCTTTCAGTGTTCCCTTTTTTGCCTTACTAAAGTATTCGTTTCTGATTCGTTTATAGTGGTTGTATGCTGTTGTTTCTGTTTTGTTCTATATTCTAAGAAGGCTTTCCTCTTTTCTTCACATTTAATCTTCACTTCCTCTCTAATCCATGGGGTTTTCTTTTTTGATATGTTAGCATTCGTTACTTTCCTTTCTTTAAGAGTAAACAGTAGCGATCAACTTCGGGAGATAGTATCATAAACTTGGCAACAGTGGTAATCTTTGACATTATCTAAGATTAATATTTTGACAATATCATAGTCGCGCTAAATGGAAGTAATAGAAAATGATTTTATTATTAATAAATAGATATTTATAAAAATAAACCAAAATGGGTGAAAATTTTATGTTAGGATGGGTATTTAGAAAGGTATTTGCATGAAATATTTAATAATAAAACAATAATAAATATTCATTTTTTGTTGTGAAGCGAAACAAATTTCGATTTTCGCATAATTTTGGCACGGTTTTTAATGGACTTTTTCTTGGAAGGTTTCACTTTATTTTTCGTTTGATTTACTTTTTTATTTTGTTAAACTATTGATAATATTTTTAGAGTAAAAAATCCCCCTAAAACTTTATACTCACATTATATACTGACATTAAAATTCGAAATATTTTTACGTAACTATTTATACTTAACCTACCTACATATAACTAAAACTCACAATTATTAACAACAATCTTTTCTTTCAAAGAGGCCAACAACTTATACCACAACAAATATATAATAAATTAACTATCAATAAACACTATTTTCATATGAAACGACAATAACGAATTCTTAAATTAACACACTACTGCACTGAACAGATATCGATAAAGATGACAGAACGGCTTAGAGAAAATCTGACGCAGGTTTGTCAAAATGACAGTGATAATTTCTCTATGTTGCCTAATTAGTTATTTAGTTATAATATGTTCGATTTCTTGTTAGAAATAAAAAATTTTAGTAGTTCCAAGATTACACAAAATCTAGGCATGGGATAAAAAAGTTTATTGGAAGGAAGTTTATTTTTTTGTCTTTCTTAATGGCGGTACAGGCTGCTTTTTTCAATATTTTATTTAGTTATAGAGTAATTTCCACGTACTAACATATTTCTGGAATTGGGCTCTGTACCGCCATTCTTTATTATATTACGAATATGTGTGCCAAATATAGAGATGCATCAAGTCAAACTAGTTTGATTTTATTCAGCAAACTTGACTTGACTTGGCTTGATTTCGATATCTTTAGGTTTGACTTGAAATCAAACTTCTTCAAACAGTTTGAAGTTTGAATATCATATTAGGCAACGTCTGCTACTCCGCCAATGGCGGAAAAAATTTGAAAATTTGCCCGGGGGGAGGGGGGGTGGGGGGGGGGGGTAAAAATAATACATTAATATTTATCGTCGAACCGTTTTCTTCTTCTTTTTTTTTTCTCAAACTATCATTTTAACCGATTTTACAGTGATTTGGTGTTTATTTAAACAAATTTGCATTTTTTTATCGTAACATCAATGGAAAAAACAACGTTTTAATAGAAGGGACTCAAAAATGTGAATATTAGGCACTATGACAAGTTTTTTTATTTAAAACAATTTTTTGATCAAATTTTAGTGTAGAAAACATTAAAATACTGTTTTTTACATGTTCCTTCTTTCCCAAAATATAAGTTCTTCGATTTGGCTGAAAATTTGCCCACACATAGCCAAAACACAGGACTTTGTCGTGGGTCGAAGAATTTATATAGTTTTAAAATACAACAAAAGTTACATGCAATAATATCTGAGTCAATATTATACAGGGTGTCTGCGTAACTTGGAACCATATGGGAAACTTTTTTAATATCAATTTTACGAAAAAAAGTCATTCTTTATAAAGTACTCTGCATAGTCTAAAACCTAAGATGCAATCATCAGATATCAAATTTTGTCAACAGTATACGAGGTATGTCAAAAAATATGAATTTCGCTCAAGAGCAAACTACCTTTATATTTCAAAATATCAAAAAATTAATTATGAAAAGTTATTTGTAATTAAAAACCATATTGAAATATGCAATAACAGCTTTCTACTTGAAAAAAAAATTCTCTGAAATTTTCCTAAATTACCGATTCCGAACATAATTTTTATTTATTAGACATGTAATAACTCTTTTATTAATAATTTTAGGAAAAAAAGTTATTCTTCATAAAAATCTGTGCATGGTCTAAACCTCAAGATGCAACCATCAGTTATACAAGTTTGTTAATTTTATACGAGGTGTGTTAAATAATATGAATTTAGAAAGAATTTAGAACGAATATCTTGTTTTTAATTAAAATAACTTGTTATAATGCATGATAATGAATTTTTGAGTCCCTACTAGTAAAAAATTATTTTTCTACTGATATTTTACGATAAAAAATACAAATTTGTTTAGATAAATACCAAGTCATTGTAAAACCGCTTAAAATGGTATTTGAGAGAAAATAGGAAGAATTAAGCAGAAGCTATACACTAAGTTTCAGACAAATCTGAGATCCAAAAATGTTTGTCTGAGTTATTTGACCTAGAATGTACCTTGTTTATAATCTAATATATTATATTTAATAAAAAGTTTCACTTAAAAAAACTAACCAATAACCAGATTAGTACATTCAAGATATAAAGAACTTAGGAATTACTAAACGGGAGTTTTACAACTTGTTATAGGAAGAAATGAATCTATACGGATAGTTTGACTTTCGAACTCCTTTCGAACTTTCTTACTCCGAGTTCTCGTTAAGGGGAAAGGTGCAAAATGTCGCCTGTCAAAATTTTCAATGTGTTTTAAATGTAGATATTCATTTTTTTTCGAATCCTGTATTTTTAAAAAATTTAAACGCAGAATGGAAGATTACATTATTACCGAGGGCCGAAAGTCCCTTAGAATAAATAATATCTAAGTTTCTTTTGAATGAAATATTTCAATTAATAATCACACTAAATTTTCCCTTTATTTTTACTCTGTAACTTATTAAAATAAACATTATAGAAGTTTTCAGGGATTTTCGGCCCTCAGAAATAATGTAATCTTTCACGCTGCGTTCAAATTGTTCAAAAATATTTATTTGTTTTCTCAGGATTCGAAAAAAATAAATACATTTAAAACACATTGAATATTTTGACAGAGGAGATGTTACGCCTATGCCCTTAATGGTTGCCAAAAAATACTATTTGGTTTATCAATGGACAATTCAAAATAAAAATCATTTTGAGTTTTTATGACTTTCTTTCATTAACAGAGGCATTTATCTCATCGAAATAAACATCTGGCATCAACCTGCAGTTTCCTAGAAAACACGACAATAGAAAAGTATTTCTAAAATTCAAAACTGACCATAGGGTTATTGGTTTTACAGGCTACAAAATAATGTTATGTTTGGGTTTAAATTTTAAATAAATCAATATTATAGATGCATAAAGTTTTCTTAATTATCCTAAATAGCGGGTTTATTGGGTTTAATTTGTCTGTCTGCGGTTTAAATATCTTCTTCTTCTTTCTCGAAACTTCTTATGGCCCTCAGGGGCGTCGGAGGTTTTATTCATCCTCTATCCATATCTTCCATTTCTTGTGGTCCTTTGCTAACTCTTTCATTTGTTGATGTGTTTTTCCTTTTTCCTGTCCAATTTCTATAATCTGATCGATCCATCTCTTCCTTGGCCTCCCTTTCCTTCTTTTACCATATCTTTTTGATTCCATCACCTGCTTTGGTAGTCTTCCCTGGTCCATTCTGTTAATGTGTCCATACCATTTTAATTTTCTTTTTTTATATCTTGGTTATTATCGATTCCTGTTTCAGTTTTTGTCTAATATCTTCCTTTCTTATTCTGTCCAATTTCGTTTTTCCTGCTATTTTTCTAATCTGCTTCATCTCCGCTGCGTTTATTGTAGTGTCTATTTTTCCATTGTTTACCCATGTCTCACTTGCATATATTTATTAAAGTTGGTACAGAGATTGCGTTGTATACCTTTAGTTTTATTTCTTTATCTATTTCTTCCTTTCCAAATATTGTTTTATTTATGTATATATGTATGAGATTTCTTGATACATATATCTTTCCATCTTCAGATATTATTACTACAAGTTATTCATTCAAACGTCGAGACTGTTTCTATTATTTCGTTTTTGCACCTAAATATCATTTGGTTTATTTCTTCCTCTTTCTTTTGGGTTACTATCATGATCTTCGTTTTCTTTACATTTACCTTTATTTTAAAATTTTCTATTTCCTCCACCCAGATATCGAATAATTCTTGCATTTTCTCTTTATTGTCTGCTACTATTACTAAGTCATCTGCATATAGTAATCCCTCCATTCTCACTGGTACTAAATTCCTGTACCCTATTGTTGACTGTAATTGCCTTGACCTTCTTTTAGCGCTCTTCATTACTCTATTCATTACTAATATAAACAAAACTCAGCTGAGACTGTCCTCTTATTTTATTCCTCTCCTTAGGTTTATTATTGGCGATCTGTTTTCGTTTATTTGTACTTTAGCAAGTACGTTTCTGTAATATGTACTTTTTACCACGCTTACTATCTATTGCGGGATTGGCAGATCTTCCATTACTGACCGTATTACTTCTCTATTTATAGAATCAAAAGCAGCTTTAATATCTATAAACGTAATATATAAGTCTTCTCCTATTTCATTTTTCCTTTCAATTATATTTCTCAGTATGTATATATTATCTGTTGTTCCTCTTTCCTTACTAAAAGCCGCTTGTTCTTCTTCTAGTTTTCCTTCCAGTTATTTTCTGAACTTCCTTTCTATTATCCCGGTGTAGACTTTATATGCCACTGATGATAAGCATATAGCCCTATAGTTATCACATTCCGCTTCATCTCCTTTCTTGTGTATTGGCATCAATACATTTTCTTCCCAGTTTTTCGGTATCTTTTCTGTTCTCCATGCTTCCCTCATTATTTCCAGTAGCCAAAGCTTGACACGTTCTCCCACGTACTTCATCATCTCCGGATCTATGTCATCGGCACCTCCCGCTTTTCCAATCTTTATTCTTGCCAATCCTTCTTCAATATCTTTGATATGAATTTCGTCTACTCGATTGTCCCTATCCTCTTATATTGCCTGCTGTCCTCTCTCCTCATTTTGTTGGTTGCTTGCCTCGAATTTTTCGTTATAGTGCTTATTCTATATGGTCAGTATGTCTTGTATGTTTGTTTTCAATTCATTTCGCTAATTTCTAATTCCTCTTGTTTGTTTCCATTTTGTTCCTTTCATGCTTCTTATTTTATTCCAAAACTGTTTATTGTTATTCCCAAAATCTTCGTTCAATTCTTCACCGCAGCTTTTCTTCTTCGCATCTTTTACTAGTTCTTTCACTATATTTCTCTGTCTTCTGTATTCGTCTCTGTTTTGCTCTTCATTTGTGTTTATGTATCGCTTCCATATTTCTTTCTTCTTTTTTACTGCTTGCTTTATTTCCTTATTCCACCATCCAGTTCTTTTATTATTCTTGCCATTCTTTCTTATTTCACATACTTGGTTTGCAGTGTTCCATAACGTGTCTCTCAATTTTTTCCATCTCGCTTCCATATTCCATATTGCCTCATTGTTTTCATGCTGTTCCAGTATTTTATCTGTCTCTCTTTGGTATGTATAACTTCCTCATTTCCATATTTTTCATCTTATGTATTGCTATTCTTGTATATTGAGGACTCTCTATTATTTCCATTAGTTTCATGTTTATCTCTGCTGTTACTAGTCTGTGTTGGGTACCGAGTTCAGCTTCGTTCTCTGTTTTTATATTTTGTATCGTTAGTTCTCCGTCTCGAGGATATACTATGTAGTCAATTATGCTTCTTGCATTTCTTTCTTCTGCTGCGTATGTGTATTTTTCGTTTCTCGGTTGATACCAGAAAGAGTTCATATTTAGACATCTATGCTTGGCTTGTTTATTACGTTCGTTTTGAAGTGTGTGCTTTGTGAGATACTATCTGAACCTGGATATTTTTCGGCTCAGAATAAGTACCAGAACAAATTGAGTCTGATTTTGAAGGTATTCCCACTGCACAAATTAAGAGAAACAATCTGTAGTCGAAGCAGTATTAATAATTAAGAAAAATAAATATACTGATGTATTTGACGTAAGGCAGGTAATTTCAAAACAATGAAAATTGCAAAGTGCATAATATGTAAAAATAAAGAACAGTGTTATAAAATGGCACATAGTGAACTAATACTTTAAAACGAAATTGAAAAGTTGCAAAAATGCGTTAAACCTACTCTATTAAAAATATTATATTTTGTTGTTCCTTCATAAATTTTTGTTAAAGTAGACTAAATTACACTTGGTATGATAAAAAAACCATTCAAAGAATTCTTTGTTTTAATCTAGCAATAATACAAAAATATAAAGAAGTTATCGATAAAAGGAGACTTGCAAGCAATTCTAAGCATACAACCTCACTTTTAAGAAATTTATTACCCTGTTTTGACTATAATCGCTTCCTATATCAAGATACTTTTATATGGATCTCATTGTATTATTAAATTTCTTATCTTAATTGGCAACTAACATGTCTATCTCAACAAAAAAGTGTTTCTACGAAATAAATTATTTTTCAAACTTTTTCAAACTAGTTTGACAAACAGTTTGAATTTTCAAACCTGTACGATTGACTAGTTTGACGACTTGAATTATTTGTCGGAAGGATTGACTTGAGTTTGACTTGAAATTAAGTCAAACTCAAGTCAAGTTCAAACATTCAAGTCAAACTTGTGCAACTCTAGCCAAATATCTCGACACAATATTCAAAATTAGAGCTGCAATCTTGGAACGCGTTTGTTGCTACCTGTTGATCGCTACTGTAGCCTCTTAAGTGATTGTGCTGCGCGTTAATTATGGTACCTTTGAATTTTACCCAGCTTTCGTCGATCATATCGTTTTATAATATTTTATTCTCAGTAGTCTCTTCTGGTAAATGAGCCCAAACGATGCAAAATAGAAATTAACGACAAAATTATCGAATCAGTCTTGAGATTCAAATACAAATATCTAGCAACGGAAACCTCAATACTGGAAATACAAAATGCAAGCCTTTGTAAATAAATATTCAGTGACATTTATCACAATTAATGTTTTTCAACTTGTCAAAGTAAACAGCACAGTTTAACAAATATTCAAACGAAGATATCCATAAAATATTACTTAAAATTATTCATAAATACAGTTTTATTCATGCAATAATCTTACCGAATTACACTCGAGTGCTTAAAATTACCGATTTGTATTGTCCTCGTGACAATTTGACATTAGATGCAGAACTTAAAGTTTATTATGGTTAATTTCATTAAATGTGACAGTTGTCAAAACTAGGAAACTCGTTGAAACTAAACAGAAACCAAATATTTACTCATGGTTTTTGCTGTTAATTTTAAAAAACCGCTTGGATTGACATGAAATTTGGCATGCACATAGCTAACATATCAAAGAAAAAAAGTGAAATTCTACCGATGTGTGCTTTTACCATGGGGGCGACTTTCACCCCTGATCTCGGGTAAAAAGACAAACGTTCAAAATAAGTCCGGAATTGAATAACATAACTAATTCTAAGCAACTTTAGTTCTATAGAGTTTTTCACCAAGGTAATACTCTTCAAGTTATTTGCGAGTGAATATGTTAATTTTTCTACAAAAAAAAACATTTTTAGACGGTTTTATCGAAAAAAATATTCTTAGCAACAAGGGACATATATTTATACAGGGGTCGGCAACAAAGGACCCCGAAACACTCCTTATGGAAAAGTGGTCTCGGTAAAATTTAACGAAACTTTGGTCAATGATAGTCCTCAGTGAGTAGATTAAAAAAGTCCATGGCACTTAGGTCTGGTCACTAACTATTATTCTCGAGCTACAGCCTTCTGAAGTTCTTAAATGCAGGTACTCGGTTTACGTTAAGTGCACTAATTCACGGTCAAGTGAATGAAAATATCTATTACTGAAAGAAGACAGACTCATTTTCTTCATACATATTTGCGTGTTGCATATGAATTCTTCTTCTTCTTCTTCCTTCTTGTATGTAGGCTTTAGTCTGTTTCTTCTTCAATATTAGCCTGCTAAATTGTTTAAGTTATCGCACCATCTTTTTCTTGGTCTGCCAATACTTCTTCGTCCATTTGGTGACTTATCTCGTGCTATTCGTACTATTATATCCTCTGCCATTCTACTAATGTGTTCGTTCCACTCCTGTTTCCGTTTTGTCACTAATCCATTTATGTCTTCTACATTGCATGATCTCTTATGTTTTCGCTTCTCTCTGTATTTTCATCTCTGTTGTTTCTAGTAGTCGTCTCGTTTTAGATGTGTCAGGTCTTGTCTCCGCCGTGTATGTCAATATTAGACCTATATTGCTGCTTTGTGGATTCTTGCTTTTGTGTCTTGTCTTAGGTGTTTGTTCTTCCAGATTGTGTCATTAAGAGATCCCGCCGCTTTACTTGATTTTAAGCTTTGTTGTCGTACTTTCCCTTCAACATCTCCGTAACTGGTTATATCTTTTCCAAGATATCTAAACCTTGCTTCCTGCTTTATTACTTTCCCATCAATTTCGATTTTACATCGTAGTGGGTATTTAAATGTTGTCATACATTTGGTTTTTTCTGCTGATATTATCATATTGTATTTCTTGGCTGTTGTATTGAAGATACGTTAATCTTTGGAGATCGTCTTCTGTCTCGGAGATTAATGCGGCGTCGTCTGCATAACATAATATTTGGATTTCTTTGCTCCCCATTCTGTAACCATGACCTTTACGTACTGCTTCTATTATTTCGTTTATTATTATATTAAAGAGCAGTGGGCTTAACGAGTCACCTTGTCTGACTCCGCTTTGTACTGGTATAAACTGCGATAACTTTACATTTATCTTTGCCTGTATTTGATTATGAAAGTAGATGTTTTCGATGGTTTGTATAATGTTGATTGGTATGTTTCTTCTATACAGTAAATGTAAGACATCTTCAACTAGGATGCGATCAAAAGCCTTTGTCAGGTCTATAAATCATATATATGCTGGTTTATTGTACTCAACGGCCTTTTCTGTGATTTGTCTCAGTACAAATACGGCGTCTACGCAGGCTCTTCCGGATCTGAATCCTTGTTGTTCATCTGATAAAGTTGTTAGTTTATTGATTTTGTTGGTTAGAAATTTTGTGGTTAGCTTAAGTGCGGTGTTCAGTAGATTTATACTTCTATAATTGTTGGGGTCTTCTTTGTCTCCTTTCTTGAACATTGGCATCATTATGCTGTTTCTCCATGCATCTGGTATCTTGCAGTACAATATTAGTTTTTGTATAAGCTTTTTCATCTCTAGGGTTATACTTTCTCCTCCGTATTTTAGAAGCTCGTTGGTTATTCCGTCTGGTCCTGGTGACTTTCTATTTTTGAGTGAATTTATGGCTATCTCTACTTTCTGAAAACTGATTTCTATTTCGTGTCTTAGTTGATATATTATTGCATATGAATTCGTGCTCAAAAATAGATGCATCGTATTTTAGTCTTCAGAAACCCTCTAAAAAATCCTCAGAAAACTGAAGAAGTGCGATAGAAAATGTGCTGCTAGGGTGACATAACAATTATCATGTTTTCATGAATGCTTTACACTTATCCAATTCCAGCATAGCTGCAGTTCCACCCTATATGTAGAAATCTACTGAACAATGGCGGATTTGGGGGGGGGGGGCGAATAGGTGAATTCTCCTCGTAACACGGTCCAGAATTATAGAAAAAAATGTTGAAACATGATTATTACACGTTGAAATATGTTAGCTTACATGCAACTTACTACAGACAGACAAATTCAAGTCGACAGTTAGGAAAATAAAGGGAACTTATAGCACATGTTATTACCTATGTCTTTTATATGTAGTTTGGGTTTATCTAATTTATATATTTTGGGGTTGGTGTTTTATTGGAAGTCGCCCCCCTCCCCCAATGCAAATGTTCCGCCACTGCTACTGAAATATCTTGATAGGCGGTTAGTTAACACGACATATAATGCATTCAACCGAAATCAACAAAATCTTAACGTAGCGATAGTCAAATATGACATAAACTCGATTTTTTCATAGAAGATTGTAATTAATATTTCGCGTTTACCTACTACCATGTATTTACTTTGTTTTTTCTTTTCGTATTGAGATCAAGTCTATTTTCTCTACTCATATCTGATATGCTGGAGATTATTCTTTGCCAATCATCTAAGCCCTAAGCTATTTGCAAAAACTACTGCTTCGTCAGCATATCTAATGATTTTTAAAGGCACTCTATTCTGCATGCGTGAAAACGTGAGATGTCTTGTTTTGATCTAGCAGCACTTATTGTGGTTGTTCCTCAATTTTTCAAAGGCACTTCAGTCGCAGTGGCGGAACATTTGCCGTGGGAGAGGGGGCAACTGCCAATAAAACACCAACCCCTAAATACATAAAATAGATATCCCTAGGGAGGGAAAGTACTTTTCCTCCCTAGGGGGGACCCTAGGGTTTCTAAAAAGGAACACACCTATGACTTAAATATTTCGTGTTGGTATCATGTGACGTCACGTGCTATAAGGCGGATGACGTGAAACGGTATCTATATTGTACGGATTTTAAGTTAAGTGACTTGTGAAGCGGTAATGATTAATTTACTTTGGGATGCTAATTAGGGGGTGATTTTCGCGATTATTTATTTACCAAAAAATTAATCACCATTATTTTTAGCATAGCTTACCTACTTTTGATTGTAGAAACTATTTTAAAAAACAAAATAAAAATTTTTTAACACTTTAAAAAAGTTGTAGAGAGTTTTCCCCGAAAAGTGCTTCATTTTTTGGTTATTGCACGTTGAAAGATTCAATTTAGAAATCGACCATTAAGGACCTACTTTTTATTAGCTGCAACTCTGCTTCGACTGTGTTTACGAACTCCATATTATATGTTCATAGTCTGGGCTGATTCACTGGTCAACAAAAGAAAAAAAATTGTTTGTTTCCTGTGATTCTTTTTATGTTTCTATCTCAAATTGGCGCAGATTTTTTAAATACGGCAATTATTTTTCTCTAACAGCTTTTGTTTTTAAGTTACAGCTAACTACCCTCATTAATTATTTTTACTTAGATTTTTGTTATTTATTGGTCACTAAAACAAATTTTGTCGTCGTTTTAGATATTCGTTTAAGATTTTAAATGTTATTTGGGTTGCTTATGCGTACAACCGTTTTTGTCACCAGCACAGCGTGGATTGGCAACACTGTTAGTTACTATTAATATCAAAAAAGTGTGCGTAGAGTCCGGCGTCATTATTGTTGTTAATTTTGTAATAGTCTTGTCGTGCATGTGTTTGTTTTTCCGACTACCGTACCCGGCAAACTTCAACAATATGGCTTCCTCTAGAAGATGTTGTCTGCTTAATCCAGACTGTTTTTGCTATATTTGTGGTGAATATATATTTAAACAATATCGAAAACCTATATCGGACTTTGTGAAAACTGCGTACCATCAATATTTTAATATACAATTGTGTAATCAAGACAAGCCATGGGCTCCTCATATTGTGTGCCAAAAATGTGTGGTATGTCTACGGTTGTGGTTCAATGGAAAAAGAGATGCAATAATGTTCGTAACACCCATGATTTGGCGAGAACCTCGAAACCATCATGACGACTGCTACTTCTGCGTTGTGAAAATAAATGGAATTAACCCTGGAAATCGAAGCGAGTGGTCATATTCTAACTTACCTTCTGCTCTACGACCTCAATTAAAATCACGAGAAGTACAACCCAGCACATCTAAATCTTCTGATGATCCAAATCTCTGTGAAACCGAACGAAATACATCAAGTGAAGACTGTGATCCAGACTACAAATGTAGCCTTTCAGAGCCTCAACCATTTAATCAGAAAGAACTAAATGACTTAATAAGAGATCTGAACTTACCGAAAGAAGCTTCTGAAATTTTAGCATCTCGTTTAAAAGAAAAGAATTTGATTTGCTTACTCCGGAAACCAAAATTACATTTTATCGTACCCGAGAAAAAAATCTGTTGCCGTATTTTTCTGAAGAGAAGGATTTAGTTTTTTGTAACGATGTTGGTGGTATTTTGCAACAGATAGGTTTAAAAAAATACCAACCTAGTGATTGGCGTCTTTTCATAGACAGCAGCAAAAGAAGTTTAAAGTGTGTTTTACTTCATAACGATAACAAATACGGATCCATACCTATTGCACATTCGACGACTTTAAAAGAAGCATACGCAAATATTTCTAAGGTTATGGAAAAAATTAAGTATGAAGAACACAAATGGGTCATTTGTGTTGATCTTAAAATGGTTAACTTCCTTTTAGGTCAACAAGGGGGGTACACAAAGTTCCCTTGTTTCATGTGTCTCTGGGACAGTCGTGACAAACAACATCATTGGTCACAAAAAGTTTGGCCAGAGTGGGAAGAGCTGAAAGTTGGTACAAAAAATATTATAAACGTGCCTTTAGTTAGCCAAGACCGCATCATACTTCCACCACTTCATATTAAACTCGGCATAATGAAACAGTTTGTGTAGGCGCTTGACAAAAGTGGCGAATGTTTCAATTTTCTTTCACGCAAGTTTCCAGGATTAAGTACATAAAAATTGAAAGCTGGTATTTTTGATGGGCCACAGATTAGACAACTCGTGAAAGATCCTAATTTTGTCGAATCAATGACTGAAGTCGAATCCAAAACTTGGAATTCATTCGTTTCGGTTATGAGTAATTTCTTACGCAATAAGAAATCCGAGGACTATGTCGAGCTTGTCGAGTGTATGCTATCGAACTTGCAAGAGCTAAAGTGCAACATGAGCATAAAACTCCACTTCCTACACTCACATTTGGACCGATTTCCAAAAAATCTGGGTGATTTTAGTGAGGAGCAGGGTGAAAGATTTCATCAGGATCTTCGGACAATGGAAGAGCGATATCAGGGAAGGTGGAACTCACATATGATGGCAGACTACTGCTGGAATTTGAAACGAGATCTACCTGAAGTTGTTCATTCAAGAAAATCATATAAAAGATCATTTGATAGTGTTCAATAAAGATTTTGTTGACTTATATATTAATTTTTTGCATTTATTTTGTCAAAATTATTAAACTGTATATTTCAAAAAGTAAAGCTGTTAGAAATCTTAAAGAATTTTTTTCATAGTCAGGCCCATAGAAATACCCAAGAAGAGAAAAAAATTTAAGGAAACAAGTATTGTGTTAACCTGATTTTCGCGATTATTTATTTACCAAAAAAGAAAAGGCACCATTATTTTTAGCATAGCTTACTTACTTTTGATTGTAGAAACTATTTTAAAAAACAAAATAAAAATTTTTTTAACACTTTAAAAAAGTTGTAGAGAGTTTTCCCCGAAAAGTGCTTCATTTTTTGGTTATTTCACGTTGAAAGATTCAATTTAGAAATCGACCAATAAGGACCTACTTTTTATTAGCTGCAACTCTGCTTCGACTGTGTTTACCAACTCCATATTATATCTTCATAGTCTGGGCTGATTATCGGAGAATAGGCCATTTTTGGGAAAAGTTATTTACCAGCAATTTTATTACTGAAATCGAAGCTTATGATTATATATATTAATAATATAGGTATGCAAAGTCCGCAGATAGTGTGCTACTTTTTTTATTAACAAAATGGTGCTCCCAAATCGTGTTTTTTTAAATTTTTGCTCCATAACTCCGACCATTTTAACTTTACACCGAAAACACCCGATAAAATTCCACCGAAAGTAATTTCTGCATAAAGACATGTTTTTCCCGATCTGCTACCACGAAAATTTTGCTCGGAAAATGCGGGTTTTCCCAACAAAATCTTTTAATTTCAAATGAAGTTTTAGATAAGTAATTATCTACTAATAATTAAATAACTCGGTGACATAAAAGCTTTCTTGGTTTAGATTATTAAATTAAACGAATATTTTAGCAACAATTCAATTGGTAATTAATAATTTACGGTCGCAATAATAACCAAAATAATTATGATACACTGATCAAACTTTGAAATCTTATAAAGATGAGATGCCTATTTAATACTTTGTCGACAAAATATTAATTTTTAATTTTTTTGAATGATCTTTAAATGTTAAAAAAAAATAGTTATAAACAAATTAACGTTTCTCGAAAAGTTTTTAATATATTCTAATTTTAAAATATTGGTAAAATGCGTATTTCAAAGATCTTGAAAATGAATGCTTTAAAACTTTTTTACAACAATTTGCAAAAAAGTTAGAAAATAGCAAAATAAACATACGATTACTACGTTGTTTATAATTTTTTTTAATTCTTTCAAAGCGTAAAAGTGAGTTTAAAGTACAAGCTAACGAGTTACAAAGATATCGATTATTAGTTTAATGGTTATATTTTAATTAAAGATTATAAATATTTTTTTTTGTAATTTACACGTGCGAGAGTAGACTAATACAGTACCGTAGCTAAAATTTTCACTCCAAGCGACGACCGCCGCGCGACGTACAGTGGTTATTAAATAAAATCATGTATTATAACCCGTCCACATACACAACTCGCGCGAGTTTAAAGCGGGTCAGTCGCTTCGAGTGAACATTTTAGCTCCGGCTCTGTATCAAGCCTACTTTCGCGCTAAAAATTACAAAAAAAAATATTTTTAATCTTTGATTAAAATATAACCATTCAACTAATGTTTGATATTTTTGAGAGTAATTAATTTGTACCATAAACTCACTTTTAAGCTTTGAAACAATTAAAACAAACTATAAACAACGGAGTAATCGTATGTTTATTTTGCTATTTCATAACTTTTTTGCAAATGGTTGAAAAAAATTTTTAAAAAATTCATTTTCAAGACCTTTGAAATACGCATTTTAAGTATTTTTTAAAATTATAATATAGTAAACAATTTCTGAGAAATTTTAATTTGTTTATAACTATTTTTTTAAACATTTAAAGATTATGCAAAAAAATTAAAAATTTATATTTTGTCGACAATATATTAAATATACATCACATCTTTATAATCTTTCTTAGTTTGATCAATGTCTCATGATTATTTTGGTTGTTATTGCGACTGTAAATTCTTAATTAACAATTGAATTGTTGCTAAAATGTTCGTTTAATTTTCACCGGCTTCTGACATTATAATCTATACCAAGAAAGCTTTTATTTCACCAATTTATTTAATTATTGATAAATAATTACTTGCCCAAAAAATTTATTTGAAAATTCGAGATTTTGTTGGGAAAACCCACATTTTCCGAGGAAAATTTTCGCCGAAGCAAAACGGGAAAAACATGCCTCTATATAGAATTAAATTAAGGTGAATTTTTCTTTGAGTGTTTTTGGTGTATAGTTAAAATCTTCGGAATTATAGAATAATTGGAAAAAACACGATTTGGGGGCGCCATTTTGTTAATAAAAAAAGTAGCAAACTATCTGCGGACTTTCCATACCTATATTATTAATATTTAGGATCATAATATTCGATTCCAGCAATAAAATTGCTGGTAAATAACCATTTTGTCGAAAAATATTAAATAAGCATCTCATCTTTATAATCTTTGTAAGTTTGATCAATGTATCATGATTATTTTGGTTATTATTGCGATCGTAAATTTTTAATTAACAAGTGAATTGTTGCTAAAATATTCGTTTAATTTTCACCGGCTTCTGGAATTACAATCTATACCAAGAAAGCTTTTATGTCACTAATTATTTAATTATTGATTAATAATTACTTACCTAAAACTTTATTTGAAAATTAGAGATTTTGTTGGAAAAACCCGCATTTTCTAAGAAAAACTTTCGTCGGAGCAAATCGGAAGAAAAACCTATTTCTATGCAGAATTTAATTGCGGTGGATTTTTATTTGGGTGTTTTTGTTGGAAAGTTAAAATCTTCGAAGTTATAGAGCAATAATTGAAAAAAATACGATTTGTCGGCGCCATTTTGTTTATAAAAAAGTAGCGCACTATCTGCGGACTTTGCATACCTACATTATTAATATAGTTCTTATAATTCGATTCCAGCAATAAAATTGCTGCTAAATAACTTTTCCATGAATATTGCTAATTAGCCCAGAGTATCATTAAAGTTAGATTAACGGATAAACCTAGGATTACCCGAGTAAAGTGCGAAGTGCCCGCGAGGTATCGATAATATCCGATAGTAAGTCCGAAATATAATTTAAATAATTCAAAATTTCTGGCTTTGCTCGGGTAAAACTATTTGAAAAATATTTTAAATTTAAGAAAAAAACGCATTTTACAAAAGTAAGGAACGTAAAACTATAAATACTGCAGAAATAAAATTATAAACTATTCGTTAAAACAAATGTGTTACAAATATATCCAGCAGCTTTACATTTGCATTTATTTTACCACTACCTCGCGGGTACTTCGCACTTTCACTTTACACAGGTAATCCAAGGTTTACCCGTTAACTTTACCCGTAACATATACCCCTACAGAGTTTTTTTAACTTTTTCATAAGCTATATTTTTGCTAAAAATATTTTTTTGACACAATAGTTACTTTTGAGTTATTTGCGAAAAACCGTCTAAAAACTTGTTTTTTTTGTTGAAAAATAAACATGTTCAATCGCAAATAACTCGAAAAGTAATGACTAAGTGAGAAAACTCTATAGAACAAAAGTTGCTTTGATTTAGTCAGTTTATCCAATTCCGGACTTATTTTGAACGTATGTTTTTTCACCTCCGAGAAGAGGTGAAACTCACCCCAGGACAAAACCGCACATCGGCAAAATATCACTTTTTTCCTTGACATGTTAGTTATGTGTATGCTAAATTTCATGTCAATCCAAGCGGTTCTTTAAAATTTGTAGGCTTTGTAATATTTTTCCGTTAGTGAATGGACTAATAGGTACTTAAAATTTATTCTCACTATAATCAAAAACAGAGCCCGGATAGTTGAGGCTGTAGCATGTCTGGCTTCCACGCAGGTAGGCCTGGTTTCAAAGCCCAGCGCCGGCGAGAACATCTAGACATTTTTTTAAATGTCTGTATGCTCCAGATCGACTCAGCCTGAATAAAAATGAGTACCTTGAGTAAAACCAGGGGTATTAATAGGAGGTTGAAGCGTAACACTGGCCCTGTTACCTTCCTTGTATACGGTAGGCCCTAGATATAGCAGACTACCCTGCTATTATCCCAAAACCGCGTTAGCGGTATAAAACGGAAGACTATTATAATCATATAATAAAAATATGTTTAGACAGAACTAAACACGTGATGAAAAATCTTACTACACGATTGGTAATTAGAATCAATATAAAATAATCGTTAAAATTATATTATGCTTTATTCCCAATTCCCATCTAAAAAATATATCACCATTTGATACATACAAAGGAAATTTAAAGATATTACGATTACTAAACACAGAGAGCAAGTTTACAAGTCTAAATAAGGGTAGTATAAAGATAAAATAATTTCTCAAAATAAATTTAAACAAATTTTGTTTTGAACCCCCTCTGTGGCTCAGTGGTAAGGTCCTACCTTTGGATCGGAAGGTCCGAATGGTCATGAGTTCGAATCTCACCAGGGTCAGAAATTTTTCGTTTATTATAAATTAATGAATGAAAATAGTTTCTGTCCTTGTGGGATCGGTATTCAGCGGAGGGACCGCAGACGTTCGGATACAATTAGCGTCTCTTTGCAAAGACAATGACGTCGACTTTGCAAAGTAACAAGACACTTACTCAACACACACACTACACATGACACTAGGTACCTGACTGCAACAATTCACCGTACCTACCATGACAATGGCCATTAGTTGTCGAGGCATTACCTAAATAAAAAATATTGTTTTGGTCTGTTGGTAATAAAAATATATTAAAATGACTTAATTATATCTGATTCATTTATATTGATTATTTCATTCATAGGAGATTCTGACCAATAGAAAGCTACAGAAATAAAAATTAAAGTGACTATTTCATTCATAGGAGATTCTGACCAATAGAAAGCTACAGAAATACAAAATAAGGTGATAATTTTTGATAATATCCCGTCGTTAAGTATATTACGTCAGATGCCCTTCGTTGCTACGAAAAAATACATTCAGTGACATTAATGACAATTAATGTTTTAAAAATTATAAAAGTGATGACTTTCAATCGTTAAATATTTATAAAAACTGTGTGTTTAATGGTACTAATTTGTACCTACATAAATAAATTACAATAAAATTTTGGTTTTGAACAGTTTTATTCATGAAATAATCGCAACAAATTGCACTAGATCTCTGGAATTAATATAGAATTTTTGCACTCGTGACACTTTGACATAATTTCACTCGCGAACTTAAAACTGTCAAAGTGTCACTTGGGAAAAATTCAATAATTTCAGAGCTCTTGTGCAATTACTACTGATTATTTTTTGATGATTTTAACTTCCAATCGTATAGTAAGATATCACGTGTTTAATTCTCTCCAATCAGATTAAAATCATATTGAGAATTATCTACTGTAGAAAATTACCCACAGAATTTTTTTAAGTAGACTGTTTCTGTTTAATGGCAACCAGTAACCAGTTTCCTAGTTTTGACAACTGTCACATTTAAGAAAATATCCATAATATACGTATTAAAAAATAACCTTATGAATATCACACGACAGTAAGACTAAATAAGAAAATAATGCTTAATTTGTACTCAAATTTGTTGTCATTGGGCAAAAGCCACTCGAGCCCTGCGGGCTCTCGTGTCTATTGCCAGACAACAAATTTTCGAAAAACTGTCGCATTATTTTCAATTTATTCTCACTCTCTTGTGATATTATACCTGATAATTTTTGATAATATCCCGTAGTCAAGTATATTAGGTCAGATGCCCTTCGTTGCTACGAAAACAAAATACATTCAGTAACATTAATGAAAATTAATGTTTTAAAAATTATAAAAGTGATGACTTTCAACCGTCAAATATTTATGACAACTGTGTATTTAATTGTACTTACATAAATAAATTAAAATAAAATTTTGGTTTTGAACAGTTTTATTCATGAAATAATCTCAGCAAATTGCACTCGATCTCTAAAATTATTATCGAATTTTTGCCCTCGTGATACTTTGACATAATCTCACTCCCCTTCGGGTCGTGAAATTAAAACTGTCAAAGTGTCACTTGGGAAAAATTCGATAATTTTAGAACTCTTGTGCAATTACTATCTACTGGTTATTTCATTCATAGATTCTGACCAATAGAAAGCTACAGAAATCTGAATTAAATCGATAATTCTTGATAATCTCCCGTCGTTAAGTATATTACGTCAGATGCCCTTCGTTGCTACGAAAAAATACATTCAGTGATATTAATGACAATTAATGTTTTAAAAATTATAAAAGTGATGACTTTCAATCGTCAAATATTTATAAAAACTGTGTGTTTAATGGTACTTATATAAATAAATTACAATAAAATTTTGGTTTTGAACAGTTTTATTCATGAAATAATCGCAACAAATTGCACTCGACCTCTGAAATTAATATAGAATTTTTGCTCTCGTGACACTTTGACATAATTTCACTCGCCTTCGGCTCGTGAACTTAAAACTGTCAAAGTGTCACTCGGGAAAAATTCAATAATTTCAGAGCTCTTTTGCAATTACTACGGATAATTCAGCAATATATTATATTATCTTAAAATAGATGAATTTAAAATAATATTGTTAACACTTTTGAGTTACGTTCCTGGGATGAATTTATTGGAAGGTAGTTCGTTCGATTAGGTACATGAAATCCACTTTAACTTAGAGTATGCAACAACGACAGTAAAATTCTGCAGTTAGTGTTCCGGCCAGAGGCGGCTCTAGCCCATGTAGCGCCCGTGTGCAGTTGATGCCCTGGCGCTCTTTTAGTCATTGGGCCCACATATAAAATTATTATTAATGACCACACCGTCGAAACTTTTTGTACTTGTTATTTGGGTGAAGTCGGACAAATTTGGAGCTTGGCGCATTATGGTAATGAGGCGTTTGTCTGTCAAGCTGTCACGAATTTATCAATTTTATGAAAGAAAAAAATGTATAACCACAATGGTCATTTTATTTTCATCAATGGTTTTTATCATATATATAGCGAAAACAATTTTGTCGGACAAAAATATTGGGCCATATGACGCGTCGGACACGCTAAATATGTCAAATTTATGAAAATAATAAATGTATTACCACATGGCTAATTTTAACACAATCTACCATAAAACATTTTTACAATAATGTGGTAACCATGTCAGACAATTTTCACTGGGCATATGCGCAGTCGGATGCGCCGAAGAGGTCAATTTTCTGGAATTTTTTTTATTTAGTATCACAGATGTCATTTTTATTTTGTACTGTTTTTTGACATGCGTACTGCATATTGGATCAGTTGTCGGACAAAAATAAAGCGTCCAAAATTTTCAAAAAATTTTCCGAAATTTTCCCTTTTATCGGAATTTTTTTTGAAAATTCGATAACAGAAACTACATAACGATGTTCGCCATTGTTCAAGGAGTATGTACACAAATTTTCAGATCAAAATTTTTCCAAAATTTTCATTCTTGTCGCAAAATTTTTTGGAAAATTTTGGGTACAACTCTACGCTACGCTCTTTTAAATGTTGTACTTAGTGTGTGTACCAATTTTCAGCTAAATCGATTCAAAAGTAACCGAGAAAAACTGTTTTAAAATTTTTTTTGGCAATGCCTCCTCTTAAGGGCGTCGATAACCTAAAAGAATGAAGTTTTCTGTTCGTTTGTCCCAACATTTTTGTCAGACAATAATTACATTTTTTGTTTAAGAATATAATTACTTGTAACCTACTACTTTTGCCGGAAAAATGGTTGTGAAGATAAAGGATGCACGAACCCAGCATAGTTTAAAAGTATAGTTTACTAATAAAAATTAAATTTTTTGTCCGACTGTCGATTTGACCCAATATTTTTGTCGGACACTTAGATTTTTTGATTTAGAATATAATTGCTTATAACCTCCTATTTTTGCCGGAAAAATGGTTGTAAATAAAAAAATTCCAGGAAATTGACATTTTCGGCGCATCCGACTGCGCATAAGCCCCGTGAAAATTGTTCGACATGGTTACCATATTATTGTAAAAATGTTTTATGGTAGATTCTGTTAAAATTAGCGATGTGGTAATAAATTTATTATTTTCATAAATTTGACATATTTAGCGTGTCTGACGCGTCATATGGGCCAATATTTTTGTCCGACAAAATTGTTTTCGCTGTTTATATGATAAAAACCATGGATTAAAATAAAATGACCAACGTTGTTATGCATTTTTTCTTACATAAAATTGACAACTTCGTGACAGATTGACAGACAAACGCCCCACTACCATAATGCGTCAAGCTCCAAATTTGTCCGATTCCACCCAAATAACAAGTACAAAAAGTTTTGACGGTGTGATCATACATAATAATTTTATATGTGGGCCCGAGGACTATTTGGTAGACGCGCAGTCAAAATGGAATAGTCGAATAGACACCTACCTAGTACTAGTACATAGGGTACAGAGGGTGTTATGTATGCTTATAATGTAGGTACACAAAAATTCAGATGCAAATAGTGCAATATAAATGATGTCGGGAGCCAATAGGTATTCACAGCGTCAGAACAACCTACCCGAATCTAATCTACGATGAACTACGTATTGTCAGTATTACTAAAAAAACCAACAACAAATTGTTAATACGGATAATTTTTGAGAAGCTCTGACTCCGCTAGAAGTCGCAATAATTGTGGCGTAAATCTCCGTAAAAGAAAATCTTCCTTTTAAATAATTTTAACCAAAAGAAAAGCCGCTTTGCTTAGTATTTACATGTTGTCTTAAATATAATACATAACCCATTCCGTCAATGCTTACTTTGCAAAATTACCCCGCGACATGTGTACAAAAGCCGTTGAAAATGCCCGGAAAGTCCCAAGCAATTTGACCTTTATAGGCTCCACAACCTATTTCGAAATCATTGTCTATATGTCTTCAAACGAATCAAAAGATTGCCGCCCGTCCATTGGAGCGTTGGACGGACACACGGGCGGGCGGCAATCTATTAATCGCGCGTAATTGCCAATGTAATTTTTCATTAATCGTTTTAAAGCCTATTTTATGTTGAAACAAAGTAAAGGACCCGCTCTTTGGCGCTCGGCTCCCCCAACATGCCGGCGCCCGTGTGCGTCGCACACCCTGCACAATAGGTAAAGCCGTCTCTGGTTCCGGCAGTAAATCATGAGGAAAAATCAGGAAAAACTCATGATACTATCTCGACATGGTAAATATTTGGCCTTACATTAGTTTACTTTCAATATTAATTAGAACTCAAAGTTTATGTCTACTATATTTTTAAACCTAAATGATGTAGTTCTGATGTATTATTGACTTATTATTAATGGTGTTTTCTTTCTATTTATTTCCTCTTTTAGTTTTACTTACCAGATCCTGGATTCCGGGATCCTTACCAGACTAGGACATCAAGATATATGCCTGAAGTACCTTTTCAAGTGGACATTTGCCCACGAGACGAATGGGGCAGAGGAAACTCTCGACACAGACTGCAGGGTTGCACCTGGTATACGGACGAGTCTAAAACTGCAGACGGTTCGGGCGCAGGAATATTCTATAGTGGTGGAAATTTCAACATTTCTATTCCACTGGGGGAATGTACCTCCGTATTTCAGGCAGAGATTTTTGCAATATTGCAGTGTGCAAGAGAAAACAACCTGAGGGCATTCGAACTGCAGCGGGTTAACATATGCACAGATAGCCAAGCAGCCATTGGGGCTCTTATAAGCCCTAAGGTGAACTCTAGGCTGGTGTGGGAATGTCGACAAGAACTTGATGGACTGGCACAACATAACAGTGTTATACTGGTATGGGTTCCAGGTCATCGGGGCATATACGACAATGAAAGAGCTGATGCACTTGCCAAGAGAGCATCAGCTACAAAATACCAAAAAAAACCTGGATCCGAAGCCAACACAACTCACACTGGGAGAGTGTACCCGGTCAAACACATGGCAAGATGTATATCGGACGGATATGTGCTAGTAGAGCTGAGTTACTGCTGAAAACAAGCAGGAATCAGCTCAGAGTCATAACAGGTTTCCTCACTGGACATGCGCCAGTTAAGGGTCACCTACATACAATGCGGCTGTTTCATGGAGACTTGAGCTGCAGACTCTGTAACAGAGAACCTGAAACAGTCAACCATATCTTGCATGACTGTGAGGCATTGGATCGGAGGCGGCAAACACTTTTCGGAGACATCGAAATGACTCCAAATTTATATGGCACCCACCCACTAGACCTGTACAAGCTGGTACAGGGTTCCAGAATTCTGGAATGGGTTTCATAAACAATGGAAGATGTACAATAAGCCAAGTGGCTGCAGTACAACCGGTTCACAACAGACGGCTTCCAGGAAAAAAAAAACTTACCAGAACCTACTGCATTCTGCCGAGGAATTTGCGACTCAATTATTGGTTTCATTTACATACTAAGATCAGATTCTTTGATGTTTCTCTTTTTAATACCATTTATTTCAGGACTATACATGAATATTTTCTTTATAAAGGTTGTTACATCATTTTCTATTCGCCCTATCCGGATCGATATCCAGATTCTGATATTTTTGTTTTGTTCAAAGTTTTATCTTTTTCGCCAAATTTCATTTTTTGTGCCTTGGTATATTTGGTTAAATATGGTCTCTGACGGAAGATTTTTCTTGTAATGATGCAACCTTTTCTTGCTTTTACATCTCTACTCTACCAATGAGATTACACTCAACATCTCTACTCTACCAAGAAACAAAATTATTCAAAATACGTCAAATTTATATACACCAATGTCTCCTAAGGACCCAATTTTCAAAAGTAAAAAACAATAAAAAAACTTCAATTACTAGAGCAGCTACTAATCTACATCTAAATACTAATTTATTTAAAAAAACTGTGACGCAGAGATCATTTTCCCATTATGGTCCTAAACTATTTAATATGTTACCAACGCATTTAAAAGAAATTAATATAAGACATAAATTTAGTAAAGAAGTAAAGAGTTTAATTATCAGTAACCCGGAAATGTTTAAAATATTTGAAAATGTTTGAATTTGATTTGCACAGCCAATTCGTATTTTCTCCTTTTTTACTCTTTCATCTAATCATCTAATAATCATCTAATAAACAAAAAAAAAAAACTAAATCACATAAACAGTTAAAATCTAAAAAGAAATGTATCGATTTGCTATTGTTATTGAATGTTTTGATTTATATTTTACTTTAATTTATACATATTATAGACAGTGTATTTAATAAATTATATGTACATTGTATATTATATTGACTGACATCAGTGGGAGGTATCCGACAAACAGATGCCTTGTGTCTAGGTCTGCCTCCGGATGAATCAGTCAGTATAAGTATATTAATTAGGTCTGTTATATGTATATTGTATAATAACTAAGTGGTTGAATAAATTTATTATTTTAAGAGATTGTCCAGGTTTGTGAACCATATATGTGAGTGGGTGTAAACCCATCTTATTAAGGTTTTGTACCTTTGCTTGGCATTTTGTTTTTTTTTGCGACGTTATCTCATCTTAGCCACCTAATGAAGATATGATAATATTTTTTGGCAACGGATATTCGACTTTTCACTTCCTATGCAAAGCTGTTATCGGTCCGGTAGGATCCTTAAAGTATGTAAAATTTTTTACCTTCTCCTTCTCAATGTTGTATTATCCTTCTGCTGGATTTTGTAGCTGCTTTATTTTGTTTGGACCGGATTGATTTTTAGGCCAATATGTTTTGCAGTCGTTCTATTTGATTGAATGTCTCTATCATTTCTCTGTTTACCGTGCAATTTAGCACACGGTTAGAAGTAAGTAGTTTTTTGCACAATTGTAATTATTATTGTTCCTTGAGTATTGACTGTTGGGTCGCTTATTATTTACTGATCATGATGTTGAACAAGATGCATGATAGTGCGTCTCCCTGACGTAGTGCCTTTGTCACATATATTGTTTCAAATCAAAACAACTTAAAATAATCTACTATGCAGACAATGCAATACTAATCTCTCAAATATGATTCTCAGCGTATGCTGCACCAATTAAATACACCCGCCAGTAAATTAAACATATTTTTTCCCCAAAAAAGACAAAATACATTTTTATAACAGCAAATCTAATGAGATGTAAATAAGAGGAATAAGAGCTGGAGGGTCAGATAATAGAACAAGTGTTGCAGTTTAAAAATCTAGGCATCATACTATGTAGCTACGAAAAGCTCGAAACAAAAGAGGAACATCAAGTAAATAGAGCAGACAGAGCCGTAGATTTTCTAAATGACAGAATATTATGAAGAAATCAAAATATCGGCAAAGAAACCCGACCTGACACAGTGAGGACAAAAATATTGCTCGAAACAGAGGAGATGAAAAATCAATGGTGAGAGCTAGAAGCACAGATATATCGAGCTTTATATAGAATCGATCTAGAAGTACATATACGACGGAGATGCAAAGTGGAGAACATTAATAACTGGGTATGAAACAGAAGAGTAGAATGGAATGACCACATAAGAAGAATGACAGCAGAGTAGCAAGGACGGCGAGAGACGGTTCCCCAATAGGAAGACGATCAGTGGGAAAACCACGAAAACGATGTAACGACAACTAACTGGAGGCACATTAGAAAAAGAGAATCATGTCTATACAAAAAGACGAAGAAGAAGACGAAATAACCTTTCATTGCGGTTCTTAACACGTTGACGGACGGAACGTCTATAGACGTCTAATTTCCATTGATGTAATGGTGACACAACGTCTATAGACGTTGCATTTTTCCCTATTCTACTTTCTACTTTGCAAAATACATACAGTGTGGAAGGAACGTAGGGAATAAAATTATTTCTGCCCTTGTTCCAAATAATTATAAAAAACGCTGAAACACATGGATTTTTAAATAAAAATGTGCACTTTCTAAACATAAGTTTAAGAGTTTAAGTGTACAGGGCGATTCGTGCAACTCTAGCAGAGTGCATAAGCTTTAGTTTTAATAGAACACCCAGTATATTTTTATATTTTTAAAAGCTGCTTAATAACCTGATTTCAACGAACTATATCATGTAGTGTGTATTATGAATAATACAGGGAGAAATTTTGAAATTATAAAGTATGGAAACCACTTATGGAATACAATAATTGTTTATGTCATTATTTTAGAAACTTATAAAAAATACTGGGACACGTCAAATTTTAAATTCAAATGTGCGCTTTACAAACGTAAATCTAAATATACTTACATGGTGATTCACGCAAGTATAACATAATCCATGATAACTAGTTTTAATGGATCACCCTGTATATTTTTATGTTCTTAGAAGCTACTTCACATTTTCATCTCAAAAAAGTGTATTATGTAAGGGCCATGAGGAATAACACAAGGTGAAATTTTGAAATTATTTATAAATTTCGTTAAGACGTTAAATAATACAAAACCTAATAGATTTATACTTAGTTTAGAAGATGTATGTCTTTATTGAGCTAATTTAAAAAATAATACCATTATCTAAAGTATGATAAATTATTAATTTCAAAATTTAATGTAGGTATTATTTAATACCTTGACGAAAATTATACATAATTTTAAAATTTCCCTTGTATTCTTCATAACAGGCCCTACATAATACACTTATTTGTTGCGAGGTTGTTTAGCAGATTCTAAAAACATAAAAATATACAGGGTGTTTGATCAAAATTAAAGGTCATGGACTATGCTAGACTTGTGTGAATCACTCTGTAGATTTAAATTTATGTTTAAACAGCACATATTTGAATTTGAAAGTTGACATATCCTAGCGTTTTTTATAATTTTGTAAAATAAGGGCACAAACACTTTTATTCCGTAAGTGGTTTCCACACACTATAATTTCCAAATTTCACCCTGTATTATTCATAATACACCATACATGATATGGTTCGTTGAAATCTAGTTGTTAAGCAGCTTTTAAAAATATAAAAATATATAGGGTGTTCCATTAAAAATAAAGCTTATGGACTATGCTAGGCTTACGTGAATCACCCTGTACATTTAAATTTAGGTTTAAAAAGCGTATATTTATATTTAAAAATGGACGGGTATTAGCGTTTTTTTAAATTTTTTAAAAGAAGGACAGAAATAATTTTATTCCATAAGTGCCTTCCACCCTATATAGTGTCACAACACTTGCTCATACATTTGACGCACTGTCCGTTAACGTGTTAAGAATGACATAATAGTCCCTATATCTTCTGTTTTTTTTTTTCAAGATTTATTGTAATTTTACCTCTGCTTATTGCTCTTCGGATCTTTCTCGTTAATTTGTTCTGGTAGAGTAGGTAAAAGTGGGTTTAATACTTACAGCTTAGTTCGCTGAGATTATTTTATAAATTTAAGCGTTACATTCATCATTTTGCCACATAGGTACTGCATAGGTGCCACATACATATTCCTCTTAGCTTAAACTTTGCGATTCGTGTCACACAAAAACTCAACAAAAAAATAATACAAAACTGTAAAATTCAAAAATTTTACAAAAGAAACTGTCTCATATAGAAAAAACCAGGTAACAAAATCTTGACTCTTTACAACCTTCCTGCAGATATTGGTGTAAACAGTTACACTCAAGATTAATATTTTTCGTGCGTTTTGTTTTGTATTAGTATTAAAATATTCTCTTTAAATTTAGCCAAAAAACCTTAACACGATTTGGCAGTCGAATATTTGGAAGCAAGCTTGCCACATTTGTTCTAAAATCATTTAATTATGCATTTCTAAGCACGTAAGCACTAAGTACATATAATGAATATCCGATATTATTATGATGTAATAGAATCTTTAGGTGAAACCAAAACGAGACGTGACAATTTTTTAATTGACGACCCGACCTTGCTTTTCCAGGGCAGGTGATCCTAAGGTTAAGACAAGATAAAATTAGTAAATGGCAAAATTTTTGTTGCCAACGTTAAGAGTTAAGGTATTGTATTTTTGTGAACTTTTTAATTTGTGAACTTAAAAATATGATTTTATTTTTTATTGTTTATTATTTATCACATTTTCAGATTTTTTTAAGGCAGGTGTGATACAATTACGCTTCTCAGTAAACGTTAAGAATTTTTTAGTGACCAAAAGAGGTCGTCAGTAAAATTTAAAGTACAGTGGAACCTCGATAAGTCAGATTAAAAGTGACCGCAGCCGATCCGGGTTATCTAAAATCCGGGTTAGCCGGAGAATATGGTAAAAATTAATAAAATACGGTATACTTACAGATAAACTCCCATCATAATTGCAAAAACATGAAATAGAAGTGCACAATACATCTAAATTACGTACAGTTGTATACAGTATTATTTATTTTTTGGTAAACAACTCAGTTAAAGTGAAAACATGTTTGTTTAGTCTAAGGAAAATCGGTACGGGTTAGCCGGACTTTCGGGCTATCGGAGGCCGACTTATCGGGGTTCCACTATATATACCAAGTTAAAATACCTACGAATTATATTAGGAAAATCGACACCGTATTACCGTATAAGGACAAAATCAAAACATTATGATGATTTAAAGGTTTTGTGATACAAGAAAAGGGAAGATGAGAAAAAATAAAAAACGAGAAATTCTTAAAAATAAGTTTTAATATGAAGAGTGCCCAGAATACTTTTCAATCCTGTTGTTTTGCCATAGTTAGAGTGAATAATCCATTAGTACTTACATATGATTTTAAACGATGCCTTACTAAAAAAGTAACATAAAATATAAATCTTAAGAGGATGGGTACGTAGTTTCGGCTCCAATACTATTTAAATGGGATTAATTTTTTTCGAATCCTGAGAAAACTAATAGGTATTTTTGAAAAATTTAAACGCAGAATGAAAGATTACGTTATTACCGAGGTCCCTGAAAACTTCTGTTGAAAACTTCTGTTTATTTTAATAAGTTACAGGGGTGAAAAACTAAGAGAAAATGTAGTGTGATTTTTAATTTCAAATATCTCATTCAAAAGAATCTTTCTATTATTTATTCTAAGGGACTTTCGACCCTCGATAATAATTTAGTTTTTCATTCTGCATTTAAATTTTATTTAAATATTTATTAGTTTTTTTTCAGGATTCGAAAAAAATGGACACCATGACCGTGGTGATATTTTCCAAATCGAACATTCGCTCTCTTTTTCATACAACGCAATGAGTCAAATAGAATATGGTGACAAGACAGTGACAATTTTAAATATTTGACAAGGCATCGGGAATATTTTGATTGATTAAATAATATTGATAGTGTATTTGATAAATAATTAATTTAAGACGTGAACTTAATAAAAAGTTATTTCTTGTTTATTATTTATGGAAGATCCAAGCAGAGAATACAGCAGGACATATTGTGTGATCCAAGTATTTTGTTGTTAAAGATGTTCAAAATTGTAAGCGTTCCATAGTAACAATATATTACAAAAAAATCACTTTATCACTTTTCCTCTTTTCTCGATTGAACATTAGTTTTTGTTGTTTTTGTTGTACAGTATATAAATTATTACAATCACTGAATACATAGTTAGTGAAAAACTTATCATATTAATTAACTGAATTAATGATGCAATTATATAAGTAACAGTTATCCAAGAACATTCAAAAGCCATCTCTTTAAAGTTAATGATAACATTTGTCAAGTAATGTTTACATATTATTATCCAACCAGTGAGAATTTTACTACAGGTAATTTGCCGTTTAAAGACAGAAAAGTAGGGATAGCCGTAAAATATTTGCTCCCATTCCCTTAATAATGACTAGTTATGGAGACAGAAGTTGAACTCAAAAGGAACTCGTCGATTTATACTTTGATATAGGAATCCGAGCACACATGAATAAGCGTTTTATTTTAATAAAATTTGGTATCAAGGGCGGATCCAGGGTCGATTTTCGGTGGGGGCCATAGGCTTTTTTATGGGGGTGACGGGGGACTGGGGGGAATTTTTTTAAAAATTATGGCAAAAATGGTGAGTTTTAAGGCAATTTGTGTGGCATAAAGACATTCAAAACTTATCGTTATTGAAGTATCTACTGTTAAAGTCAGTACCGATTCCTACACATCTCTTCGGATCCAAGTGCAGTTCTACAACAAGTTTAATACTATTTTTCCCAAGGCTTCTCCTGTCATACGTTGTTCTTCCCCTAGTTCTTGATTTTCACTAAGTATTTTTATATTCTCATAAGCGTTACTGAACTTGAGACTAAGCCTCCACAAATGTTGTTATTGTGTATGTATCTCAAATTTAGGGAAAGCTGTTCCACGTGGGATACTTTTGTCGTTCCGTGATATATATGATAGGTAATAATTTGAACTTTGAACCTGATTCATTATTTGTTCAATTATTTCTTCACCACAATATGTGTATGTTACTCGGGAATATGCTGTGGATAGGTGTTGTTTAAGAGTCTCATCTCCTGATGCGATTTTAATCCTTAACAATTCCCTGAAATTTCCCTCATTCACCTCATTCATAGGTCCAGAATCTTCGTCCAGAAGCAGAAGGCCATCATCACGATGACCTTTTAGGGGAATATTTTGTCGACCTAAGAACACTATAGACTCTAATAGTGATCGTGTCTTTCTCTATTTTCTTGTATCTGTTTAGATATCTGAGAGTATATCTGGTTAATGACTGACTTTTGCGGGTTGCGACATTGTTTGTAGAAAATCCAGCCCAACCTGAACGCACATCTTGTGGTATGATGTTTTTTCATGAGTTTGTATGGCTCTGTCTGTACCCATGAGTTTCACGAAAGATGTTTAAGGTTTCGTGACAAGGTTTTGGGCTCTCATCCCATTGTGACCACATTTTCCATTCTTCTTTCTTATTCTTTTTCTTTTTATTTTTTTGTGTGCACAGAATATGGAAATTGATATCATTTTGATGGCTGCTAAGGTCGTTCTAACAATTGGCACTTTGTAAAATTATCAACATTTTGATTTACAAAACATCATATGTCATTCCTGAAGCTTCCGTTACTGTTTTTGTTAAATTCTAGTCCAGAAGACATATTTATCCCTCGTTTGCACTGAATAAATGACACCTTGATTTTTTACATTTAACTTGAATTATCTTTTTACTTATTTATTCACCTTTTATTTTGATTTTTTAATTTTAATCAACTTATTATGGGACCATCACTGGTAATTAACGTCACTTTGACGTAAAAAGTACGTTTGATCGAAGCTAAAATTCAAAAACTCGGCTACTAGATATGCACGGGTGTAAACTATTCAATGGCCGCAGCTGTACCTATATGTGTTTGAACGAAACTAAAAACGTTTGAACTGAAAATATTTAAATTTATATTTTTTAAATTATCGGAGGGGACCTCATGGCCCCATTTCTGGATCCGCCCTTGTTTGGTATACAGGCTAGTTTTAGCAAAAACAATAAATTAAGAATTTCAGCTAGGTATATATCAGTTTAAGCTTTCGTCTTTTATTATTCTTTTTTTTATTTACTAACTACTAAAAGTTGTTAACTTTTAGTTTCCTACCGATCAAAATTTAGCGACTTGCGGTTCTTGTGTGTTTTTTTTTTAAGTCGTTTACAATGCCTAGACTCGGGTCTAGGACGTTTCATCGCCGCCGTTTCGATGCCGCCAGTTCGATGCCGATGCCGGCCGATTCATCGCCAGTCAATTAATCGCTATCTGATATATTTCCGAATTTTTGACAGTTACAATTATTAGTTATTTTTAGTACTAATTAGGAATTCTAGAAAATGCGAGATATGACGGCGATGAAATGTACTGGCGATGAACCGGCGGCATCGAAACGTCCCATTTCGCTAGACTCCTAAAGTACGAGAACGCATAACTCTCCATCAACTGAGCGAGTTTGATAGGGGACAGGTAGTTGGCCTAAGAGAAGCCGAGAAGCCTTTTTTTTCGGGAAATTGTGAATAGAGTTCACATAAGTTTAGTTACTATGTTAAGATGTTATCAAGAAGGCTAAAAACGAAGATCGAGTAGCACGGGACAGCGCCGAAGAACAACAGAGAATTAAGATCGTCGCTTGGTTGATGGCTCTAAGAGACCGCTTCTCCACTACCAGGTCTTATTAACAATGAATGGGTTGGAGAACTTGGTAGATCAATTGTGATGTTAACAATTTATCGCCGAATTCGCAGTTTTGGTCTTTTTTCCTTTCGGCCACACTGGGTGCTGAACTTACAGTTAATCATCTTGAATGGTGCAGAGAACGATTATCTTGGGGCTTGATTCTGTTTAGGGATGCATGATGGCCGATCCAGGATTAGAAGTCGACGTACTAAAAGACGAAAACTGCAGTTTTTTTTCGAATGGCACGTATATGGCATTGTGCGGGTTATGGTGTGGGATGCCACGGCATAGTTCAAGGTCACCTTTAATCTTCTCTCAACGATACGTAAAAGTACTTCTGGAACCTTTTCTCTTAGACTACCTTCAAGCGTTCCAACAACCAATTTTTTCAGCATATTAACACAAGACCACACATTGCAAGAATCACCATGGCCCTGGCCACAAAATCTTTTACCCTGGCGCCCGAGATCTCCAGATTTTTCCCCAATTAAACATTTTTGGAACATAATGGATCGGAGACTTTTTAATTTAGTGCATCCTTTCAAACTTCGTCAATTTGGCAGGAGTTAATTAGGACATGGAACGAGATACTTCAGGAGGACAATGATTATCTAACCAAAAGCAAGTCCAGGTGCATTCAAGAGTGTGTTGCACCGAGTTGCGTTAACACATTAGTAATTGATTTATGTTGTCAGTTGATTCAATCATATTGAAATTTTGATCGATTGGTTATTTTGCTATCCTGTATAATTGAACAAAATATTTTCTTCAAAATAAGTATAAAAATTTATAATTGGTGTTCGGATTTCTATGTCACTTAGTATATTTAGAGAGAAATACCCAGGGTAACCTGGGTTCCAAATATTAATCTTGCAATATAGAAAAGGAATTCTGAAAACTTGATGTTATAGATATTTCTAGACAAAAGTCTTCAAAGATCGATACAAATATTAAATTAGATGTACCAGTAGAGAATTTGTCACGAGTTTGTGCTGAACATAATAAATTGTACAATCAAAAAATAACCTCACAAAATGCAAGCAGTCAGTCGATGCTTGAAAACAATATAGATCGCAAAGTTCAATTTTGTGAATTATTGTAAGTGGTCCTGTTATCACAAAGAATTGTCGCTATTTTTGTGATGTCAGCTACTGGCTGAAAGAAGCTCACTCAGTCCAGTCAAAATTAATATTTAGACTGACATAAGTGGCAGCCAAGTGATAGCGTCTATATTTTTTAATGAGAAATTGAGAGGAAGAAGATATCATCCGTTTTTTAACACGACCTATTTACGGCTTTGTTGCTTTTATACCGAGGTCAGTTATATCCTGATTTTCAGATGAAAGAGCAGTAAGACGGAGCACTATAAAATTATGCTCATTGTGTGTTACTACATGGATACATTTTTCCCAAGACTCGGATTTGCGGAAAAAATGCGGCAGAGTGGCATGCACGATGTCTTGACCTTATCACATTAAACTTTTTCTTATTGAGACACCTAAAAACCAGTTTATGTAGTGAAAACACAAAACCTAGGTGAATTCAAAGAACTCAAGAAATCCGACAAACAACTCCGGATGTTTTATAAAGTGAATGAAATTAATTTTTTCATACCTTGGATTATGCTAGATCTTAAATGGTGAACACATGGAGCATATTACATTAAAACTTCTTTTTAGGGTTGTTCATGTTCTGTTTTTAATTTATCCTTTTCTTAATAAACAAAAAGATGGTGAAAAAATCTTTTTAGCGGGGGCATACATAGTATTATTTATAGTCTCCATTTATACCGCTAGCAGGGTTTTAGGTTTATAGCAGGGTAGTCTGCTATCAGGCCTACGCTAAACAAGGAACGTAACAAGGCTACTGCTGTCTCAAACGCCTAATATTACTCCTGGTTTTACCCAAGGCATTGATTTTATTCAGACTGAGTCGAGTGAGGCCTGTAGATATTTAAAAATATGTAGATTTTCTCGCTGACGCTGAGGATCGATACCCGGCCTTCTGCGTGGATGTAAGACATTATCATCTGGGCTCTTGGGCATCCAAAGTAGCATTTTATTTACAAAAAACGTTAGTTACAAGTTAACAAACTGAACTGTGCCAGAAATTTTGCATGAAGGAATTGGCGCCTTTTGATTAAATTTATTCCAATTAAAATCAACACCCTGTATAGTAATATAATTTTAGATAACATAGATAATACTTAGGTCTGGATCCCGCGTATGAAAAAAAAGTTGATTAATAGCAAGCTGAAAATTTTTTAATAGCTTAAGGGTGTTTAGTCGGACAAAGTTTGATATATGGTAATACTGGAACAGGGGAAGTTTTAATTGTGGAACAGGTTAAAAATTTGGAACGGTCAGATCACGAAAACGGCACATGTATTTTGTCCGACAGAACAGACTTAAACTCTCCGAACAGAGATTAAACTCTCATGCAAAAATCAAACTGCTATTTATCACCAAATGGGAGTTTTAATGAGTGGAACATGTAGAATATGTCAAATGACAGGAAATATGACAGGTGATAAATAGCAGTCTGATTTTTGCATGAGAGTTTAATCTCTGTTCGGAGAGTTTAAGTCTATTCTGTCGGACAAAATAAATGTGCCGTTTTCGTGGTCTGACCGTTCCAAATTTTTAACCTGTTCCACAATTAAAACTGCCCCTGTTCCAGTGTTCCCATATATCAAAGTTTATTCGACTAGACACCCTTAAGCTATTAACAAATTTTCAGCTTGCTATTAATCAACTTTTTTTTCATACGCGGGATCCAGACCTAACTGTAAACTAAACGATAATATCGTCTATAGTCATGTAATGTAAATAATATATTTTGAAGAAGGCAAATAGTTACTGTTGTATAATTTAATCTAATAATTTTTTATGATAAAATATAAGTTCTCTATTATTTAAAGTTCAGGATTGACTTCACCTAGTTTCTTTTTTTTAATGCATAATACATATTAAATATATGGATTACAATAATTTGAAATAATATAAGCTGCTGATAAATAATATCCGTATTTATATTTATATACTTATATAAATATAATATAAATATATTATATAAATATAATGTTTATATATTAGTGTAATTCAGGCCTCTTGTTTAGGGCTTCCAATCCCGCAATACCGAGACCTCGGTAATGCGGGATCCCGTGTCATTTTCCAATCCCGCGTGATGCGGGATTACAGGTGCGGGATCCGCGGGATTTGCGGGACTGAAAAAAGCGTACATTACTGCTGTAGCTACGCTCAAAATTATCAAAAAACTGTCTTTGCGCCATATTTTACAACGACGTAGAAATGTGACTGCACTACTGATTTATCTCCAAAAGCCTCGTAGTTACCAAGCGTCGTGTCACGATGAAACTGTTCATCTCCCACCGAAAAGTTTACTTCGAAAAGAAATTAATGATTTTGTAACGGGAATGAACTTCAGCCCTTTAAATTCATCTGAGAGCAATGATGACGAAGAGGCTGATCAAGTAAGAAACACGTGAGAAACAATGTAGAGGTTCCATCATCGAGTTCCGATCTTGATCTTACATTGCAACAGGAGTTAGAGTTAACTATATCGTCAGCATGTAATGTATTTACTTTGCCCGTCGTCATCTCGAGCTAATACACTTGAGCCCATTATTAAAATAGAAATGACTCAATGAATCTGGGGAGTCAACGGGAAAATATCTTAAATTTACATATAAAGCCTAAAAAGGAATACCGTTCACGTATGGAAGCCGAAAGGGCATTTTCTGCTGCTGGCTATATTGTGTGTAATAAAATACACAGGAGTTTGGCAGATGACAGTTTGGATTTAGCTATTTGCTCGTATGAATAAAAATGTAGTTTATACTCCATATTTTGGAGTACATACTCCACGGGGTAATATCTACTCTTATGTACGGTGAGTAGAAACTCATCACATCAACATATTTTTATTCATATGAAATGTAGTATAAATTTATACTTTATGCTCATACTCATGAGAACGCACTTGGAGTTTATACTCCGTTTTTATTCATACCATCCAATATGCTGTGTTTCCTTTGCAAACATTTTCAATTGAATGCTTTAGCTAAATAATAGTAATAAGTAATATAGCAACTAACTTAGTAAACTATATTAATTTTCAGTTAAAAATGGGCTTTTTGATTGATTTTTAAAATTTTGTTGGTGTATTTTTTGAAGATAGATTTTTTGTTTTTCCAGTATGTGTTACTGTTTTTTGTGAAGAAAGAACGGTTTTGATCTCATACTAATATTAATAATTAAATAAATGTGGAGTTATTTGATTAATTTATTGTTTTATTTGCCTTATATAAATATGACTATTTCAACATGCGGGATCCCGCAAATACCGAGATCCCGCGGGATTGAAAATTCGTAGTCCCGCAAATACCGAGATTGAACTCAGGCTGCGGGATTGGAAGCCCTACTCTTGTTATGTGCATTCAATATTTTACAAATTAAGTTTTTTAAATTACCTACCATAATTCTATAATTACAGTTACCATTCATTTACTCACAATGTACCATTTATGAAAACTCATTTAGGTACTATTGGCACCCAAAATTTAACAGTCAAATCAACAGATTCTCAATTTATCAGTTTACGGCAATCGACAACAACTCTTTAACTCGCTGTTTACAACCCGGGTCTAGTGATCAAATAAAAGTTAGATTTTGAGGATTGGTGTTTTAATTACGTCCAGAAGTTCATCCAGATCCTGCATTATTCAAGATTCAGCTAGAGATAGAATCTTATTCAAGACTCCTTTTCATGGTCCGCTAGTATTTACACTCCGCCCTGTCCTTTGTGACAGGTGCAATGTAATAATTTTCATTTGTTATGTTTTGCTTCACCATAAATCAGTTATCAGTATCATCCTATCAGTGTCAGGATATATTATGTTGTATTCAATTATGTATGTTCTATTCATTGTATATCGTCTATCTGTTATTTATAACATGTCTTTACGTTAGTTGTCACCACCGGTTTCTATTTTCACAGGGTCCTCATTCTAATGTTCTTTAATACATCTACTGAGACGTGTTACGGCTTGAAGATCTCCATTCGGTTTTTGTTATTTTTTAATATCTTCTCTTCTTTTTCTTCTTCTTCTTCTAATGGCGCTACAACCCTTTGTGAGTCTTGGCCTGCCTAACAATGTTCTTCCATTCTGCCCTGTCGGATACTTTCCATCGCCACTGCCTGCTGTTCATGATTTTAAACTCCCCCTCTATGTCGTCTATCCATCTTTTACGAGGCCTTCATCTTGTTCTATTTCCTTGGGGTTTCCATCTCTGGATTACTTTTACAGCTCGATTATCTGGCATTCTTTCTAAGTGACCAAGCCAGTTTAGTCTTTGATACTTTACAAATCTAACAATATCTGCGCTATGCATTAGTACATCTAGTTCATGGTTCATTTTAATTCTCCACGAATCATCGTTGCAACGTGTTAGTCCAAATATCTTCCTTAGTATTTTGCGCTTAAATATTCTCAGTTGATTTTCATCAGTGGTTGAGAGGATCCACGCTGCACATCCATATGTGACCACTGGTCTAATTACTGTTTTGTAGATTCTAAGCTTAGACTCACGATTCAGTAACTTACTTTTAAGTCTTTGTATGCATAAAAACACTTATTACCGCTAAGAATCCGTGCTTTTAATATCTTCTATTCATACTTTTCTGCAAATCACCATATTAGGTGGTACTCGACTAATTGATACTCCTAATACTGAACTTTTAATTTTCATCTGCGATGAATGATAAAGCACAAGATGCTAGCATAAATACTACTGATGGTTCTTTGCCAGAAATATTTTATTTTTTGTGGGCCTTGTTTCGTCAATATTTGCAATCATTATGGGAAGTACGAAATCAAATTGCTCTTCTAATATACAATTCTGATCGACATACCAATGTGAGATTGGGGGCGTATTCTCGAGATTGATAAGATATGGAAGGAAAAATGGAAGATTGCAGTGATTTACGTTTAGACATAGTTTTCCAGGAAGTTAACTGAAGAAACATGAGTTCATGTGGACAGATTTGCCATTTCTGAACTACTTAAATCTACCTTCTAAACTACTTACCTAAATCTTGACTCGTGACTTGTATATATTTGCTTGTCCTTAGAGTCTCTTATATTTAGCAATACAAAGCTGATATAACAATGTCTATGACCCAAATGGAATAAATTAGATTACAATGAAATAGAGGCGTGTTCGAAAAAAAAACGCTTTGACATATCGATACGAATATTTTATAAACTTTTTGGGTTCTTCAGAATCATTCTAGACATATATCATGTACCCATAATGTTTTGTACCATTAGTTAACATAAAATAAACATTACATTGCATTATATAAACATTAAATAAAAATATATTTAATTACAGAAATTTACTACAATTAACCAGGTCTATATAGACATTTGAAATAATAAAAATTGCCGGAGAACCAAATTTTGGTGGAGAGCTAGGGTATATCATAACAAATAAAGTTTTAAAAGTCCCCATCGATCCCATGTGTGCAAAAAAAGTTATTCGGGGTCAAAGGTCAAAATATGAGATTTTTTTCGAAAACGGTAAGTTTTATCAAAAAAGAACCTTAACCAAAGTTATAGATTTTAAAATTCTCTACAAAAATAGTCCATACTATTTTTTTCCTAAGAGTTGCCATTCCTGAGATGTCGCGATTCTAAGAGTCACATTATAAATCATGATATGCCCACGTTTCCACACCATCTGTGAGTTAGTGTACTCGGTGCGTTTTTTACCGTGGTTTCCCCTGTATGCCTACTCCACTAACTGTTTTGACAATTTTAGGATAATTTAAGAAAAGATTACCGGTCAAGTTCTAGATATTACCTTATTATTGATATTTAATACTGATATTGCTATTGATTATTAGGTTAACTATTGTTTTGATTTCTTGATATATTTTAATCAGATTCATATTCTTGAAAGTCTACTTCAATAGTCAAGTATTCTTCGATTTCATCTCTTCCTCTTCCTTTTGCTGGATGTTCAAAAATTGTTCGAATGTGACTGAGTCATTGGTCTCTTCATTAAAATCACAGGAGTCTTCCTCTGTTATACTAAACTGGACATTTGAGCAAGACTGACCTTGGCAGTTGGTACACGCTAGAGAACACAGCAACCCAACTTTTTACATCCACATTTGGCACTACAACCTTTTTTGCAATTGCAAAAAATAGTGTTGAGTTTTTCTGGAGCAGGTGGGAGTAAGGTTTTAATCGGTTCCAGAGTATTATCTATTAATTTCCAACCCCAGTCATTAGCCATGTTTGTACTTGATAATATACTCGATACAAATGTTGAAAAGCAGATACTGATGTTGGAGAAAGACATCATAGTTGTACTTGTTTCTTGTTTCGCGTATTTTTTTACAAAAGTTAAGTATCGGTATTTATCAAGACAACTAATTTTTTGGAGCTCCATAAACCGCAAGAAGAAAGCGAATTCCTTCCGTAATTATTGTGTGCGGTGTGGAATCAAGTTCTGTAAAAACTTTACAGCAGTCAGTCAAACCTCTTTTTTCGAATAATTTAAGTACTGACGTTTTGCCCCTTCTGTACATTACTGACGTAGTGTCGCAGCCGATTATCGCATGTAAAAATAAAATGAACTTTTGGCATTGGGGATAAGCCGATAAACTTTTCGAAGAATATATGAGGCGCTCAGAGCAACAGTGGCCTAACCCACATCCCACAATTTTACCAAAACGCTTTAATTACATTAAAGTTATCCCTTATTTAAGTATTTTCAGATGCAGAGTAACTCTAGCAATGGTTGCTTGAGCCAACCTGCATCTGAAAATACTTAAGTAATGCATAACTTTAATGTAATTAAAGCGTTTTGGTAAAATTGTGGGATGTGGGTTAGGCCACTGTTGCTCTGAGAGCCTCATATCTCTGTTCGCTGTTGGGCCCTTCCAGGTTTCAGAAAATAATTAACTTTATCTACTGGCTTGCAGTAAGCAGAACTAACAAATCAACATCTTTACCAACTACAATTGTTGTGTTTGTTGCCTTAAAATTTTTAATTGCTGTCTCAATTATAAGGATATCTGCGTCATTTTTAGCTTGTTTCACTTCAATATTCGCAGCTGTTAATTTGTCAGTTAACATAGAAGTGAAACGACATTTATTATTAATGTTAGCGAAAAATTGTTGCTGATTCGCTGGAACTGTTATATTTTCATCAAAGATAATCTTGGAACCCGATGATGTCTTTGTAGTTACACGACGTTGTTCTGCAGCTTTAATATTCTTTGTCGAGTCACTGTAGCCGTCAAATACCAATATCACTGTAAGCCCGTAATGTCTGCTAAATGGTAGACGCTTGTAATAAGTACTTATATTCACTTGAACTGAACCTTTAGCACTAAAAGAAACAGATAATATGAACAAGACCTACGGACAATACTGTAGCCATTGTTTACAATAGACAATCTGTTCTTTTTTAAACAATGGTATAGCCAAATATTTTTCACGGCCACGTGGATAGAGGAAATTCAGTTTGGGACTGATTATCTTTTGAAGAAATTTTTCAGAATAGTATAATATATAGAGCCACAAATAGGCATTTATACTTGTCTTAAGTGCCACATTATGTATATACGTGGTTTATATGTGCATATAATGAATAAAGTAACTTTGAAAATCGCGATATCTCAGGAATGATAACTCTTAGGAAAAAAATTGTAAGGACTATTTTTGTAGAGAATGTTAAGGTCTACAACTTTGGTGTGATGTTCTTTTTTGATAAAACTTACCGCTTTCGAGAAAAATCAAAAAAATCTCAAATTTTGACCTTGGACCCCGAATAACTTTTGTTGCACACATGGGATCGATGGGGACTTTTAAAACTTTATTTGTTATGGTAAACTCTAGCTCTCCACCAAAATTTGGCTCTCCGACAATTTTTGTTATTTGCCAACTATTTTGATGTCTAAGTTGACTGGATTAAATAAACTCCAAAATTAATAAGAAATACTATATGTTTGTTGATAATGTGAAAAAAAAACAATCTGAATATCGTTCCGTCGATACTTTCTTCTATCATATCATATTAGCTGTTACCAGAGAATGGCAGTTCTCGTCAGTGGCGAGTGGCGCACACACACACCCCATACACGCGACACTATATACACGAAGTTTTTGATTTTCAAATCTGACTGAATTGAAAATTGGGCCAACTCCCATCTTAAATTTCAGGAAATGACTCATCCATTCATATGTCAACCATCCATTTTGGTCCAAGAGTGTGGATTTTACGGCCCTTCCTATTTAGAGTCTGTTTTTCGTTCTCGTCCCCAAAACTCCCAAAAACTTCAAAAATTTAAGTCCGACATTTGCGGCTTCTAATAGTACTAATCATTACCTTTCTAACGAATGTTTGATTTTAACAATCGGTTATACCATTCAAAAGTTACCGACCTCAGAAATATGACTCAATTTCTATTTAAAAAAGGGAAAATGTTTGTGGATATGTATATACATATGTGAAAAAGTTAAACAAATCTGAATTTTTTTCCGTGTTTGAAGAGGGGATCAGGGCCGATTCAGAACCGGTGTAGTTTTTAAATTTTTGACCAACCATAAGCCAGCTATAGGACTTAATAGGTACAAAATGGCATATTTTTTGGTGGTATATATATCTTCGGTTCACCGTAAATACACCAAATCAATAGTGTTGAGCTTTGCTTTCAAATGGTGTTTAAGTCGTCAGAATAACACATGCACACGGCTCAGTATAGCCGAAAATTGAAAAACAAACTTTAAAAATTTTGGTTTTTCGACAATTACTCAAAATTTCAACCTACGAATTGCGCCAATAACTGAGCATTTATAAAATGACTCTAGACGAATCTAACGGTGTATACCTCATATCCCGAAAAATTCAAATTTTTAAGTTATAGTCTTCATAAATATGATCAAATCTATTTCCTATGTGAAAAATCGGTTTTTCAAGCTTAACTCAACGCAACTCAACTATTGCATCTCTTCATGAAACTATAACTTCGGATCTACTGACTAGAGATGCATCAAGTCAAACTAGTTTGATTTTATTCAACAAACTTGACTTGACTTGAAAACCAAACTATTTTTGTAAAAAAGTTTGACTTGACTTGATTTCGATATCTTTAGGTTTGACTTGAAATCAAACTTTTTCAAACAGTTTGAAGTTTGAATATCATATTGGACAACGTGTTTATTTCCAATTCTAATTAAGAGCGTACGGATTTTAACTTATATTTGGATATAGTCTAAGAGCTAGAGCCGAAAAATCATCGTCATAAGTAATATGGAGTTTGGCATGTGTAATGTATATATTGTATATTGATAATAATTATGACCCCTTTCAGGCTGACACCTCAATGGATACAGGAAGTAGCAATAACGGATGAAAGAGGAAAGTTAGTGTAGTTTTTAAAGGTTTTCACTTCCTATTTTGTTAAACCTCCATCAATTTGCATGAAAATTGGTGACTGGTTAGAGCATACCTCAAGAAATAAAAATGATTTGGTGCCAACTTGCACTATTACCCTGAGGGTGGATAACACCACTTCTCGGGGGTGAAAACTATTTTATTAAAAATAACCCCACAAATCGATAGAGGGACAAATTATAAGTAAAATTGGTTATATCATGTTATAAAAATAAATCAATACTTTTTGAGTTATTAAAGGATCAAAGATTTGTCTGTTTAAGAGCACATGCGTGAAGTTACGGATGATTAAAAGAACATATTAATTAATTGTATGTTACTAAAATATTATTTTTATATTATTTCGATATTATAAATTTATCAAAAGTGTATTCGAATATGTCAAATGTACCCTTTAGTGGACACCCCCAGTTTCTGGATATATTCAGTTTATATTGATAGAAAAAATTCAATTAATATCAAAATAACATAAAAATAATATTTTACTAACCTACAATTAATTAATATGTTCTTTTTATCATCCGTAACTTCACGCATATGCTCTTAAATAGACAAATCTGTGATCTTGAATATCTCAAAAAGTATTGATTTAATTTAATAACATGATATAACAAATTTTACTTTAAATTTGTCCCTCTATCGATTTGTGGGGTTATTTTTAATAAAATAGTTTTCACCAGCGGTAAGGGGTAGTATTCACCACCAGGGTAAAAGTGCAAGTTGGCACCAAATCAGTTTTGTTTCTTGAGGTATACTCTAACTTGTTACCAATTTTCATGCAAATCGATGGAGGTTTAACAAAATAGGTGTGAAAACCTTTAATGACTGCACTAACTTTCCCCTTTCATCCCTTACTGCTAGTTCCTGTATCCACTGAGGTGTCAGCCTAAAAGGGGTCATAATTGTCAATATGCAATGGACACATTTCACAGGAAAAACTCCATATTACTTATGATGATGATTTTTCGGCTCTAACTCTCCGTCTAATAGGTCTGAGTCTGACGTCCATCAAGTTAGCCGAACAAAGTCAGCAGAACACAGTTATTCTTATACCATAATTAAGTGTTAATAAAATAAAAATTTAATGCTCGAAGAAAAAATTTATTGCTCTCTTTTTTAAAAAGTTATCGCATGTTCTACTAACTTGATAATCAAGCTAGCAGAACAGTAGTTCAAAAATTGCTAAATCATGTATGTATAATTGAATACCAGAGTATTCTCTGAATTAAATTCAAATATAATGTTCCAAGAAAACTTTTATTGCTATTTAAAAAAAAAAGTTATCGCATGTTCTGCTAACTTGATAATCAAGCTAGCAGAAGTTCAAAAATTGATAAACTATTTATAATTGAATACCAGACTATTCTCAATCATTTATAATTGAATGCCAAAGTATTCTCTGAATTAAATGCTTTAATTTTACAAGAAAAAATTTATTTCTCTTTCTTTTTAAAAGTTATTGCACGTTCTGCTAACTTGATTTCAAACTAGCAGAACAGTAGTTCAAAAATTAAGAAATATTTAATTTATAATTGAATTCTCTGTATTCTCTGAATTAAATGCAAATTTAATGTTCCAAGAAAAAAAT
Organism: Diabrotica virgifera virgifera; assembly: GCF_917563875.1. NCBI lineage: Eukaryota > Metazoa > Arthropoda > Insecta > Coleoptera > Chrysomelidae > Diabrotica > Diabrotica virgifera. The sequence goes on from NC_065445.1 coordinate 166,169,033, forward strand.
TATTGCTGTATTTTTTAAAAAGTTATCGCATGTTCTGCTAACTTGATTTCAAGCTAGCAGAACAGTAGTTCAGAAATTGATAAAACATTTATAACCGAATACCACGCTCGACTGGGAAAAACATACCTACCATTAAATTTTAACCCTCAAATTTTTTAACCACATGCGAAGCTGGTAAATATTTGTATAAAAACATACAAATTCTTAATAGTAGTATGTACCGAAATTCTTATTTTATTGCCCAGCCGGTGTTAGTCATTATAAGTCATTGTAAAACCTTGTTCTCGGGACCGTTGAGAACGGCGCACATGGATTCGCTCCCAACCCCTATAAAACCACTTTTATTGTACACGAGTTGGCTCCGAAACTCATACCCGAAAGTTAAGTTATGACCGAAGGGTTAGGTCTTCCTACCTGAACCCGGGAGCGAATCCATGTGCAGCCGTTGAGAATTGATAACAATTCAGTTTTGTTAAATTGTCAGAAAGGTCACCTTTCGAAGCAATATTGACGAATAATAATGGCTGCACATGGATTCGCTCCCGGCTTCAGGTAGGAAGACCTAACCCTTCGGTCATAACTTAACTTTCGGGTATGAGTTTCGGAGCGAACTCGTGTACAATAAAAGTGGTTTTATAGGGGTTGGGAGCGAACCCATGTGCGCCGATAATAATGGTACAAAAACTTCAATTGTATATACAGTGAAGAAGAATGGATCTATAAAAAATGTGGATCTAAAAAATATATAGAGTTTCTAATCGCATCTGGTTTTGGTAATTATTGGTAAAATTCTTACTGTTTATTAACTTATTAATTAAATTTATTGTTGGAACTTTTCATTTGCATTTAATTCAGAGAATAATCTGGTATTCAATTTTAAATGATTTATTAATTTTTGAACGACTGTTCTGCTAGCTTGATTATTAAGTTAGCAGAACATGCGATAACTTAAAAAAAAGAGCAATAAATGTTTTCTTGGAACATTAAATTTGCATTTAATTCAGAGAATGCTCTGGTATTCAATTTAAATGATCTATCAATTTTTGAACTACTGTTCTGCTAGCTTGATTATCAAGTTAGCGGAACATGCGATAACTTTATATAAAAAAAGAGTAAATGTTTTCTTGGAACATTAAATTTGCATTTAATTCAGAGAATACTCTGGTATTCAATTATAAATGATTTATCAATTTTTGAACTACTGTTCTGCTAGCTTGTTTATCAAGTTAGCAGAACATGCGATAACTTTTTAAAAAAGAGAGCAATACATTTTTTCTTGGAACATTAAATTTGCATTTTATTAACACTTAGTTATGGTATAATAAGAACTGTGTTCTGCTGACTTTGTTCCGCTAACTTGACGGACGTCTGAAACTGTACTCTACTACTCCGCAAATTAGTTTGTATTTCATATTTAGACGTCTATGGGTCTATGCTTTACTTGTTTATTACGTTCGTTTTGAAGTGTGTGCTTTGTGAGATAATATCTGAACCTGGATATTTTTCGGCTCAGAATAAGTATCAGAACAAATTGAGTCTGATTTTGAAGGTATTCCCACCGCAAAAATTAAGAAAAACAATCTGCAGTCGAAGCAGTATTAATTAAGAAAAATAAATATACTGATTTATTTGATGATGCGGCAAATGGTGTCGCGTGAAACAATGAAAATTGCAAAGTGCATACTTGTATTACGTAAAAATAAAGAACAGCTTTATAAATCATACATAGTGAACTAATTCTTTAAAACGAAATTGCAAAATCGCAAAAAATTCATTAAACCTAAAATAAAAAATATAATATTTTGTTGTTCCTACATACATTTTTGTTAAATAGGGGAGTGCATATAGATTTTCACTTCGGAGAAAATCAAACACGATAGAACTTTTTGTAATTTGATTAAGAAATGTTTAATAAACAACATATCAAAAAGTTCTACTCGAGAAGTGGGTGGTTCATTTTTTATTAAACAAATGAACTACGAAATTAGATGTTTTTTTAAATAACTCCGAAAATATAAATTTTGGAAAAAAACTGACTTGACCATTAAAAAATTCAGAAAATTTTACAAAAAAAACCTTTTATAAAAATTGTTCTAAAATTAAATCTGTATCTTTTATAATTTTTTATTTATAACGCTAAAGTCACCTTTCTCACAAACATTGGCGCACTGTAAACTAACGTACGGCGAAGTGCACAGTTGAGTTATTTTACTGTAATTCTTTAACTAATGGATCAAATGAAATTTTACAAATTGAAAATGAAAGAAGAATAATTAAGCTATCTTATGGTTATAATAGAAATAAATAAAACCTATGGGCATAAGTACGGTGTGGGCGGAAAGTGAGCCTTACATGAATTTTGTTCAAAAATGATTTAAAAATGTGTAACTAATACAATTTTCCTTATAAAACTCTCAATTTTGCACAATTTACCTTTCAAGCATCTTACTAAATGATAATTGATTCAAAAAATATCTCAAAAATTTTGTTCAAATGATATGACGTCTCAACAAATGTAATTTTTGAAATCTTCGTAGTTTTATAGAATTACCACCACTTTAAGACGGTATTACAGTAAAACCTGTCAGTAACGGCCACTAAAAATGAAAGAACTATTGGCCGATATAGAAAGGTGGCCGCTATTGCCAGTTTTTGTAGTCTACATATAATTGGTTTGGGAAATTTTTAAACTGGCCGTTAGGACTGGTGGGCGATGTTGGCAGGTGGTCGTTAACACAAGTTTTACTGTACTTAAGTTTGAACAGATCTATTACAGTTTATAAGTGCTTTTTTAAAGCTAAGGATATTATCTTTAAAATTCACTGAATTATTTTACTTTAGAAATGAAATAAACTATTTCTTTTTAAGAAAATTAAGAAAGATAACAGAAATGTAATACAAAAACCGAAAATTACCAGCTAAAAAGATGTTCATACAAAGTGATCAAAACTTTTTTCTGTAAAACTTACCTAAAGTACATTTAATAATAAGCTTCAACAATAATAAATGTTCGGCAAAAAAAGTTTTTTAGCTCTTATACAGTATGTCTGCGTAACTTGGAACCTATTGATAACTTTTTTATTATCAGTTTTACGAAAATAACTTATTCTCTATAAAATACTCTGCATCGTATATAATCTAAGATTAAATCATCAAATATCAAATTTAGTTAGTGTTATACGAGGTATGTCAAAAAATATGAATTTCACTCCAGAGTAAAGTACCTTTACATTTCACAATATCGAAAATTGTTATTAAAAAAAGTTGTTTGGAATTAAAAAATATTTGTTTTAGTGTTCAATTACATCCTTCTAATTAAAATATTATGCATAATAAAGGCACTAACCTTAAAAAAATTCATATTTTTTACATACCTCCTATAAAATTAAAAAAGTTTAATATCCGATGGTTGTATCTTAGATTTTAGACCAGGGAGAGCATTTTATGAAAAATAACTTTTTTTCGTAAAAGTTATAATAAAATAGTTATCATAATTGTAATAAAATGATGATGAGTATCCGTAATTTGAGAAAAAAATGAATTTTTTTTTTTCGATTAGAATGATGTAATTGTATATCGTCGCCTTAGTACTATAACTTGATAACTCCAAAATTGACGTTTTTGAAATAACTAGTTAACAAGATGTATTTTATTTGCCTCCATATTGTGTAAAAACTTGATAGCTCACTTTAAACGGGTTAAGTATTTATTTATGATTGACGAAAGTTGATAAAACCAAAATTCCACTAATATTCAGTGCTAAAACTTGACAAGATAAGTTATCAAGCTATTATTTAATCGAAATAATGGTGAATACGACATACACTGAATGCTATAACTAGATAACTCGAGCTATCTAGTTTTAGTACGTGTTTCTCTGAAACCATTGAACTTACCACATAATTGCTATCTGTTTATTCGGTTCATTTTAATGCAAGAATTCGAGAATTGTTAGCAGATCTGGCAACCCTCATAACAGAGGGCTAATTTTCAATAAAATAATCGTTAAAATATCAGTTGTGTTAAAAAGTTCACTTATATGCGACTTAGCACAACATGCGACATTACCAAATGTTAACATTATGGTAGTGCTAAAAGTTGATAACTTTAATTTTTCATGTTTTTTTCCATATTGGAAAACAAATTTACACCATATTCCTAAATAGATCAGTTGCCAAAAAGTTAAGGAACAGTATTTTAGAGCCGCAGAGTGAATTCCGTATTTACCAATATTATGGTAGCAGCACAAATATCTTTAAAATCTTTAAACTCGTTTATCTCAAAACTACTAATTTCGAGTTATCAAGTTATAGTATTAAGGCGACGATATTTAGACATAGTTTCTAATTTCAAGAAACTTTTAATTATAGCATTTTTTGAAATTTTGTGGCGCGTTTTACTTCAAATTGAGCAAATATTATGAAAAAATCATTTAAAATAAAACTACAATTTTGTTTTGCATCAAATTAAAAATACATTTTCGATTTTCGCGCTACGTAATGTTCATATCAGACCTTTTGTAGCTGGAATATTGTATGCGCCACTAATTTTTACGGCGTTTAGCGGTTTTTTATTCTTGTAATTTATAAGTTGGCTGGATCTCGGTATAAGTTTGTCAAATATGACACAACATTACATTTTGAAAAGAGTGCTAAATAATTATCGTCATTTAAATTGCCATCAGTGAAACAAGGACCTATAATTTCATTTAAAACATTTTCTGACCAATTGCGTATACATATTCTATAATTGTAAAGATGAACTCATCAGATAACCAAACGTCTTGTAATTATATCATATTGTTATCTAACATTGCGATCATTTACTTACAAAATAATTTCTATCAAAATCGTTTTCTATAAGCTCCTGAGTTATTATTTTACAGAAATGCATTATATCTATCTGTCTTATTTGTCTAAACTCCAACTCAACTACATCCTACATCCAACTGGCGAAACGGTTTTTCTTTTTCTTCTCCTTCAGCTTTTTCCCATTATGAGTTCGCAGTTGTCGTCCTCGACGACACTCTATACTCCCAATCACCTTCACTGAGGTCTCTATCTATCATAGCATTTTTATGTACGTTTTCTATCTCCTAGCAGATCTTACTCTCCGTCTTCTTCCCGGCGGGTACCAGTTCAATATTCTTTTCAGCCAGCTGTGCTTGGCATTTTTTATATATGCCCGTACCACTGCAGGCTGTTTTTCAACCTTTTTTGTAATTGAGGATTCTACTTGCATTTTCTTCCATATTTCCTCTATTATCATCCTATCCTATCTGGTGATTTGTAGACATCTTCTCATAAAGTCGAATTAAACTGTACTTATTTTATTTCGTATTGTTCTCATTGGCCTGAAAGATCCTTTTTTGTATTCGTTGGATAGTGTATTGTTTCACATTACTTCCTAGAGTGCTTTCGTGGCTTGTTTTCATCGTGATATTTTCATTGCTATATATTTTATACAAGTACCGTCGGCATCTAAACATTCCGTATATGTATTTGGAACCTAGGTGTTTTCTATTGGTTCGTTGCAGCACGCGGTCATATTTTAACCAATAGGCGGCGAGGTCCCAAACTCATATACGGAATGTTATTAGCTTCCAAATTCATATACGGAATGTTAAATATTCGTACACCGAAAAAGATAAGTTTTTATTAGAGTCTGTTTAAAGGAGATTAATTTTAAAATACTTGTTACTGTATTATTAAATTAAAATAAAACAATTATAGTATTTGGAATGTTATTTGGTGCGAAATTCATATACGGTATGTTAAATATTCGTAGAACAAAAAGACGATTTTTATTAAAGCCAGTTAAAATGAGACTGGTTTTTAATATTATATTATATATTTTATATACATTTTACTATACATTTTATTATACATTTTTAATAGTATATTTAATGATGGTCATTATGAAGCGAGTATAAGGGATACGAAACGAGCCTCCTAGGGGCGAGTTTCGTATGGAGTACGAGCTTCATAATGATAATTAAATAGTTGTATACACGACTTTTTCTATGACCGTTCACAAAAAAAATATATTCAACTTTATTAATTTTGTAACGCAAACAAATTAAGTATTTTGTCAGTCTGACAGTTTGTTTACATATTGAGAACTGTCAAAGCGTATATATTTGACTCGCCATTGGTTACTGCGCGTGTGCCACCTTTATCGAGAATGTCATATCGCGATCCTATTGGTTAAAAATCTGTATCATATTGAAAATCTGTATCATAATGAAATTCATTATGATACAGGTAGTTACATCGTAATTGATATATTATAGTATGAGAATAGAAAAATTATTTTTAATGTATTATTAAAGATCCATAAGGAAAAAGGTTTTCCTGTAGTTGGCTGTATACCATATAATACAAAAAACGAATAAAGTCCTTTATAAAAGGTCTATATTTAAAATCCCTAAAAAGGGCTACATCACAGAACTAGTTTTCGATTGGTTGACCAATCGTCATCAGTGCTTTCCTAAAATGAATATAACCTTATAAAATGGTGCAAAGGTTTTATAAAATTTTGACTACGATTAAAAAAAGTTGTACGTTATACTCACGTGATCTTACATGCTAACCACCAAAATATTTGTAATTATGTAATATATGTAAATAAAATTTGTAATATTATATTTTGGTGGTTAGCATGGTAAGGACACGTGAGTAGGTATAACCTACGACTTTTTTTAAACGTAGTCAAAATTTTAAAACATTTGCATCATTTTATCAGGTTATATTCATTTTAGGAAAGCACTAATGATGACTGGTCAATAAAGCTAAAACTAGTTCTGTGATGTAGCCCTTTTTAGGGATTTTAAATATAGACTTTTTATAAAGGACTTTATTCGTTTTTTTGTGTTATATGGGATACAGCCAACTACAGGAAAACCTTTTTCCTTGTGGATCTTTAATAATACATTAACAATAATTTTTCTATTCTCATACTATAATATATCAATTATGATGTCACTACCTGTATCATAACGAACTTCATTATGATACATATTTTCATTAGGATACAGATTTTTAACCAATAGAATCGCGATAAAGGTGGCACACGCGCAGTAACCAATGCAATGGCGAATCAAATACATACTCTTTGACAGTTCTCAATATGTAAACAAACTGTCAGACTGACAAACTACTTAATTTGTTTGCGTTACAAAATTAATAAACTTGAATATATATTTTTTTGAATGATTATAGAAAAAATCGTATAAACAACTTGCATTTAATTATCATTATGAAGCTCGTACTCTATACGAAACTCGCCGCTAGGCGGCTCGTTTCGTATCTCTTATACTCGCTTCATAACGGCCATCATTAAATGCTCGTTGCATTAAAAACCAATCTCATTTTAATTGGCTTTAATAAAAATCGTCTTTATGTTTTACGAATATTTAAAATACCGTATATGAATTTCGCACCAAATAACATTCCAAATACTATAATTGTTTTATTTTTATTTAATAATGCAGTAACAAGTATTTTAAAATTAATCTCCTTTTAACAGACTCTAATAAAAACTTATCTTTTTCGGTGTACGAATATTTAACATTCCGTATATGAATTTGGAACCGAATAACATTCCGTATATGCGTTTGGGACCTCGCCGCCTATTGGTTAAAATATGACCGCGTGCTGCAACGAACCAATAGAAAACTTCTAGGTTCCAAATACATATACGGAATATTTAGATGCGTACCGTCTCGGCTTATCATTGAACCTAAATTCTTAAAAGTGTTACAGCTCTAAAAGTCTCTTCTAAACTTAAGTTCAAACCTGCAATCTCGAATAAAATATATAAGTATTCGGTATTATAGATATTTATCTTGAGTTCCCGTAGCTCATACTGTTCCTTTAATTTTATTGCCATATATTCCATGTCCTCCCTATTTTGTGCAAACATAACTTGGTTAACTGCGAAAAGTAGTAAATGTAATGGCGCGCCCGCATTAGTAAGAATTTGTGTAGAACAAACTGCTCGTCGCAGATATTTGCGTGCTCGAAATAAACTGTGCTAGTATGGACGTGTTCGTCGCATAAATCGGACGCAAGAATTTTCGACGCACACAACGCACACGCTCCATCGGTTATAGTTTTCGAGCAAAGATCAAATGATTTGAGCACCGCGTCCTCACTGGTAAAAATTTGCGACGCAAATTCTTGCGACGAACCATTAGTTCAATATGCACGAAAAATTTACCAATGCGGACGCGCCATAATATATTCTCTTGTACTGCTATGCCCATTGTTCCGCATTATTTATACCATATTTTCAAAGCCTGATCTAAGTATCTGTTAAAAAGTGTAAGAGATAGACCACATCTCTATTTATTGGAGGCTTTTTGTTTTGGAGGCGAAGAAATCAGGAGAAGAACAAAGGTGACTGACGTCATCGAAAGGATAGACAGGTTGAAGTGGAGATGGGCAGGACACATAGCCAGAATGACAGGTGGGCGATGGACAAATAGGTTATTAGAATGGAGGCCAAGAGAAGACAAGAAAAGCGTCGGTCCACCGCCTACAAGATGGACTGACGACTTAAGAAAGCTAAATAAAAACTGGGTGAGAGCGGCGCAGGATAGATGGGTTGGAAACGAGGGAAGGAGACCTATGTTCAGCAGTGGACTTTTGAGGCTTGATGATGATTTGTTGCGATGATTGTTTTGGTTATTTCATTACCTAACTCTGTGTTATACTCACCCATTTCTCTCTAATGTGCATCCTTCTCATTACTTCCCACAGTTGTTTACTTGGCACGCTATCATATGCTTTATATGAGTTGATAAAAGTCATATGTGTTTTAACATTTTTCTCTTTGTTCCTTTTCATCAATTGTCTCCTGATGAATATATTATGTAGACATGATCCGGCTTGTTCTTCGCCATAACGGTCCATCTGCTGTTCTATTTTTTCTTTTATATGGAAAATATTCTTGCTGTTGGAGGCATTACATTGATCCCTCCAGTGATTTGTTGACCTTTTGTCACATTTTTTGAAAATGGAAGACATGCATGATTGATTCTGCTCATCTAGAATCTCCCTCCCCTGCTTAAATTTTATTAAACAATGCTTGTATAAAGGATAGGTACGATCCTTGCGCCTCCATATTTCAGCAGTTCCAGTTTTCCGGTTTGTATATTTTTGGCTTATCTTTCCTTGCGATATAGGGGGCAAATTTGTTAATGATATTACTCTGGTCATTAAAAGCATTAAGGTTATAGTGTTTGCTAATGACCTTAAAATATTTTGAATAGTTAATGTCCTAGTTGATGCCTCTTTGTTACAAAAGGATCTCAAATGATTTAATATTAATATTAATGCAAACAAGTTTTAAAATTACTTTCGGCGGATCAAGGGAGTTTTTCAATTATTATTTTCAATATAAGCACTATTAGACCTGGATCCAGCGTACCAAAAAAAAGTTGATTAATAGCAAGCTGAAAATTTGTTAATAGCTTAACGGTGCCTTGATGTACCGGAACACTGAAACAGGAGAAGTTTTAATTGTGGAACAGTTTAAAAATTTAGAACGTCAGATTACGAAAACGTTTCATGTATTTTGTGTCCAATTGATTTGTTACCCTTTCATTAAACTCTTATGCAAAAAAAGGACTGCTATTATTAACCAACATGATTCCTGTCATTTGACATGTTCTTCATGTTCCACTGAATAAAATGCACAGTTGGTGATAAACTCCAGTCTGATTTTTGCATGAGAGTTTAATGAAATGGTAACAAATCAATTGGAAGTTCTGTCCGACAAAATATGTATATGGAACGTTTTCGTAGTCTGATATTCTAAATTTTTAACCTGTTCCACAATTAAAACTTCCCCTGTTCCAGCGTTCCCATACATCAAAGATTGTCCAAATAGACACCGGTAAGCTACTAACAAATTTTCAGCTTGCTATTAATCAACTTTTTTTTGGTATGCGGGATCCAGGTTTATATTATGTTTAAAAAAACGTAATAATATTAACGATTTGGGTACATTATACTTTAGTTTAGTTCGATCAGTTTTGGAATATGGTTGCCTCATTTGATCTCCGTCATATAATATCGTCACCTGAATGTAAGAACTAGGTAACTTGGATTTCAGTGTTTCGAGATAATGGCCAAAAACCATTTATTCATTTCTCTTCAGCGAGATATCTTGAACCATGACACTTATTATACATCAGTTTTAAAGGAAAATAATTTTATTTCTAGTCAACTCACTGATTTAAAGAAATATGTACAAAAATGTTGGTTTTTAATATAGAAAAAACAGAGTTATCCACTTATTACATTAACAAACTACTAAAATAATGTAAGTATAAAATAGGTAACTATATTTAATTTGTAATGAAAACTAGAAAATAATAGGAAAAATAAGGATGTTTTACAAATAAAAAGAAAACGGCCTTAAATATAATAATGAAATATTTTAATCTTCATTCTTGTCTGGTTCTTTTCTTCCGTGAGGTAAATTTGAATAAAAATTGAAGTATTCACTACTTAGGGCAGCAGGTTTCATAAAAAACAAAGCCATTAGGTCTTTATATTTAGCATCGGTAATTAGATCGCCTTGTGGATAACAACGTGGTAAAGCAACATTTCTCGGAAGCATACGCAAGGCTTTTCTCCTGCAATCCACTTCTCTAAAGACATCTTCTTTGAAGGATTCCTTATATCCATATTTATAAGGGTCGTCTTTGTTAAATTGAAACCAACAGATTTTTTGGAAAACAACCTGTTTATTGTCTGTGTCTGTTTTTCTCATAGTAAGCTGTGTATGGGCAAATGACTTCCAATCTCTAAAGCTTTCTGATTCAATGTTATGGACAATGTAAGGCTTGTCTCCTCTCTTCCTTGCACTTCGTGCTATTGTTCTCCAATCCCCTGGCCACAGTGCTTTGCCGACGCGTTTAAACTCTGTTTCAATAGCCGAGTACATTGAATCGCACTCCATTTCGCTATGACCAGGTGTCAGAAATTTAAGGTGAATAATTTTGACATTGTTTATCACTTGAACAGCGTGCATACACATTGCTACGATGTATTTGTTAAGATTTTGACCACCGCAACGGTCGCTAAAACATCTTACTTTTTCGATGGTATCTGGAAGTGATTGAAAGTACGAAAAAAGAAGGCTGGCAATCTCACAACTACCTCTTCCACCTTGACCCTCATGCCACATGAAACAATGACCCTGTTTTGTTGCTACGTTAAAAATAGTAAAATTGTAGGTGGCTAGTCTTCGTTTGTAGAATAAAGCGTTGTTAGTTGGATCTCTGGGAGAAATCAAAACCTGCTGTAAATCGAAATTGCAGCTTAGGATTTTATTACCACTTGCAGCTGTAATTTCTTTATCAATTTGTTTGGTGTTTTGACCATCGGTCTTATTATCCAGATGCTTCTTATATTCGCTTATCATCTCTTCGTCTGCATCGACTGTACTATTATAAGCTACACATACGCGACATTGATCTTTTCGCGATCTGTAAAAACCCAGATTAAAATTGTCTTTGAATATGTTTAGATAAGCAAATAGTTTTGCCTTTGGCTTTTGTGTTTCTTCACACCATTTACTGTACATACGATACATGTTTACAAGGTTTAATGAAGGATCCAAATATTTTCTCTCAGTGTTAGCTCTACAATAATGTGATGGTACACATGGAAAACTTTGCATATGTGCTTTGATTCCATCGGTTAAAACAGGATCTAAAATAAAGCTTTTTCCCTTTCCTCGACCATCACAGAGAGCTATATTTTGTTCCGATCTCTTCTGCATAGCTATGTCCACAACACCTTTATTAATTCCTAAAGTATTTAAAAACACCGATTTATATACCTTCTTTTTTTCTCCATTAATAGGCATTAAGTACTTAACTGAGAATTGCCATCTGGACTCTTCTTGCGTGGTCTTTGATTTTGTAACTGTCTTTTCCGTGTTTGCATGTATAAAATCTCGCTGACGTACGTAGTTCGCTAGTTTATAATAAGATAGAAAAATAGCAAGTTTTTAATCTTCGGATATCATAAAACATTTAAGCCTACACGATTCCCTGCAGGGAGGTTTCATTTGGACAGCCGGTTTAACTACTCCTTTAACTGAAACATATTCCTGACCTTCAAGTCTTCTTTGTTTCCGGATATTTTTTGGCCAACGGGTTGGCTGCCTTTTTTTTTTCGTCGAGGTTTATCGGTTTCTGTTGGTCGTTCTTCCATCCCTGTCAATTTTACATTGACAATTGATGTATCGGAGTCTGAACTGTTGCTAGGAATATACTATAATAATTCGTCTCCAGAAAAATCGGTTGTGTCAGAAATATTTGGAAATAAGTCTTTAGCCTCTGGTATCTTTGAGTTAGTGTTTGAACCTAAAAATATATCCAAATGAAAAATTTTTACAACCAGATCTACGTGTGAACAATTTATTTATTTTTGAGGTTATAGTAATCCACGTTTTAAAAATAAATTATCTTTAAGGTTGTTAAACACGATTTATTTTATTTTAAACTTAAAGTTTTGTCGTTTATTAAAAGCGTTGTGGGAAGAACAAATCTAGATTTACCTCACAAATAAATACATAACATCATTTCCATTTAACCCATTATACGTAAAAAATAACTCAAACTGCTCTTACCTTCCGCCTGAGGTTCAACTTCACGTGCTAACTGCACCATCTTTTCTCCTCTAGACATCATCTTTACTTATAATAAAACACAATTATTATGCCCTAACGTCGTAAACATGTGCTAAGTAAATATTCTGAATACACAAATTTGGAATGTTAAAACTAGGTAAGTCTAGATAGCCACTTCTTCCAAAACAGTCGGGTGATACGGAGGTTGCACAAACGAGCCACCTTTAGTTATCTACTTACAACATGCAAAGAAGGTCGCTTGATATTTATACCTACTTTTTACATTGTCCAGTAGATGGCTCTTACCTATTATATTAAGGTACCTACTTTTGGTACTGAAAACTACATAGTATTTGAAATAATATGGTATAGATATCTCAAAATCTAAAAATTTCGAGTAACCTAGTTCTTACATTCAGGTGACGATATATTATGATATCCTGGTACAATATCGAAAGAAATCAAAATAAATTTTTGATGGGATTTGCTTATAAAATTGCTTTTATTAGACAGCGATACACATATTATAATATATCATATTATTATGATGGCATACTTTCAATACTTCATATCTCGTAGATAAATCATAGATGGTTTAAAGCAGATTTGTGCTTCCTTATAGATGATATGGATAGATATCTTCAAATTACAGGTCTTAATGTTAATGCTAGAAGAACTCTTCTGAGAATCTTACCATTCTGTTTGATACTAGAAACTATATGGTAAAAATGGAACTCATTAACTTTAAGAATTTTAAAAACTGCAGATGAGCACAACAATGGTTAAACGTTGATTGATAAATATACAAGGTGTATTTATCAATCAACGGTTTAGAGTTATTTGAAATACCAACAAATTTAAGCAATCCGTTAAGGTTTTGAATTACCTATGTTCTTAATTTAGTTTAATTCTAATTATTTTGGTTCGTATTTTTTTAACGCACTTTCGCTTTGTACAGGATGACGTTATTCTTTTGTAAAACTGGTAGATCGGTGACTAAATATACAGACAGAATTTCTTTAATCAAACTAATAACCCCGTTTTAATGTTAATGTTTAAAACAATTATTATTTTATTTCGTTAATATTCCTTAAATAGTTGAAGATAGAAACAGGACATTGTATCTGAAATATTATGCCCGAAAAATTTTGAAGAATCCAATAGTTAGATGCTATACAGGACGTTAATTTAGAATAAAACAGTTAGTATCGGCCACTGTTACATGATACACTTTGTATAAAAAGGTTTTTCTGAAAAAAACTTCATAATAAAAAATACAAAAATAGACATGTTCGAGTGTTTTTTTTCTAATATACTTCACTTGGCTGATACACACTGTATACATTTTTTTGACTATTATACTATATATTATATTATAGTATACATATGTATATTATGTATATTATAATCACCATTAAAAAAGTGTATATTAAATTTTACAATATCATTCTCGCCCAGTAATTGCTATTTTGTTTATATATGTTTTTTTTTCTATTACGTACACATTTATTTTCATCTTTTTTTCTATTATCAGCAATTTGTTTTCGCTGGACATGTACAGTAGGAAAAATAAAATAATACTCATGAACGAACATATAAAACACGCTGTATTTTCCTGTCACCGTGTCACACAAAAAATTGGCCAGCGCAAGTACATGTAATAATTATTGTTACATGTACTTGCACTGGACAATTTTCTTTGTGACACGGTGATAGGAAAATACAGCGTGTTTTATATGTTGGTTCATGGGTATTCTTTCATTTTCCGACTGTACATACCCTCTAAACCTAAAGGTTTCCTAGTTTCTCTATCTTATACAATTGCTGTCCAGATTCTCGTTTTTTCTCTTTAGATCATATTTAGCCTATACGCTAGGTATTCGTCCTGGGTTCCTCTTTTAATTGATCTTTGTTCTATATATTTTTTTGTTCAACCGTAATCTTTTTAAATTGCCTGGATCTTCTTGTCACTATGATTACTAATATTCTACTACGATGTTAAAGACGAAAAATAGTGTTGTTCTGAAGCTATTTTCTTGTGGCATTTTTACAATTTTAACTATTTATAATGGGAAATAAGCCATAATATTATTAAAAAATTATTTTTATTAACGTTTCGACGCCCAAATCGGGTGCCGTTGTCCAAATACAAAATACTACTAACAGAAACAAAAATGTTGTTGCTTAGTAAAAAAATTCTTCTAATAATTTATTTAATTTGACTCATTTATATTTAACGAAAAATAGTAACTTTAAATTTTTTATTTATCCCAAACCTTTTCTTCTTCTAGTAGATTCTTCTTTTTTATTCTGATATTTATTTTTTTAAACACAATAATATACTGTAGTAGTTTTTGTCTGATTGTTGTCAAAAGTAGTGCAATAAAAAAATCAGAATAGGATATTTTTTCTACCCTTTATTTAATTTTAGTTATAGTACTTTCACACAGCTTGAGAATAATAGATTGATAATCGTTGAATTAAAAATTGATCTTATAAACTCCTTTAATTGTGAAAAGAAGAATAATCATGTACATATAATGGGAGTATGTAAATATTTATTCATTTGATTAAAACCTTTCTATTTGTAAATAGTAATTTCAAAAATAAAAATTTAAACCTTTATTTTGTCAATTATTTCAATTTTGGTTGGGTAATAAACATCATGTCAATATTTTTTATTTTTAAGTTACAATTAATATTATTGGGTCCTTTATTTTATAGTAATTTCCAGTCACTTCCAGTTGGTCAAGATGTCACCAACGTAGTAAACATTTTTTTATGTCAAATAAAAAAATTTATTTTTCAATTTGTGGTTTATTCCCGAGTGAGTTAATGGAAGAGTATCATTTTCTCCCATTGTTATAATAAAATTATTGACATAACATTTTATTTGTTTCAGAGTGCACATGAAAAATGGAGCAAACGCCCATCCAAAAATTCTACAAAAATACCAATGTTTTTATTACAGGCGGTACTGGTTTCATGGGAAAGATCCTTATAGAAAGATTACTTAGATCTACGCAGATCGAAACTCTCTACCTTCTTGTCAGAAATAAGAAGGGGAAGAATATTCATGTCCGAATTGATGAACTATTTGATGATGTAGTAAGTATTATAATTTAATCTAATATTAAAATATCTTGTCGATACAGAAATATCTTGGAAATAGATAATGATTTTAAGATCGGCAATCATTTTCACAATAAATTGTGAACATTTAATTATTCTAAAAACGTTTAAGTTTACTGATGATTTGACGTCGATCTAAAGCCCTGAATTCAACTTTCACCCATTGTTACATATCGAAAAAACTGCCGTTTATTGTGATGACACAAATCCGAATAACACTCTGAATCGGCATTGCATTGATCTTTGGATGGAATCTCAATAAACGTGGCATTCAACTTAAACACGGATTCCGGTTTCCTCATTAACACATGTTCATGCAAAATGGCGAATAAAGTTCAATTCAATTCATTTCATACAAGTTCAATTTACTATCCACCAAAATACAGAAACAAAAACCTTGCTAGTGTTTGCTATTTGTACGGCTTTCACCTGCAGCTGTCTAATCATTTGATTACCGATTTGACTTAGAACTGAAGCGGCGGATTTATGTTTTATCCTTCTTCTTCTTTTGGTTCTGTCCCTTTTAGTGGAAGATAGCGACTACACTGGCAAATCTGTCTCTGTCCAATGCGGCTCTAAACAAGGATGTTGAATCAAGGCCAGTCCAGTCTCTGATATTTATAAGCGATGAAATCTGGCGCCTATCGAAACACCGTTTTCCTTCAATCTTGCCCTGGATGATCAGTTGCGCGAGGCAGTACTTTTCGGTTTTCATTATGTATGTGTCCCAGGTAGCTAACTCATTATGTTTCATCCATTACCACACAATATACCCCAGGAAACGAAGCATTTAAAAATCGAAAAAAACGACTGATTCCATTTATTTCAATATTTTAAAAAAGAACACATTGTAGATGAAAATGTTTCATAGACGACTTTCTTGAAAATATGTACTTGCTTCTTAAAATGAGATTTTTTAAATTAAAAAATGGTTATAAACAAAAAAATAATTGCAAATTAAATCCAAAGCATTTCTTCAATTGTTTGTAATTATTAAAATAAACAATAAAAAAATTTAAAATCTAATTCCCAATATATATTTTTATATTATTTATTATAACTACGATGTGCAAAGATGGATCCGTTATTAAATTATCTTCGCCGTTTAAACCATTACAAAAAAAAAAAACAAAATGTACCATGTGAAAGGTTATCAAAAAACATCTTAAAAAAAGAAGTTTGTACGACTCATAGAACCGGAGATAATTTGTTTTAGTTAACAGCACAATATTGTTTTAAGCAGGTGGCTTTTGTCAAAAAAGGTCAATGCAAACTATGTGCAATTGTTCGATCTTGATGCAGTGTGCCATTTTTCATTATTAGGGGAGTGAATATAGATTTTCACTTCGGAAAAAATCAAACAAGATAGAACTTTTTGTAATTTCATTAAGACATGTTTAATAAACAACATATCAAAAAGTTCTACTCGAGAAGTGGGTGCTTCATTTTTTATTAAACAAATGAACTGCGAAAATAGATGTTTTTTTAAATAACTCCGAAAATATAAATTTCTGAAAAAGAATTACATAGCCATTAAAAAATTCAGAAAATTTTACATAAAAAACCCTATATAAAGATTTTTCTAAAATAAACTCTGTAGCTTCTGTATTTTTTTATTTATAACGCTAAAGTCAACCTTCTCACAAACATTGGCGCTGGCGCACTGTTAACTAGAGTAGGTACGGCGAAGTGCACGGTTGAGTTATTTTAATGTAATTCTTTAACATCGTAAAATGAAATTTTACAGATTGAACATGAAAGAAGAATAATTAATCTATTTTAGGGTTATAATAAAAAGAAACAAAATTTATGGGCATAAGTACGGTGTGAGCGGAAAGTGAGACTTACATGAATTTTGTTTAAAAATGATTTAAAAATGTCTAACTAATACAATTTTTCTTATAAAACTCTAAATTTTGCACAACTTACCTTTCAATAACCTTGCTAAACGATGTTTCATTCAAAAAAAAAAAAATCTAAAAAATTTAATTCAAATGATACTACAACTCAAAAAATGTAATTTTTGAAAACTTCATAGTTTTACAGAACTAACACCACTTTAAGAGGGTTTACTCAATTTTCAACAGATCTACTACAGTAACTACAGTGTTATAGGTGTTATTTTAAAGCTCAGGATGTAGTCTTTAAAATCCAATAAATTATTTTACTTTATAAACGAAATAAACTATTTCTTTTTGAGAAACTTTTTTGAGAAAAATAACTTTTTTATTATCAGTCTTACGAAAAAAAGTTATTTTTTATAAAATACTCTGCATCGTATATAATCTAATATGCAACCATCAAATATAAAATTTTATTAATTCTATACGAGGTGTGTTAAAAAATATGAATTTCACTCAAGAGTAAAGTACCTTTATATTTCATAATATCGAACATGTTTATAAAGAAAAGTTGTTTAAAATTAAAAAATATGTTTCAGTGTTATTAAAACATTGTGAATTAAACATTCTAATTAAAACATTGTGAATAATAAAGGCACTTGGCTCTTAAGAAAAAATTCATATTTTTTACATACCTCGTATAAAACTGAAAAAGTTTGATATCTGATGGTTGTATCATAGATTTTAGACCAGGTAGAGCATTTTATGAATAATACGTCCCGAATAAAGAACGAAATAAAGTGTCCCGAATAAAGTACGTGCCTCCTAGCGGCGGGGTACGGGCAACAATACATTGGCTTATAGGGCAGTCCTTACAGTAGGGATCCTGGCCTATACAGAAAAATGCAGGCGGGTGTGGGGTAATACTGCACTTTGGCTGCATTGGTGGTGTATTGACTAAACGTGAAGGGCAGGGTATGGTACTGATAGAAAAGGCATTCAGGCATCAAATATCCAAACAAAACCTTTTCAGGCCATAATAATGAAAATACCTTCTCCAATGATATAAAAAAAAACTTATACTGAAATGATGGCATCTCCTGAGGTAAAATGTGCTGGAAGTAAAATGAGCCTCCGTTCGGATTTTCGGGTGAGGACTATCTCAGGGCAAACACCATTGCAGGTTAGAAATTTTCTAACCTGATTTTAAATCAGGATAAGGTCGTGGAATCTTGGTAGTCTAACAGGTAAGAGTCTGGAGTTAGTGGATGCGCTCAAACGAAGAAGAGTTCAAATTGCTTGCATTCAAGAAACTAAATAGAAAGGACAAAGGGCAAAAGAACTAGGTGAAGGTTACAAATTTTGGTATGAAGGGAGTAGTAACACTAGAAATGGAGTTGGTATAATTGCTGATAGTGAAATAAAAGATAACGTTGTGGAAGTTATTAGAACGAGTGATAGAATGGTGTCAGTGAAATTTGTAATTGATAAAGAGGTAGTGAATGTTGTGTGTGTGTGTATGCTCCTCAAACAGGTCTGGGTGGGAATGAAAGAAGAGCTTTCTGTGACCAATTAGGAGACGTCCTGAGTGATATTCCGTCAGAGGAGAAAGTTATAATAGGAGGTGATTTAAATGCACATGTGGGCCAAGCCAAGGCAGGATACGAAGCAATATATGGGGTATTAGGCTTTGGAACTACAAATGAAGCTGGAGTTGATATGCTTGAATTAGCAACAGCACTAGATATGGCGATTGTTAACACATTCTTTAAAAAGAGAGAAACTCAACTTATTACGTACAAAAGTGGACAACATCAATCCCAAATAGACTATTTCATGATAAGGAAAGAAGACATACGTGAATGCAAGGACTGCAAGGTAATAGTTAGTGAGACAGTAAGCCAACATCATAAGTTGCTTGTTCTGGACATCGAAGTAAAAAGTGAAACTAAACCAAAATATCGGAGGGGACCACAAAAAATCAAGTGGTGGATGCTAAAAGATGAGAAAAAAGGTCTGTTCAGGGAAAGAATAGTAGAGAAAATATGTTGGAACATGAAAGGAAGCCCTACTACAATTTGGAGAAAAATGGCCAGTGGTATTAGAGAGACTGCTATTGAAATATTGGGTAAAACGCCAGGAAAAAAATTTTGAGGATAAAGAGACTTGGTGGTGGTCAAACGAAGTTCAAGGAAAAATAAAAGAGAAGGGAAAATTATATAAAAAGTGGCAAGAAACCAGATCCAACACAGATCTTCAAAACTATAATTTGGTCGCGAAAAAGGAAACGAAAGTAGCAGTAGCAAAAGCTAAAGCAGAAGCGTATTCAAACCTATACGATCAACTTGATACCAGGGAAGGCGAAACGAAGATATATAAAATAGCCAAACAGAGAGCAAAGAAATCAAAAGATTTTAATCAGATTAGATGTATCCGAGATGAAAATAATAAAATATTAGTTCACGAAAAGGATGTCAAAAAGAGATGGAGAAAGTACTTTGACAGCTTATTAAATGAAGAATTTGACAGAGAGCCTGTGGAGTCAACGGAGACAGTAGCAGCAATGGTCACCAAAATAACAAACCAGGAAGTGGCTCAAGCGATTCAAAAAATAAAGAAAGGAAAAGCGGTAGGACCAGATGATATTCCTGGGGAAGTATGGAAAGCATTGGGAGAGACAGGAACAAGGTGGCTAGCAGGTTTATTTAATAGAATTATGGAAGTTGGACAAATGCCAGACGAATGGAGAAGCAGTATACTAGTACCTGTCTACAAAAACAAGGGAGATCTACAACAGGGCTATAAAACTACTTAGCCACACCATGAAAATATGGGAGAGAGTAATTGATAGACGGATACGTGAAGAGACCGACATATCCGAGAATCAATTTGGCTTTATACAGAGCAGATCAACAACAGACGCAATTTTCATTATAACGCAGTTGATGGAAAAATACAGAAGTAAAGAAACAAACGCTCATATGGTATTCATTGATCTTGAGAAAGTATATGATAGAGTTCCTCGAGAGATTCTGTGGTGAGCACTCAATGAGAAAGGAGTCCCTGGTGCATATGTAAAGATTGTGAGGGATATGTATGAGGGAGTAACGACTAGTGTTAGGACGGGTGTGGGAGAGACTGATAAATTTCATGTGAAAGTAGGATTGCACCAAGGCTCGGTGCTTAGTCCGTATTTATTCTCATTAGTTTTGGTCCAGATAACAGCGAAACTACAGGGCAACATTCCATGGTGCTTAATGTATGCTGATGATGTCGGGTTAGTAGGAAATAGTGAAAGAGACTTAGAACAAAAACTGGAACAGTGGACACGAGATCTGGAGGAAAAAGGTTTAAAACTTAGTAGGACAAAGACAGAGTATTTGGAATGTTCATTTAAATGGTACCTTTGGATGGTGAACTGATTGTAAAAAGCAATAGTTTTAAGTACCTGGGATCGATATTACAGAGTAATGGAGAAATAGATGGAGATGCATGCAGTAGAATTAGGGCTGGATGGATGAAGTGGAAGGAAGCGAGTGGTGTGTTGTGTGACAGAAAAGTTCCAATGAAGCTGAAAGGAAAATTCTATAAAACAGCCATAAGACCGGCTCTGATGTACGGAACTGAATGTTGGGCAGTGAAAAAGAAAGAGGAACAACGAATGCATGTGGCGGAGATGAGAATGCTTAGATGGATGAGTGCAGTGACAAGAAAGGATAATATTAAAAATGAGTATATTAGGAGAAGTCTAGGTGTGGCACCAATTGATGCCAAAATGAGAGAGCATAGGTTGAGATCGTTTGGTCATGTTCAACGTCGAGACGTTAATCATTCAATACGAAGAGTAGCTGAAGTGCAGATTTCTGGAAGGAGTAGGAGAGTAAGACCAAAGAAGACGTGGGGGGAGACGATTAGGCAGGACATGTTGGTAAAGGGGATTAATATTTATATGACCCAGGATAGAATAGTGTGGAGAAATGCAATTAGGGAAGCCGACCCAGCATAGGGATAAGGCAAAGAGAA
This sequence comes from Diabrotica virgifera virgifera, assembly GCF_917563875.1. Taxonomy (NCBI): domain Eukaryota; kingdom Metazoa; phylum Arthropoda; class Insecta; order Coleoptera; family Chrysomelidae; genus Diabrotica; species Diabrotica virgifera. The sequence goes on from NC_065445.1 coordinate 166,190,680, forward strand.
TGATGATGAACTTTTTTCCTAAAATTGATAATAAAATAGTTATTATAATTGTAATAAAATGATGGTGGGTATCCGTAATTTGAGAAAAAATTTAAATTTTTTTACCATTAGAATAATGTGATTGTATATTAAAACATAGTTTTAATTTCAAACAACTTTTCATACTAGCATTTTTTGATTTTCAGGAATAAAAAGTACTGTACTCTTTAAAAAAGTTGATGTTTTTGACATAACTCGTACAAAATTGATAAAATTTGATATCTAGTGGTTGAGTTTTAGATTTTTAACTATCCAGAGTATTTTATGAAGAATTACTTTTTTTCGTAAAATTGATAATGAAAAAGTTTTCCATGTGGTTCCTAGCTACGCAAACATACTGTATAAGAGCTTCTGTAAAAGAATTTTCAAATTTTATGCCATATTCGGATTCAGCATAACCAAAAACAAAATAGAAACGTATTTGATCAAAGTAAAATGATGAATTCAACGATATTTTTAAAATTATTTATACAAAACAATTATTATTGTTTAAACAATTAGCGGCCAAATCTGTGAGTAGAACTTTTTACTACAACATGTATATAAACTAACAAAAAAAGTTTTAGAAAAATATAAGCTTGTTTGAATTATTCCCAAACAATGCCTGTTTTTGTTCTAATTGCACTCCCCTATATACAGGGTGTCTGCGTAACTTGGAACCATATGGGAAACTTTTTTAATATCAATTTTACGAAAAAAAGTTATTCTTTATAAAGTGCTCTGCATAGTCTAAAACCTAAGATGCAATCATCAGATATCAAATTTTGTCAACAGTATACGAGGTATGTCAAAAAATATGAACTTCGCCCAAGAGCAAACTACCTTTATATTTCAAAATATCAAAAAATTTTATTATGAAAAGTTATTTGTAATTAAAAACCATATTCAAATATGCAATAACAGCCTTCTACTCAAAAAAATTACGAAATTTTACTAAATTACCGATTCCGAACATAATTTTTATTTATTAGACATGTAATAACTCTTTTATTAATAATTTTAGGAAAAAAGTTATTCTTCATAAAAATCTGTGCATGGTCTAAACTTCAAGATAACCATCAGTTATCCAAGTTTGTTAATTGTATACGAGGTGTGTCAAATAATATGAATTTAGGAAGAATTCTTTCTAAATTTACATTATTTGACACACCTAGTATAAAATTAACAAACTTGGATAACTGATGGTTGCATCTTGAGGTTTAGACCATGCACAGATTTTTATGAAGAATAACTTTTTTTTCCCTAAAATTATTAATAAAAGAGTTATTACGTCTTATAAATAAAAATGATGTTCAGAATCGGTAATTTAGGAAAATTTCAGAATTTTTTTTTCAAGTAGAAGGCTGTTATTGCATATTTAAATATGGTTTTTAATTACAAATAACTTTTCATAATAAAATTTTTTGATATTTTGAAATATAAAGGTAGTTTGCTCTTGAGCGAAATTCATATTTTTTGACATACCTCGTATACTGTTGACAAAATTTGATATCTGATGATTGCATCTTAGGTTTTAGACTATGCAGAGCACTTTATAAAGAATGACTTTTTTTCGTAAAATTGATATTAAAAAAGTTTCCCATATGGTTCCAAGTTACGCACACCCTGTATAGGAGACAAGGTGTTTAAATTCTCCTACTCGTCGCAATTTTTTCCAAGTAATTCCATGTCCCCAACCATTCTTCTTTAACCCAACTGTATATTATACTCTGTTTTTGACCTGCTAACCTCCTGACTCTTCAATAGCCCTCCTCCAACCTTCCAACTTTCCTCACCAAAGAGCATTGAACAAGGAGCCTCCTTCCTTAACTTCTCTGTTAATATTGGAAGAAATTGTTCTTCTTATACATAATATCACTTTTTCCAATTTGTCGGTGGATGATGTTTTGCAGAAATTACTATCTATATCACTCCATTACATGCCTAAGGTATTGTAGTTTTTAAATTTGTGATGGTTAATAGTAATAATTATTTTTCTTTGTATATTTTTCTATTTTGTAAATTTGATATTTTATCCATCCTTAATATTTTTAGTATTCATATACAATATATTACAGTGGCAAAACTAGGAGGTTTTGGGGGTTATAACCCCCCATAGCCGTAACCAGGGGGGTTTGGGGATTGTAACCCCCATTTGGTTGTACTTTGAGCTCTATTCGTTTAACACCATTACTATTCCATACCCCCAGAGACCATCCAGTAGTTGCAACCCCCCCCCTTAGAATCATCCTGGTTACACCTCTGAATCCCCCCCATTTGGATCTACTTTGAGCTTAAGTTGGTTGTATTCCATACCCTTAGAAACCCTCCAGTAGTTGTAACCCTCCTTAGGACCATGCTGGTTACGTCGTTAATATATGATTACATTATGTAACATTTAACTATACTTTTAGATCTAGACTTAACAAACTCCCAGTTTGTTAATATTTCCTTTATAGTGGTGCTTCTTTCGATCTTAACTTTTATTGCCATTTCTTTTACCAGACCACGTCATTTATTTCTTGATACGATCAAAAATTTAGTTCTCTGGTTTAGAATGTTTAGAATTAGGATACATTCTTAATTAAGTGTTACATTTTTGCTTAGTAATCTTCGTAAATCGTTAAAATAAAACTATACTACAGTATAGTTTCTCTATAACGAACACTAGCTCTTCTTCTTCTTCATGTACCATGTCCTTTCAGAACGTTGGTTACCATCATAGCTATCTTAATTTTATTCACTGCCACCCTAAATAGCATGCTTGTATCAACACCATACCAATCTCACATGTTCTTTAATCATGAGGTTCTTCTTCGTCCTGGACTGCGCTTGCCTGTAACACTAGCTCAGTAATATAAAATAAAATCAAAATGTAATTCCGTACAGGTTGGAATAAATGTTTATCAAACTTTGGGTTAAAACAAAAGATATTTCCAAAAAAGTATATGATTTATATGAGGACTCGTATCATTGTTTAAATCTTTAGATAATTAAAAATCGATAATTTTACACAATTTTTACATTTTTAAATGCTGCGGTGATTCATGTTTTTATTAAGGTTTTTACGATTTTTTTGCAAAGATGAAGAAATAATCTTTCATATAAGACTTGCGAATTAAATTTGACATTAAATTTAGTTAAATAATTGTAAATCAAGATTGAAAAATAAAATTACAAAAAAATTTTACTTGCATTATAAATAAGCACTACAAAATATTTTGTTTTAAAAAGTTGATCTGTGGTACCAGTATAAAGCAAAAAAAATTGGTTAAAAAATATTTATTAGGTGTTATGAGATATATAATTTGTTTTTTAAAAATTACCATTTTTTCAATTGCAAAAACCCGGTTGCCGATAGAATATAATTTTTTAAGGTCACATTTTTTTGGCTTTTATGTATATTTTCCATGCATGCATTGACAAATCAAAATTTCAATTAAACTACCCTCCAATATGACGTTTGAAAAGTGTTGTAATTTGTTTGAAATTTGTTTTTTAATAACATCACTGGAATTAAAAATTTTGAAATGCTGTTTCAATATTCGTGTTTCCAGTAATTTTTGACACATTTACAAAAGAAAAAAAACTTTCTAGAACCACTTTTTAAGGACCATTATCAACGGAGATCTTGTAAAATACGGCTCCACCAATTTTCAGGCAATTAGTTTTTATTTAATGTCGCTATGAAAATCATTTTATTTTTCAAAATATTCTACAATTTCTACTATATGTATAAATGTCATTGTTAAGTACTAGGGTTAATAGATGTACTCACGCACTTTTAAATGTTAATATTAATAAATATACAAATTATGAATTTTTAAATTTGGAAAAGCTCTCTCGGCAAAAAATGGCCCTAAAAAATCTTTTTCTTTTGTAAATGTGTGAAAAATTACCCGGATACGCATATTTAAACAGCCTTTCAATACTTTTAATTTCGACGATGTTATTAAAAAAAAAATAAAACAAATTACAAAAATTTTCAAACGCCATTTTGGAGGTTACTTTAACTGAAATTTTGATTTCTCAATGAGAAAATCGAAAATATACCTACATAAAAGCAAAACAAACGATACCTTAAAAATTGCATACTCTATCAGCAATAACAGCGTTTTTGAAATTGAAAAAATGGTAGGTAATATTTAATAAAAAAATTAAATATCTCGTAAACTACTGGATATTTTTCAACCAATTTTTTTTACTTTATATTGGTACCACCACCGGCACAACCACAACGCAACTTTTTCTGCAAAATAAAATATTTTATAGTGCTTATTTATAATGCAAATAAAAATTTTTTTGCAAATTTGTTTTGCAATCTTGATTTACAATTGTTTAAATAAATTAATGGTCAAATTTAATTTAGTGTCTTGTAAAAAAATTCTCCATAAAAACATGAATCATGGAAGCAGTTAAAAAAGTAAATTTTGTGAAAAAATTGCCCATTTTTTATTATTAAAACAAAAATATCCCCTCATATGAAACATATAGTTTCTTGAAAATATCTTTTGTTTTGACCTGAAGTTTGATAAAATTCCAATCTGTACGGAATTACATTTTGATTTACATGTAGTGTAATTTTACTTGATCGGGCTACACGGTTTATTAGGAGGTTTCGCTTATAACGAGGTATATTAGGTGTTCCATGAAATTCCTATTGAATTATATGGTAGGGGAGCCCAAGCGGGGATTTTTGCAGTTACTCGAGCGCGTCAGATTATTACATGGGGAAAAACTTTGTACCCTGAAAATTTACCTCTACCATATATTGGCTCTTAATGCAGGGGAGTTCGTTAAGGGGGGGGGCCGAAAAAAATCTATCCTTAGAAAAACTCGAAATCGTCAGATTAAGATAAGGTAAGTTAAGTACATGCAAAACTGTATATTTAAAAAATCTGACGATTTGAGCGGGGCGTAAGGAAATGGGTGAGTTCCAAAGAGTTTCACAAGAAAATAGCGAATATTTCGAGAAATGAATGACAGATAAAAAAACTAAAAAAATACGTACTCAATATTTTTCAAAAATTTATCGAGTGATACCAAACACGACTTCGCACGGAGAGGAGTGGGGATAAATTTAATATTTTAAATACGAATCCGCGATATTTCGCGAAATTAAACATCAGATCGAAAAACTGAAAAAAACACTTATTTAATATTTTTGAAAAATCTATCGAATGGCGGCAAACACGACCTCCCCCCACGGAGGTGGGGTGGGGGGTTTTTTTAAAATCTTAAATGGGAGTTCCCATTTTTATTGCAGATTTGGATTCCTTACGTAAAAATAAGATACTTTTATTCGAGACATTTTTTCGAATTATGGATAGATGGCTCTATAATCTTACAAATCGATTGTTGGCAATGGAAAATTAAATTAAAAATGAAAAGTCCCCACTAACATGGAAAACTTAACTTAACTTTTTTTGGTTTTAGGACCTACTCTTCAGAACCCAATAGGTCTCCAAAGCGCTCGAGTGACTGCACATTTAGCATACTTTGCTCCCCCACCATAACACCTCTATAACGATGCATGTTTGTTTATAACGAATCATGTTTGGTTATAACGAGGCATGTTTGGTTATAACGGAGGAAAATGAGATCGAAGAACATGTTACTTTACCTGTTTTTGGAGCGGTGATAGCTATAAAGAAATACCCCAGCTGCCGGTATACAGAAATGCCTAAAATATGTGTACTTATCGAGGCCAATGATGTAATAACTCCATCGCCTCTCAATTTTGTCCTATTTATCCACCGACTTTTTTTTTCAAAAGTGCCATTCAAACAATATTTAACATCTTTATTGCTCGGAATGTCTTCACTAGAAGAAGTTAATTTTTTTCGAAAACTACATATTCATTTTGTGTGCACAATATTATTGTTGTCTAATACAATGAGATCGGCTTATAACGAGGTAATTAGTCTGCCACTTCAGTTCTCGTTATAGAGAGAGTCTTCTGTATTATATACATACTAATTAAATTATTATACTAATAGAATTATACTTAAACTATATAAAATTAATTTTCATCGGTCCACATCATTAACGAATTTATTTTTGTAAAAAATATGTAATACTACTTGTTCGTGCATTGTCAGAACTGGCTTATAATGATTCATGTGACCCGAGCAAAAAGATTGAACGATTTTTTGTGGAATTGGAGCAATGATGTATACGAATTCTTCCAAAAGTATCACGACCGTTATCTACCAAAAGGAAGAGTCGCTCAAGTTGTTGCACTCTGTGCACCTTTTGTTTTGATGCACGTTTTGGGTGCAGTGGCCCTATACAGGGTGATTTAACATTTTAAAAGTAATACAATAGCCTTAACATCCGCCTTATTTACAATCTACAATCAACTGTATTTTAATTAGGTGCATTGCGTAAATTAAAAATGGCACTTATAAGAAATTGGCAAATGATACTCATTTAAAATAGTTTCTAATAGTTATACATTTATACATACTTATAGTCTAAGAGCTTGTGAACCCTCCGACTAACGGTAGTCCTGTAAGGCTAGAAATTTGTCTAGTGATAATTCATAGCACACCAAGGCTAAAAACCATGACCTGGCTGGCATCAGCGGTGCACGTGTATCTACCAGGTGAATCGAAAAGTGCATGGTTTAGGGGTAAAATAAACTTTCTCCTGTAAGGTTTAAATTTAAGTATGTGTTTGAGTAAGTCATCTAGAAGAAATGTGTACAATGACAGGCGATCCTGAAGAGCATAAGACCTTGCCAGGGGAGGGGAAAGATTAGGGGCTTTTCCTAAAATTATTTTTTTTTGCATCAAACAATTTTTTTTAGGTTTTTTGAATCATTCCAAATAGAAAAGGTCTTTAGTGATTTTTCTCTTAAGTTAATAGTTTTTGTTATATAAGCGATTGAACATTTTGAAAATTGCGAAATCGACCATTTTTAACCCTAAATCGGACATTTATCTAAAAATTTCAATGTTGCCAAGGTACGCAGATATTATTTAAACATTGATTGATGAAATACCGGAGAGTTTTTTGCAATAAAATATCGAAAACCCCTTTGTTTTTTTAATTGCTAATCAACCGGGCGCGACACTGTAGTGTGAGGACGTTTGAGTTTGCATAAATTCATTATCTCGAGAATGGGCAAATTTCAAGAGAAATCCTCAGATAGGTCGATTTTTATTTTTGAATTAGGACTTTTTGGCATATATATAATACTAGTGACGTCATCTATCTGGGCGTGATGATGTAATCGATAATTTTTTAAATAAGAGTAGGGGTTGTGTGATAGCTCATTTGAAAGGTTATTTAATTCTCTATTCAGTAATATAAACATTAACATAATTACTAAAAGGGAAGTTCCCTAGGTTGGCTGTATACCATATAGTTAAAAAAAAAACTCTAACAAGAAGTAAAACCACTTCTATGTAAATTGGTATATTTATTAAAACTTAAAAATCCCAATGGATTGAGTAAAATATGTCCAATTCAGAACGTTTTCAAACCTATCGGTCCATCATCAGTGAATCTACAATAAAATAAGTAATCCCACTATTAGAATTGAAAGATGGTTGAAATTTTTTTAAAAAGTTAAAAAAGTGTGGTTTGATTACTTACGTGTATACTTGCTAAATCCATGCTTATCCATTCTACTTCTAATCACCCTTTATCATATAAACTCTCTGCCTTTCGCAGTTTTATACATAGATTAAACTCTATTCCTTTATCCATAACTGAATTCAACAAAGAGTTGAACATTATCAAACAGATTGCAGTCAACAATGGTTATGACCCAGACATCATCAATAAACTTCAACAAAAAAGAGAACTCAAGTTACTAAAACAATCCGCTTTCTCTACATCACCCCCCAACTACTCCCATCTATGCCTCCTTACCATTCAATAACTCCAAATTATCTGAAAGAGTCAAACATATCGTTTCCAATTCTTGTGACAATATAAAAATCTCTTTCAAAGTTAATAATACTCTCAGCAAAAGTTTAACTAATACCAAAGATCCTATCCATTATATGAACCGGAGTGGAGTATACAGACTCTCTTGTTCAGATTGTGATGCCACCTACATCGGCAGAACTTACAGATCCCTTTCTACCCGATCTGCAGAACACAGCAAGAGAGATACCACTTCAGCCTTTTCACACCATTTAAAAGTCAATAAACATGAACTTAAGATTCCTGAAGGTGTCCAGTTGATACACAATATTCAACAAAAAAATACACTCCGTTTAAACTTATACGAAGATTTGGAGATTGTCAAGGACCTGAAGAAGAGTCCCAACTGTGTCAATAGACAAACATCCCTTAACCGCAATTATTCTCATAATTCCTATTATTTTCAACTTCCTCTTTTTATCCTATTCTTTTTCTTTTAACTTACTCTCCCTCCTTTTTCAAATTGTCCTTTTTCCTTCACTGCTTCCAAACTCCTTTACCCAACTAACATTATTAACTACTGAACCCTATTAACCATCACCTCAATAATTCACCCTACTATCTTTTCACTTCTTTTTCATTTCATTACTTCATTCAGTTTAAATTCCACACCCCATCTTTTCTTTATCCCTCTCTTTCCCTTAAAATTCTTGTCTTTATACCTTAAACCACAGCCCTCTACTTTTTGTCTTTGACTTTTTCCAAGTAATTTTTACCTCTCCAACTAACATCCCATCACTTAATTTCAGTTCTCACATTCAGATCCATTATCATTACAATTAAATTATATCAATATTCTTTTTTCTTACTTTGGTTTTATTTTATTCAGTACACTTTCAGTATTAATTTCATTTTAATTTCGTTCTTGTATCAACTGGACTCAGCTATAATCATACACTTCTTTATCTTTAACTTCACATACCCTCACTTTGTCACAAGAATTCTCTCAAAACTTTTTAAAATAAAATAAAAAATAAAACATCTCATAATAATTACAATCCTTTTCATTTACACATTACACACTTTTAAGTATTTGACTGTATCCTAACTCAAATCCATTATTTACAAACATTTACATTTATTTTTTTAAATAACAATATTTTCCTTTTACATATACAACCAACAATACAATATAGACTTGATTAACTTGACCCATCATTAACACCATCATCTGTTTTATCTTTTTATCATTATTGACAGCAGCTTAACTTTCTTTCTATCAATTTGATCAATCTAATGTTATAGTATACAGTCAACATAAATAATCTTATATTCTAAATTAATTTTGTATATCACAATTTTCTTTTCAAAAATCGATAGATTTAAAAATGTTAGACATTTTCAGATATTAAAATCTTTATCATTTGTTGTGGGTCATGACCTTTTGGTTAATAAACATTGAAAATCGACTACCTTTTTTTCTACTGTCAATGTCACTTCAAACATTTCCTTACACACTTTTGACACTTTATAGTCAAATTTGGCCTAAGATGGTTGATTGAGTTTTTGGTAGGGTTTCACCATGTTCCCGTAGGTTATATCCGTTAACATCGGCTTTTAGCCTGTTTAATATTATTTTTCAATAATGTAAATCGAATTTTAAATTCAACCATTGTTTGGTTCTGGGGTGATTTATACAGGGTGTACAAAAAAATTTCGTCTATTTGAAAAATTTAATCAAAGTTGATGTAATAAAAAAAATTTTTTTGTACACCCTGTATAAATAATTATATTAATATTTATATTAGTGAATAGATAATTAAATAACCTTTCAAATGAGCTGTCACACAACCCCTACTCTCATTTAAAAAAAAATCAACGATTACGTCATCACGCTCAGATGGATGACGTCACTAGTATTATATATATGCCAAAAAGTCCTAATTTAAAATTAAAACCGACCTGTCTGAGGATTTCTCTTAAAATTTGCCCATTCTCGAGATAATGAATTTATGCCAACTCAAACGTCCTCACTTATACTACAGTGTCGCGCCCGCTTGATTAGCAATTAAAAAACAAAGGGGTTTCCGATATTGTATTGCAAAAAACTCTTTGGGATTTCATCAATCAATGTTTAAAGAATATCTAGCTACCTTGGCAACTTTGAAATTTTTAGATAAATCTCCGATTTAGGGTTAAAAATGTCCGATTTCGAGATTTTCAAATTTTTTTTCAATCGCTTATATAACAAAAACTATTAACTTAAGAGAAAAATCACTAAAGACCTTTTCTGTTTGGAATAATTCAAAAAACCTAAAAAAAATTTTCGATGCAAAAAAAATAATTTTAGGAAAAACCCCTAATCTTTCCCCTCGCCTGGCAAGGTCTTATGCTCTTCAGAATCGCCTGTCATTGTACACATTTCTTCTAAATGACTTACTCAAACACATACTTAAATTTAAACCTTACGGGAGAAAGTTTATTTTACCCCTAAACTATGCACTTTTCGATTCACCTGGTAGATACACGTGCACCGCTGATGCCTGCCAGGTCATGGTTTTTAGCCTTGGTGTGCTATAAATTATCACTAGACAAATTGCTAGCCTTACAGGACGACCGTTAGTCGAAGGGTTCACTAGCTCTTAGACTATTATGTAGCGAGTGTACAGTTAAAATAAAGGTATCGGTTCGGATTTATATGACTAATATGACTATAGTTATTTACAAGTTATAGGTCTGGATCCCGCGTATGAAAAAAAAGTTGATTAATAGCAAGCTAAAAATTTGTTAATAGCTTAAGGGTGTCTAGTCGGATAAACTTTGATATATAAGAAAACTGGAACAGGGGCAGTTTTAATTGTGGAACAGGTTAAAATTTTGGAACGGTCAGACCACGAAAACGGCACATTTATTTTGTCCGACAGAATAGACTTAAACTCTCCGAACGGAGATTAATCTCTCATGCAAAAATCAGACTGCTATTTATCACCTGTCATAATTCCTGTCATTTCACATTTTCTACATGTTCCACTCATTAAAACGCCCATTTGGTGATAAATAGCAGTCTGATTTTTGCATGAGAGTTTAATCTCTCTTGAGAGAGTTTAAGTCTGTTCTGTCGGACAAAATACATGTGCCGTTTTCGTGGTCTGACCGTTCCAAATTTTTAACTTGTTCCACAATTAAAACTTCCCCTGTTCCAGTGTTCCCATATATCAAAGTTTGTCCGACTAGACACCCTTAAGCTATTAACAAATTTTCAGCTTGCTATTAATCAACTTTTTTTTCATACGCGGGATCCAGACCTATTAAAATTAAGTTGAATTAAAAGGTCAGTCGGGGTTTGGATTTTTCGGTTTTATTTGGACGTCAACAGATTTTTCTCTCTCTTATTATGAATATGCAATTTCTATCATAATATGTTTTAACCGATTATGTTTTAAGAATAACTAAAGAATAATGTATAATATAAGATAAAGCTGCATTTGTTAGAATGGGTATTATTATTGAAGATGACGTATTATTTAATTTAAAAAGAAAAACGGAGAATTCTTGTAAATATTTGTGAAATGGGTTGTGTGAAATTTGTTTGTGTGAAATAAATCTATGTAAATTGAAAATCACACTTTTAATGTGCGATTTTGGTATTACCACTTGTTGAACTGTACGTACTTCATTGGGACTTTCCCACGTCCCATATTTATAATAGACCGTTAGGGAGATACAGAGATTCCCACTGTGCCTGGTAGCTGGAGACTTCTTCGGACACGTTCTTTATTTCTTCGTGGGTTTAGTTTCTGTATATCGTTTTTAACTTAGTTCGGAGATATTGCTTTTATTGGAGAATACATTTGGCAGGGTAAATCGATAGTATCTTTTATCTTGTCCTCTGTAGTTCAAGTTCAAGTCCTCAATGTTATCTTTGAACACGTTAGCTAAGTGAACTGCTAGAGTTTCAGCTTCTTAATCAGATCGCGCCCATGTGTTGTTTGGTAGTCGGAGAAGAGAGACGGGTATTTGGGGTCTCTTTAGCTTTCTGATTGCTTTCCATAGTGTGTGGTCAATTGGAGTTAGGTGTTCGAGAAATACCACATTTTGGTATTTCCTAGAATAGTTGTTAATTCCCTACATAGCCACATCATAGTGATGTTGATCTATAATGTTTGTTTACTGTTGCCGTACTCTTCTTGCTCGTCGCTTTTGGCAGTTCAAAATTGGACTCAATTATGCAATAGTTTCTAGACACACCATTTATAATAAAAAAGTCAAGAAGATCAGGAATAAGTCAAGAAGGTTGAGTCTGTCGCCCAGTATGTAGATACCCTATTGGTTAGATACTCATAGTTAATTTATGTTATGGCCCGAAAAAGGTTTTGTACTTTTGTAGTAATGAGTAGGGTGGTGCGAAAAAAGTCAAGTTAATAATCCCGTATCGCTATAGTGCGGGAAAGTTGAGATTGGTAATAACAAGAAAAACAAAACAAAAATTATTAAAATCGGACTTTATCTTCCGATCCCGCAACGGGCCTAAAAATTACGAAAAAGAAGAAATTTTACCTTTTTTTCGGAAATTTTTATTTATCCTCCATGTACGTTTTATTTATCGCTATAGTAAAATTTATTTACAGTTTGCATGGTTGAGTAATAAAAACAACAGTTTTACGCATCTAACGAATATCTTCCCATCCCGCAAGGTCAATCAAAATCTATAAAAATTTGAAATTTTCGATGATTTTGATAAATTAAAAAATATTTAGTTATCTCATTTGTCTTCTACATTGTGAAGTTTTTCGCTTGTTTATATATTGTATGACAATACTTAAACAACCCAGAACTCACAACGAGGAGGTGGTTGCACTTCTAGCTCCACACACACCCTTCTCTCCAACCAACCAATGAGTGTGCTTTTTACATTAGTTACATAGTAAATTTCTTTTTCATGTTTGTATCCAGCTTTTAAACGTCAACTTCGTATTGTGACTTGGTGGTAGAATCTGGCAGCATGAACCTTGATTTAAGTGTTGCCCTTATGAATCCATCTCTTGATTGGGGACCACATACATTAGACCAGGGGTGACCAACTTAATCGGACTCGAGATCTACTATCTGCCTTTCTAATTCTCTGCGATCTACCGACTAGGAATTTTCGTAATATTTAGAACGGGAATAGGTAGGTAGGTAGATAATTTTTTCTTGCCATCGATTGACTGACCTAGGGGTCGCGATCGACAGGTTTTCCTCCACTGCATTAGACGATGCTTCCGTGACCAACTTTAGGCACCTCTCACCAACTTGCGTGTGTCAGGGATAGTTTTGTACATTCCAGTCTGGTATGTCGCCCGATGTAATGCAAGACCTTATATCTTCATTTGACACTTCGCAGAAGTGGTGGAGAAGATAGTTTTGCAACAGTCTGCAATAGTTTTGCTACATTATATTCCAGTCTATTATTTCAGTTTAGTCCCGTGCTTAAAAATTTCAAGTAGTAGGGAGAAAGAAAACACATTAGAGAGCTAGGGCTAAGGAGAGAGTTAAAAGCCGGATAGACTAAAGCCAAGGGCAAACGTATTAGAAATTTCATGTCTCCTACTTTAAATTTTGAAGCACAGGACAACACTGAGATATTAGATTGGAATGTTGCAAAACTATCTTCTCCACCAGTTCTTCGAAGCGTTTCAAATGACGATATAAGTTCCTACATTATATCAGGCATCACGCCAGACTGGAATGTACAAAATCATCCCTGTTATACGCAAGCTATCTAGCGGTTGGTCATGGAAGTATCGTCTAATGTATGTGGGACCCAATCAAGAGATGATTCATCAAGGCAACACTTAAATCAAGGTCAATGCTGCCAGATTTTACCACCAAATCAAAATTCAAAGTTGACGTTTAAAAGCTGGACCAAAAGAAATGTAGGTACTATGTAAATAATGTAAAAAACACACTAATTAGTTTTATGGAGAGAAGGGTGCGGGTGGAGTGAAAAGTGCAACCACCTTCTTGTTGTGAGTTCCGGGTCGTTTAAATATTATTATACAATATCTAAATAAGCGAAGAGCTTCACAATGTAACAGAAAAATGAGGTAACTAAATGTTTTTTTAATTTATGAATATCATCAACAATTTCAAATGTTTATAATTAAGTGCGTAAAACTATTGTTTTTATTACTCAACCATGCAAACTGTAAATAAATTTTACTATAGCGATAAATAAAATGTACATGGAGAATAAATAAAAATTTCCGAAAAAAAGGTAAAATTACATTTTTTCATAATCTTTAGGCTCGTTGCGGGATCGGAAGATAAAGTCCGATTTGAATAATTTTTATTTTGTTTTTCTTGTAATTACCAATCGCAACTTTTCCGCACTATAGCGATACTGGATTGTCAACTGGACTTTTTTCGCACCACCCTAGTAATGAGCCTTGAGTCCCATTGTGTATATTTAGCGTTCCACTTGCTCCCAACTATGAATTTGTTTCCTATAGATTGAAAACAGTAAAACAAAGTAAGTTATCAATCGAAGTAGCACAGAAAACGACAATAAATATCGTTCTCATACCACCAGATTGACAACAGGTGGAATACTTTCTTTGGTTACAACCTCCTGAGATTTTCAAAAATTATAAATCATACAGGATGCCGAGGAAATAAAAACGGTATTTATTGTTTTTTTCTGTGCTACTTCGATTGATAACTTACTTTGTTTTTCGGCAGATGGCTCTAGTTCATCCGTGACATTTCTTTCTTTGCAATACGGAAAGGCCCAGTGTGATGCCTGGGGAAATCGGACAGAAGAGGATATGGGACTACTGATGAGGGGGAAAAGGCCTCCGAAACCGGTATAGACTCTTCCTGCACTCTCCGATTTAACCAGAGCATTATGCAGCTTCTGCATTTTCGTGTTGCAAAGAAATTGAAAATGTTTATACATTGAAAAAAGTTTTTGAATTCGTCTGTCGATATTCTGTATCGTGGTCGGCTATACATGGCACTCACTGTGAATTTTAATGGATTGGTAATCGTAATGCTTGTCGCTTGGATTTTATCAATATGGTACTTAAGCAGTTCATGGCAAGGAATGTTGCTTCTGATCATTACTAACGAACCTCCGTGATTAGTACCGTCCGGATGGGGTGTATTGAAAAATTGTATATTGAGGAATTTTAAAGGCTGTTAATAGGCTATTGATTATGTTCAAAATCAGAGAGCTAACAGGAACTACAACGTTAACGGGATTTTATTATCTCATATGGTTAACAGACCTCTATATTTGAAAAAACCACGGAGTGCTACCATTTAAATGGGTGCGTTTTTGAGAAAAAGGTGAATTAATCCCTAGGCACAGGGCGAATTAGGGTGAGTTCTATGCACCTTTGGTACAAACACGTCTAAAGGAAAATTGTTCCACGTTAAATTTACTATCAAAATATCACATTTTAAAGTCAAAACTATTTCTTTTTACAAAAATATATTCAAAAAAAAAAGCAAGAAAAAAACACAAAAGAAAACAATTTTGTTTTTTGCCCCATAACTTTTTTCCATAGTAATATAGGTATAGGCATTGCTTCAGCGAAAAATATCCTCCATCCTTTCTCTTTAAAATGACGTTTGACAGAAGTCTCCAGGATTCATAGTTTCCGAAATAGGATTTTTCAAATTTCGCCGCTCACTGCATTTTTGGGCCATTTTCCCCATTATTTAGCAATCATTGTACGGTAACTTTTTTCTACGCATTTCTAGGTATATAAATACAATGGTGCATTTAGTAGAAAGAGAAGTCAATTACCTTTATAATGGTCTACCGAATAAGGTTGTACGTATATTTTTAAGCAAGTTCTACTTTTCCAAGGTTTTATAGTTTTAATGATTTTTGATATTTCTTATGATTATTTTTTAAATTTCTCATTATGACTTTTTTTCTTGTACATTTAGGTACAGGTATACATTATGGAATAAAAAAGCTTATTTTCTTTACTTTAAAATGGTGTATTGAAAAAAATTCTAGGACTATTTTTAAACAAGATATCCGTATAATATTCAAGGGTATCCGTAATCTGACAAAATTTTAAATTTTTTTATTTTTTTTCAATTAGAAGAATATAATTGCATATTGTAACATAATTTTTAATTCCAAATAACTTTTCTTAATAACACTTTTCAATATTGTGAAATTTAAAGGCCCTTTACTCTTGAGCGAAATTCATATTTTTTAACGTGCCTCGTACACTATTGATAAAATTTGATATTTGATGATTGCAGATTAGGTTTTAGACTACACAGAGCATTTTATAAAGAATATTTTTTTTCATAAAGTTAATATTAAAAAAGTTTTCCATATGGTTTTAATTCCAAATAACTTTTCTTAATAACATTTTTCGATATTGTGAAATTTAAAGGCACTTTACTCTTGAGCGAAATTCATATTTTTTAACGTACCTCGTACACTATTGATAAAATTTAATATTTGATAATTGCAGATTAGGTTTTAGACTACACAGAGCATTTCATAAAGAGTACTTTTTTTTATAAAGTTAATAATAAAAAAGTTTTCCATATGGTTCCAACTTGTGGGACCTATTGCATGTGTAAAAATTTTGAAAAAGCATATCTAGTTTAAAAATAGTCCTAGAATTTTTATGATACACCATTTTAAAGTAAAGAAAATATGCTATATTTTTTATTGCACAATGTATATACCTAAATATACAACAACAAAAATTTATAATGAGAAATTTAAAAATAATCGTTAAATATACCAAAAATCATTAAAAGTATAAAATTTTAAAAGCCATATCTTGCTTAAAGATAGTTATACAGCCTTATACAATAGACCGTTTTAAAGATAATTCACTTTTCTTCCCATAACATATACAATTAATATGCCTAAAGCTGCGCAGTGGCGGATCCAGAAATTTTATTTGGGGGAGGGTCATGGGTCTTGAGGGTGATTTAATTACCTATCATTGATGCAAGGTCACTTAGTCTTACCAACCCTACGATGCGTGGGTTTACAATTATTCGGGGGGGGGGGGATCATGACCCCCGTGACACCCCCCTGGATCCGCCAGTGAAGCTGCGTAGAAAAAAGTTATAGAACAATGTTTGCGAAGTAACAAGGAAAATGGCCCAAAATCGCTGTGAGTGGCGAAGTTTGAAAAATCATATTTTGGAAACTATAAATCATAGAGACTTCTACCAGACGTCATTTTAAAGAGAAAGAATTGAAGTTTTTTTACTAAAACAATGTCTATACCTATATTCCGGTGGAAAAAAGTTATGGGGCAAAAAACAAAATTGATATTTTTCGTGTTTTTCTCTTGCTTTTCTTTTGAATATATTTTTGTTAAAAGAAAATATTTTTGAGTTTAAATGTGATATTTCGAGAGTAAAAGTGCATAGAGCTCACCCTAATTCGCCCTGCGCCTAGGGACTTATTCACCCCTTTCTCAAAAACGCACCCCTTTAAATGGTAGCACTCCACGTTTTTTTTATATTCAGAGGTTCATTGAATATATAAAACAATAAAACCCCGTTAACGTTGTAGTTCCTTTCTAAAATACAAAATCAATAGCCTATAAATTAGTGAAATGGGTTTCAGATGCGTGTGAGATGTCGATTATGTTAATAATCGGAATGTAGTAATTTAGGAATGTAGTAATTTCTTGTTTTTGGTTAAACATAAGCATTCCGTTGGCATTCCAGGTTGCAACTATGAGTATGGGAGCCATCATTGGTTAAATTTATTTACGACAGTGTTTAGCAGATTTAGGCCCGGTACTTTATGTCTCCGTTAACAGCCGGTTAGTTAACCGGGGTTTAATCGGGACAGAAATATATGCATAACATAGACTAAAACGCAATTATACTTATTATTATATTCATAAATAATTATAATAATAATTATAATTGCTTTTATTACAACGCAAGAGGCCATATGAGGTACTTTTCTGTACCGATTAAACCCCGGTTAGCTAACCGAGGTTTAACCGGGACATAAAGTACCGGCCCTTAATATACTATTCTGGAATAATCGTTGCATAAAAATTGCTTTCAATTCGTTCCGTCAACGTTAAGAATGTTGATAGTTGCTCTTTCATATTTATTGGTGTTTCTGTTGAGTGTTAAGTGTAGTTTGGGTTTACAGTTTGTGCATAATAATATGACCAATTCGTTGTCCTGGTTGTGACGAGTAATAGACAAAAATTGTATGTGTTCTAAGATTTGATGTATGGTGTGCAGGCGACTGAAATCGTATTAAATGATTTTAAACATTTAAGCTTCAAAATGAAGACAGTACTTGCAGAAGAGGATTTGTTTAAAAGTTTCTCACCAATCGAAAATTACTGGCAAACTATTTGTTTTGTTTGTCGATATGATAATGTTGTTGCATCGTCATCAGTGTAGTTAATCCTTCTTACCGAGTTATTTTGAAGCTTGTATTTCAGGCGAAGTGACAAAACTTTACATATTATTTTATCCATCCATAAATTATTCTAGCAATTAAATGAGATATCTTTTCTTATCTGTAAAATTACAATATATCATATAGGAAAATTTGTTATATATATTTTATGTATTAATACTCTCCTCATTTTAGATATTTGATAAACTAAAGAAGGAGTGCCCAAAATTTAGACACAAAGTAGAAGCCATATCTGGAGACTGCACACAATCAGGTTTAGGATTAAACATTACAGACAGACAAACTTTAATATCTAAAGTAAACATCGTCTTCCATGTAGCTGCCACTGTTAAATTCGACGAAAACCTAAAACTTGCCTATAATATTAATGTCAATGGAACCAAATCTGTTCTGGACCTGGCTAGACAAATGAACAATTTAATGGTGAGTTTATTATATCTCTATCACGAGTATCTGCAATTTTTCATTGTACTACTTCATATGTAACTAAATAATAGGTGGTCAACGTGTTTTAAAGTAAATTAAGTATGATAGGTGTCTTACCAAAACCATGTTTCTTTGATATTGTTAGTAATGTATGGTAACCAGGTCCATAGTGGGACGTTTTTTTTTTTTCAAAATTGTAAAGCACCTTGATTAAGAGTTTGTAAATTATAATAAGGGTACCTACGCATGTGTATGGATATAAAAAAGCAAACTAAAAATAATTTTTAGTAATTCTTTATGTTTAATATTGTTATTTGACAAGTCCCACTATGGACCACTCGTCCCACTATGAACCACTATATGGTTCATTGTGGGAAACATGGTGTAAATAAATTGGAAGCATTCGAATTGTGGTGCTATCGACGAATCCTAATGATATCGTGGGTTTCGCACACTTCCAATGAAAATGTTCTCCATATGATGAATTTAGAACGTCTGCTCATAAACATCATAAAGGGGAGAAAAACAGAATACTTCGGTCATATAATTAGAGAGCCTAAATACCATCTACTTCGCCTTATAATACAAGGAAAAGTGGAGGGAAAGAGATGGATTGGTCGAAAGAAACTTTCATGGTTGGGTAATATTAGACAATTGTGTGGTTCCACGGTAGAAGAATTATTTCGCACAGCAGCCGATAGAGAGAGGTTTCAGGAACTTGTAAACATGATGACAGCCAACGTCTGAATACGGACACGGCACCTTAAGAAGAACTGGGAAACATAGTGGTACGTAGTGGGATTTTTAATAAAAAACATTTTAGTCTACTTTAAATTGGAAAAAATTCACAGAAAACTAGCGAGCAGCCCCAGCTGTACTTCTACTAATGGCAGGAGGGGGCAGCTTTAGTAAAATATCTTCTGCTCCTACGGTATCTTCATCAGGTTTGTCGGGAAAAAAATTTCCGGCCACAATTCTCTTCATAGAAGATATATTAATTTCATTTCCACTTATCTTAACACGTTAGCGGACACCTAGTTTTTATAGGGGGTCGCAAAAACACACTTGTAAAAATCTTAAAATTTGTTATTTTTCTGTCATAAAAAAGTAGTTTCATAATATTTTAGAATGTTTAGGTTGTTTTTTTATAAAAAAAACAAGGTGCTGTCCACTATGTCCATATATGTCACAAAAGTTGTGCAACTGGACAAAGCGGTACATGCCGCTCTCGATTAGTAAATGCAACTAAATCTTTATTTCTGTAAAAAATAATAAAGAAATATCCTTATAACGAAAATATAATACAGAGATACGCTTATATTAAAAAAATTAATTTTTGTGGTACAGTTCAAAACACTTTACAATGCAAAGTGCTGGTTTATCGGCACACGTTTTACACAAGTATCTGGTTTCCTTGCGTTTTTTGTTTCGTAAACACCACTTGCACCTCACATGGTGAGTTTTGCGGGGGTCTGTAGGGTGTGGAATTATATCTGGAAAGTGTTGTTCATTGTTAGGGTTGACAACTATATTCGCTTCCATTCGAGGTCGTTTTCCACCGTGCAAAGCTCCCTTATGAATCAGTTTTCTCCCATCATTCATATCTTCTGGAATGTTCAATAATTCTCTTACCAAATTTTCTCTGTATTCTAAAAGGGTCAGTTTTACATTTGTGTTCTCCTTTCTTTAGATTGGTGTTTACAAGAGCTTTTGGATTTCCTTTTCTGTTTCGTCTAAGAGTTCCTGTAGAATGAGTTTTTCTTTCCAAAAGGGATTTTGACAGCAAAATGCTGTTGTAGAAGTTATCAAGGAATAAATGATGGCCTTTATCCAAATAAGGTTCCATAAGTTGCAGTACTAGCGACTCAATTTTAGATAATCCTTCTACATCTTCGGATTTTCCTTTATAAATTTTTATATTCAATACGTATCCGTCTGCTGTACATAGCTCGTAGAACTTAATGCCATATTTCGCTTTTTTTCCTTTGATATACACCCGAAAACTCAGACGACCACGAAAGAGAAGCAATGATTCATCTAGTGACATTTCTTCTGCAGGGTAATAAGCTTTTTGAAAATTGAGTAATAGTTTATCGAGCAGAGGATTGACTTTTTTCAGTGGATCAGTTCCTGTTGTTTCCTCTTTACAAGCACAGCTAAAACACCGCAGCATTTCTTTAAATCTTCTACCAGATAGGGTGTAATGAAAAACTGGTGCATAATAAAGTGGATTCATTGAAAACAACTTCCTTGCATCGGGGTATTTTATTTGACCCTGTAATATGCATATAGCTAAAAATGATTGAAGTTCCTCCATAGTAAATGGCCTAATGGATGCTTGTCTGCTGTATTTTTGCTTGGGCCTATTTACATTAGTCAATATTTCAATGTATTTGTTCATTGAATCAAGAATTAGCTGCATAATTTCTTGATCCCAAAATTTAAAAAAATAGTCTGTAGCTTTAGGCTGTGTCAAAATTAAGATGGAGGCCACTTTGGGAATCGTCAAACAAAAAATCTGGAATATCTGCGGCAATATCAGCCCACTCGTTATCAGTTCCAATATCGCCCACCTCTAGCAAATTTTGTATATCATTACCTGTTTCGTCATTTTCTGGCTCAACGCTGTCTTCGTGATTTTCGTTTGAAAACAGATTCTCGTTTGCCAACGAATCTTCACCACTACTGGGTTGATATGATGGATCTTGGAAATCATCATCAGAGCTATAAGGTTCTGATTAAGAACTTTCAAATTCATCTGTGCTCACTTCATCCATAAGTCCAAGAAGCCTTGCTTCTTCTCTAGAATCCATTTTCTGTAAAAACAAAAAATAGTATATTTACCGAAAATATAACCTCAACATTTTATTACTGTCTCTACTACTGATAAGCAGCATACAAATTACTAAATAACAGAATCGTAAAAAACAATTACTTACTTTTATTATTTTCCAACAAATCTAGTCAAAATAAAAAAACACCAACAAAAAACAACAAAAATGAAGTGATATAGTACCACGTGCTCGCCGCCTAACACACGTCTATTTCAAAAGCTAAACTGACCGACACGGACAGTTCACAATATTTTATGTTATTTGCTGGGACACCTAAGGTGCTTGAATAGAGTATTATATTTCATGTACAAAAATGTGCGTGGTAAGCCGCTTTGCGTTTTGGCCGTTCTCAACATTAGACGGGATATCGCGCTTTGTCCCAGAAAGTAGAGCGGCATATGCCGCTTTGTCCGCGAACGTGTTAATAACCTAACCAACATAATGTTTAACAGTTTTTCTTTCATGTATCTTACTCAGAGTGCGGTTGAGCCAACACCCGGCTAACAGCTAATATTTCAACACTCGTCTTCAACAGCATAAAAACACTCTCTGAAAAAATTTGGGAGTTCAGGGGTGCTATGCAAGATTTTTAAATCCGTTGATAATGTTGACAGGAGTGAATGCTTTAGGGTAGGCGGTACTAACAACACTACAAACATCATAAATATGCTCATAGATACGGCAGAATAATTTAGCATCCAGTCTTCAGCTCCTCGATTATAGTAGCTTTTATAAATGAAAAGAAGCAGCTTACGACGAGCGGTTGTAATTTATGACTGCAGTGGGCGGCAATGTCAATAAAACAATCCCATTATTTTTACCCAGGTCCAACATCGTAACGGCTCTCATGATTGTCAAGAATTAATAGAACTTTGAATTATTTACTGCATCATATTATGTGTATGATAAGTGCTCTATATTATGTACTTCAAAAAATTGCCTCCCGTTATCCAACCAGAGAGAGACACTGCACCGGCTGATCCTAGAGAAGGCCTAGTAAGCATGGAAGGCTTAAATATTTTCTTCGGAAATACAAAGAACGGATGCACAGAAGTCCCATTAGCGCGTATTGCAGTGCACATTGTTATTAATGTACCTTGTTCAGCACTTGTCACTTTTCCAATTTTGTTTTTGTGTAATGTTAGGAAGTACTTTCGCGGGTTTATGCAGATTGGTGACACCACTCTTATCACAATTTTACATTTTGTTCGACTGCATATTATGTTTCGTTACCACACTTCTCAAGTTTGGGAAAAAAGTAACCACATTATGCTTGTTGAAGCTGCTGGCCCTGCCAAGTAGGGATGGCGGTTGTTGACAAAACACCGGTTTTCGGTTATACCGGTTTATTTTACCTACGGTTTAACCTACCGGCTATAACCGGTCAAAAAACCCGGTTTTTCCAAAAACCGGTGTTCGATTTTTTTAGTCATAGCCAATACCCAATAGGTTACATTTACGTTGCGCTTCAGTTTGCGATACACCATTTGAATGGATATCAGGTCATATCAGTAAGACAATCAGTCATCAGTGTTGTGAAATCGGTTTCAGTCAGCTTAAAATTTTTCATTTTCGCGCGGTGGGCGAAAAATTATCCCATTTTTCTCTGAATTTAGCAGTGGCGGCTCGTGGCCTTGGAGACAGGGTCGGCAAGGTTTTTTTGTCTTCTCATATAGGTATACCATCAAACTAAAAGGCTTAATTCATCATAGGAGATTTTGTTGTTTTTTGCTTTTTTTTTATTTGATGAACTTGACATTCTCTCTTGTTTCATGGTGTTTCGACAATACGTGTTGATTCTTTTGAGACAAGGTAAATTCCGTTTTTTTTTAGACAGAAATTGGTGGTAATAAGAAAATTGATAAACAGTTTGTTGTAATGAATTGCAGTACTTACTACATAGAATTATACATACATATTGTGCAACTTATCCCACTTTCTGAAAATATTTGGACCAGCATAATTTTTAAGTACCTAACTTGTAATAATAAATATCTTGGAAATTCTTTGGCGAACGTAACTTTTAAATTTTAAATCGTCAAAGAGGTCAAAAATTTGCAAATCTTCAAAATTCGAAAAACGAGTATCTATTTGCATATAATAGTAGGTATCCAAAATTTCAAGATATACTTACTCGTTTTTCGAGATATGTATCATGTCGTTGTCTTTTTTGGGGTGGTTCGGAAATATCAAGCGAATCCAAAACGTCACTGCGTATATATTGGAAACTACTATCATTACGAAAATCTCTGAGATTTTGCACCAGCTTTCGTATTCTATTTTTAGAATAAATAATGTCAGTTGACTGATTTTGAACAACAAGGAATATCTTGGGCAAACTCTGTCTTAAAAATATTTAAAAAAACATTGAAAGAGTCATTAGTATTTAATAAAGTTCTCAAACCGATTGCTTCACGGATCGAGGTATCGCCACTTTCAAAATCATCGCCTTCGATAATAAAATCAAAAACTTCCAAAAGCTGTTCACGAAAATCTGCTACAGATACTAAAACTATAAGAGATAATCTGCTTAGATAAAACTAACCGAGATTTAAAATTTCATCGCGTCTGACAAACTGTTCACTTTTTTTTTTCGAAACAAATTTGTTCTAAAGCAGTAATCCGTTTAGGTGAGCTAAACTGGCAAGAAAAGACTATATTCTTTATTTTTTTTACACGTATCATGTAAAACTAAATTCATTATATGCGCATAATAGTGAGTAAATAAAGCTTGTGATGCAATAGTTTTAACTTTTGCCTGGACACTATTCAATTCACCACTCATCACAGCAACGCCGTCATAAGATTGCCCCAGTTTGCCCTACCAATTTATTTTTGGTATCAAAAAATTTGAATCTGTTCTTTAAAACACCAAAAATATATTCTGCCTTATTGCTTTTACTCACATCTCTAAAACCTAAAAACCTCTCATAAATATTACCACGTAACGCGTATCGAACAAAATAATTGATAATTGTGAATGACATGATAACCAGAAGTTTCATCTACTTTCAGTGAAACGCAAATGGTTTTCTAAATCTCAGATTTAACAACGTTATTCAAAATTTAACTATTTGATTATTTGTATTAGTTCATTCTGTATTACGAATACACTTCGAATCAGAAAGTAAATAGGTATTTCTAAAACAATTTTATTAATTATCTATAATTACTTTGATTTTTAACAAATGCTTCGATCCATCATGTCCACTAAATGATAATTCCTGACAACTTAAAAAAATTACAATATCAATTAAACGACGTAAAACGGCGTGATTATTTTTGACAATTTCTACCGATGCATGCTTCCAAATGAAACACCGACCGGCAGACCGAAATGTGCCGTACTTGCCGCTTAACCTGCCATGCCATGCCGTATCTGCTATTGCCCACGGAGAGAAGTAATGTTCGCTTGCTCATCGACTTGTTATGTCGTTGAGTTTTACGTGTAAATTGTCAAGCTACGGATGTTAGGGACGGCTAGCCGAAAAGTCAGATAAATGGCTCGGATCATTCATTTTTTGAGAAGTCTGTTATGCGCAGGGATCACTTAACGCTCGGATTGATCAAATTCTTTTAAAAACCATGAATAAAATTTAGTCTGTATTATCTGATAGATTTTTTTTATTTCACAGATACAAATATTTAAAAAATCTATATCTATAAATGTGTGGGTCGGCACTGCCGACCCTGCCGACCCTGACCGGCCGCCACTGGAATTTAGTATTTTTTCCACTTACCCGGTTTTTCACCGGTTATTACTTTAAAAAGAAAAACCGGTCATAACCGTGACAAAAAAACAACCGGAAAAATCGATTATTACAGAAGAAAAAACCGGTTTTAAGTTATAACCGGTAGGTTTTTCCCATCCTTACTGTCAAGGCTAGTTGCTTCTGGTTTTCGAAGCGATAACATAGGATGTCGTTTCTTAAACTTTTGTTTTAGTGTTCAATATTTCGTTGTGTCAGAATAACAAGGTTCTAACTGCCTCAGGTGCTATTTTTACATAGTTATGACTGTTTAAAGTTTCTATGTTATATATTTATTTTACTATTGTCGCCACTTTTATATGTCAATTTTTAAAAAAATTCATATATTTTTATTTATTTATTTTAATCAGTTAAGCCCATTCGTACCTTTCGGTGTTGGGCTGTTTACAACTAGTTCAATATATACATTTCTATACATTTTAATAATTATACAATACTTTTATTTTAACAATACAATTTTAATGAATATAAATTACTTATTTGACCCATCTTTCTGTCCATATATTTTAATCTTGTGGTGCTTCTTTGATAATTCTTTTCCATGCTGTTCTATTTTGAGCTAATTGTTTTGCCATACTCCATTGCAGTCCTCTCTTCTCTGCTTCTTGTCTAACTTGTTCTTCCCGTCTCATTCTTGGGCGACCTACTTTATTTTTCCCTTGTACTCTGACTTCATATACTTTTTTCGTTATTCTTGTGTCGTTTAGTCTGTGGATGTGGCCCAATCATCCTAACTGTCGTTCCCCTATAATTGTCTCTATGGGTTTTATCTTTAGAGCTTGAGTTATTGTGTCGTTTCTTATTTTGTCTCTTCGTGTGACCCCTTCTATTTTTCTCAAGAATCTCATCTCTGTAGCTTTGATTTTTCTTTTGTTGTTCTTTGTTAGCGTCCACGACTCACTCTCATAGACGATTGATGGTCGAACCACTTTTTGGACACTTGTGTTTTGACTTCTTTGGGTACCTCTTTCTTTCCAAAGAACGTATTTCTTAATGTATTATAAATGGTCCCTGCTTTTCCTATTTTATTGTTTATTTCTTTGTCTATTTTACAATCTTCTTCAATAATTGTACCTAAGTAGTTGTAGCTGTTTACTTGTTCCAACACTTGTCCTTCTACCTTAATTTTTAACACTTTTTTTGTAGTTGCCATAACCATTGTTTTACTTTTATCTGTGTTTATTTCCATGTTCATTTTTCTTTGTTCTTTTATATAAGTGTTTATTATTTGTTGCAGTTTCTCTTCCGTGTCAGCTAACAATACCATATCATCTGCAAATAGTAATTCTTGTATTTGTACATTGTTCATTTTCCATTTTCCCAATATCATGTCTTTAGATTTCTCCTTGCATTGCTTTATTGCGTCATCTAGTACCATTGTTTGTGATTTTAGTTGTTCCGCATACTTCTTTTGCTGTTTTCAATATGATTTCCTTAAATTGCTTCCATTTATTTTCTATTCCTGTGTTAATTGCCTTTATAGTCTCAAACTGTTTGGTTAACTTCTTCTGGTATTCCTCTTTACTATCTATTTCTCTTAATTTGTAGCTTTTTATTTTTTCGTTAGTTATCTTCTTTCTTTTTCTGTTGTGTTATGTATGTGCACCCTTAGTTCCATTATAAGCAAGTAATGGTCACTGCTTATTTCAGCCTCTCTTTTTACCTTTACGTCTTTTATCATTTTTAGGTCTTTTCTTTTTATTAGGAAATAGTCTATTATGGATTTTTCTTTTCTCGATGAGATTTCTCTAGTATATTTGTGTATGTCTTTGTGCATAAATTTTGAATTCGTTATAACCATATCATTTGCTATACATAGGTCTATGATTCTGTTTCCGTTATCATTTTTCATTTTTTCTCCATGTTGCCCTAAGTATCGTTCAATCCCTTTATTTTCTCTTCCCACTCTACCATTTAGGTCTCTCATTAATATAATGTTTTCTCCTTCGTTATCCATCTCTGCTTGTAATATTTCAAAGAATTCATCTTTTTCCCCTTTTTTGGCATTATCATTTGGCCCATATGCTACGATTATGCTGGTTATATTTGTATTTTCTAGTTTTACTTTCACTACCAATTATCTTTCGTTTATATATCTTTCACCTAATATGTTATTTGTCTTTTCTGTTTTTACTATTAGGCCTACACCTCCCGCGCCCCATTCTTTTAAGTCAACTCCTGACCAATATAAGCGGTAATCCTCATTCAGATGTACTATTCCTCTACCTTTCTTTTTTATTTCAGTTACTCCCAAGTAGTCTATATTTTGTAGTTTCATCACTTCAATTATTTCCTCTTCCTTACCGTTAATACCTCGCACGTTCCATGTAGCCATTTTTATGATTTCCTTTTCATTTTTCTTATGTTCCGTATTTTTATATATCTCACCATTTTTGTTCCTCGCTATATTTGTAGCTTCATATATATTTTTATTCGTGTCCATTTTATTTGCCAGGTTCGTTGTGTTTGTTTTCATGTCGCTTTCAATTTCTGCTATTCGTTTTTTGGATTTATTACTTCTAGTTTTTTCATAGTCTTATTCCATTTCCATATCTCGCCATTTATAGTTATTTTATTGTACCCAATTATTATTTCCTTTTAATTCTTCTTCTTTTGTCATTTTTCTTATTTGCTTGTTGCTCCTTTGTTGTCATGTCATGCTTTATGTAGACCTTTTCCTGCTGCAGTTCTTTTAATTTGTATTTGTTTTTCATGATTTGTTCTTTTTCGTCTTCATTATTTATTTCAATTAAGCATACTTTTCTTCCTATTTTATGAGCTGTTTTTACATTAATATTTATCTGTAGAGTGTTTTTTATCATGTTCTCCACGAATTGTTTAAGTTCTGTTTTATTTTCTGTCTCAATTTCAATTCCTGACATCACTATATTATTTTTCCTTCTCTCTCTCTCTAGCCATTCAATTCTATCATTTGTTTCCTCTAGCTTCTCTTTTATATCTTTATTTTCTTCCTTTAGTTTTTGATTTTCTTGTCTCAATATCTTATTTTCTTCTCTTATCATTTTTATATCTTCACTGGTTTTGTCACTCTGCTTTTTGAGCTCCGACACCATCTCTATTAATAGATCTAGTTTTTGTTCTTTACTATTTGTTTTAGATGGTGTTTGTGAGAGTTTTCTATTTTTTGATCTTTGAGTCGCATCATCCGGATCTCTTTTCCTTTTGCTGTCGTTCGAACAGCCGTCGCTGTCCTCCATGTTCTTATTTGTTTCGCTTTTTATTATTTTATTATCGCCTTCCGCCATGTTCTTGTTTATTTCACGGTATCTTAGTTGGTATCTCAACGATAGGAACTTCGCCCAGATCGACTCTTCAGAAGCTAGGTTCCTCTTTGAGTCCTCAAACTAATTAGTTTATTTTATTTTTCTTCGCTATTTTAATTTTTAGAGTTTTCCCTTTTTCCGAGACTTTTACTACAGTCTGGCAACGTCGCCGTGACGTGGAGCGTAAATCGTCTACCAGCAACCAGCTGGTTGTTGAAACTCGTTCACTTTCCTATGCCCGTTTTTTGTGTTTGTTTATACACTCTTAATTCACACTTAATTAGTAATTTTTGTTTATTTTTCACATGTATCGTCAGTGTGCACTTTTATATACACTTTATATTGGAAACTGTTATTTAATTTCCACTACTACATCCAAAATTCGGTAAAATAGTAGGTGGTATTTCAATAACCTTCTCTTGGCTCTACACCGTTGCCGGTTCTGTCATATATTTTTATATATTTGACATTTATTATATATGTTGATATATTTTTATTAACAGTAAAAGGTTACTTCAATAGTTAATACAAAGGAGTTCTGATTTGAGAAATGAATTAAACTTATTTAATCAAGTTCTATTTTCCACACATACCTTTGTTTAACAATTAGTATACAATAAAACAACTTCTAGTTGTTTAATAAAGTCTTATTAACTTATAAACACTTTTAGTTCTTGCAGATAGGACCTAACTTATCAACATTTAAAATTCTCTGAGATAGAACCTTGTAACTTACGTATTTCAGCCACCTGTTAATAGATGCCGGTGCTAGGATCATATTAAGGTAAAGAACATAAAATAGAACCAAGTTACATAAAAATCTCAATTTTAAAAAATTTGCAGATAGAACCTTGTTATTCTAACACAACGATTTGTTTGTTCAATGTGGAACAAACTTATACTACAATCACAATTAAAATGCACTAGAAGTAAACAAACCAAGACGCGTTAACTGTTACAAAGAGCACTCCTGAATCATGATTTACAAAAGGTTTGTTCTAGCAAATAGTCAAACTAGTCAGAAACCGTCAACAAACAGTTGGTCAGTGAGAGAACATAATACAGTCAGCAGTACTATCCTCTCTACTCGCGCTGGTCCGCTATTCGCTGATGGTTTCAAACCGTTTGAAACTGATGCTAGAACAAACCTATTGTATATTCATTGTAAGTTCCAAATGATTATTTACAAAGTATATACATTGTAAATAAAGGTTTAGGAGTGCTCCTTGTAATAGTTAACGAGTCTTGGTTTGTTTATTTCTTGTGCATCTTGATTGTGAATGTAGTATAGGGGTTTGTAATTAAACCATGATTCATTTTTAATTTCCATCAGGACGAGATTGCATGCCAATCAGGTCCACTTGCCAACGGCTGTTGGTTTACCACAATTACTTTTTTTTCATATTTTAATCGTTTTTGCACCCTTCACACAACCGCAGATATCTTGATAATATCGAATTTTTATTTTTAAATTACGATATATTGGCATATATTTCATACCAATGACGTCATCCATATGGACGTGATGACGTTATCAATGATTTTTTTAAGACTAGAGGTCGTGTGATTGCTCAATTGAAACGGTATTCAATTCTGTATTCAACAGTATAAATATTAATATAATTGTTTATACACAGTGTCCAAAAAAACTTTTTAAATTAAATTAATTGATAAAAAAAAAGAAGAATGTATGTAATTTATTTAATTCAAAATACATTTTACTATTGTCAAAAAACAATATTGTTTTTCGCTTAAATTCAATGTTCAAACCAGCTCCCACCAACCACCTGCCTCTTGGAAGTTTTAACATTTAATTTAAGCGAAAAGCAATGCTTATTTGTCAAATAATATTTTTTTTCTGTTTTCCGTCAGCAGTAAAATGTATTTTAAATTAAATAAATTACATACATTCTTCTTTTTTCGTCAATTCATTTAATACAATTTTTTTTGGACACTGTGTATAAACAAGTATATTAATATTTATATTACTAAATACATAATTGAATACCCTTTCAAATGAGCTGTCACACGACTCCTAGTCTCATTTAAAAAAATTATCGATTACGTAATCACGAAATATATCCCAAAATTCCGTAATTTAAAAATAAAAATCGACCTATTTCGAGATTTTTCCTTAAAGTCGCCCGTTTACGAAATATCGAATTTATTCCAGACATTTGCACCATACTGTATACATTTTATTCAGACCGTTCATATGCTAACGCGCGTATATACGTATAGGTATAGCATACCTACGTACAGCATATTATTATAGTTTTTTACATATTATTTTTTTTTCTAGTCAATGGTTCATGTGTCTACCGCTTACTCACATTGTCCCAGATCGGAGATCGAAGAAAAAATATACGACTGTCCAGTGTCTTACGAATATGTACAAGCTGTATTAGAAAAAATCGGCAATGACGAAGCACATTTACTAACACCAAGGTACCAATGTTATTATAGTCAAAATAATTATTTTTTATTTATCTATATTTTATTAGAACTTTTATTTCATATTTGAAGGATGCATGGAATATATTTCTGAAGTGTTTTGACAAAGTTTGATATGTGCGCTTAACCAAATTTTTCAGGAGAGAATTTTTAAAGTTTGAATCTTGTTTCGCCAACCCAAAAACGAAAAGTAATCAACATAAGAAGTCACGTATCACAGTGCCGGCTTAAGCTAACTGCGGGCCCTGGGCACTGGAGATTTAGGGGCCCCATTCATTGCTATTCGTTGTCAGTTTTTTTAACAAAAAAATACAATGCGTTATCATTATCTGTAAACGTTTACTGTAAAATCCATATAATAAATTTTATAAAATAAAACAAGAAAACTAGCAAACGTAAAAGATATTCCAAAAATACATTTAAAGATAACTATAAAAAAACAGAAAGTTCTGCAAAACAACACATGATAAACAAAAAAAAAACATTCTATTAGCTCACTTTTTTCTTTGACTTAGCATCAGCAAACTGCCATATTAATACTATCAAAATTCAGTTGTTTCAGTTCTTAATTTTCTATAATACAATAGTGATACGTCTAGGTTTTCTTGGCCCAAATTTGAGCTTCAATATATGTTTGCCCTTTGAGCTTCAATATATGTGTGCCCAAATCAGTGTCAACAGAGCAGACTCAAAGGTATCCATTTTACTCTGCCGTGCCTTAACTTCACTTTTAACTGCTGATTTTTAGTGTCTATTACTGCTTAACTGGAAAAAATATGTTTGATGGATCCGTAGTTTTTAAGTAAAGCATTTACAGCGTCAAAAGTTTCTACAAGTTTTGTTTTCATCATTTCCAGGAATTCATGGCAAATTTGGTCAGACAGATAGCTC
Source organism: Diabrotica virgifera virgifera (assembly GCF_917563875.1). Taxonomy (NCBI): domain Eukaryota; kingdom Metazoa; phylum Arthropoda; class Insecta; order Coleoptera; family Chrysomelidae; genus Diabrotica; species Diabrotica virgifera. The sequence goes on from NC_065445.1 coordinate 166,222,664, forward strand.
ACTTAACCTTTTCCTTTATTCGTATTTCGCTGTAAATACTTACCTAATAAGTTGTCAAAAGCCATGTATACATGACAACTTAAGTAATTTCCTTTATGACGACTCGTTAAATCCTCATAGGATCAACTAGATCCACCAGCTAGTCCTTGAGAAATAACTTAATGGTGACAACAACTCTTCTTAGGACCTTTACCTAATAGTCAGTTTCCCGTTCTACTTGTTCTTTCAAGCCAGCTTCTATAACCACCTATAACTCCAATCTAACTGATGATCCATATCACTCCATCTAACTGATCTTATTATTAATGTAACCATAGAGTTCAGATGAAATTTACTTTCTTTCGGAGATTTGAGTAAACAAATGTTTCCAGTGTATTGCTGTTCAATTGAAAATAATTTGCACAGGTAATAATAAACCGCTCAAACACTGGCGTCGTATATTAGCCAATCTCTTCTCTTTGCTTCCATGGGTTTTACTCTATAAGAGTTGCTTTCCTTTAATCTTCTTTAATAAGCTTTGTCTCCAGCTTCATACATTTTTTATAACTTTCTAAGGAATCACTCGTTTGTTTAAAAGTTATCATAATTCTTATAAAGTTATCAGTCTTGAAATCAGACCATTTCGAAATCGCAGGTATTTCATAGTCTTATTCTCTATTTCAAAAAATATATACCTCTATTATTAAAAAAAGGATGGGTTTCTTCGGGCCCCTGCCCTTGGGCGTCCGTCCCAAGCGCCCAGTGGATAAACCGGCACTAACGTATCATATTGTCATTCTCATTTAAGGCTTTTACCTTCATCACATACGTACCAAACTCTACCAACTTGAAGAAATGTACTAAATAACATATCCAGCAAACAATCGGACCTATCAAAAAGTCGGACTTATCAAGTTTTGCCATACCACTATAGATTTACAAATAGCAAGATTCTGAAACTGTTTTCATGTGGCATGTTATTTTAGTATTATGTTTATATGAGTTTGGGCCATAATTATCACTATAGATTTACAGATAGCAAGATTCTGAAATTTTTTTCATGTGGCCTGTTTATTTTAGTATTATGTTTATATGGGTTTGGGCCACAATTATTGGTGTAGTAAACATGACATTTTTAATTAACTATTGTTTGACGTTTCGATTTCCACTTCGAAAATCGTTCTCAAAAATAACTAAGCCGGATTTATGTTAGGACGGAGCGTGGACGACACGGCTGTCTTACGGGGCACGTTGAAGAATCGTCTGATATGAAAAGCATTGGCTAGTTTATGTTACAACGGGACGGAGCGACAACGGAGCTGGGAAGTGCGCTTTCTATTGTTCTACGGCACGTATCGTGCACGCCCCGTTCTAACAATTATGAATGTTCTTTGGAAAAACACTTTTTTAAAAAACTAAACTTCACAATTAAACTTTTATTTCGACAAACAAAGATTTTAGATACAACTCAATAATTTAAAATCAGACTTGACTTTAACATTTAAATTAGACTTTTATTTAGAGATTTTAATCAGACTGAAAAATATTGATTTTTACATGGTGTTTTATAATTTTATAATTGCTGATCTTGCTGTCCAATACGTCGCAATTAGGTCCAGAATGTTCAACGCTGCGACGCGACGTAGCCTCGTGTTGATTCCACGTGGTAGAATATACTGGATGGTAGCGGTCGTTGTACTATAACTACTCCATCCCCTGAAGAAGTTTTGTAAGGGATGAACAAAACTTTTGGATTGGCATCTCTTGGAATTTCGTTGCTAGAATTTGTTTTTTGTATCTGTAACATATACAAGGCAAATAATTTTAATAAAAATCTATACAGGAGTTAACCAAAAAATGGCTATGGCTATGGTTCCATAATTTTGGGTTATTTTTTCTGGATGTCCTTCTTCCTTCGGAGAGTTTATGGAATTTTTCTAAAGGGATGTGGTCTATCCTGAATGGTTTGAATTTCTGTAGTCCTAATTTTTGGGAAGTATTCGCGATTTATCTGGAACGTTTACTCTTGAATTTAATAACTCTAGATATTTTGAAAAGTTAAATTTATTTTTTTCTTTATCATTTTTTTTTGTGTCTGTTAGTAATCTAAATCCTTGCTTGTCCCAGCTTGAGGGGAATTACTTCTGGTTTGTTTTCCCTTCATGATAGTTTTTTATAATTTCTTTTTGTTGTTCTTCTAGATTAACATCTTCCAATAAAAGATTACATTTTACTAAGTCATATGCGTTGTTTTTGAAAGTTTTTCTGATAATTTCGCAAATTTCTGCAAAAATTTCTTCTTCTGCTTCAAATAAAATTGCATACTTCTTTTTCGGGTTGAGGTGTTCCTTAAAAATCTTTATGGTATCAGCTTTTAACTGATCTTTCGATAGCTGGATATGATAACGTCTTTTATTCGGAAAGGTTTGTATAATTGCTGGAGGTCGTGGATTGTAGTTGACGATTTTGACTATAATTTGGTTATTGTAGAAGTTAAGTGGTTTTTCCGAAATAGGTATACCAAGAATTGGGTTTTCTACTGCTGTATGTATTGTTTCATTTCCGTCTTCATCCATGTTTTGATCTTCGTTTTCAACAGTGTCTTCTTGGATGTTTTGATCTTCGTTTTCAACAGTGTCTTCTGGGATGTTTTTTTGGATTAATTCTGTTGCTTTTTCTTCTACAATCTCGTCGATTATTCGATCTGCATCCGGATTATTAGTCGTTGACCATCCATCGTCTTCCATGTCTACTAAGTCGTCAAAGACTTCCTTAATTTGTGAATCGATGTCCTTAGTTTCCTTTGTGTGAATTTCGATTCGAGACAGTGCGTCGGCATTGGTATTAGCTTTTCCTTTTTTGTAAATTACCTCGTAGTCAAATTCTTCTAATTTTAATCTCCAACGTACTAGTTTGGAGTTGGGTTCCTTTAGGAAAAATAGATATTGCAAGGGACGGTGGTCTGAAAGTATTTTAAATTTCCTTCCAAATAGGTAGGGTCGGAAATACTTAGTTGCCCACACCATTGCTAGCATTTCCTTTTCTATTGTTGAGTATTTGGTCTCAGTTTCATTTAGTGTCCTGGAAGCGAAGGCAATTGGTTTATCACTGCCAACTGGTCCTTGGGAAAGTACTGCTCCGATAGCAAAATTGCTGGCATCTGTTGTGAGGTTAAACGGTTTGGAAAAATCTGGATATTGCAATAAAGGCTCATTCATTAATAATTTCCTGCATGTTTCAAAGCATTCTACGAATTCGGGTGTATGTTCGATCTTTGCGTCCTTTTTCAAGCATCTTGTTAGAGGTTTTGTGATTTTTGCGAAGTCTCGAATAAATTTTCTGTAATATCCCAAGAGTCCAAGGAATCCTCTAATTTCTTTTGCTGTTTTCGGTATTGGATATTTTTCTATTGCTTCAATTTTCGCTGGATTCGGTTTTATTCCTTCTTGTGTGACTACGTGTCCCAGAAAATTAACTTGCTTTTTTAAAAATTCGCATTTGTCAACTTGGATTTTTAGTCGGGCTTCTCTTAATCGTTGGAATACTTTTGTGAGATTTACTATGTGTTCCTGTAGTGATGTTGAGTATACTATTACGTCATCCATATAGACGAGACATATTTCTCCTTGAAGTCCCTTCAATACGTTGTCCATCATACGTTGGAACGTGGACGGAGCGTTCTTAAGTCCAAATGGCATTCTTAAATATTCATAGTGTCCATTTTCCACATTAAATGCTGTTTTGGGAATGTCTTCTTCAGCCATCTCGATTTGATGAAATCCGCTCGCTAAGTCGAGGGTCGTAAAATATTGACATCTTCCCAATTTGTCCAAAATATCGCTAATGTGAGGAATTCTGTATCGGTCGTCAATTGTCTTCTCGTTGACCTTTCTATAATCTACCACTATCCTCCACTTTATTTTACCGGATGAATCTGGTTTCTTTGCCACAATCCAAATGGGCGAGGACCATGGCGATTGGCTTGGTCGAATGATCCCTTGCTCTAACATTGAAGAAATTTGTTTCTTTACTTCTTCTTTGTGCACATACGGATACCGGTATGATTTCGTATATACAGGCTCTTCATTCTTGGTTTTGATGTGATGTTTAACTTCGTTAGTAAAGCTGAGAGGAGTGTCTGGTTGATGAAATATATCGGAGAATTTTCGGCATAGTTGACGAACTTGATCCTCTTCTTCTTCGTTAAGATGTTCGGTTTTAATTAAGTCGTCGATATCTTGTCTGTAGTCTGGTCCGGAGGTTGTTTCCATAGAATATATATGGAAATCTTGAATGTCTATTTCCTGGCTTTCGAGTGGTTCCATAAGAGAAAGGTGAATGGGTTCTGACGTGAAGTTGGCAATTTCGGTCCAGGCGAGGTGGTTCTCGGCGTTAGTAAGGGCTTCTCGTACTACGACGCCTTGTACTTTTTGAGTTGGAATAATGATGGTTCCTTTTTCTTCTTTGACTGGAATTTTGACTTGACTAATTGAATTTGGTTCCAAATGGATGGAATAAAATTGTGTTTTGTTTGTTTCATAATATTTGATAGGGATTGTAGAATCTTTTGTAACTAGAAGTGATTTAGGAAGGTTTAATTGGGCTTCGAAGAGTTTTAGATTATCGAGGCCAATAAGACCATCGAAAGTTTTGTGAAACTTGAAGAGATAAAATTTCATTTTGCTGTCAGAATTAAATTTTGAAAATGAAGAAATTTCAGCACAATATTTTTGGGAACAATTCTGAAAAATTGATGTGACGACGAAGGGTTCATGTTTTATATAATTTGGAAAATATGAAGAAGCTATTTCTGGATTAAGAAATGACTTTGTGGATCCTGTATCAATTAAAAGTCGTAAAGAAGGCTCAGAAATTTCCATGTAAGGTAGCTCCTTCTTGTCGGGAAATGAATGAAGTTCAATTACGTTTCGGCTGCTTCTGGTGGGTCCTCTCGAAAATTTTCGTTTTCTTCGTATTCGGTTGGTTGATTTTCGTATGTATCTTGTAGGAAATTGTTGTATTCGGGTTCATAGTAATCATTGTAGTCGGCATTCTCTTCTTGCTCATCTCCGTGGCATTGTATATTGTAAAGTTCTTCTACGGTGAATTTTGGTTGTGCTCGGTAATTTGGTGTAAATTTTTGACGGCCTCCGGTTGTGGTTTCTGATATTCCACTCATAGGTGTTGGTCTAGGCTGCTTTGGCTGTCCGGGTTTGGGTGCCCATACATTTGACTGGTTCTGGGTCCTGAATGCTGGAGGGTTTGAATTTTGTCTAAATTGGTTGAAGTTTTGTTGTCGATGGGGTTGTTGAAACTGATTCTGTGGGTAGAATTGCCTGATTGGTTGCTGCCATTGTGGAGGTGCAAAATTCTGCTGTTGATAAAATGGTTTTTGGACAGGCAAAGGCATTTGCTGTCTCTGAGGTCGGCGTTCTTGATAATTTTCGCTTCTTCCTGATGTTGAAGGTTGACTTATTTGATTTTTTTGAAGATATCTAACATTATTTTCTTCCTGTACGTATTGTATCGCCGTAGCTAAACTTCCTGGTCTCATTGCTCTGATAATGGAGCCCATTGGTTCTCGTAGGCCTGCTAAAAATGTTGTAAGAGCTTGTTGACGGAAAAATTCCTGTTTGCTTCTTTTAATGTCGGCATTTACAGTATGTAATTCTAAGTAATTGTTGATACAGCTTAAAAGTCCCATTATTTTTTCGTAAAAATGCATGATAGATTCTGTTGCTCCTTGTCTTAAATTTACTAAGTCTCTTGTAAGCGAATTTTCGTCTCTTTGGTCTCCAAAATTTTGAATTAATGCATTTTTTATTTCGTCAAAAGTTTCGCATCCATATACAGATATAACTTCTTTGGCTCTACCTGTTAATTTACTTATAATACCATGAAGCAAAAATTTATTTTGGATATTAGCTGCATTTAGTCTATCATAATAATGGTTTAGAAGTATTGTAGAAACTTTAATAAATTCATGTAATTCATTTGGGTTTCCGTCGAAATTTGGAAGAATGCATAAATTTTTCACATCAAATTGTGGAACTGCCATATTTAAAAAAAATTCAATATATATAGTCAATAGTCAAATACGTATAGTAATTTCAAATATATCAATCTTAAACTGCTTATTATTTATCTATTAATCTCTAGTGTTTATTAATATATAGTATTTATTAAGCTATTCAAATTTTTCTTTAAATAAATTTCTAAATCTGGCTCTAAAGTCAATCTAAGGACTTAGAGGAGATATTTCTAAATTATTTTAATCTTTCTATTAATTTATTCAAATCTTTGTTTTTATCTTCTTAATCTAGCTCTGATTCAATCTAAGGACTCAGAGGAGTCTGATTTATTAATATCTCTTTCAAAAATTAATCTTCTTAATTCTAAGTAATAATAAAAATCGCTTACAGGATAAAGACGATGCCGATGTGCATTCCTTTGCTCCTGAAGGCTCCTAACTTCTATTTCTAACTGCTAATTTCCTCGGGTGAACTCTGCAACGGTTTCCCTGGGGCTGGTTCTTGGAACAGTGGACAAACACTTAAAAGTGACGAGGATCTGTAAAGACTCTTCCACTTCCGTACTGACTCTGCGCCAATTATGAATGTTCTTTGGAAAAACACTTTTTTAAAAAACTAAACTTCACAATTAAACTTTTATTTCGACAAACAAAGATTTTAGATACAACTCAATAATTTAAAATCAGACTTTACTTTAACATTTAAATTAGACTTTTATTTAGAGATTTTAATCAGACTGAAAAATATTGATTTTTACATGGTGTTTTATAATTTTATAATTGCTGATCTTGCTGTCCAATACGTCGCAATTAGGTCCAGAATGTTCAACGCTGCGACGCGACGTAGCCTCGTGTTGATTCCACGTGGTAGAATATACTGGATGGTAGCGGTCGTTGTACTATAACTAACATAAATCAGTCAATTCTGAACAATATTCTGAAAAATTCTGGGAACATTTTATAACCATTCGGCTGTCCCAAGTAGAAACAATTTAAGCGCCAATTTGAAAAATATTCACCAGAGTAGAAAACGTAAAGGAATCAACTTTTCAAATTTCTATTTTGTTTGAAATAAAAGTGAACACACATTAATTTAGTAAAAAATTGGAGGTTATTGATGGTCAATTGAAACCTCTACACTCTGGGTATAGAGATTTTTTAAAGAAAAGTATCACGAAATAAGGGGAAAATAGGAGAGAAGAGATTTAAGACAAAAGAAGAAGGGCTTAGCTCAGAAGGAAGAAAAAAAATCAAAACAGAGAGACACTAAATCTCAAGTGAGTGTTCGGGCTAGCTTCAATACACCGAATATTGGCTTTAGAGATATAAAATGAAAGATTTGATAATGAAATGATATTAATTAGGAAGAAGATGAGACCTGTTAATACAAAAACTTAATACAGCTAGGTAAGACCACTGGAGATAAATCGAGATAAAAGGGACGTTAAAGAGAGAAGAAAATGGGCGCCAACTCGGACAGCTCAACTTCTGGGACACAATATTTGAAAGCTCACTCTACTTAACTGTAGCGAAAAAGAAAAAACTAAGTTTTGGGCCCAGAATTTGAACAGCTCGAGATTTTTGAAGTAACGAACAACAGGAACTAAATGACACTGGTTACGACCACCTGAAATACAAAATACTAAATGCTAATCTTGTCTTGCTATTTTATATACTAGTGATACAGACTGAAATAAAACACCAACCTTAATACATACAAATATATTAATAATAAATGTGTTACATATACCTTAACAGTTTACATATAAGTCTATAAACACAATAACAGTGGTAGTGGGTGGTGTAACGGTCAAACAGGGCCAAAAAGCCACTAACATGCAATGAACCACTACACACTGCGCTAAGTAAAGTACCCCAGGCTGTGGGTGAAAAAACGTGATATAATTCAGGAATTTTTGAAACCTATCAGGTGTTGTAAAGGACGATGCCAGGAATAACTTCTACTAAAATGTGACCAAAAATATTGTGAGCTTTTTTTGTTATTGCGATTTTCATTTTTTAAATTTGCAATTTTTAAAGATTTTTAAGTTTGCAGCTTAGGATATTGATTCTAGAGAAAAACTTTTTAATATAAAGTTGTAGTAAATTAAAAAACCTACAATTTGAGCTATGGTAAGTTTAATTTCGTTTATTGGTTATTGCATAACAGCCCGCGAAAGGTCCAAAGTGGCCGTTTTTTACAATTGCGTTATTTATTGTACAAATAATTTTTTTTTTATTTTTTAAAGCTTTAAAATGGAGATCTTTCAATTCCAAACATAAAAAAATATTGTAAGGCCGGATTAAAGAATTTGTTGCTTAGATATTATAAATTGTTTATCCCAAGAGGTCAAATGTCGAAAGCTATAACTTTTTGAAAAAAAATCGTAGAGAGTTGGTGAAACATCCACTCTACTTATAAAGAGTTATATTTTCATATTCTGATACAAATAAATGCGTAAAATATTTTTAAACCTCTAATTTTTGGGTTTGAAAATAAGGGGGCAAATTTCGTTATAATCATTTAGAGCTGAAGCGGCCCTGTACATCCTATAAGTTTTTATCTTACAGATTATTGTTGCTGAAGATGAAACGAATATTGACAAAAAAATTAAAAATTTTTACGACCAACTGAAGCCGAGCTAAATGTTGAGTTTGAAAATAAGGGGGCAAATTTCGTTATAAACATTTAGAGCTGAAGCGGTCCTGTACATCCTATGAGTTTCTAACTTACATATTATTGTTGCTGATGACGAAACGAAGATTTATAAAAAAATAAAAATTTTCTACAACTAACTGAAGCCGAGATAATTGTTTCTTTTGTCTTAAATCGTAGTGCCTTTATTTAAAACAATTAAGAAATTATTTTACAGTCATTGGCTAAAAAAAGACTTATATTATCTTAAAATAAAAATTATTATAAAATATATTTACATATAATTATTAAAAATTATTTTTAAAATCGGTGCTTTTGCAAGCGGCCGAATTTTGCAAATCGCCCGGCTCGCTTCAAATCCGCGTGCTCGGAAAATGTTTACGAAACTTGTATTAAATTTTGACCGAAAACAATTTAATAATATTACCATTATAATATACAGTCTATTTACCACTGTAATTGTTTTTCTTGATAAACTTTTATATGTGAAATCTCATTTCTGAAAAAATAATATTAGAAAAATGATACATATATATGAAATATATAACTATATTTTTAATTTTTTCATTGTTATATAAATATAATAATAATAATGTTACTTCTTATTAGACAATATAAAACTTTTTCTTCTTGTAGTGACTATCCGTTTTGGATGTTCTCGACCATCATGGCAATTTGGCAAACCCCATTTGGAAATTGAGAACCAGGAAGGCGAAGGATTACCTTGCTAGAAAATTTACGTACGTCGTTCAACACAACAACTACAAATCTTTTTAGAGCAGCAGTACCGATTTAATGAGCAAGTACAGATTGCCATGATGGTCGCCAACATCCAAAACGGATAGTCACTACAAGAAGAAAAAGTTTTATATTGTATAATAAGAAGTACCATTATTATTATTATATTTATAAAACAATGAAAAAATTAAAAAGTCGTCCCAGGAACGCAACTCATAAATATTGGCAACATCATTTTAAAGTCTTCTACTTTAAAATGTATCATATGTATCTGAATTGCCGATATAAATGAGTCAAATTAAATAAATTATTAGAATAATTTTTTTACTAAACAACAACATTTTTGTTGATGTTAGTAGTATTTTGTATTTTGACAACGGCACCCGATTTGGGCGTCGAAACGTTAATAAAAATCATTTTTTAATAATATTGTGGCTTATTTCCCATTAAATAGTTAAAATTGTAAAAATGCCACAAGAAAATAGCTTCAGAACAACATTAAAAATATAGTTATATATTTCATATAATGTATCATTTTTGTAATATTATTTCTTCAGAAATGAGATTTCACATATAAAAGTTTAGCAAGAAAAACAAATACAGTGGTAAATAGAGTGTATATTATAATGGTAATATTATTAAATTGTTTTCGGTCAAAATTTAATACAAGTTACGTAAAAATTTTCCGAGCGCGCGGATTTGAAGCGAGCCGGGCGATTTGCAAAATTCGGCCGCTCGCAAAAGCACCGATTTTAAAAACAATTTTTAATAATTATATGTAACTATATTTTATAATAATTTTTATTTTAAGATAAAATAAGTCTTTCTTTAGTCAATGACTGTAAAATAATTTTTTAATTGTTATAAATAAAGGCACTACGATTTAAGAAAAAAGAAACAATTATCTCGGCTTCAGTTGGTCGTAGAAATTTTTAATTTTTTTATAAATCTTCGATTCGTCTTTAGCAACAATAATCTGTAAGTAAAAAACTTATAGGATGTACAGGGCCGCTTCAGCTCTAAATGTTTATAACGAAAATTGCCCCCTTATTTTCAAATCCAAAAATTAGAGGTTTAAAAATGTTTTACGCATTTATTTACATCAGAATATGAAAATATGACTCTTTAGAAGGAGACTGGATGTTTCACCAACTCTCTACGATTTTTTTTCAAAAAGTTATAGCCTTTGACATTTGACCTTTAGGGATAAACAATTTATAATATCTAAGCAACAAATTCGTTAATCCGGCCTTACAATATTTTTTATGTTTGTAATTGAAAGATCTTCATTTTAAAGCTTAAAAAAATAAAAAAAATATTTGTACAATAAATAACGCAATTGTAAAAAACGGCCATTTTGGAATTTCGCAGGCTGTTTTTCAATAACCAATAAACGAAATTAAACTTACCATAGCTCAAATTGTAGGTCGATTAATTTACTACAATTTTCTATTAAAAAGTTTTTCTCTAGAATCAATATCTTGAGCAGCAAAATTAAAAATCTTTAAAAATTGCAAATTTAACAAATGAAAATCGCAATAACAAAAAAAGCTCACAATATTTTTGGTCACATTTTAGTAGAAGTTATTCCTGGCATCGTCCTTTACAACACCTGATAGGTTTCAAAAATTCCTGAATTATATCCTGAAATCGACCTATTTTTCACCCACAGCCTGGAGTATTTATCACAAGGTATTTATCACAAAATCCAAAATCAAAGTCCGTTGGAATAGTTTTCTGTTTTTCAGTAAATATTTTTATTTCTGAATTTTATTTCCTGACTAGGTTTTGAACATATATGTACAGTGTTTTTATTTGGGAAACCTGAAAATATAGTATAAAATTTCCCACTTTTTAAAGATATTAAGTACCACCAATAATACTTTATTCAAGTACCTTTAACAAATATATAACAAATTGCAACAATTGAGTGGCCAGGTCTGGGTCATGTAATTGCTGTCATCTAGGGTTATGAAAAAGCTTGTCCACTAGTGTCTCTGAGACTGACCAAGTACGCCAAAACGATCATCCGTTTTCAGGCATCAAAGAAATAGGTTTCTCTATTATTTCTGTATAAGTACATATGTATACAAATTATATTAAATTCTCTATATAAACTAATTATAATATGCAGTTTTTAATTAAAAATTTTCGTTTATTGTTATAACTTTATATATATAATATTTAAATTAAGGCTTAGTCTTACAGCTTGTAGTTTTTTTAATAATTTGGGCTATTACAAAGTTATCTTACTCAAGATTCAGCCGACTTACAAGTGAAAAATCGACTAAATTCTGTAATTTTGCAATGTTTTTGCAGCATCTGTGTTTCTAATTATTGGTCAAGGTTTACCAAACATTATTTTGTAGATTTTTTTAAGAACAAAATTCATTTTGTAGAGACTATTTATATTTGTTAGTTTACGAATTATAATAACAATTAAATTGTTTATAATAAATTCTCGTCACTTCCTGCGAAAAAGAAAGTTATAAATTCGAATTCAGCAGGCCAAAATATTATTCAATTTTTATTCATATTTGATAATTAAGAGGAAACAGTAGCGATCAACAGGTAGCAAAAACGCGTTCCAAGATTGCGGCTGTAATTTTGAATATTTTTTCGAGATATTTGGCATACGTATTCGTAATATAATAAAGAATGGCGGTACAGAGCCCAATTTGAAAAATATATTAATATGTGGAAATTACTCTGTAATTAAATACAATATTAAAAAAACGAGCCTGTACCGCCATAAAGAACTAAACTAACGTTAATTATTCAAAGTGAGTTATGAGTAATTGAATGTATATTTTTTTCTACGAGTAGGTACTCAAATTTAAGTATCCAAGCTTAAATAACGGAAAAACGATGCATTTTATAAAATATACCTGCTAAACACTTGTCGAAGTAATTCGGAATACCTGTCAACTGAGCTTCAGAAGAAAGTACTAGCATCAAAATTAAGCAAGTTATGATGAAAATAAAAGAACCTTTTCGAATTTGTTAGGAAAAAGTGAAAAATAAAACATACGCCATTTCCACAAAAATTAAAATTTATAGTTTACAATAGTTTCTTTATATTAGCATAAGTAATGATTTAAAGAATTTGGACTGGTTTAGAATGCATATTTTTGGAAAAAGATATGATTTAAAAAATCAGAATTTTTAAAATGATCGTAATTTTCATTTTCTTTTGATAATAACTCCAAAAATACTCAATATACGTAATAAATAATGATATATAACCAAATTTCAGTATTTTCTGTATCAAATATTTTACCTTTTTTACTATTTCTTTAGGGTAAAAAAATAACCGAGATAGAAAGGTTTAAAGCTTAAACGTTAAAAAATTAAATTCAACGTGGCCCTTGAAACTAACTTTCAAATGGTTTTTAGGTGAACCTGATGTCGTAACATCGTTTAAAAAAACAATAACCTTCTTTGGAAAAAAAATTAAAAGATAAATTTTCAAACAAATTTGGAGCATAAATTTTAATGCTATCAACTTGTTCGGGATTCATGTGATAGATAAGGATTATATTTGCTTATAAGTGCTTTGACAAATGTTTAAGAAGTTTATGTTATAAAATGAATCATTTTCCCGTTATTTAAGCTTGAATACTTGGATTTTTTTGTAAGTTTTTTGTAAAAACTTATTGTTTTGAGTTATTTATGAAAAATCGGTTAAAAACATGCATTTTTCTCAGGAAAAATGAAAATCTTTGATCTTTAATAGTTCCAAAAGTTTTTACTTATTTTAATAACTTTATATAACAAATTTTCCTTGTAATTTGTCGCTCGATCTAATTATGGGGTTATTTTTAATAAAATAATTTTCACCCCCGAGAAGGGGTGCCATCCACCCCCAAGGTAAAAGCGCAAGTTTGCACCACGTCACCTTTGTTCCTTGAGATATTCTCTAACCACTCACCAATTTTCATGCAAATCGATGGAGGTTCAACGAAATCGGAGGAAATAGCTCAGTGACTGCACTTTTGTGACTTTTTCTGATTTCTTTCTTAGATGATTTCTGTTTTTTTTTTCTATTTTACTTTAATGGGTTGACTGGTATACCTACATTGTTTGAATAATTATATATAGACGATAATAGTTATTTATGTATCAAGGGCATTAAATAGATGTTTATACCCTAAGGGCGACAAGCTTTATATGTCGGCCGAGGGTATAAACATCTAATAATGCACGTGGGGCATCCAAATTTTATGTCATACCGGTTCATTTCATCAATTAAAGTTTTAATTTTATTTTATATTAATTAGAAATAATATTGCTATTGATTATGTATTTTAGAAAGGAACTACAACGTTAACCGGGTTTTATTGTTTCATATAGTTAATGGACCTCTAGATATGAAAAAACCGCGGAGTGCTACCATTTAAAGGGGTGCGTTTTTGAGAAAGGGGTGAATTAATCCCTAGGCACAAGGCGAATCAGGGTGAGGCGAATCAGGGTCTATTCACTTTTGGTATAAACACGTCTACAGGAAAATTGTTCCAGATTAAATTTACTATGCAAACGTCACTTTTTAAAGTCAAAAATATTTTTTTTTACAAAAATATTGTTATGATCTGCTTTCTCTTACTTTTATATTAATTAGTATTTATTTAATTAAATATTCAATTGTCGCAAATCATACATAAAATTAAGAAAAATAACAGGGTGCCTTTTTATCATACAAAAAATAACTAAATTATCTTAGGTTATACTTATCCTTTCTCGTGGTTTCAGTATCTCTTAGTTGATCCTTATCGGGATAAAATAGGAAAAAGGAACTAAATAGAAATACCATAAATAAGCAAATACAAATATCTTTTATTATCAAAAGCAATAATCTGAAAATTTATCAATCAAATCCTGTGGGCATAACTGTCCCAATGAAACTCTTACCACATAAATTAATTTTAATTCAAAATATTTATCGGTTTCTTCTTTGATAAAACAAACTAAACAAACAAATTTAGATATTCGCAAAACTACTTATACTTCCTATTAAATTTTTGAAATATTGGAATCTTAGTTCATATGCTTTTACTCAAAAAAATTAACTTCTGAACATAAAGAAAATCTATCACATAACTTATTGACTGACTTTTAATTAAGGGAGCTCTTCAAACAAACAGCTCTTCCTTGTTGATTATGTTAGGCTACCCATCAAAGCCCTCTCCGTTCTCAGCATCAATCCAACAGCATAACAGCAACTAATTCTCCAAAACCCGAGCCAGGCCTCTTTTGACCAGTACTCGTAAAAAAAACTCCAAAATTCTCTCCTCTCTTTCTTACAATAATATTCTCTCCCTTTAATTTTACAGAATCAAAGAGGTATTTCTTCTCAATTTGATCTGTCTCTCGTTCCACTTTTCAGCTACACTCTTCACTATCTAACAACCACTGGTACTTGCTTCTGAACTATTCACGAAACGGAAACGAAATTTGACTGCTCTTCTGCGATGCCGGTCACTTAATAATCTCCTTTTCCAAACTATCTGAATATTCAACCTTCTCTCATCCCCATTCCAAATTGCTAAGCCCATCAGAAACATTTCTCTCTTTTTTCATTCGAAAAACCCATGCATCCTTCCAAACAATTCCAACTTTCTCTACCTTACTTTTCTAAATATAATAATTACCTGTGGCTTTTGGCCTCCCCCGTAACAAAGCAACCGTTTTAAAATTATAATCCCCAAACAAATTGTCTATTCACATCACTATATTTACTAATAAGGATAACCCACTGCTTAAAAACTAACTTATAATAAATAGTTACAAATCAATATACAGGGTGTATCAAATTTATGTGCCCCCGTTATACAAAAAAAATAAAATTTTTATTCTATCTTTGATTGACAAAATGATACACAATAATATATTCAAAAGAAAAGCAAGAAAAAAACACGAAAGATAGCAATTTGGTTTTTTGCCCATAACTTTTTTCCACTGATGTATAGGTATAGGCATTGTTTCACAGAAAATAAGCTCCATTGTTCCTGTTTAAAATGTCGTTTGGTAGAAGTCTCTATAGCTTACAGTTTTAAAAATATGATTTTTCAAATTTCGCGACTCAGCGATTTTGGTCCATTTTCCTTGATACTTCTCAAACATTGCTCTGTAACTTTTTTTTACGTAGCTTTAGGTATATGCAATAGGCATTTAATAGGAATAAAAATAAATTAACTTTAAAATGGTCTATTGTAGAAGGCTGTATAACTATTTTTAACTTTCCGCCGGTAACGTGAATTCTTGTAACATAGTTGGTAACGTCGGTCTACGACACCGACTTTTTTAATAATGAATATCTTAGGTTGTGATTTTCTGTTAATATTTTGATGTGACTAAATGTTTAATATAACTATATTTAAATAAAAATATAGTAAGAAATGATCAATATTTATTTATGTTCGAGAAAAAAATGCACATTAAAAAAATTGGCTTCTTTTAGATACTAACATAATTGACAAACAATTTACAAAAACATGTCAAGTTTTTGAATACAAAATATCAACAAACATATCGACAAGGGTTGAAATGTCACAAAAAAAATAAAATTATTCAACAAATGTCCAACACAAACTGAAATTATTGTCCGTTAGTTTCCTCATTTTTTTATACACTCCACTACACCGCACTGTCCGGTTCTGGTTCGGAATTAGCAACAATTTCGTCGAAAAGTTGTTGCAACCTGATTTGTTCTCTTTCATAATAAATATTCACATACAACTCCTAAAATTAATATCTATTATTTAAATTGACTATGGACCAAAAACAACAAAAACTTACCGTTAAGTATAGCATAAATGGTAACCTCGGTCTCTCACACCGTCAGGTCAAATAACATATGAACTATCCACACTTGGCCACAGATATTTCAAGACTAAATAGTGTGATAAGAATTTGAAAGCTACCTGGCCGCGCGGACAAAAAAATATGCGCATTTGAATTTTACCGCGAAAAATCCATTACGTCGGTGTCAGGGACCGTACGTTACCACTCGAAGGTTAAGCAAGATATGGTTGTTCAAAATTTTATACTTTTAATGATTTTTGATATATTTCACGATTATTTTTTAATTTCTCATTATAACTTTTTTTGTTGTATATTTAGGTATATACATTGTACAATGTAAAAATTTTTTACAATTGTAAAAAAAAAGCTTATTTTCTTTACTTTAAAATGGTGTATTGTAAAAACTCCAGGACTATTTTTAAACAAAATATGCTTTTTCAAAATGTGACATATACACATGCAATAGGTCCCACTAAGTTGGAACCATTTGGAAAAATTTTTACTAATAAATTTATGAAAAATAAATTATTCTCCATAAAATGCTCTACATAGTATAAAACCTAGGATCCAGTCATGTCATCAGATAT
The DNA here is from genome assembly GCF_917563875.1 of Diabrotica virgifera virgifera. Lineage (NCBI taxonomy): Eukaryota > Metazoa > Arthropoda > Insecta > Coleoptera > Chrysomelidae > Diabrotica > Diabrotica virgifera. Next base: position 166,239,456 of record NC_065445.1, read on the forward strand.
AAAATTTTATCAATAATGTACAAGGTATGTTAAATAATATGAATTTCACTCAAGAGTAAAGTACCTTTATATTTCACAATATCGAAAATTGTTATTAAGAAAAGTTATTTGGAATTGAAAATTATGTTATAATATGCAAATATATTCTTCTAATTAAAAAAAAATAAAATTTTTCTCGAATTACGGATACCTTTGGACATCCTACGGATATCTTGTTTAAAAATAGTCCTCGAATTTTTTGTAATACACCATTTTAAAGTAAAGAAAATAAGCTTTTTTATTCCACAATGTATATACCTAAATGTTCAAGAAAAAAAGTCATAATGAGAAATTTAAGAAATAATCATTAAAAATATCAAAAATCATTAAAAGTATAAAACCTTAAAAAGGCATAATAGTGCGTTTATCTCGAAAACTATGCATTTTGCGAAAAAACTTGTAAGAACATTTTTTGCTAAGACTGACCCAAAAAACACAAAAAAGTTTTGTTTTACCAAAAATCACTTTAGATCTGCCGTTAATATAGGGGTGGGCGGAGGGGGTAACAAGGCACTATCGCCCTTTCGGCCAAGATTCAGTTTTTCATTGTTCAAGGTCTCAGGTAAAAGAATCCGAACATAGTTGCCGGTCCTCAGGTTTTGCATACTCAAGTGCTTCCACCCACATAACAATTTAATGTTCTTAGTAGATTCATAGAACATACTTTTCAGAAAAAGTATATACTGAGAATATGCGTAATTACCATTGGGAATGTGCAGAGCACATACTGAGTATATACTACATTACAGTACTTAAACGTTCTATGTATATACTTAGAATGTACTACCGAACTTCTTTTCAGTATCTACTAATTACTTTTTAGGATATTCCAAGGACGTGCAATAAACCTTCTATTTATATACTTAGAACGTACTATCGTACATCTTTTTAGTATCTGGGAAGAATATACTTTTAAGAATATCCCAAGGAAGGATAGCCTATATTGCTCAGAAGTATGTTTTCAGCGTCACCTCATCTCATCTTAGGTTCTACTGGTTCTACCAAGTACCTAGTTACATATTCTAATTGCATATTTGAGAATGTAGTTAGCACATTCTACAATATTACTTAAAAAGTAAGTAGGTATAAATTTTAGTTATTTATTATAAATATTATATAATATTTATCTAAACTAACCTATAAGTAACTAAAATTTATATACTTAAATATATGTACTTACCTACTATTTAAGTAATATTGAGTTACCAAAATGAATCATATTTTGAAGCACCGCAAACAAAATAAAGAGATTATGTATGTTCCTAATAGTCCTACTCCTTTTAGTACTTTATCTTTCGCATTCATCCTTACCATAACACTGCATAATTAGACACAAATGTCTGTTTTCGTTTTCATATTTTACCGTTGCGTACTTAATCCCTATCCAGGTAGAAAATGGTCAGAATAAGGCCGATGCCACATTATGCGTTTTGACCGGATGCGGTGAAAACTCATCCGTTTCCAACGCAACCGGACCGACCTGTCACACTATGCGTTTAGTCTGGTGCAGTTTGTAAGCGCGTACCGATGACTCAAAACGCATCCGGTTCCAACGCAACCGGACCGATCTGTCACACTATGCGTTTTCACCGGATGCGGCGGAAACGCATCCGGTTAAAACGCATAATCTGGCATCGACCTGAGACTGGCCGTTTGCAGTTGAATGGAATGGCCCATATCACGTCGATATAATTCCGATCCGATCTTTTATAAATACTTGCTTTTACGATCTGGTGATAAAAATGGTGCATGATGTTTTCTTTCAGTTCTTTGTAGCTGAATATACCTAATCCAACGATGTAAAAATACTCATGGTAAACTCGAAATGGTAAATTCATTTTAATTATGAAAACGAACATTTTTGTTTCGTTAATACAATTAATGTTTAAATTTTTTTACCATACAATTAAAACAATGTTAAGAAATTAATTCGTCCAATACTAACTACATACATAAATTTTATTAATTATTCTATAAATAACGAAGTTAATTATCCATAAAGCTAACATTATTAGATATTTATTATTTTTAAAATATTTTAAAAGTATATATGTACTTATAAGTATGTGTTAAGAATATGCTCAAATATACTTTTCAAGAACATTCAATAAAGGTATATTCTAAGAATAAACTTTTACGAATATTCTGAGATACTACGTACACAAATGTGCTCAGTATATTCGGTACGAGAATATTCTTTGAAGTATATGCAAAGAACATGAAATTTAGAACGTTTTTTAAGGTACATGCTATGCATGTACTACGCATAATATACTAAAAAGGATATACTCCGACGAATGTTGGTAGTATATGCTTTGAACATGATGCGAACATCATTGTTATGTGGGCAGGGCCCGGTCTATAACTTGCCTAAAAAGAATTGTACAACCTTATACAATAGATCATTTTAAAGGTAATTGACTTATATTTCTGCTAAATGTACCATTGCATATACCTAGAAATGGGTAGAAAAAAGTTACAGAACATGTCTCACAACATTGAGGTTTGCAAAATAATGGGGAAAATGGCTCAAAAATGCTGTGAGCGGCGAATTTAAAAAATTTTATTTCCGAAACTATAAACCCTAGAGACTTTTACCAAACTTTATTTTAAAGAGGAAGGGTGGAAGTTATTTTTCACTAAAGCAATGCCTATATCTATATCCCTGTGAAAAAAAGTTATGGGGCAAAACAAAATTGCTTTCTTTCGTGTTTTTTTATATATTATATATGTTTTAAAAAAATATATTTTTGACTTTAAAATGTGATATTTCGATAGCAAATTTAACCTGGAACAATTTTACTGTAAACGTGTTTCTACCAAAAGTGCATAGAACTCACCCTAATTCACCCTGTGCCTAGGGACTAATTCACCCCTTTCTCAAAACGCACCCATTTAAATGGTAGCACTCCGCGGTTTTTTTAAACATAGAGATCCATTGACCATATAAGACAATAAAATCCCGTTAACGTTGTAGTTAGTTCCTTTTAGCTCTCTTATTTTGAACATAATCAATAGCCTATTGTATCGCAGCAGGTATTTAGTACCGTTGCTTGGAAAGTGATGTTTGTTAGTAAATTGTTGTTAACGTAAACAAAGTTTTTCTATGTGACATTGTCAAAATAAAGTCAGAATGCAAGAGAAATTCGACAAGGAATACGCTAAATTTTAACAGTTAATGGCAGAAAATAATACTGAATGCGTAAATGAGACCGTACTACTGGCATACTTTGGATACATATTATACTTTATATCCGGGCGATGATAAAATGCATGTAGAGATGACTATAGAATAGAATAGAATAGAAATATGCTTTCTTGTCGTTGAAAATTGTACAATTATATACAAACTCCGAAACAGTCGAAAACAAAACAATAACAAATACAATTTACATAAATCGTTAATATAAATTAAAAAACAAATAAGTAAAACAAAAACATTCTGTTGCAAAATTTAAATTAATTGCAAATACATTAGAGATATTTTAGTTCATTCTCAAGATCTTCATGTATCTGAAAATAATTTTAATCTAATTATTTAATGTCTGTTTTCTGCGTAACAGTTTTTTTTTTAAATAAATCAAATGTATTTTGAACAAAAAGAAAATATAACTTTTATTTTGGTAGATGTAAGTACATTACAGATTAAAGAATATTTACCTATACAATAATTTTCTGGAACTGTTTTTACTATAAAATTAAAATACACTAATCATAATAATAAACATTTATGTTCACAATGGGTATTCAAACATTATTATGTGGCGCCACGACCAGTGAGGGCGCGTTTTGTGCTGGCTGCTATAATTTGAATTGTCCTCGATTTTAATCATCTTTAGGGACCAAACCAAAGAAAAACAACTTTTTTTTCTTTAATCAATGTTTTAAATGCTGTTCTGTTATGATTTACAGCATTTTTCGAATTTAACATTTTATGCAACTTATGTAAGGCGTAACCATGTCAAGACAGGAAAATTGGCTCACGACTATGCTATTGCATTTTAAATTATTTATCCTTGATTCAAGTTTTTAGCAGTATTTACTTTTAGGATTATTGGTGAATGGCCCAACACGTACACATTTACAAAAGCCCTAGCCGAAAACATGGTTAAAGATCTTGGAACGAACTTACCATTAGCTATATTTAGACCGTCAATAGGTATGTATCTAGTAGAATCTTATAATAAAGTCAATTTATATGTGACTAAAATAAAATATTTTGTGTTCACTTATTTTAAAAAAATGGGAAAACCTTGAATTTTATTCGTGTCTGTCTGTCCCAGAGGCTGAGAAAACATAACTCCTCCGTCATTAGACCAGATAGATATAATAGTCTAAGATACGATATAAGGTCGACCTTCACCTATTTGTTTAATGCATAAAAATTATTGGATATGTAATTTAGCATGTTAACAATTACAAAAAACAAGGGTTGCCGATCTAATTTTGTTCTAACTATATTTAATTAATATTTAAAAAATGACTTTTTTTATAAATTAAAAAAAAAATTCGACCCGGGCAGATATTACTTCAGATTTTTTAGGTCATTATAAACAAAACAGGTTTTTTGTAATTTTTCTCTAAAGTTGATCGTTTTTAGTTACAAACAATTTAAAACTGAAAAAAGAGCGAACGATGACGATTTTCAAGGCTCAAAAACATGAGTATAAAATATCATTTTTGATATTACGAAATACCTAAATTCAAGGTCAAACCTTATTCTATCAGTATCAGCTACTGATAAGTCTTTTGTAGTTATTTCATTCTGAAACATTGTTTTTTAGTTGTGAATGCCCGTCGCCCTATAAGAAACCATCTTAATTAACAATTAAAAAAATATGTTTTAGAACATGACGGCTAAAATCCTTATCGAGACCTGATAAAAGAAGGTTTGAAAGTTTGAACTTGAATTATGTGCTTTATGATTACAAAAATGATATTATTTTCTTGTGTTTTTGAGCCTTTAAAATCGTAATTTTTAGTTCCTTTTTTAGTTTTAAATCGTTTGTAACACAAAAACGATCAACTTTAGAGAAAAATTACAGAAGATCTTGTTTGTTTAGAATCACCCAAAACATCTGAAATAATATTTGTCCAGGTCGAAAAATTTCTTTTTAAATTTATAAAAGAATCGTCGCTGAGCCATCGAGGTGTAAACATCGTTAAAGCGCTCCGAAAAACCGGTGATTAAGAATTCTAATTATCTTATCAACAACAACAAAAAAAACCCATTAGCAATAAGTGAGAAAAACAAAACAATATGTTCCCTTCGGGGAATCTTATTGGGTTCAGAAATGGACAACCAGTTTATCAACAACAAAACATACAGAGTGATCCAATGAATCTACAAATGACACAAGCAAGCAATAACCAACTACAGTGGCAGCCAACAATGATGAAGCAACCAGAAAATTCAATGAACACGAATATGCCAACTATGCAACAACAGTATCATAAAACTCCTATACAGTCAGTAAATACAAACTAATACTCTCAACCAGTTCAGCAGCAAATACCAACATCAAGTAAAAATAGTGCAAATATCGAAGACAGATAAACTCACTATATGACATCAACCAGCGAAGATGAAGAAAAAAATCAGACAAACAGTAAAAACGCATGGCAAGTCATGGAAAGCAATAAAAGGAAGAAAATACATAACAACAAACAAAATACAAACGAAATTGAAACAGGTAACCGATTCCAACCGCTGTCAAAAGAAACAGAAGAAAATACTGGAAACGCAGAAACCAACAACATACCAAAACCGTCACCAATATTTGTACACGGGGTACAGGATTTCAAGGAGATGACAAAGCAATTAGAGGAAATAGCGAAAAAAGAAGAATACCAGACAATAGTTTAATAAACCACGTTGTCAAAATAAATTGTGAAACAGCAGAAATATACCGAAAATTGATTAAGGAGTTCAAGGGAAAAAATATATACGTGATCAGATACTTACCTCACTCAACCAATACTGATGACATAAAAAGCGAACTATCTCAGTTATGGCACAAAGTGAGAAAGATAGTCAATGTAAAACAACAAAGAACCGCTTAATCTCTTCTTTGTAGAGTCAGAACTCACGCAAAACAATAAAGATGTCTATAATATAACAGGCCTACACAACACAGTAGTACTCATAGAACCTCCACGAACTCATAAAAACAGTATAAAACAGTGCACGAGATGCCAACAATATGGACATTCCAAATATGGACATTCCAAATTATACTGTAATAAACCATTCGTCTGTGTAAAATGCGGAGGCTCACACAATATCACCACGTGCAAAAAGTCCAAGGAGACGCTAGCCATATGTGCGTTATGCAATCGAGGCCACCCAGCCAATTATAAGGGATGTGATCACTATAAGAAACTTACCAAAGGAAGCAACAAAAACAATGGAGCGCATCAAAACCCATCAGCAATCTACACAAATGATATATACACAAAAAACACACAACAACGATCCAATCCAGTGCCCCAGGGCTTGAGCTACGCTGAAGTAACTAAACACAGCCAAACAGAAGATACAACCACTGTGTTAAACAAGTTTTTGGAAGAATTCAAGAACCTATTCAGCCAACTAATCCAACAAAATAGCATGGTCCTCAACATGCTCACCATGCTTATCGACAAATTAAAATAAATGGCTAAGTTTCTTCGAATAGCCCAGTGGAATGCCAACGGCCTTCCAAGCCATACAGAAGAAGTGAAAATATTTCTAGACATAAATAAAATTGACATATTTTTAATTAGTGAAACGCGCTTTACAAACAGAACTTATTTTAACATACCTAAATATAAACTATATCATACTGACACGGAGGTACAGCAATACTCATCAAAGAAAATAGTAAACATCATGAACTACTGAAGTACGAAGAAGAACACATCCAAGCAACGCAACGACAGTAAGCGTTGAAGCACTTCCCTATAATGCCAACGTAACAGCTGTGTACTCTGCCTTCCTTGCCATAATCTAAAACGAGAACACTATGAAGGATTTTTTCCAAACGTGAGGACTAAAATTCATTGCTGGGGGAGATTACAACAGCAAGTATACCTTGTGGGGGTCACGACTTATAACAACAAAAGGCAGAGAACGGGCACATGTTATACAAAATAAGAATTACTCATTTATCTCAACGGGAACACCAACATACTGGCCGACCGATCCCAACAAAAAACCAGATTTATTGGACTTCTTCATAACAAACGGTATCGGTATAACTTATACAGAGGCTGAAAAAACCGGAAAAAATAGAAGAGGATTATAACAAATTTATAAACATACTACAGTATGCAGCTAAATCAGCTATCCCACAAAGTAGTCCCAACAGAAACATATATAAGTAATATACCTTTAGAAATAAAAAACTGGTAACTGAAAAAATAAACGCCAGATCTGCATGGCAACGAACACACACACCAGACAGCAGAACAAGATACAATCGCATCAGCAACAAATTAAAATTAAAGCTGCAAGAAGTCAAAAATGAGTCATTCACGAATTACATCACCAATCTATCAAGACAAGACAACTCTATATGGAAGCCCATAAATAGTAAGAGAAAGCCAATAACAGCATTACCTCCAATAGGTAAAAATTCAACACCACCAGGACCATGGGCAAAAAGTGATAAAGAAAAGGCTGACCTCTTTGCTGAGTATTTAGCAGAAGTTTTTACTCCACTAAATGACGACCAAGTACCAGAAGCGAACCAAATATTAGAAGAACCACTACAGATCCAGGACCCAATAAAACCATTTACTCCAAAAGCAATTAAGAGACGTAATTGCCACCCTAAACCCAAAGAAGGCACCAGGTGAAGATCTGATAACCGCAAAAATGTTAAAAGAAATACCAAAAAAGGGCATAGTTAAACTAAAACTTAAAGTAACCCCCCACCCGATTATTCGCTTTATTTTGTGAAACTTTTTGACGCACCCATTTCCTTACACCCCGCTCACATCGTCAGATTTTTAAAATATACACTCTTTTGCATGTACTTAACTTACCTTATCTTAATCCGACAATTTCGAGTATTTTTAAGGATATATTTTTTTTCGGGCCCCCCTTAACGATCTTAAGAGCCAATATATGGTAGAGGTGCATCTGCAGGGTAGCAGGTTTCTCCCCATATGATAATCTGACGCGCTCAAGTAACTGCAAAAATCCCCGCTTGTGCTCCCCTACCATTAGCAAAACGAGATCAAATATATACTTCCAGTTTCATGCCTGTCGGTCCGTACGTCCGTCTGTCAGCGAATATATCTCCTCCGTTAATAAAACGTATAGAATGATAAGTAAGGTGTCGAATGGGAGCTTATAAACCAAATATGGTATTAGAGGTGAGAAATTTGACCTCTGACTTTCGGTTTTAGAGTTGAAACAGGCAATACTGTTTTAAAGTCTCTGAAATAGTATAAGCGATACATTATAATATTATTCGACGCGCCTTACCAATACGAAACAAAAATGTATACTTCCGGTTTCATGCCTGTCTGTCAGTCCGTCCGTCTGTCAGCGAATATAACTTATACGTTACTATTAAAACTGATTATTAAATTAGATTATGTCAGGTTTTCAAGGCCATGGAACCTTTCCGTATTTCGACATGTAGAGATATTTTGTGCATATTCTAGGATGTCCATACTTCTGATGTTGTTTAGCCTTCTATGTGGCTTATTTTCTTTATCATATGGCGCTAGATTGACCTCTTCTAGTAATTTAAGTCGTTTGCAAAATAGTGATATGCAGTTGCATAGTATATTATGTTCTGCCGTTTCTTTTTCGTTGCCACAGAAACGACAGTTCTCACTATCTGATTTGCTCATTTTTTTGAGATGATATCACATGGGACAGTGACCTGTGACATCGCCAGTGACCATTTTCATATCTTTTTACACATTTCGAGAAGGCGGTTTGTTGCAGTAGGCGATACTTTTATGAGCCTCTTTGCTCGCCTTTGTCCTGATATGTTAGACCAATACAGTTGCAATTGATAGAGTTTCTCTCTGATATGGCATTGCGACAGTCCACAGAAGGGTTCTGGACCTTGTAATGGGGGTGTATTCCCTTCTTTTGCGAAGCTATCAGCTTCCTCATTTCTTGCAATTCTCTTCCTGGCACCCACATCAAAGTTATTTGTTGCGTTCCGCCAGCTTTTTGAGTAACTTTTTATAATCCCAGAACAAGTTTGACTCAAAAGTAAATGAATTTAGAGCCTTTAAGGCATCTTGACTGTCTGATAAAATAAGGATTCTTGCCCCAAGAGTGTCTCGACATATTTGAGACATTCTTAACACATCATGTATTTCTGCCAGTAGCATAGTTGGGGCGTTTCCAAGAGATTTCGATAGCCTGAAATTGGGTCCAGTAACTCCAACTGTCCCATTTCTGCCCTTTCTATCTTAGATCCATCCATATACCAAACGAGTGAACCTTCTTTCAGTTTCGTTTTAACTTCTTCACCCATTTGGTGGTTTTATAAGACCACTTCAAAGGGTGTCTCGAAGTCGAATTTGTCTGGCGGCCCCACCTTAGAATCCAATGAAATTTCTTCCACAATTTCCTCCCTCCATATGCAGAATTGCACTGACGGAAGGTTCAGCATCGCCTCTAGAGCTGAAGTAGGGCATGTTGACATTACCCCTGTGATTCCCAGAAAAGCTAGCCGCTGCATATTTTGCAGCTTGGCGTTAGCTGTTGTTTGTTGCATTTCTGACCACAATACGAGTGATGCGTCTAATATAATCGTTTTATATGACCAGAGGGTCATTTTCGGTTTTAGGCACCAAGTCTTTCGAAATGACTTGTAACAGCTCCAACTTGCCACCAAGTTGGATATTTATTAAACGGGAAACCCCCATTACAAAAATAATAGTAGATTCTGATTAAAGGTTAAAAAATACATACATATACATAAATATACACATACATACATGATCCAAAATTAACAAAAACTCCAAAGTTACTTAAATAATAAAACCATTAGGTACATAAGGTATCACCAGTAAACTGGTACATAATATGTAACATTAAAATATTTCCAAAATAGTTCTCTTAAACGACTCCAAGGAGTTACATCCAGTCTATCTTCTCTATTCAAAAACTCTAGGGATCGATCCATTAATGAGTGTCTACAATAATTTGTTGCAGGAAAGCCAATCGAAAATAAATTATTTTGTCGTAGCATTATCTGAGGAACAGCAAATTTGATTTGTGAAAGAATTTCTGGATATGATATAATTCCATTTAATAGTTTGAAAACAAAACAAATACCAAACATGGTTCTTCTTTTTTCTAATGTATCCAGTATAAGATACTTTAAAATATGAGAATAGTTATTAGGCCTTGATCCCGCGTACACAAAAAAGTTGATTAATAGCAAGCTGAAAATTTGTTAATAGCTTAACGGTGTCTAGTCGGACAAACTTTGATGTCTAGGAACACTGAAACAGGGGAAGTTTTAATTGTGAACAGGTTAAACATTTGAAACGTCAGACATCGAAAACGTTCCATGTATTTTGTCGCACAGAACTTCCAATTGATTTGTTACCATTTCATTAAACTCTCATGCAAAAATCAGACTGGTATTTATCACCAACTGGGCATTTTAATAAGTCCAACACGAAGAACATGTCAAGTGACAAGAATTATATTGGTGATAAATAGCAGTTTGATTTTTGCATGAGAGTTTAATGAAACAGTAACAAATTAATTGGAAGTTCTGTCCGACAAAATACATGGAACGTTTTCGTACTCTGACCTTTCAAATTTTTAAATTGTTCAACAATTAAAACTTCCCCTGTTCCAGTGTTCCCATACATCAAAGTTTGTCCGACTAGACGCCGTTAAGCTATAGGGCTTTTCATTGATTGTCATTTGTTTCGAGCTTCTGTCATGTGCCACATAATATTAATATATTTACGTCATAAGTCTGTGGTTTGTATCATTGGTATATACCAAAAACGTATGTCGTAGATATATTAATATTATGTAATACATACAGAAGCTCGAAACAAATGACTGTGAATGAAAAGCCCTATTAACAAATTTTCAGCTTGATATTATTCAATTTTTTTTTGTACACGGGATCCAGGCCTATATGGTCAGTAAATTCAGTTTGAACATGTGATTATAATATCGTAAATATTTATTTTGGAAACTCTCCGGTAATGAGTTATAGACATTATACTGAGGAGACCAGATAATTGACCAATATTCAAGCTGTGAGCTGACCAACTCAACATACTGTCTTCACCGCCTCCAAAGATAATCCTTTTCAATTTCTTAGCGTAAAACCTAACATCTTCTTGACCAAGAGCTAGCAACGTCGGAAAAAAATTATTTTAAGACGGCTGATTCTTTTATATATTGTTCCCTATGCTTCCTCGAACACCGTACCGGCCATCTGGCTACTGATACAGGTTGCGTTCATTACTGCGCAGCACACTTGTACTGTTGTACAGGTAAACATATCAAATTTAAAATTATTGTAAGACGAAAAATTTTTTTGTCGTTACGTTTTAAACATTATTAGAAATATGAACTGTAATTGCGAGACATTTCTGTGGTTTAAAAAGTAATGACAAAAAATTTTTTTCATTCTAAAATAATTTAAATTCAATATACAGGGTGATTGATGAGTGTGATAAAGCTAAGTAGATCCGCTATAGTAATAAATAGCAATAAAAGTTAATAATAAAAATTGTGACCAACTTTCAGCTTCACATTGCGAAATTAGTTAGATTGTTACAGGGTGTTCGATAACATAGTGGCAGACCAAACTTATGTTTTTTTTAATGGAACACCCTGTATTTTATATTACTATCGAAAAATATCATTACCGTACTTTAATTTTTGTATAATATTCCCTATGCCTAAATTTGTTAGTTTTCGAGATATTTCCATTTGTCAGAGCAAGTTATTAATTAGGGTGTTCTATTTAAAATTAACTACTGTGAAAATAATGTGCTTGCGTTTTGACTCACCCTGTATTCGATATAAAGAAAATTAGCAATATCAGCCATTTTTATAAATTTTGACAATCAACAAAAAAATATGGCACCAATAAACCATTGCTGTTGTGCTTATTTTTATTTATACAGGGAGCTGAACTTATTACGATTTTCATAGAACATTGGTTATAACTTTGTAAATACCCTGTATATCATAACAAACCTTTATATTTTTGTGATGGGGAAGTTAAGAAGATTTCGAATAAAATATGGGGTGTTCCATTTAAAAAAACCATAGTTTGGTCTGCCATTATGTTATCGAACACCCTGTAACATTCTAACTAATTTTGTAATGTGAAGCGCAAAGTTAGCTACAATTTTTGTTATTAACTTTTATTGCTATCTATTACTATAGCGGATCTACTAAGCTTTTTCACACTAATCAATCACCCTGATTTTGTGTTTACCTGTACAGGTGTGCTGCGCAGTAATGAACGCAACCTGTATCAGCAGCCAGATGGCTGGTACGGTGTTCGAGAAAGCAAAGGGAACAACATATGAAAGAATCAGCCGTCTTAAAATGATTTCTTCGAAAACGTTGCTAGCTCTTAGACCATTCGCTTTTACTGTTAATCTATCTACAGTCGGAAAAATGACAGAATACCCATGAACGAACATATTAAACACGCTGTATTTTTCTGTCACCGTGTCACAAAGAAAATTGTCCAGTGCAAGTACATGTAACAATAATTATTACATGTACTTGCGCTGGCCAATTTTGTGTGTGACACGGTGACAGGAAAATACAGCGTGTTTTATATGTTCGTTCATGGGTATTCTTTCATTTTTCCTACTGTATATGATCACTAAAATTCAGTTTGGAGTCAAATAGTATACCCATGTCTTTAGCTACCTCATTTATTTTAAGATTTTGTCCATTTATAGAATAAAATGATGGTATTCCATTCTTTTTCCTATAACCTGAAATCTGAAAGCATTTATCAATATTAAGATCTAAGAGATTTTGTTCACACTACCGGAAAAGACTATCCAATCAAGACCTTTTTGTAGTAAACTAATGTCAAGCTCGTTACGTATAGTCAAAAATAAATTGAGATCACCAGCAAACATCAGAAAGTCACAATACTTCAAGATATTTTTAAGGTCATTAACAAACAGGTTAAATAACAAAGGAGAGCATTGGCCCCCTGGGGAACCCCTAAACATACCTCGATCACTTTAGATATAAAGGTACCGATTTTAACTGCTAGCCTTCTATCACTCAGAAAACTAAGCAACCATTCCACCAATCTATCAGAGAAACCTATATTTCTTAGCTTCTCAACTAATAAGCTTCTTAGCTTCTCAACTAAGTGATTGACCTTGTCAAATGTCTTGGAGAAGTCAGTATACACAGCCTCAACTTAATACCCCTTCGCCAAGTTATCCAACAACTTATTGTGTTATGCAATCAAGTTGGTCATTGTGGAGTGACCTCCTCTAAAACCATGCTGTTCATCAATACTGATGTGTTTGCAATGCCAGTTCAAGTAACTATACAGGAGACTATCAAATAACTTTGGGATAGATGATTGTATGGATACACTACGATAGTTTTTAACATCATCTCTGGAGTCTGTTTTAAATGAAGGAGAGATAAACCTTTCTTTCCAGATATATGGGGAAAAATTCCAGTAGATAGAGACAAATTAAACAGTTTCCACAATGGCTGAGATAATGAATACATATTTACACTGTTTTAAAACAAGATTTGGGATGCCATCAGCACCTATCAATAACTTATTAGGAAGAGTCCCTAACTTTTCGAAAACTTCAGATATACGTATCACAGGACAATCTATGTTAGTTTGGCTAAAATATTTTTCAGAAGGCATTGCCTTTGCATTTGAGAAGACCGTAGAAAGGTGATTAGCAAATAAGTCAACAACAATTTGTTGACCATTGGTAGCCACAGAATTATTTAGAACCATGTTTTTGGAATATTACTTGATGTTCCCTTACGACTAATGAATTTCCAAAAATTCTTTGGATTAGCAATCAAATCCCTATTTAATAGATGTCAGATAATTTTTGTAGCATTTTTGACTCAATCTTTTACATTGTGCTCTCAACATGCTAAATTCATGATAATCCCTTTTAATATGATAATCCCTATAATTTTTATGTTTACTCTTTTTAGTAATATCAATTCTCTTAATTCCCTAGAGAAGTAAGGGGGATAACTGGATGTTCTAAAAATTTTTTCTGTGGAATAAAACATTGAATTTCAGAAGTTAAAATATTATAAAAGTCTGACACAACAGTATTAATATCCCTATGTATAAATATATTGTCAGGCTAGATATAGTCTTGCCATGCTTGCCCCTAATTGGAACAGCTAGATTATCTGCGTAACCTTGGGCTGTAAAACCACAATCATCCAACTTAGTAAGGAAGTCTCCATGGCCAGAGACCACAGCAGGAGCGATAGTACTCCCCCTTGAGGGCATCCCTTTACTGCCGTCACAGTTAGAGATTCTCCCTCAATACTAGCTGTGACGATTCCGGTTTTTAGCATTTACTGAACCCATCGATTAGCGAGACTTCAATGCTCCTCTTTACTAGTGCTCTTTTTATGGATTCATATGAGGTATTATCGAATGCTCCCTCTATGTCAATGAAAGTACAAACAGCTATTTATTTTGCCACTATTGTCTTTCCAATACTTCCGACTAGGGAGCTCAGGGCGTTTATAGTGGATTTGCCTGTCTGGTATATAAATTGATGTATATGAAGCTGTTTCCTAGTTAGAGTTTCGATTTTTTATGTAGTAATTTATTAGTTTCTAGATTATTTTTAGGAGAAAAGAGGTAAGACATAAGGGATGATAAGACTTCGGTTTGTCCGTAGGACGTTTCCCCGTCTTTCGCATAAATACCAAATTTGCGTCCATTCCAGTTTTTGGAATATGACCTAGCACAAGGCTTGCTATAAGAAGTCGCTGTAGTTTGCGGCTGTATTTGCATGCAGCCATTTTGGAGTAAAGCAGGGAATATTCCTTAGTTACTCGGGTATTTAAAAGGTTTGAAGCTTCTGAAGCTAAAGGCACATTCGATTTTGTTTTTTGTAAAGATTTTTCTGCTAGTCCTGTTTTGGGATCTGTTGAGGCCCTTTAGAGTCTTTGTCAGCTGGATGCTCTGCGTTTCATCTTCTAGTATTTGTTGAGAGCCAGGAAAATTGGTCTTTAAAAGCTCTCTAATAGTTTCAGTTAGTCTCTCAGTATAGCCGCCATTTGGCTTTCTAATCAGTCCTAATTCATTTGTGTGATTTTTTGAGAGTATCTTTTGAAGTAGTTGTGCAGGGGCTAATTCTATTATCTCTTCGCACAGTTTCTTCTCTTTGATTTTCTGAGTTCTTTGTTGTACTCAGTAAGGGTACTTCTGTAGGTATCCCAGCTACCTGTACATTTTGCTCTATTTAAGAAATTCTGATCTTTTTCTCTAAGTTTAGCCTACTATTTATTTTACCAGGGAACATATTTTATGCAGGTCTTATATTTCAATGGACAACTTTATTGATATGCCTTTATTATAGCATTTTGAACTGGTTCCAAAGCTCTATCTAGATTTCCTTTGTATCGAGTGACACAGAAAAATTTAATACACAATATTAGAACTGATAGAATGGCAAATGAGGCGTTGAGTGAGAATTTATAATCCAAGGATAGTACTAAAGGTAAGAAATTTAACCTCGACTTCAGGTTGCAGAGTTGCAACTGGAAGTACTGTTTGAAAGTCGCCTAAATAGTAAACGCAATATATTATTCGCAAAATCTACAAAGCTGTCATAAACATGCGCCGCGAGTGTACTCCCTGTTCTTTTCCAAAATCTGATATCAGTGTCTAAAAAAGTATTGTTTCAATATTAATTTTTTTCATACATAATATTTTTGAGTATTTTTTTGGGTTTCTGTAAATTTTTAGTTATTTTGCATTGACACATTATATAATCCTAAGGCAGTACGAAGTTCGCCGGGTCAGCTAGTAGTATAATACATTTGCATCTAATTGCTTAAATTTTTTAGTTTTGTCCACATACAAGGAACCTATAGAAGGCTGGATAGATAATATGTATGGTCCAACTGGATGCGCTGCAGGAGTTTACACAGGAATAATGAGGGTAGCGATGTGCGTAGATGAGGGTATAGCTGACGTCGTGCCTGTAGATACGTGCGTTGCTGCACTTATAGCTACTGCTTGGGAAGTTTCAACGAAAAAATTCGAACCGTAAGTAGATAATATATTCAAATAAATTTTTTCAAATAATCATCACTAAGATGATTACAATTTCAATCTGGTCATAAATGACCAATGAGCAATTTTAATTTAACCTAAATTACTACTGTTCCCTAAAATTAAGAGCTTACCCCATATACTCCCATATACCCATATACTCTTATCTAAACTAACAAGACAGTGCACTATTCTAGCATACACACGCGCTTAAGCACTCTGCTCTGCTTTTCACTACCACCTATCACACAAACTAGTTCAAAAGGCTTTGTCCTCTTCAATCTTCTAGTTTGCCCAGTAGTATCGAGGAGTTGGATTGCCTCAATATTTTCGTGCCTACGAAGTCGTTGCTTGTGACTTCCTGCCATCTTCTTGATGATTATATCCACAATTTCCATTCCTAGGTCCTTATAGAGGTCACCGTATGTCACATACTAAGAAGCATCTACAATATTTCTCAGTATTTTGTTCTGGAATCTTTACATTATTGTTATATTACTTAGTCTAGTAAATCCCCATAGTGGGCATCTATAAGTCCATATAGGTCTCAATATTTGTTTGCAAAGTAAAAACTTAATATGCGTCGGCAATGTGGAGTTTCTTCCAACTAGCGAATATATTTTTTATACCTTATATTTAGTTCTCCTTTTGTTTTCTTAACGTGAACCTTCTAGCGTAGTTTTGCATTTATGTTATACACAAATACTTAGCAGTATCTGCATTATAGTACCTGGATATTGTTGATTATAACTGGTACACTTATATTGTATTTTTTTGTTGAATCAACATGTACAGATTTAAGATTTAGCCTCATTCTGCCCGATTCCCCATTTTTGTGTCCATTTATCGATTTGGTTAACTGCTATTTGGACCTTGTTGGTCGCCTCTTCACTAGTCGTTGCTACTGCTTGGATAGCCGTATTATCAGCAAAGGTGGCAACTGTGTTGTCTCCCAGTACAGGTATATCACACGTGTAGAGTAGGTATAGGACAGGACCCAACACAATGACTTGTAGAACACCTGCTCTAATTTTTTTAAGTGTGAAAAACAGTTTTCTTGCTTAATTCTAAAATGCCGATCTTTTATGTATGATTGTAAAAGTTTTGAGTACAGTTTAGGTAAAAACCTTTTTAGTTTATATATTAAACCTTCATGCCAGACTTTATCAAAAGCCTGTGCAGGATCAAGAAAAACAGTTGAACAGATTTTCTTTTCTTCCAGCGATCTTTCGATAATATTAATTTGTGATTCTGTGCACATGGTCGATTGTTTAGTGCATATTTCTAAATCCGAATTGATGTGTCGTAATCAAATTTTTTTGCTTCAATATTTGGTTTTATTCTCTTGAGGAGCAGTTTCTCAAACAACTTCGATATTACGGGGAGCAGAGATATCGGTCTGTATGACGAAATCTCATGTGTTGGATTTCCTGATTTAGGAATCATAAAGACTTCAACAATCTTCCATATCATTGGTACATATGTTAATCTGAATGAAGCATTAATAAGATTTGTTAATTCTACGACAGCTCTTTGGGGAAGATTTCTCAATAGTTCACTCGTATGTATTGATGTGATCTTTATTATTGATATGAGATAATATTCTTATATGTTACTTAATTTAATCAATGTATTAATACTAATCTAATTAATTAACCAGATCACATATCAATATGTTTTCAATCTCAGGGCGAATTATAAATTAATTACTTACTTCCGTGGCTTCTAAATATTTCTTAATGGTTCCTAATCGGGATAGAAAAGAAAAGAGTAAAAAAAAATACACATATGGGTTACAATTATAATCAAAATATTTTTTATTTTATTTAAAAAGGCAATCAATGCTTAATATTTGCTATTTCTTATTATTCTTAAACATAACATTTACAAATGGGAATCTTATTTCCTTTTGGTTTTCAATTGAAAGTTTTTATTAACATTTAACTATTAGGAGTTATTAGGAACAACTCTATTTAAGTTTGATGAAGCTTTTCTGATATTATTGATTATGTTATTCAATTTTTTATGTGGAATTTAATACGAAAACCCATACATTCATGTCCAAACAAATGAGACTGACCTTTTCCTGGTGAACTGAAAATGTCCTCACACAAGACCCTTTCATGCTATCCTTGGCTGCGATCAAACCTCGTCCTGGCTTCCAGTGATGTTCTCCTTTGAAAAACTGGCTCGAATAGCTCTCGTTCCTGCTTTTGTCGTGATGCTGTGTTCTACCTTTTTCGAAACTGCTATCAGCTACCGGGACACTCTGGGCTCAAGGAGGTTCTTTTACTCTCGACCTGGCTTACTTCTCGTTCCACGATAAATACTCCACACTCACGGAACTACACCGGCTTTCTCACTCCTCGAACACTACCGTCTACTACTCGACTTCACTTCTCGACAGCTCAAAACATTCTGCTCTCACTTTGTCATCCATTCCCCTACTTTCTAAATATCCCTTCCAGATTCACAAATCAATTTTCCACCACCAACTCTCATTCGTAATATTCCTCAAAACCAATTTTTAATCTTTCTAAATATGCTTAATGGATTTCAAAAGAAAATATTTAATTCCCATTCTAAAATACTTTCTAACTATTTACAAATTTTAGTGACCTATTCTCTCTTTCAAATGAGTCTTATTTAGCATAGGCTAATGATCGAAACCTTCCGCGAAAAACGATAATGAACTATCATCTATTTCACTGAGTTTTATTTAGCATAGGCTAATGATCGACCTTCCGAGAAGAACGATAATGGTACGCGTCATTCACTTTGTTTATCTAAGCACATTGTTCCGAGTTTCGTACGCTTATTCTAATCACTTCTTAAAATTACATATAACAATTTGTTGTATACAGGTTGTTTTAAATTTATATGCCCGTGGTTGAGAAAATTGAAATTATTTTATATTAAATTGAATTTTGTTTATAATTATCAAAATTTAATTTTCATATCAAATAGAAATATAACAAATCCCCGCCTTGTATTCGATAAAATTTATCTGCATTTTTAAATAAATTTTCTCGAGGCAAAACCAACTCCCTGTATATTTCCTTACTTTAATCTACTTCTTATATCCTAACTTACTATCTACTTCATGTAATTCTGTCTTTTATTCGTGATATTTGTATACATCGTGAATATTATAAATTCCTCGGATCTTTTCCGAGTTCCTGTGCCTCAACTCATAACTATTTATCCCATTTTCATTATTCACGATGTACGGGCCTTCGAAAACAGGCATCAACTTTGCGCAAATGCCCCCAGGAAGATTTGATACTCGTATGCCTTCATTTATAGTTGCCAATGTCCGTTTGTTTGCGCCCACTAAATTTACCCTAGGTATTTTATAAATTAAATTTGTTAAGTTAACTTCTTCTATTAGTTTTCTGTTGACCAATGTTATTTCAGATCCAGTGTCTATCATAATTTTAATTGGTTTCTCGTTGATAAATCCATCCACAAATTTTAAATTAACTCCATTTTTCTTTTCGTTGTTTCCTGCCAATTTAATAAACTCCTTGGGGTGACAAAAGATTCCTGTTTGATTTTTGGTTTTTAGTGAGCGCCGTCGTGAAAAGACGCCGGTTGCTCATCGTTGTTTATATTTTCGTCATAATGTCTCTCTCCGTCATATTCATCTGTCTGGGTATTATTTACTTCTCTTCTATTTTCTCTTGGTCTGTCGGATCTGTTTCGGTTTTCTCGATATCCCTGTTCATTTTGTCTACCATTATTTCTGTTTTCTTGATTTGAGCGTGTGGTGTTTCTATTCTGGTATTCTCGATTTCTGTCCTCATTCCATTGCCTATTTCTTTGTTCATAATTTCCTCTTCCGTTGTCTCTATTTTCGTTTTCCCTTCTGGGATTAAAATCTCGTCTTGTATAGTCCCTCCTATTTTGATTTCTATCTCTGTAATCTTGTGTTTCTCGGGGCCTGTAATCTTCTCGCGACCTTCTTGATTTTCTTTCTCTTAGACGTGATTCTCTTATTTGTAGGAATTGGCATAAACTATCTATGTCTTTGTAATTTTGCAATGTGATATGGTCTTCCAGCGTTTCCTCGAAATGTCTTGCAATCAGTTCGACTAATTGTTCCGATGAGTAATTATATTGTAAATGTTTTGCATTATTGTAAATTTGCAAAGCATATGTCCTTTCTGATACACCCATCCTATCATTGTATTTCCCATTTTGCAATTCCTTGTTAATTTCCAATTGTTGGACCTTTCCCCAGAAATAATTCAAAAATTTTTGTTCAAATTGTTGCCAATTGCCGAATTCTTCTTCTTTACTATCGAACCATAGGCTTCCTTCATATTTGAGATGGTTTCTGATAGTTTCTTTTGCTGTATCGAAATTTCCGATGTGTTGTATTTTCTTTTTCAGGCTATTAATGAACGGCACTGGGTGTAATCTTCTTACATCCCCGCCAAACCTTATCTTCACGTCATCTGTGCTATGTATAACCATTTCTCTTCTTTCTCCGACATTTTGTTGCGTATTGATTTCCGCAATCTTTCTTTCCACTTCTTCTATGTCTGCTTGAATAGCGTTTTGCAACTTGTTTTCCAAACTTTCCATTTCTTTTTTCTGGCAATTCGTTAACTCCTTCATTTTATTTTGAATTTTCATTTCTTGTTCTTTCATGTGGTCCTTCATTCTCATTTCTTGTTTTTGCATGTGATCTTTAATTTTCATTTCATACTTTTCTATGCGTTCCTCTATTTTCTTATTGCTCTCTTCTATCGCTTGTTTTGTTTCCTGTTGATTGTCATCCATTTTTTTCTCCACTTTATCCATTTTCTGATCCAATTTTTGTTGTGTTTCATCCATTTTTCGATCCACTTTTCGTTGATTGTCATCCAGTTTTTGTGACTGGAGTTGCATCAGTTGTAATAGTTTATCTATTCCTGATAATTCTTGCTGTTCTGATGCCATGATTGTCGTGTCTAAAATATCTTCTTGGTCTGAATGTTCTTTTTGTTTTTTGTTGTCCTTGCTTTGGCTTCTTGTCACAGACATTTGTTTTCAAGAAGTATTATCCCCGCCAAATATGAAATTTTACTAGTATGTTACCAAGACGACTTTTTTTTTACCCAAATATTATAAATTGTCAATAAATATATCAAATGTAAATATCGTAAAAATAAAATATTAAATCAGTTATGTAAAATTTGTACCTAAAGAGATCTAAAATTTTATGTTATCAAATGTAAGTATCTCACTTTTTACCACAGGCATATAAATTTTCAAATACCGGCTTTACTCTTTCTATCCTTCAAATTTGCCACTAGAAATACTTTACAATGCTTTCCACGTTGGACGACAGTTGATGTGATCTTGATTATTGATATGAGATAATATTCTTATATGTTACTTAATTTAATCAATGTATTAATACTAATCTAATTAATTAACCAGATCACATATCAATATGTTTTCAATCTCAGGGCGAATTATAAATTAATTACTTACTTCCGTGGCTTCTAAATATTTCTTAATGGTTCCTAATCGGGATAGAAAAGAAAAGAGTAAAAAAAAAATACACATATGGGTTACAATTATAATCAAAATATTTTTTATTTTATTTAAAAAGGCAATCAATGCTTAATATTTGCTATTTCTTATTATTCTTAAACATAACATTTACAAATGGGAATCTTATTTCCTTTTGGTTTTCAATTGAAAGTTTTTATTAACATTTAACTATTAGGAGTTATTAGGAACAACTCTATTTAAGTTTGATGAAGCTTTTCTGATATTATTGATTATGTTATTCAATTTTTTATGTGGAATTTAATACGAAAACCCATACATTCATGTCCAAACAAATGAGACTGACCTTTTCCTGGTGAACTGAAAATGTCCTCACACAAGACCCTTTCCTGCTATCCTTGGCTGCGATCAAACCTCGTCCTGGCTTCCAGTGATGTTCTCCTTTGAAAAACTAGCTCGAATAGCTCTCGTTCCTGCTTTTGTCGTGATGCTGTGTTCTACCTTTTTCGAAACTGCTATCAGCTACCGGGACACTCTGGGCTCAAGGAGGTTCTTTTACTCTCGACCTGGCCTACTTCTCGTTCCACGATAAATACTCCACACTCACGGAACTACACCGGCTTTCTCACTCCTCGAACACTACCGTCTACTACTCGACTTCACTTCTCGACAGCTCAAAACATTCTGCTCTCACTTTGTCATCCATTCCCCTACTTTCTAAATATCCCTTCCAGATTCACAAATCAATTTTCCACCACCAACTCTCATTCGTAATATTCCTCAACACCAATTTTTAATCTTTCTAAATATGCTTAATGGATTTCAAAAGAAAATATTTAATTCCCATTCTAAAATACTTTCTAACTATTTACAAATTTTAATGACCTATTCTCTCTTTCAAATGAGTCTTATTTAGCAGAGGCTAATGATCGAAACCTTCCGCGAAAAACGATAATGAACTATCATCTATTTCACTGAGTTTTACTTAGCATAGGCTAATGATCGACCTTCCGAGAAGAACGATAATGGTACACGTCATTCACTTTGTTTATCTAAGCACATTGTTCCGAGTTTCGTACGCTTATTCTAATCACTTCTTAAAATTACATATAACAATTTGTTGTATACAGGTTGTTTTAAATTTATATGCCCGTGGTTGAGAAAATTGAAATTATTTTATATTAAATTGAATTTTGTTTATAATTATCAAAATTTAATTTTCATATCAAATAGAAATATAACAGTATATTCAAAAATGATAAAATTATGAGCAACAGTACTCCAAATTACGTCATTATCAAAATGGCCACAATCATATTTATACGTTTTTCTTTGTTTTATAGATCATCTGAAATTTCTGTTTACAATTATGTATCACAACCAGAGAATCCAGTACATTGGAAAGAACTTATAGAAATAAATCTACTCTACCACCAAAAAATTCCTGCAAGTAGTTCATTATATGAAGTTTTTATTTATGAAACTGCTAACGTGTACTTCTTTTGGTTTCTTACACTTGTTTTACATGGCATACCGGGAGTGTTCATAGACTTTCTTGCCATATTAACTGGACATAAACCAAGGTAAGTTAGTTACAAGAAAATAATTACTACCCGTTGTTTTGTTTTTCTGTGTTCTACTACTAATTCTAATTACTGTAGAGTACTGAGTAAAAACTGTCAAACGTTTATCAATTAGTACCTTTCAAGACAATTTCATTAGTCTTGCACATTACATACTAGGTACTCGAAAGATAATCCTGCTATCTAGAAATTAGTTTGAGTGGCGCTATTATGTCCTCCTCAAGAATTCTAATACATATTCAAAATAATACTATTAAGCAGGAAACCCATTATGGACGCCCGGCTCGGCACAGCATGGCACGGCACAGGACAGGCCGGCACGTCCAAAACCCATTTGTAACGGCCGGCACGGTACGGCATCGGAAAAATGATCATTTGCCATGGAGACCTCGTCGGAAGAAGAGGTTATAATAGTAAGTGAAATTTGTGCTGAGATTGAAACAAACGAAAATGCAAAATTACGACGGAAACATCGGTGTTGGGTTCACGAAATATTAAAAAAAGAAGAAAATATGACGTTTTTCATCATCTTTTCCCAAAATGAGATCTAAAGATGATCCAAAATTTCTCAAATATTTATTTATTTGCTTATGATGTGATTATCTTTTTATTTATTTCAATAAAAAATCAACATTTATGTATGCTTATGTTTTTACCAACAATTATGACGCACTGGCCCTTCGACTTCAACGGATTTTATTCTCCTAGGACCTAGGAGAATTCGGCCGTTCCGTTTGTGTGCTGGACTGTGCCGAACCGAGCTAACCGCTCGTAATGGTTTACGTTGCATTTAAATGTTTACGTTGCAAATGAATTTGGACTGTCTTGTGTCGTGCCGTGCTGTGCCGGGCCGGGCGTTCATAATGGGTTTCCTGCTTTAGGCAAACGGACGACAATGAACTGAAGTTAGTACCTACCAAAAATATACAAAATTAGTTGTAAGAATGGAACACCTCAATTATTGAGGAAAACGGCTTGTATGATTTATTTATATTTTGGTTTATAAAGATTTTGTTATTCTGTAGTAGTATTTATAATATTGCCAGATATTACGTATTGCTGAAAATATAATCAGCTTTGTAATTTCAAATATATCAAATCACCCTGTATATTTTTTCCTTTTCAAAATTCTTCAAAAATATTCAATATTTTTATGTAATATTTCCTACGCTTAAATGACATAATTTTGCGTTACATCCTCCCAAGTTAAAAACATGCGTACCGCGTCGCTCATAATATACAGTGAGCACGTAAAAGTTGGAATAAATTTATTTTCTCGAGAACGGACCATTTTGGAAAAAAATCCCGAAACAGTTCAATTTTTATTTTTAAATTGCGACTTTTTGGCATATGTATCATACTAGTGACGTCACCCATCTGGGCGTGATGACGTCATCTATAATTTTTTTAAATGAGAAAAGGGGTCGTGTGATAGCTCATTTAAAAGGTAATTCAATTATCTATTCAGTAATATAAACATTAATATAATTATTTATACAGGGTGGCCAAAAAAAATTTAAATTAAATTTATTGGCAAAAAAAGAAGAATAAAAAGAAGAATGTGTGTAACTTATTTAACTCAAAATACATTATACTGCTATCAGAAAACAGGAAATAATGTTTATTTGATAAATAAATATTGCTTTTTGCTTATATTAAAGCCGCCACCCACCCTCCTCTTGACAGTTTAAACATTTAGTTTAAGCCAAAAGCAATGAGTATTTTTCAAATAAACATTTTTTTCTGTTTTCTGATAGCAGCAAAATGTATTTTGGACTAAATAAATCACATGCGTTCTTCTTTTTATGTCGATAAATTTAATTTAAAAAACATTTTTGGGCACCCTGTATAAACAATTATGTAAATGTTTATATTACTGAATAGAGAATTAAATTACCTTTCAAATGAGCTATCACATGACTCCCATTCCCATTTAAAAAAAAATCATCGATGACGTCACCACGCCCAGATGAGTGACGTCACTAGTATGATATATATGCTAAAAAGTCGTAATTTAAAAATAGAAATTGACCTGTTTTGGGATTTTTTTCCAAAATCGTCCATTCTCGAGAAAATGAATTTATTCCAACCTTTACCACATACCACTCTGTATATGATATCCACAGATATTTTGCATATTTACAATGTATACAATTTCTTAAAGATTCTAAAATAAAAATTTAATATGTCATCTTCAACTTGCAAATATTTGTTGCAAAAAGTTTATCTAATGCCATCCCCTCTTTCTGAACACACACACAATATTTCTTTACATATTTATTAAACCATTTCATAGAGACCATATTAAGTTTTTTGTCTTAGAGGTATGCTCTTGCTATGCTATTCTTATTATCCAATCCATTTAGTATTAAGAGAGAAACCATCTTTTGTTAAATTTATTTCTTCTGGTGATATCAACTTGTACTTCTTTGTGTAAGTGTAGGTCATAATATAATAACGTTTGGTCATATTTTGTATATAATTGAAGTCGTTAAGACTAAGTTTCTAAGATCCTTTATTTCATTGGTTTCTTCTTTTTTGGTAGGTTACTTGTTATTTTTCGTAACACAAATACTTCAGTCTTCATTTCAAATTCATTTTTTAAATGAGCCCCTAAGTGTAGGGTGACGCTCCATTTGACGTATTTTTGTTTTTATTGCCATTTTCAGATATCTGGGCCTGAATAGCCTTTCTATTAATTCCAAGATTTGCAGCGGTTTGGACCAAAATTTTCCAGTCAGGACCTTCCTAGTAACTGTTGTCAGCTCGGGTCCTATTATAATTTTGCTTTCAGAAATCGTTATCATAACGACCTTCAGTTGTGTGTAGCATTAATGATGCTGTCCATAGATGTTTTTATTTATAGTAGGGGAGCAAAGTATACTAAATGTGCAGTCACTCGAGCGTTATGGGGACCTATTGGGTTGTGAAGAGTAGGTCCTAAAACCAAAAAAGTTAAGTAAAGTTTTCCCCAAAAAAGTAAAGTTAAGTAAAGTTTTAAAGTAACCCCACACCCCACCTCCGTGGAGGGTCGTGTTTGGTGCCATTCGATAGATTTTTCAAAAATATTGAATAAGTGTATTTTACAAAAAACCATGAAATCCTTTATAAAAGGTATATTTGTTAAAATCCCTATACAGGGCTACATCATAAAATAAACAGAACTAGTTTTCAATTGGTTGACGGTTGATCGATCATCATCAGTGTTTTCTTGAATCCAACATGCTAACCACTAAAGTAAAAAATATTTGGGTAAAAACCCTTTAAAATTAATCCGTCATAGGAACATATAAAAATGATGTGAATTTACACATGGATGTTTAAAATATCCAATATTTCACGCTCGAGGTACCATTGAGCTAAATTTGACTTGTTCACATCATGGCTGTGTGGAAGCCAGTATTTTACAGTTGTATACAGCAGTCTGTACTGCATGTACATACAGCAGTATACAGTATAGTTGTAATACAGCATGTATTTTACAGTTTTTCGATCTGATGTCCATTTCGCGGAATTCGTATTTAAAATATTAAATTTACCCCCCCCCCCATCCCTCTCCGTGGAAAGTTGTGTTTGGTATCATTTGATAGATTTTTAAAAAATATTGAGCAAGTATTTTTTAGTTTTTCGATCTGTCATTCATTTCGCGAACTATTCACTTTTTCTTGTGAAACTTTTGGACTCACCCAATCGTCAGATTTTTGAAATATATACTCTTTTGCATGAACCTATCTTACCTTATCTTAATCTGACAACTTCGAGTTTTTTTAAGGATAGATTTTTTTTTCGGGCCCCCCTTAACGAACTCCCCTGTGTTAAGAGACAATATATGATAGAGGTACATCTGCAGGGTACCAGGTTTCTCCCCATATGCTAATCTGACGCGCTCGAGTAACTGCAAAAATCCCCGCTTGGGCTCCC
Organism: Diabrotica virgifera virgifera; assembly: GCF_917563875.1. Lineage (NCBI taxonomy): Eukaryota > Metazoa > Arthropoda > Insecta > Coleoptera > Chrysomelidae > Diabrotica > Diabrotica virgifera. Next base: position 166,266,769 of record NC_065445.1, read on the forward strand.
CTACCATTACATATTCATAATATGTATTAGTACGTTCGTTAACGGTAAAATATTGCAAGATCTCTAAATTCTAAAGAACCGCTCCGATTTAGAAGAAATTATCGCTCATCTTATCCTTCTCTTCAAAAGTGATGTGACTAGAATGTGTGCTTTTTATTTTTAAGGGGTGGTTTTCACCCTTTTTTACCAAAAATTAAAAACAGCCGATATAAGCGTTATTTAAATCTAAATTATGTGTAGGTACGTTAAATAGTATGTTAAATAAATATAGGACTTTGATTGTTTCTCATATTGAAATGTATTTTATAGTTTATAACTATTTTTAAACCCTTAAAAACTACCCTCTAAATAAGAATTTGTATAAAAAATATTTTGTAACTTTAAATTAGGTAATGATGTCTTTTGTAGTGATTAAACTTTATTTTATGTTTGCAATTTAGTTTAAGTATTTAATATTTTCAACCCTTATAAATTACTCCTACAAATAGATTTATTAGACCATTCACTCACGGTAAAATATTGCAAAACCTGTGAATTTTAAACAACCGCTTGGGTTGACATGAAATTTGGCATTCACATAGCTAATAAGTTAAGGAAAAAAAGTGATATAGTACCGATGTGTACTTTTGCTCTGGGGGTGAGTGTCACCCCTTCTCGGGGGTGAAAAAATATAGGTTTAAAATAAGTCCGGAAATGGATAAACTGTCTAATTCTACGCAACTTTTGTTCTATAAAGTTTTTTCACTAAGTCAATACTTTTCGAGTTATTTGCGAGTGAATATGTTCATTTTTCAACAAAAGAACCACGTTGTTAGACGGTTTTTCGCAAATAACTCAAAAAGTAAGTATTTTATTGAAAAAATATTCCGAGCAGAAATATAGATTATGAAAAACTGAAAAAATCTGTGTATGTATGAAGTTTGGAGACCTAGTAGAACCAGAGTCGTAGCTAATGAAGTTCCAAGATACGGGATGTTGAGATTTCTCTTACAAAGTGAAGATTTATTGATTGCTCTAAAACCGGTTGAGATATGCAAATGAAATTTGGTGGGTTTTAAGTAGTACTTATTACCCATTTATTGACAGACCTACTATTAAGAATTTTATATTCACCATTGGCGCGCATACGGGTACTACTCTGAATTAAAAAAAAATAGTACGCCACTGAGGTATTTCAAATTAAAAAGCATTTTTGAGTTACCTATTTAATTTATGACAGAAAATATATCCTCTCTTTTTTTCATACGATGCGCCTTTTTCATGAAAAAAAAACAATAAAATACTTATATCAACGCTTAAAAAGTATTTGACATAAGTTTCAATATGGTTTTTTAATGATAACTTTTGTAATTTTAAAGATATTTCATTGTTCCAAAGCTTATTTTGTGGGGAATTGTAAGTGCTAAATGTATTCAGAAGCTAGACTGTCTGGAGGTCTTTGATTTTTAAAGCATGCGATTCAAAGTGCTTAGAAAACTGCTTCTCACACTTACGTGCAAACTTAAAATATAAAATCTCTTACTCAGTGTTTACCATAGAGACATTGAGAAAACTGAATAAGTTTTAATATAAAAAATACTACATTTTAGTATTGATATATATTTTTCAGATTTCTTTTAGTTTTCAAGTAATTTTGGAAAAATGGAAAATATTTATAAAATATCAAAAAATAATTTAATACTAAATTGAAATTTTTTTCAAACCTAAGCACTTTAACCTTCGGATGACCAAGCGGGGGAAATTGTGACCCCAGCGTAGGTTTTTCTTTAATAAATTCAAAAGTATTTTTAATTTTTAACTCATTATTTTTTTATTTGACTTTAATATCATTCTAGATATCCTCATATTTTTTAAATAAAAAAAAATTCCCTATATTTTACGAATAAAAAATATATTCTGAAGTTGATGTTTAGTAAAATAGCGTCTATTATGTGTAATTACAAGTAGGTTTACGCTAATGACGTCGACTTTTCAAAGTATACACTTACTCAACATACACACTACACATGACACTAATACTCATGTTGTGACTGGCTGAATGACATAAAGTCCGTGTCAAAAAAAAATTAAAAATTAAAAAAAAAAACTTTATTTTTTTGTTAATTGTCATTTTTGACATTTTTGACCTGGGGTCATTTTCCCCCCCTTGGTCATCCGTGTAACAAGAAAAGGTTGGTCATCGGAAGGTTAAATTTTAATTTAAACACCATATTTTCATAACAGGTGCTTCTCTATAGGAATTACACAGTTGGTGTAGGTTGGTGTAGTTGGGATATACGTACTTAAAAATTTTATATACACTGCCGAGCAAAGAAATCAGGTCACTCGATGAACTACATACGTTTGATGTCTCAAATTTCCTAAACCTGGTGTCCGATTTCAGTAATTTTTTTAGTATGTTGTAGCCTTATTATTTTAGAATATCAATGTAATAATATTGTTGCTAGACAGGTAAATGTCATTTTATATCGGGTGTAACAATCATACTGTGTTTTTTTCTTAAAGTTCGCTACATTCTGTGGAATATCGTAGCATAGATAAAATATTGAAATTAAAACTCAATTGTAGCCTTAGGCTTTCTTAACATTTTCTTATTTGATTAATTTGTTTATGTTCGATACCTAATAAAAAAGTTACGTACTTTAACAACTAGTCATATTCTTCATCAATATAGGGTGTTTCTAAATAAGTGCGACAAATGACCGTTTACTTTATAAAAATATGTCCGCAAATGCTTCGTATCCGAGATAAGGAATGTTGAATTTCTTCTTACAAACTTTGTTGCTCTAAAACCGGTTGAGTTTGAGATTGAGGTTTTAAGAGGTAATTATTGCTCATTTTTTGACATACAAATAAGAATTTTATATTCACCTTTGGCGTGCATACGGGTATTAACATTTTAGATAAATCCCGTATGCACGCCAATGGTGAATATAAAATTCTTATTTGTATGTCAAAAAAATGCGCAATAACTACCTCTTAAAACCTATGAAATTTCATTTGCATAATATCTCAACCGGTTTTATAGCAACAAATAAATCGTCAGTTTGTAAGAAGAAATTCAACATCCCGTATCTCGGAAACGAAGCATTTGCGGAGATTTGTTTATAAAGCAAACGGTCATTAGTTTTTCATGCAGAAATACTTCTTAGAGTTTGTCGCATTTATTTAGAAACACCCTGTATTGATGAAGAATATGGCTAGTTGTTAAAGTACCTAACTTTTTTAGTATCCAACATAAACAAATGAATCAAAAAAGAAAATGTTAAGAAAGCCTAAGGCTACAATTTTGTGCACCAATACAAGAGTGCACCAAAATTTTGGAGTAAGTAGGTCATGACGTAACTAAGTAAAATCTCCAGGGGTGGAACGCTGCTTGGGGTACAAAAGAGTGGTAGGCAGGGTTGAGTAAAATCTCCTGGGGCGGAACTCTGCGTATGAGACAAATGTTGTGCTGCGTCACAAAAAAAATATACATACTGCGACTTTGACCCCTTAAAACTACCCTCATTCCCAACTCTGGTTTCCGCCCCTGGAGATTTTGCTTAGTTACGTCATGATCTACTTACTTCCACATTTTGGTTCACTATCTCGATCACAGAACGTCACAAAAAATCCCTTATAATTTTTATATTCCCACTGCTACCACCTCTTTGTCGGCCACGTAGCGTTCCGCCCCTGGAGAGTTTACTTAGTTACGTCATGACCTACTTGTTACCAAATTTTGGTGCACTATCTCGATCATGAGCGTCACAAAAAAAATAATAAAAACGGCGATTTTGACCCATTATTAACTACCCTCGTCCACCACTCTGGTTTCCGGCTCTGGGGATTTTACTTAGTTATATCATGATCTACTTATTCCCAAATTTTGGTGCACTATCTCAATCACGAACGTCGCAAAAAACCCTTATATTTTTTATATTCACCCCTAGCCCCCACCTCTTTGTCGGCCACGCAGCGTTCCACCCCTGGAGATTGTACTTAGTTACGTCATGATCTACTTATTCCCAAATTTTGGTGCACTATCTCGATCATGAGCGTCACAGAAAAAATAATAAAAACCGCGACTTTGACCCCTTATATCTACCCTCGACCCCCACTCTGGTATCCGGCCGTTAGGGAAAGTCATGTACACAACTAATTCAACATATCCCCGTATAGTTTTTCCATATCCGCTTTTATCTCTCCGACTATTTGGCAACTTTGATTTAAATACTGTTTGCAATCGACCAAATGGTGCCCATGCTAAGGATCATCTATTTAAATGAGCCTTTAGGTTCAGCTTTTACAGTTATATTTTTTGTCCCAAGTATATACAGAGTGTTTGGTAAAAAATAAGCCATAGCTTAACCTTATATTCCTGAAATTAAAATAGGTCGATTTAAGCTAACTTACCTTAGTAACAAAGTTGATAATAAGAGAAATACAGGGTGTCAAAGTTAAACTTTTATTTTATTAATAATTTTTGAATATTTTCTGACAGGCGGGTCAATCCATACCAAGTGGCCCAATATTAATTAAGTTGGTTGCTTGTTATGAATTAAGTTTTTAATATTTGTTTTCTAAAATAGTTATTTTCCTAACAAGTGCAGAAAGTCATTCTTTTCCGCAAGCGACTGCAGTTTGCCGAACGATGCAAAGCGGGAGTTCGGCAAGCAGTCGAGTGTGGAAAAGAGACTTTCTGCAAGAGTTAGGAACAATATTATTTTTTCTAAGGGTCTTTAAAAAATTACCAAATCTTAATCAATTAATTTAATTAATATGAAAATACATACACAAATTAATTATTTGACAAAGTTGTCAAAACCAAACTTTTAATAAAATTAGTTAGCATGACGACGATCTTGGTTTCCATGACGATGATTCAAAACGACTGTTATTGTCTACCGATTTGACTTTCGCATATTATGTCAAAATAATTTTATTTCATCGAATTGTCGCGTTAATTTCATTAAAACAGGAACACAATAAGATATATTTGAAATAAATTAGTAAATAATAACTATATTATATTAGTTTATTGCATGTATTATAATTACTTTAAGGCCATATTAACATATCTAAATTAACACGCGTGCGGAAAAGTAAAAACCGCGTGCGGAAAAGTAACACGTGTGCGGAAAAGTGAAACTTTCTAAACTAAAACGCGAAAGTAGACATTTTTGCACGCTCGTAGAAAAAAATTTATTTCGCTGATGGCGGCCATTTATGTTTCAGCGCTCCATCATTTTCACGGAAAACATTGCTTCGCTTTTTAGCCAATATTTTCACTTAAGTTTGTCCTAGATTAATAAATCAAAAACCAAACTTTTTAAAAAAAGATATGCTCTAAAAATGGTCTAGTCCATTATTTATTTACAAACTACCCTTAAGGCCTTAATTTAACTTCAAAATTTGAGCAGGTAAAATGATGAAATTCTTTTTTTAGCATTTGTTTTAACATAAGGCAAGTAGTTATTGGTTTGCAATTTTTTACTGAAGAAGAGAAGACATTGAACAATACAAGTTTGAGCTTTGAGATTAAAGTAGATATTTTCAAAAAAAAAATTCAAAAATGTAAATTTCTGAAAAATTTTAAAGTTTGACCCATTATATCTCTGATGGACACCCATGTAAAAATTTGAAATTTGAAGTTATAGACTTACGGTATATAGGAGTTACAGGCCTGAAGAAATGTTCAAAAATCATTAATTTGAACGTTTGCGGGCAGAGTAATTAAAATTCAAATAAACCGTCTAATGAAATAAAAATTAGTGTATTTTCACCAAATTTCACAATGAAGGCAAATTTATACTACATTATAAAAATATTTACCTACATTTTGGATTTTGTCAGTTCAGAAGTTGGGATATTCCATCGCATAAATTTTGAGATATTTTATGATGTCGTCCAGTTGCTGTTTTTAGTTCTGAGGGTGTGATTTTCCTGAAGATTTTATGAAAAGGCACCAAAGTTACGAGCAATTAACTTAAATGATGTTCTGAGTCCAGAATGATCAAAAAATTTCACATAGAAGTCATTATAAAAATAAAAATGTATACCATTTTTATTCATTCAGTTACGGTGCGAAACCAAAACTGTCTTAATTTTTACTCAGATCAGAGAGTGCAGCCAGCACTCTTATCGACGATTTCACCTCTTGTTAGAGGTTCATCAGAGATTGCATAGGCTGCATTTCTCTGGCCCAGGTAAAAATCTTCGACATATCCATCTCCCACCGCAACTGACGAGATGGTAGTAGGTGCCTAGCGGCATCTGCTAAATAAAAGACTAAGTTTTTCAACCTAATAAAAATATTTGTAAATTAAATATTTTTAAAAGATTTTTAAACTTTATTGGCCCATTTCCATATTGACCCATGAATAAAAATGGTATACATTTTTATTTTTATATTAGTATTACTCCTATAGAGTAACTAGGTCCATTTTCCATTGGAACTTTACCACGCTGCATATCCATTTGGCTTGCATATTTTAGAAGCCTTGGAGGTTGTCACCAGGAAATGGGCCAATAAAGTTTTTCAATTAAAAATCTTTTAAAAATATTTAATTTACAAATATTTTTATTAGGTTGAAAGACTTAGTCTTTTAGAAGTCATTATGTTCAATGCTGACAATTTTTATTACCCCTAGCCACCACTTTCTCTCATACACACAGGCTATTACATCATTTTCACTTTGGGAAAAGGAGATCGCTTGTAAAAAATTCTAAATATTTAGTTGCCTGGGATGTTTTAAAAACTTTGAGTTCATTATAGCTTTAATATAAAATAAGTTGGTTATTTATATACCTATATTTTTCATTTCATTGAATCTATTATGAATAAAAAAGATGTAAGAATACGTGATACCGTGTACTGCACAACACTACAGGTTAGAGGGTTAGATTGAACGGAGTTCTGTCACTACAAGCACAGAAGAGTTTTGCCTACAGAGACATGATACGTACCTGCAAATACATGAATTGCTCCAGTAGATACATGTTTTCTATGCAGTATAGAAGAGATTGCAGCTTTCCCCCATGGCAAAATCAACTATATATTTAACCAAATACACCAATCACATTCTAGTGGTTTAAATTAATTACCAAACCTAAGTAGGTCTAATTTTAATGGGTAAGGTCGTTAAGTACTAACTAGTTTTTTTTTCATATTATGTGATGAAAATTTCCTGAAATTTTCGGGACTGCTAAATATAAAAAGAGTAAAAAAGAGTGAGATTTAATAAAATAGTGAAAATTTGTATTCATTGTAAAATTTGGTGAAAATACCTTAATATATATTTCATTAGACAGTTTATTTAAATTTTATTTGCTCTGCATGCAAACTCTCAAATTAATTATTTTTTACCATTTTCTCAACCCTGTAACTCCTATAAATCTTAAGTTTACAACTTGTAGTAATCATATTAACAATGATATATCGAACCTATCTCCAAAGTCAACATTGGACCAAGAAACAAATTCGACATAACATCACCAACACCAACACGGCGAGCATGAGACTTTATGTGGGTCCTTATATCCTACTTCTCTGCATTGTCCAGGCATACGGTACACTATCAGTAAAAAGGAATGAATTTCGGTATAAATTCTCTCATTTCCTTGGTTATAATTTAGGATCTACATCATTGTGAAGTTATTATGAAGTTAATTTATATAAAAAAAATGTCTCTGCTGACAGGCAAATATAAGATTCTAAGGAAGACTTAACTTGTGGTGTGAATGCTTCTTCCGGTGCTGTCCTAGGTTATCCATACCTCATGATCTTCTTCGGGAGGCGTCAGGTTTTGATGTACTGGTCTGATGTACTGGTAGATCGGTTGTTGCCTCCGGAGTTGTCTAAATGTTCGTCGAACCCATGGGTCTTGAGAAGCTGCTATTTACCATTTACTTGATTTACTTTCTGGGGGGCATTATATCCTCTGGGCCAAAGCAGATGGTGTAAAAGCTAGGGCCACGCCCTTCTCCTGGGTGCCAATTAGGTCTGTAGCGCTCGCTGCTACCTACTTGGCGAAGAATATAAAAATCAGCCAGAAAGGCACCAGCATGGTATTTATAAAGCTAAAAGAAATTAATTGAAGGTCAGTATTAGCTGATAACGAAAGAGACACTCTCATTGAAATTGACAAAGTTGAACGTTTTAAAATTACAAAAAATTAATGGCTTGATAAATAATTTTGCTTCGAAATAAAATATTTAGAAAGAATGAAAACTGGAAATTATTAAACTGTTTAAAATTAAAATGCCAATAATATTTTCTCAATAAATATTATTCGAGATGATGGAAATAACTTTTCTAATTTAAATCAGGCATCACTAATTTCATTATAGAATTGAAAATGGATATACAGGGTGCACGAAAAGAATATAAATGGACCGACTAATAAATATTTGCTACAAATGAAAATCAACAGCTACCTGAGAGGACCTCTAAATGCAGAGTGGGTCTTATTAAAATAAATTCTACAAAGTAGCGGGTTTGCACGCTACACACCCCCCATCTCGGAAAAAAAATTTTCAAGTGTTGGAAATTTTTTAATATAACAAATAAAAAGACGGAAGAAAATAAGGAAAGAAGAAAGCAAAGTAAGTGAAAACAACATCAGTGGAGGAAGAAAGAACAAAAGAAATCAAGTAATATATTAGAAGAAGATTCAAAATTCTTATATAACCTTATAAATTTAACAAAAAGAAGAAAAAAAAATCATGACTAACTATCTTTAAAATACACTACTTATTTGCAGCAATATCAAGTTATGTAAAAAAATGTAACATGATTCACCAATAAGCAAATACAAGAGAACATATAATATAGTATAAATTGCAATAGTAAAACCCAAAAAAAAAATCAAAATATTCAACTAATATTCACTACATAAGTATATGTATCTATCGCTAACCTAACGCGATGTAGAATTACCATACAATTATTAAAAAAAATATATACATTTTCTCCGTGCACTAAAGCAACACGACTCTAAAAAAAAATTTGCTTATCATTACCATGTAATGGCAAATTTCCAAATAATATTCAAATGAGTAAGTAACATAATTTAAATAGGTAAGTTCTCTATCTTACTCTATTTAAAGAACAGGCCTATTTAGTCCATAGACTAAAGCCTCAGGGAAACATAAATGATACTGATCTAGTATCCAATCATGCGATAGGGTAGCATTTTAGTCCACCCTCAAGGGTAAATTAATGTTCCTAACAAGGATACATCAAATAAAAGTGTTCAACGACCACTTTTTGTAATATAGACTGTCACAATCGTCAAAAATCTAAGGATTCTCTACATAAATCCTAAAATTTATTCTTTTGATCAATTTTTACATCAAAAGATATTATCATAGACAGTAGGTAAGCATAAAATTCAAAACTAACTGAACTGATAAAAGTAAGCACATATAAATTATAAATAAACTGGTACCCATTATAATACCAGTACAGAATATTGCATTAAATCTATAATTTTAGAACTTATTTCTAATCAAGTCAAAAATTGGAATATCTAACACTAAACACGTGAGAGAACAAAAACAATAATGAAATCAACAAATTACCGATTTAGCAAACCTCGCTCTGAAATATATGTCTTGATGAGTACGTTTTGTTATTTAAAAATATTTAAAAAAAATATTTTAGTTTTGGTGTCCAGAGGGAAAGCAAACAAAGTGGATAAAGCTCATAAATTCTAGAGATAAAACAAGTATCAACAAGAAGCCAGGCGCCAGCATTTAGATGAAAATGAAAAAGTAGTAAGCAAGATTACAAGACAAGTATACAAAAATTCGCAAAAAAAAATTTAAAGCATATTAATTCCTCTAAGGAGTAAACGTGATTACGCAAGAAGAAAACTATAGCATAATGCACTGAAAATCCAAAAGAATAATACGCAAGAGGGTGTATAGTTTTAGCAAAAACCAACAAAATTAACTCCAAAACGCCATGAAATTACACTCAGAGTTCACAATCGAGTATACGCTGTGAGCTCGTACGTAGAGGGGATATTTACAAATTCGCGAACGCCAGTAGTAGGGGAGTGCATTTAGATTTTCACTTCGGAAAAAATCAAACAAGATAAAACTTTTTGTAATTTCATTAAGAAATGTTTAATAAACAACATATCAAAAAGTTCTGCTCGAGAAGTGGGTGCTTCATTTTTTATTAAACAAATGAACAGCGAAGTTAGATGTTTTTTAAATAACTCCGAAAATATAATTTTTAGAAAAAAACTGACTTGACCATTGAAAAATTCAGAAAATTTTACAAAAAAAATCTTATATAAATATTTTTCTAAAATTAAATCTCTAGCTTCTGTAATTTTTTATTTATAACGCTAAAGTCACCCTTCTCACACACATTGGCGCACTGTAAACTAGCGTTGGAAGAAGTGCACGGTTGAGTTTTTTAATGTAATTCTTTAACTAATGGATCAAAAGAAATTTTACAAATTGGACATGAAATAAGATGAAATAAGCTATCTTATGGTTGTAATAATAAGAAATAAAATGTATGGACATAAGTACGGTGTGGGCGGAAAATGAGCCTTACATGAATTTTGTTTAAAAATGATTTAAAAATGTGTAACTTATACAATTTTACTTATAAAACTCTCAAATTTGCACAACTTAACTCTCAATCATCTTACTAAACGATGTTTTATTCAAAAAAAATCTCAAAAATTTAATTAAAATAATACGATGTCTCAAAAAATGTAATTTTTGAAAACTTCGTAGTTTTACAGAATTCCCACCATTTTAAGACGGTATTACTCAAGTTTGAATAAATCTAATACAATTTTTTTGCTATTTTTTTAAAGCCTAGGATGTAATCTTTAAAAAACACTGAATTATTTTAGTTTAAAAATGAAATAAACAATTTATTTTTGAGAAAACTAAGAAAGATAACAAAAATGTAATACAAAAACCGAAAATTACCAGCTGAAAAAATGTATATACAAAGTGATCAAAACTTTTTTCTGTAAAACTTACCCAAAATACATTTAACAATAAGCTTTAGCAATAATAAATGTTCAACAAAAAATTTTTTTTTAGCTCTTATACAGTATGTCTGCGTAACTTGGAACCTATTGATAACTTTTTTAATATCAGTCTTACGAAAAAAAGTTATTCTTTATAAAATACTCTGCACCGTATATAACATAAGATAACATAAGATATCAAATATCAAATTTTGTTAATTTTCTACGAGGTATGTCAAGAAATATGAATTTCACTCAAGAGTAAAGTACCTTTATATTTCACAATATCGAAAATTTTTATAAAGAAAAGTTGTTTGGAATTAATAACTATGTTCCAATATGTAATTATATCCTTCTAATCGAAAATTTGTTCTTTTTTTAATATTCTTTCTAATACATTTTAATTTTTAATATTATTGTGAAAATTTTTGTTTATATTTTTTTTTAAGAATGAAATTCCATATTTGTTTGATTGGATTTTACTTGTTTTTCATTTAAATATCCGCCATTTTCGATCCGGCATTTTGAAATTTTAATTTTTAATCTTTAATTCAGATTCAAGAACCTGTTAAAAATAAAGACAATAAATGTCTTAGAAAAATGTTCTTTTTTATGTTCTTTTTAGAAAATCCGCATTTTGGATCCGCCATTTTATAGTTTATAATGTTAACATTTAAGTTAGGTTTATCAAAGCACTCAAAAATAAATATATGCAGAAATAAATATATTTTGTAAAGAAATTATGATTTTACAACTATTTTTTAAGTTATTCGCCATTTTGGATGTGCCAGTTTATAATTTAAATTATCGAAATTTGATTCAGGTTATTGAATTATATGAATATATGAATTAAAAACATTAATTATAAACAATATTAGTTGGTCAAAGCTGTGGTATATATTTTTACCTTAAATATACTTACGTTTTAAATACTGAATTTAAGTTTTTTTAATGTTTCGTAATATCTAATTATAAATAATCTATTATACTCTTAGCGCCATCTACACGATTATTGTCAAAGTATCCGAAGTAAGAAATTGATATTTTATCAATAGAACGTCAAAATGATTAGAAAAATCTTAAAAAAATCGATTACAATTTAATTACTTTTTTGCGTTGTAAATATTAAGCGATAACAATTAAATAATAAATTTAAAAATTACCGGTAAAAGTTGAATTAGTAACCGCTAAGAGCGACACCAGCGAAGCTCAGAGCGTATAGCATAATAACATTTGAGTTTCAGAAAGAAAGAGAAATAATTTTTACGCAACAACACATCACTGGCCTAAGCACAGCGAAAAAAATTATATAGTGGAAAAAACAACCACTAAAAATACCGCGAGTTAAACATAACCGCCAACAAAAGCGTAAAATATATATTAAATTAAAATGGCCAAAATTTAAAAAAAAACTAAAGCATAATAGCATGTAAGCTATGCTTATATGGGTACTAATCAAAACTATCCAAGTGTAAACTGAATATCAAAGTACCTACTAGGCGAAAACTACAAGAAAATGCAACTACGAGAACAAGTCAAACTAAATACAAATTTATAATTTCAAGCAAGATTGATGAAACCAAAGAAACACAGAGTAATTGGCAAAATGTTAATTCACATAAAAAATTAAGTTACCGAACTATCATCATCAGAGTTGGTAACATCTAACTTGATATCTCTCACATGAAAGTTTCCAAGATCTACACCATTAACATCTTTAAGGTTGTAGACTAATGGAGAAATCACTTTATTTATAATACAAGGTACAAATTTAGGAGCTAACTTAGCTGAGAAATTGTCAACAGCTTTAGACTGAACAAAATTCTTTTTCCAAACTCTATCACCTACATGAAATTGTACATCTCTTTTCCGGAGATTGTAACGCTTAGAATTTTCGACATGAGCCTGACGTAACCTTTTCTGGACCTCCGAAAAGAGAGGAGACAACTCGTCGGCAGGCCTAGGAGTAAATAACTCGTTGTTAATTTTTAAAGTATTATCCGCTCTTTCCTCAGTGATACCAAAAAAGGATCCGTCAGTAGGGATGTTTCTGGCGAAGGTCAGAAAAGATGGAGAAAACTTCGTAACTTCATGTTTGGCAAGACGGATTGCCTGGGCTATTTTGAATATTTCTTTATCCCATTCTTTGTGATCATCATGGATAAAAGAACGAATAGCTGTAATAATGGTTTTATTTACCCTTTCAGTAGGATTTATCTCAGGAAAATACCTAGCGTTATACCAGATCTTTTGAACACTATATTTGGACATAAGGTCTTTAAAGTCTTTGGAAATAAATTGTGGACCATTGTCAACTGCAAAAATTTGAGGGATGCCAAAAATGAGAAAAACTTGGTTTTCTATGAACTTGACAATACCCTTAGATGTTGCTGAAGACATGGGATGTACAAATACAAACTTTGTAAACCAATCGACAACCACTAAAAGGTATCGCTTACCATTTTTCGACCTTGGATACGGTCCTAACAAGTCAGCAGACAAAAATTGAAACGGGAAATTAATGTCTCGATATTTTCCAATTTTCCCAGCAGGCGAAAGATTAGAAGACTTCGACTGGCAACAAGTTTTGCATTTAGAAATATACCTGATGACATAAGCTCTCATTTTAGGCCAGTAGTACAGTTCAGAAACTCTAGCTAAGGTTTTAGAAATGCCTAAGTGTGCAGCTGTAGGCTCATCATGATACATTCTGAGAATATCTTTCCTGTGAGATGTGGGAATAAAAATTTTCCATTCCGGAGAAGAATCTGAGAACTTAGAGTTTGAAAAAACATGTTTGTAAATAATAGTATCTTGCACTTTAAACGAAGGATACAAGTCGGGATTACTAATAATTTTATTTAATAATGAACTATACCAAGAATCTGCCTTTAAGCTATTTAAATTAAAAATTGCAATATTTGAAGACGTTTCAGGAATCCGTATAAGGAATCAGCCACTACATTTAATGATCCACTACGATGAACCACATCAAACTTATGTGACGACAATTTCATAACCCATCTGGCCAAACGTGGGGAGGGATTTTTCATTGTAAAAAGCCATTGGAGAGAACTGTGGTCTGAAATCACCGTAAATTCAGTACCCTCAATATAACCTCTGAACTTTTCAATCGATAGAAGAATTGCAAGAAGTTCTTTTTCTGTAGTGCTGTACTTACGTTGACACTTATTCAATGTTTTGCTAAAATAAGCAATTGGATGTTCAAAACCATCTTCTTTTTGAAAAAGTACACCTCCAACACCTAAATCGCTAGCATCACAGGCTAGAAAAAATTTCTTGCTAAAATCTGGGCTTTCAAGAATCGGAGCAGTGGTTAGAAGATTTTTAACCTTGGCAAAGGCTTCATCAGCTTGACTATTCCACGAAATGGGTTGACCTTTCTTTTTACCCTTTAAAAGATCTGAAATCGGAGCACAAACTGTACTAAAGTTGGGAAGAAAACGACGATAATAACCTATTAAATCAATGAGACGACGGATTTGAGTAGAAGTTTTAGGAACGGGATACTCAAGAATGGATTGGATTTTTTCGGGATCAGTTCGAAGACCATTTGCATCAACTATAAAACCAAGAAACTTTAAAGAAGACCTACAGAACTGGGATTTTTCAAAATTAATAGTCAAATTCGCAGACTTGAGTCGCCTAAAAAGGGACGAAAGAACCTCCATGTGGGTTTTGAAATCTGGAGTAACCACTATAATGTCATCAATGTAATAGAATACATATAGATCAAGTTTGGGACCTATTACATTGTCCATTAACCTACACATGGTTTGAGCACTATTGTTTAGACCAAAAGGAAGTACATTAAAACAAAATACACCGCGATTTGGAATAGCAAAAGCTGTCTTAATTTTAGACGATTCATCTAAAGGGATTTGGTAAAAAGCATGACGTAAATCAATTGAAGAAATGTACTTTGCATCTCTAACTTTAGAAATGATAGAGTCAATGAGAGGCATTGGATAACTATCTGGAACTGTCACCGAATTTAACTTTCTACCATCGAAACAAATTCTATGCGCGTTGTCCTTCTTTTTCACAAGGCACAAAGGATTTAGCCAAGGAGTGGGAATATTTAAAGGTTGAACGATTTTAAGTTGTATCAGCTCGTCGATACCAGCATTAAGGATTTTCATCATTGCCGGAGACAATGGGTACTGCCGTTGTTTTATCGGTTTCGCATCACCTGTGTCAATATGATGAGTATAGAGACTGGTGCGACCAGTTGCATCCGTAGGGGCTATTTCTTTATAAAGCTGTACCATGGAATCAAGTTGTGCTGACTGTGAAGAAGAAAGACTCAGCCTATCTATTATAGTATTTACTACACAAGTGGAAAGTTCAGCAGAATTAAATGAAAATTTTGCAAAATCAATCTTAAGTTTAAATTTTGAAATAAAATCCATGCCTAAAATTAGCTTATGGGAAATAGAAGGAACAACTAAAAATTTCAAAGTGTGGACAGTACCTAACAAATTCACTGGTAATTCCACAAAACCAATTGTATTTTGAATACTACCATCAGCAGTAGTCAACTGAATGCAAACGTCATAATTTAATTGCAAGTTAAATTTTTTTAGTAAGTACAAACAAGGAGAACCAATAATAGAAGCATTGCTACCACTGTCTATCAGTGCTGAAACATTCTCATCATGGATAGCGATCGTAATGTAAGGACGGTTATCAGATTCGTGAACATCCAATAATGGATAAGCATGTATATGATTTGAAAAATTTTCTTCACCAGAAAACTGTAGCCCTAAAATTTCATCAGAATTTTTTTTTACTGAACGAGCACCCACATAACAATGATGTTCGCATCATGTTCTAAGCATATACTACCAACATTCGTCGGAGTATATTCTTTTTAGTATATGTGTAGTACAAGCATAGCATCTACCTTAAAAAACATTCTAAATTTCATGTTCTTTGCATATACTTCAAAGTATATTCTCGTACCGAATATACTAAGTATATTCGTGTACGTAGGATCTCGGAATATTCGTAAAAGTTTATTCTTAGAATATACCTTTATCGAATATTCTTAACACATACTTATAAGTACATTCTTAACACATACTTATAAGTAGATACTTTTAAAATATCTTAAAAATAATTTGTATGTATAGGAAGTATAATATTAGCCTTATAGATTATCAACTTCGTTATTTTTTAGAATACATAATTAATAAAATTTATGTATGTAGGTAGTATTGGACGAATTTCATTTCAAAATTGTTGTAGGGTAAAAAAGTTTAAACATTAATTGTATTAACGTTTACATAGATACTATTAAAAATTCGTTTTCATAATTGAAATGACTTTACCATTTCGAGTTTATCATGAATCATTAGTATTTTTACCATTATGACAAATGACTTTACCATTTCAAGTTTATCATGAATCATTAGTATTTTTACATCCTTGGAATTTGAATTTAGGTACATTCAATTCAATAGGCCATTTCGCAGGACCAAAACGTGCCAAACTCCACAACCAAAGCAACCAAAGGCTTTGGCGTTGCCAACCGTCGAGTAAGCTTTTTCCGTCAACTTACCTTAAAAATTCCCACTTTTATAAAAAAAACTTCCCTCCTGTTTACAAAATCTGAGAAAATATGTTGAATTATTTTCAAATATTTTGATTTTTTCTTAATATTTTACAATTTGGACTGGAACACTAATTCCCTTTTGAGTTAACTTTTTCCCTTTATCACCTTTTATGTTGAAAATTCCCAAGTAATATTGTAGAATGTAGGTACTAACTACATTCTCATTTGCAATTAAAATATGTAAATAGATATTTGGTAGAACCAGTAGAACCTAAGATGAGATTAGGTGATGCTGAAAACATACTTCTAAGCAATATAGCACTTGATAGCACTTTCTTAGAATATTCTTAAAAATATAATATTCTTCCCATACAAAGATGTGCGGTAGTACGTTCTTAGTATATAAATAGAAGGTTTGTAGCACTTCCTTGGAATATTCTAAAAAGTACCTTCTTGGTATAAACTAAAAAGATGTGCGGTAGTATGTTCTAAGTATACTCATAGAAGGTTTATAGCACGTCCTTGGAATGTTCTAAAAAGAACATTCTTGGTATATATTGAAAAGAAGTGCGGTAGTACATTCTAAGTATATACATAGAACGTTTAAGTACTGTAATATAGTATATACTCAGTATCTGCTCTGCACATTCGCAATGGCAATTACGCACATTCTCAGTATATACTTTTTCTGAAAAGTATGTTCTATGAATCTACTAAGAACATGAAATTGTTATGTGGGCAGTTGGAATTGAAGAGAAAGAAGAAGAAGAAGAAGAAGAAGAAGAAGAAGAAGAAGAAGAGACGGAGGCACGAGAAATTGAGTCCTTTTCCTTGAAATTTGTTTTAGAATTTAAAAGAGGGCGAGAAGCAGAAGAAAAAGAAGACGGTGATGATGATGATTCATCTGAGATTATTTCACAAGTCGAAAGGGGACGGGAAGAAGAAGAAGATTTCGAGGACCGACTATGGCTAAAACAAATTGAATTTATATCCGCAGAAAATTTATCATCATGAATATCGTTTTTAAAATTATTTTCCATATTATTATTTCGAAATTGAGAAACCTTAGTCGAGCGTTTATTTTTGGAAAATAAAGTCGAAGTGTTAGAAAACCTACTAGACCGCTTAGTACATCCATTGCCAAGGTTAACAATAGCACATTTACCTTGTGATTTTTCATCATCGGGAAAATTAGAAAAAGTAGAATTCTCACAATCAGACATAAAATAATTCAAATTGGAACTACCAAACGAGTACGGGGTGTAAATACTATCAGTACTATAATTTCCATAAATATTATTTGAACTTTTACACTTTGAAAAATTATGTTCAGCAACCTTACTACATACAGAGACTTGGTCATTAACGCAAAAGTTCTTATTATTCGAAAAATTAAAATTGCAACTATTATGCACACCATTATTAGTTACCTTACCTTACCATATGTATCCGACACATGGTAAAAATCATTATTTCCTGAGAACTCAGTACAATTAACACCGGAATTTTCCGGAATACCAAAATTAGCATGGGTCATCAATTTCGGGACATTCCTGGAGCGTCGTTGTTTGCACCAGGGCTCGCGTTTTTTGAACATTTCGGGCAGCTATTAATGGAGACTTCGCTTCTACCACACCCAACACAAAACAAATTTTTGGGCCGTCTACACTGGTGAAATGAAATGACCCTGTAACCTGCAATTCCAGCATGACAATCTGGAATTTCTCGACTCTCTATTCCGGAAACTTGCACTCGCAGCTGGATCCGCTGTGATTTCTAACGCACCCTCAATCTTCCTACATAGCGAAGCTAACTCTTTTACAGAGCAAACTTCGGCCACAATCTCCTCCTAATTTCGCCTAATTTCGGCCACAATCTCCTCCTCGGGAATTTTTGTGGGAAGACGATGAAACAGTGACTCAAAATTTGCAATAAATTGCGAAACAGGCTCTCCAAACTGTTGTTTTGTCGACCTGATTTTGTCCCAGAGATTCCTTTCATAACCCACAGGAAGATACGTATCTTTCAACGCACTGACTAAATCAGCCCATGAAGTGAAAGACTCACGCACAAAATGGTTGTGCCACCAGGTAAACGCTGGTCCCTCAAAAAGGTCTGATGCTGACAAAAACAAATCCTGATCCGAGCAGTTTCGCGAAACCTTTAATGTTTCCAATTTTTCGAGGAAACCAACCAAATTTTCCGTACCGGTAAACTTCTGTAGATTCCATTTGTAAACAGGAACTAATTTTGGGACTCCTACCTGTGGTAACCTAATAGGCGAAGCAATTGGTGTAGAGGCTGGTGCCTCTGCAATATCATCCTGCTGAGGTGTTACTTTCTCCTCCAAGACCCCTTCTAACATTGACAACTTCGTCGTGAGTTCCTTTTTACTTTTTGTTCCTGCTCCGTATTTGTTTCCATACGTCGCAGGCGGTTGGCAACATGACTTAGACGATCAATAAGTGTCTTATACTGTGACGACTTGCGGCTACCAACGAAAGTCTGAACAATTTCAGTAGTATTTTGGACAGACTCTGAAGTTTGTTTGAAATTTTCAGCAAAATCTATATCCATGCTAATGGAAGAAGTGCTTCGATTTGAAGACTCTTGAGTCAGAAGGCCACGTAACAGTTGTCTTCTCTCTTCCGCAGTTTTGGGGACATCTTGACCTCTAATTGAAATTTCGTAAGCTAACTCACTGGACTTAAGATGATTCGGGTTGAAAGGCAAAGGCATTGTGAAAAATTTGGGAAGAAAAAACAACCAGCAAAAGAAAAACTCACTTAGTGGCAAAAAAACAACGACTGAACTAACCCCAGTAACACATATACGTATGTTATGGTATGGTCAATATATGAAAGTAAATAAATTACTGAGTTAATATCAAATCATTAAATATTAAAATAATGTAAATATCCATAATATGCAATTCAGTTGTATCAGCGAGAGACAAATTACTGACTAATTATGAATTAACTTGTAAGCAAACAAAATGAAATGAGAGGTTATAAAACAAATATACCAAAATTCACCCAATACTAACAGTGCAAAATATACCAAAGAAAACAGAGAGCAGAACCAAGTTGAGGCGCCAATTTTGTAGCGTTCATATTAACAATGATATATCGAACCTATCTCCAAAGTCATCATTGGACCAAGAAACAAATTCGACATAACATCACCAACACCAACACGGCGAGCATGAGACTTTATGTGGGTCCTTATATCCTACTCCTCTGCATTCTCCAGGCATACGGTACACTATCAGTAAAAAGGAATGAATTTCGGTATAAATGCTTTATTCTCTCATTTCTTTGGTTATAATTTAGGATCTACATCATTGTGAAGTTATTATGAAGTTAATTTATATAAAAAAACTGTCTCTGCTGACAGGCAAATATAAGATTCTAAGGAAGACTTAACTTGTGGCTTCTTCCGGTGCTGTCCTAGGTTATCCACACCTCATGATCTTCTTCGGGAGGCGTCAGGTTTTGATGTACTGGTCTGATGTACTGGTAGATCGGTTGTTGCCTCCGGAGTTGTCTAAATGTTCGTCGAACCCATGGGTCTTGAGGAGCTGCTATTTACCATTTACTTGATTTACTTTCTGGGGGGCATTATATCCTCTGGGCCAAAACAGATGGTGTAAAAGCTAGGGCCACGCCCTTCTCCTGGGTGCCAATTAGGTCTGTAGCGCTCGCTGCTACCTACTTGGCGAAGAATATAAAAATCAGCCAGAAAGGCACCAGCATGGTATTTATAAAGGTAAAAGAAATTAATTGAAGGTCAATATTAGCTGATAACGAAAGAGACACTCTCATTGAAATTGACAAAGTTGAACGTTTTAAAATTACAAAAAATTAATGGCTGGATAAATGATTTTGCTTCGAAATAAAATATTTAGAAAGAACGAAAACTGGAAATAATTAAACTGTTTAAAATGAAAATGGCAATACCTATTTTCTCAATAAATATTTTTCGAGATGATGGAAATAACTTTTCCAATTTAAATCAGGCATCACTAATTTCATTATAGAATTGAAAATGGATATACAGGGTGCACGAAAAGAATATAAATGGACCGACTAATAAATATTTGCTACAAATGAAAATCAACAGCTACCTGAGAGGACCTCTAAATGCAGAGTGGGTCTTATTAAAATAAATTCTACAAAGTAGCGGGTTTGCACGCTACAAACTCCAAATTTTTACCGCTTAATATTCTTGTTAGGAGCTCACATTCAGCCAAATTTTAATTTTTTTACATACGTGCTCATTAGAGATATGAGGGGTCAAACTTTGAAATTTTTAAAAAATTTACATGTTTGAGAGTTTTTTTGAAAAAATCTACTATAGTCTCAAAGCTCAAACGTTTTTCATTTAAAGTAGGTATGAATGTCTTCTACGATGGGCACCAAAAGGACGGCGGAAGAGAGGAAGACCTAGGAAAAGCTGGATAGAAGGAATCCATAGGGAAATCGGAGAAAGAGGCTTGAACGAAGACATGTGCTACGATCGAGAGCAATGGCGATTGGGAATCGGAAGACGTCGTAGAACGTTATGAACCGATTATATATATATATATATATATATGAATGTCTTCTTCAGAAAAAAAATTACAAACTTTACAAATACTTTAAAACTATTTGACATATCCCTGTCATACTTGACAGAATGTGTAGGTACAGTACACCCTACTGAATTATGTTAAATAATCGTTTCCGGCTACTACCAGAATCGTACGACAGGGAAAAGAGAATGGTTGACCCTTCCCTTTCCCTCTCGTACGTCTCTGGTAGTAGCCAGAAACGTTTGTTTAATACAGTTTAGATGGGTGTACATGTACAGTCGGAAAAATGAAAGAATACCCATGGACGATCACATCAATCACATATTTTGTATTTGCTGTTTTTTTTTCATAAATAACAAACGAGAGAGATAGATTATTAATAATCTGAATAATATGTGATTGATGTGATCTTTCATGGGTATTCTTCCATTTTTACGACTGTAGTTTAGTTTACATGGGTGTACACAGTGTACAGTACTTACAATTGCTGCCAAGTATGACAAGGATATGTCAAATGGTTTTTGAGTAACTACAATAAAATCCAAAAAATTTAATTTTGATCGTAGATGTAAAATGCGTTTATCTCGAAAACGGTTGAGTTTAGCGAGATTAATTTATTATACCTTTTTTAAGCAAAAATAATAGGAGAATAAAATTTTTGATCTCAAAATTATGTAGAGTGGGGGATAAAAAAATTGAACATGTTGAATGGGCGCTGATAGACGTATGTGGCGCCCTCTGGGTAATATATAATTTTTGGTTAGGAATTATCCCCTGGCGGACACTCAACCGCATACGTAGAGGTGTTGCCCCTGTAAAACAGAACCTTATTAAATGGGGCATCAAGACAGATAACCACGCACTTTGCGAATGTGGGGAAATACAGAACGTGGAGCACCTGAGAGTATGCAGACTTTGCCCATCACAGTGCACCCTCGATGATTTATGGCTCGCAAATACAAAGGGTGTCGACGTAGCCTGATACTGGGCAGAAAAACTGTAGTCGGATCCAGACACGAAAAAGTAAAGTCAGGTGGGGAATTTAGGTTTCTCGTCCCAAAAAACCACCATTTACGAAATTTCGTGTTGTTATCTCATACCTGTCAGAAAATATTCAAAAATAAATAAAAGAAAAGTTTAACTTTGACACCCTATATTTCTATTATCAACTTTCGTACTAAGGCTCTTCTTCTTCTTGTAGTGCCTATCCGTTTCGGATGTTGGCGACCATCATGGCAATCTGCACTTTGCACACTGCTGCTCTGAAAAGATTTGTAGTGGTTGTGTTGAACCACGTTCGTAGATTTCTCAGCCAGGAAATCCTTCGCCTTCCTGGTCCTCGCTTTCCCTCTACTTTTCCCTGCAAGACCAGTTGCAGCAGTCCATATCTCTCACTGTTCCTCATGATGTGACCAAGGTATTCGATTTTGGCTGTTTTTATTTTGATTAACAGCTCTTTTTCTTTTCTCATTCTCAGCAAAACACCCTCATTAGTAATGTGGTCGGTATAAGATATCTT
This sequence comes from Diabrotica virgifera virgifera, assembly GCF_917563875.1. NCBI lineage: Eukaryota > Metazoa > Arthropoda > Insecta > Coleoptera > Chrysomelidae > Diabrotica > Diabrotica virgifera. The sequence continues at coordinate 166,289,427 of NC_065445.1, forward strand.
CAGGATTCGACGATAAAGCCACATCTCAAAAGCCTCAATTTTCTTGCAGGTGGCGTCTGTGAGAGTCCACGACTCAACTCCGTACAACAGTATAGGAAATATATAACATCGTAGTAATCTGACTTTTATGGGTATCGACAAATCATGACATTTGAACAACTTTGCCATTTTTTGAAATGCAGATCTTGCTTTCTCTATCCTACATTTGATTTCTATAGAATGGTCCCAATTTTCATTGACGTTCGTACCAAGGTAGGTGTATGTTTTTACTCTTTCTATTTGTTGACCATTCACACTGATTCGTCCAAATTGCTGTTCATTCTTAGAGATCATCATACATTTGGTTTTCTTAGTATTTAGTGAAAGTCCGTATCTCTGACTGACTTCTGCGATTCTGCTCATTAACTCCTGTAGGGCTTCAGAACTGTCAGCGAATACCACAGTGTCGTCTGCGTATCTTATGTTATTGATACATTCTCCGTTAATTCTAATTCCGGCTTCAACATTATCCAATGCTTCTTGAAAGATTTCCTCAGAGTAGATGTTAAACAGCAGTGGGGATAGTATACATCCCTGACGGACCCCACGTTTGATTTTGATATCGTCGGATTCTCCTGCCCCTGTCCGGATAGATGATGTTTGATTCCAGTACAGATTGCTGATAATCCTTAAATCACAGGTGTTTATTCCAATATTGGTTAATATCTCCATCAGCTTGTCGTGCTTTACTGTATCGAACGCTTTATGGTAATCAATGAAACATGCATAAATATAACAATTCACGTCTCTACATCGTTGAAATAGCACTTGTATACTAAATAGAGCCTCTCTTGTACCCACTGCATTTCGAAAACCAAACTGTGTTCCGCTGATTTTTTCTTCGCACAGTCTATATATCCTTTGATGTATAACTTTTAGAAATAGCTTTAAAATATGGCTCATTAAGCTGATGGTTCGGAAATCACTGCAGGATACGGACTTTGTTTTCTTTGGTAAAGCAACAAACGTCGACTTCAACTATGCTTTTGGTATTACTCCGCTTAAATATATGTCGTTAAATATTTTGGTTAGGCGTTGAGTACCGTCGGTGTCAAATAGTTTTATGAGTTCAGCATATGCATTGTCAGATCCAGGAGCTTTGCCATCTTTTAGTTGTGATATTGCTCTTTCCATTTCACCTAATGTGATTGGTAAGTGGTCATCACATATGTAGGATGGAGGTTGTTCGGATCTAGTATCATCAAAAAGTTCCTGTATGTATTTTGTCCATATGCAGATTTCTTGATTTCTGTCTGTGATGATATTCCCCTGTTGGTCTCGCAATTTGCTAGCTGTGTTGGATTTCTGAAGACCAGCTGCTTGTTCAGCTTGTTCTGAAGACCAGCTGTACTAAGGTAAGTTAGCTTAAATCGACCTATTTTAACCTCAGGAATCTAAGGTTAAGCTATGGTCAATTCTTTACCAAACACCCTGTATACGACTCAACTTTTTCTATATCATTGTTGTCCAGAGCCATTTATATCTAGAGATTCGTTGGTTATAGACTAAGAGCTAGTGAACCCTCCGACTAACGGTCGTCCTGTAAGGCTAGAAATTTTTCTAGTGATAATTCATAGCACACCAAGGCTAAAAACCATGACCTGGCAGGCATCAGCGGTGCACGTGTATCTACCAGGTGAATCGAAAAGTGCTTTAGGGGGTAAAATAAACTTTCTCCTGTAAGGTTTAAATTTAAGTATATGTTTGAGTAAGTCATTTAGAAGAAATGTGTACAATGACAGGCGATTCTGAAGAGCATAAAACCTTGCCAGGCGAGGGGAAAGGGTTTTCCTAAAATTATTCTTTTTGCATCGAACAATTTTTTTAGGTTTTTTGAATCATTCCAAACAGAAAAGGTCTTTAGTGATTTTTCTCTTAAGTTAATAGTTTTTTTTATATAAGCGATTGAAAATTTTGAAAATTGCGAAATCGGACATTTTTAGCCCTAAATCGGCATTTATCTAAAAATTTCAATGTTGCCAAGGTACGAAGATATTCTTTAAGTATTGATTGATGAAATCCCGAAGAGTTTTTTGCAATAAAATGTCGAAAACCCCTTTGTCTTTTTAATTGCTAATCAAGCGCGCGCGACACTGTAGTATAAGCGAGGACGTTTGAGTTTGCATAAATTCATTATCTCGAGAATGGGCAAATTTCAAGAGAAATCCTCCGACAGGTCGATTTTTATTTTTGAATTAGGACTTTTTGCCATATATACAGTATGTCCCTGTAAGTTGTATCCATATGGAAAACTTTTTTATTATTAATTTTACGAAAAACAGTTATTCTTTATAAAAAGCTCTGCATGGTCCAAAACCTAAGATTTAACCATCAAATATCAATTTTTTTTAATATTATACGAGGTATGTCAAAAAGTTTGAATTTCACTCGAGAGTAAAGTAGCTTTATTTTTCGTAATATTGGAAATTGCTATTATGAAAAGTTGTTTGGAATTAAAAACTGTATTCTAATATGCAATTACATCCTTCTAATTGAAAAATTTTTTTTTGAAAAATTATGGATAACTATCATTACTTTTTCAGTTATTTCAATTCTGATAAATCTTTTATTATTAATTTTACGAAAAAAAGTGATTCTTAATAAAAAGTTCTGGATGGTCTAAAACTTAAAATACAACCACCTTATATCAAATTTTATCAATTTTATACGAGGTATGTCAAAAAAGATAAATTTAGATCAAAAGTAAAGTACCTTTATAGTTCAGAATATTTCAATTAGAAGGATGTAATTACATACTGAAACATAGTTTTTAATTCTAAATAACTTTTCATAATAACAATTTTCGATATTGTGAAAAATAAACTTATTTTACTCTTGAGCGAAATTCATATTTTTTGGAATACCTCGTATAAATTTGATAAAATTTGACATAAGATGGTTGTATTTTAGATTTTAGACCATGCACAACTTTTTATTAAGAATCCCTTTTTTTTCGTAAAATTAATAATAAAAGAGTTATCTGAAATAAAATAACTGAAAATAATGTTAGATATCCATAATTTTTCAAAAAAAAAAAAAAATTCAATTAGAAGGATGTAATTGCATACTAGAATACAGTTTTTAATTCCAAACAACTTTTCATAATAGTAATTTTCAATATTGTGAAAAATAAAGCTACTTTACTCTTGAGTGAAATTCAAACTTTTTGACATACCTCGTATAATATTCAAAAAATTTGATATTTGATGGTTAAGTATTAGGTTTTGGACCATGCAGAGCTTTTTATAAAGAATAACTTTTTTTCGTAAAATTAATAATAAAAAAGTTTTCCATATGGATACAACTTACAGGGACATACTGTATATATAATACTAGTGACGTCATCCATCTGGGCGTGATGACGTAATCGATTATTTTTTAAAATTAGAGTAGGGGTTGTGTGATAGCTCATTTGAAAGGTTATTTAATTCTCTATTCAGTAGTATTCAGTAATATAAACATTAATATAATTATTTATACAGGGTTTACAAAAAAATTTTTACTTCTATTTGTCAAATTTAATCAAAGTTAATTTAATAAAAAAAATTTTTGTACACCCTGTATAAATAATTATGTTAATGTTTATATTAGGGAATAGATAATTAAATAACCTTTCAAATGAGCTATCACACAACCCCTACTCTCATTTAAAAAGTCATCGATTACGTCTTCACGCTCAGATGGATGACGTCACTAGTATTATATATATGCTTAAAAGTCCTCATTTAAAAATAAAAATCGACCTGTCTAAGGATTTCTCTTGAAATTTGCCCATTCTCGAGATAATGAATTTATGCCAACTCAAACATCCTCACTTATACTACAGTGTCGCGCCCGCTTGATTAGCAATTAAAAAACAAAGCCGTTTCCGATATTGTATTGCAAAAAACTCTTTGGGATTTCATCAATCAATGATTAAAGAATATCTACCTACCTTGGCAACTTTCAAATTTTTAGATAAATATCCGATTTAGGATTAAAAATGGCCGATTTCGCCATTTTAAAAATTTTCAATCGCTTATATAATAAAAACTATTAACTTAAGAGAAAAATCACTAAAGACCTTTTCTGTTTGGAATGATTCAAAAAACCTAAAAAAATTTGTTCGATGCAAAAAGAATAATTTTAGGAAAAACCCCTAATCTTTCCCCTCGCCTGGCAAGGTCTTTTCAGAATCGTCTGTCATTGTACACATTTCTTCTAAATGACTTACTCAAGCACATACTTAAATTTAAACCTTACAGGAGAAAGTTTATTTTACCCCCTAAATTTGCACTTTTCGATTCACCTGGTAGATACACGTGCACCGCTGATGCCTGCCAGGTCATGGTTTTTAGCCTTGGTGTGCTATGAATTATCGCTAGAAAAATGTCTAGCCTTACAGGAGGACCGTTAGTCGGAGGGTTCACTAGCTCTTAGACTATTACATATTTAGTTTTTGCGATTTATTTTTATTCCTGTTTCTTTTGATTTGGTATTTAGGTCCAATAGCATTTTCTGCAATTCTTCTCCGTCTTTTGTTATTAGTGTGACATTATCGGAAAACCTCAGATGGTTTAGGTTTTGCGCCGTCTATCGTCACTCCTTTATTTGCCCATTCTAAAGTTCAAAACATATCTTCTAGAGCTAAGGTAGATAGTTTGGGTGAGATAGAATCTCCTTATCTAACCCCCCTTTGCAGTTTTATCTTTCCTATTTTCCTTCTGTTTTTATTTGCGATGTTGCATTGTCATACTCGTATTTATACCTAATGATTTTTGAATATAGGTCATCAACTCTATTGTTGCTTAAGGCATTAAGAATTGATGGATTCGACCGTTACTTGATGGAAGTTCATTTTATCTAACAATAAAAACACTGAAAACGTTTGTTTTCTATACTTCCACAAAATTTATTATAACTAAGTGACTACAGCTGTTTCGGCGGAGTGCCTTTCTCAAGTGATATAGTTTACAGTGTGTTTGCCTTTTTAACAGCTGTAGTCACTTAGTTATAATAAATTTTGTGGAAGTATAGAAAACAAACGTTTTCAGTGTTTTTATTGTTAGCATTAAGAATTGCCCAAATTTCTATTGAGTCATATGCCTTCTCGTAATCTACCATAGCTATCCAGTGTTATGTTGTATTCGTTTGATTTTTTGATCGGTGTTCTTATTACCTGTAAATAGTCTATGTATATGGTGCTATAACCTTTTCTGAATTCTGCCTGTTCCCGAGGTTGATAAATAACTATCCAGTTTAGTTGTTAGACGCAATGTAATTATCTTCACAAACAGCTTATACAAGACTGATAAGAGGCTAATGGCTAATGGGTCTGTAGTTTTCTAATTTATTTATTTCCTTGAATTGGCATTTCGTACAAAATCCTGGCTTCTCTGTCCCACTTTAACATAGTTATGTCATGTAATGTCTCAGCGCATCATTTTGTCTTTGCAACTTTAAGTCTCAAAGAACCAATGTATAAATGCAATGCCCTTTATCCTTTGTTTTCTATCGAGGAAATAGTTATTTTCCTAACTAGTACGGAAAGTGATACTTTCCCGAACGAGACTGTCGTTGACCCGAACAGAGGAATAGCGGAGTTCGGGCAAGCAGTCGAGTGCGGGAAAGACACTTTCCGCATGAGTTAGGAAACAATATTTTTTCTAGGGCGGTACGTTTGGAAAAAAGTCACAACAAATAATATAGTTATATTAATTTTTACTTAGGAGTGAAAATACAAAAATTAATACGTTCTTTGACAAGGTTGCCAAAACCAAACTTTCAATAAAATTGGTTACCATGAAGACCACGGTTCATGACGACGATATTTGGTTTCCATGACGATGATTCAAAACCATTGTTTCTACTGATTTGACTGTTGAATATTATGTGAAAATAGGGCTTTTCATCCGCACGGCGTGTGTGAAAGTAAATTTTCCCACACAGCGTGCGGGAAAGTAAAATATTTTTTAATATGGCAGTATAATATACTATAATAAATGCAATAAACTAATATTTAGATATTATTTACTAATTTATTTCAAATTTATCTTATCGTGTTCATGTTTTAATGAAATTAGCGCGATAATTCGATGAAATAAAATTATTTTGACATAATATTTAAAAGTCAGATCAGTAGACAATGGTTTTGAATCGTCGTTATGGAAACCAATATCGTCGTCGTGGTAACCCATTATGTTGAAAGTTTGGTTTTGACAACATTGTCAAAGAATTAATTTGTATATTTTCACTTCTAAATAAAAATTGATATATCTCTATTTTTGTGGCTTTTTTCCAAACGTACGGTCTTAGAAAAAATACTGTTCCCAACCCATGCGGAAAGTGTCTTTCTCGCACTCGACTGCTTGCCCGAGGGTCAACGGCAGTCTCGTGCGTGAAAGTATCACTTTCCGCACTAGTTAGGAAAATAACTATTAGAGGTCCAGTGTAATTCGCTGAGATTATTTCATGAATAAAACTGTATGTTTAAATCATTTTATAGTTTCCTATGTGAACTTTATATTTTTATGAAACGAAAAACCTTTTTCCGCCTAGAATCCTAAAACAATACGTTTGATATACTACTTTAATTTTATAATAAACTAAGTACAAAAAGTATCGCACAATTTTTGAAACAGAGAAAAAGTAAAAATAATTTTTAATTTTTAGCAGAATGTTATAATGCTCGTATATCGTCTGCTTGAGGTGTGTACGGTATTTCTCATGATCATCTTTCAGTGCGTCACAGTTTTTCGATTTCTTTCTAACGCACTAAATTGTATGTGACAGAAAAAAAGGCACGTCCGTGATTACAGACAAGTTATAGACATTTACAAGATTTATACTAGTTATTCTAGTTGTCGGTAGATGGCGCCTTAATAAATAAAATAATTTTTTTTTTAGATAATAATATTACAAATATAATCTGTATAATTTATAAGACTATACAAATCAAAGAAAATATCATTTTATAAATTCAAGAAACACATTTGATTTGTTTTTATTCCAAATTGAAAATAAAATGTGACAACTGTCAGATTTAACTAAAATGTCATGTTAGAATAAATGTCATAAATGTGTATTATCACGGACTTACCCTTCTTCCTATCATTTGTTACGCACTGAAAAATGATCATGAAAAGGACAATACAAACCCATAACATTTCAAGTTGAAGTGTGTTTTTGCAGAAAAGAAAACAGTAAACAAAACGTTGTTAAAGCAGAATATTTATTTTAGACATTTGTATTGGAGAATTTAATGTGTGCACTATGTCTGCTTGAGTTTTCAATGAGGAGGTGCGTTCTTACAAGAAATGAGTAATATAACGTGAACAATATTGTAGATTTAATTGGAGATGGACGTTCACAGCAATATCTTGCTGATGTTATGAGAATCCACCATTGCAGCGTTTCAAGAGATTTAAGAAGGTATAGAGAAAGTAGTGGATACACAAGATCAGTTCCAGGACGTCCCAGGTGGCCGAACCCCGCAGATGAACGGTATTTACATCTGCAGACTTTTCGTAATCATCATGTTACAGCTAGACGACTGCGAAATGATATTTCGACAGTCTGTAATGTTCAAATAAGTGCCAATTCATTTAGAAACAGGTTAAACGAAATTATAATCAGAGCCAGAATGCCTGCTACTGCTCCACTGTTAACGAAAGCACATCGTATGGCACGTTTAAGTTTTGCACCAGGACATGTCAATTGGGATATTAATAACTGGACCAATATTATTTTTATAGATGAGTCAAGATTTGCACTTTGTGGATCCGACAGTCCAAAGTGACTGTGGAAAGGTCATTTCGCAGTTGTCTAGCTGTAATAGGTATGATGTATGCGCAAAGTCTGCAGATGTAAATAACGTTCATCGGCGGGGTTCGTGCACCTGGGAAATCCTGGAACTGATCTTCTTGTGCAGCGTCCACTTTCTCTATACCTTCTTAATGCATTGGAAACACGGATTGGTGGATTCCCATAACATCAGCAAGATATTGCTGCGATCGTCCATCTCCAATTAAATCTACAATTTGGGCTGCTTGTTTTGGCGTTATATTACTCATTTTTTATAAGAACGTACCTTCTCATAGAAAACTCACGCAGACAGGGCACCCGTAAGGGATACTGGCGCCTGTGTGCAAAAAAGGATTTTGGCGCCCCTTAAGGCATTTTGGATCATGTTTTTTATTTATTTTTTGAAGGTAGGTGCTTGAAATAAACCAGAAAACTGAACTTTAGAATGTGAGTTTCACTTCTTCTCGGGAGTGAAAAAACATACGTTCAAAAAAGTCCAGAATTGGATAAAATGACTAATTTTAAAAAACTTTTCTTCTATAAAGATTTTTCTGTGTCAATACTTTTGAATAGTTTTCAAGTTATTTGCGAGTAAGTTTATGTTCATTTTTCAACAAAAAAAAAAACAAGTTTTTAGACGGATTTTCGCAAATAACTCAAAAAGAAAGTATTTTATAAAAAATATAGTTTATAAAAAATAAAAAAAAACAATGATGTAAGTACCTATAAAATGTCAAGTCTGCAGACCCAGTAGAAGCAGAGTTGTAGCTGATGAAAGGGAGGTTCATATTCGTCAAATTACAAATCAAATATTTCAACGTAAAATATCCAAAAATCAAGCATTTCACAATCAACCAGTAATCAAGCACTTATCAGGGAAAACTCATTATAACTTTTTAAAATGTTTAAAAGAAGCTATATTCTTTTAACGTCAAAAGTAAGTAAGTTAAAAATAATGTTGGTCCCTTTTTTTGTTAAAAAAATCATGAAAACCACCCCCTAATTAGCATCCGAAATGAAATTAATCGTTACCGCTTCACCACAAGTTACTTTACTTATGTATTGTTTATGTGATTTGAAGTTTCATAGGTTCAAAGTGCTTATTTTTGAAAAGGCTGCAGTTAAAAGGACGAAAGGGCTGAACGAGTCACTAATCATGAGTGTATGCAAAATTTGAACAGCCATATCTTCCAATTTTTGTCTTACAGGAAAACAAAACATCCAAAATATTCAGAAAAGCAAAATCTACATTTTTTTACTGCTTAAGAATTTTGATATCACTAATTAATTTTAAAGGTATTTGGAAAACGAAATTTTTTCAGTATTGAAAACAAAATAATTTAAAACCAAATTTTTTCAAGAATGGGCACTTTAAATCGATGAAACTTACAGATCATATAAATACAGCTTTTCTTAAAAATTTCAAAGAAGTTGTAATGAGTTTTCCCCGAAAAGTACTTAATTTTTTGGTTATTTCACGTTGAAATATTCGATTTGGAATTTAACGAATAAGAACCTACTTTTCGTTAGCTACAACTCTGCTTTCTACTGGGTTTTGCGGACTTCATAAATAAATTATTTTTTTCACTTTCTTGTAAGCTATATTTTTGCTAAGAGTATTTTTTCAATAAAGTAATTTTTATCGAAATAGCTTTTTGTTGAATAAAATAGTGTTTTTGATGAAAATGAACATACGCACTCGCAAATAACTCGAAAAGAATTGACTTGAAATCTCTATACAACAAAAGTTGCTTAGAATTAGTCAGTTTATCCAATTCCGGACTTATTTTTAACGAATGTTTTCTAACCACCACAGGTATTCTCGGGCGTATTCCCCTGAGAATACCCCTTTTACCCCCAGAGTAAAAGCACACATCGGCACATTAGGTCACTTCTTTTCTTGTTAGCTATGTGTAGGTATAACAAATTTTATGTCAATATAAGCGTTTTTTTTTAATTTACAACAAAAACCGTGAGTAAATGGATCATTATTAGTAGGCTAAAATATCAAAATGAAATAAAGAGAATAAAAGCATAACAAAGTAAATTAAAATGCCTGACTTCTGACATGTTCTCGCAAATGGGAATGGGCAGTAGCTGGATGATATTACTAATAAAATTTCGTATGTGTTTAAACTGAATTGTATTTAATTTCGTAACTTTTATTTTAAAATTAATTTTTGTTTTTTCGTTTCTTTGCTTTTTTTTGCAATTTTTGACCCCCGGGTTTTGGCGCCCCCTAAAGGATGGCGCCCGTGTGCATTGAACACTTTGCACATATGGCAGCGGGGGCCCTGCACGCAGATATAGTGCACAAATCAAATTCTCGAACACAAATATCCAAAATAAATATTCTGTTTTAACAACGTTTTGTTTACTGTTTTTTTTTCTGCAAAAACATGCTTCAACTTGAAATTTTATGGGTTTATAAACACCTAAAGAAGACGATAGAGGAGTATTATATCATTCTGCTAAAAATTAAGAATTGTTTTTAAGCTTATTTCTGTTTTAAAAATTATGCGATACTTTTTCTGATTAGTGTATTTTATAATTTCCTCATAATAAATAATAATTAAAAAGCCAATAATCGTTTGTCAATAATAACTTCTTCGATGTGGAGATCTAGAGAAATAAAAAACATAATTTTGTAAACAGAATGCAAATGTAAAATTTCGAAATTACACAAGTAGGGAATGTCAAATAAATCGCGGAGTCAGGCAGGAATCCATTCGGTCACCATTACTATTTAGCAGGGTAACGTAGAATGAAAAGTTCAATATAAATGTGAATAAAACCAAATTCATGGTCTCAAGCTGAGATCTACATCCTGATACAAACTTATATTAACTGAAAGAATGTTTGTTTAATATTTGGAAAGTTAAGTCACGGAGCAAATAGGTAATAGATGGAGAGGCAGCGCTGAAAAATCTATTTGAATTTACCAAAGCTAGATTTTTCACAGTTGATTACTGTGAGTGTGTAGAGAAACATACTGCGGTCGGTCAAGCGAAACGCAGAACAGGTGTTACTGAGAGGGTATCAAAGTTGCTTTCCTACGAAGGTAATTATTTCCATTTACTAAGGCTGAAAATCAGTACACACATTCTAAATTAAATATAAATAGAAGTTATTATAGTCGGTCGGCTGTATGACGGGACAGAGCCGGTCGGTCGGCCCCAAGAATCCATTGAGGAAATGAAGCATTTTGGCTCGCAATTTTTTCGTCCACCATGGATTTACTTGAAATTTTCACAGAAGGTAGGGAATAGTCTAAGGATCATTTTGTATATTATTCCACTATCATACGCTAAAACCTTGGGGTGGTTACCACCCCATCTCGGAGGTGGGAATTTTTTATTACATTTTAGCCATGTAATTCGATGGAAAAAGTGATTCTAAGAAAAAAATGTTTTTTACATTTCCTTCGTAAAACTAATATTTTTTCAGTTATTCGCGCTTGAAAATAACGTTTTTCGACGAAAAAATCGACTTTTTTAGAGGGTTTTTTGAGAATACCTCGAAAAATATTCTATATATTTTTGGCAATAAAAAGTTTCTTCAAAAATGATTTTGTAGGATATTTTCTTTTCCAATAATATCTTTAAGACCAATACAAACCGAGATACGGCATGTTAAAGTTAGCTTTTTTCGTCAAATGCATAATTTGAAATATTCAAAGCCAAATAATGGGAAAAATTTGCATTTTTCGAGGAAAACTTAAATAATCTTTTTTCAAGTATACAATTGGACCTTTTAAAAAATAATAATAAAATGTTTCTAGCATGAAAATTAAGCGACTTATAATCAAAAAAATGTCGGTACCTGCTTTTCTCTACGAAAAAATCAGTGAAAACAACCCCCTAACTACCTTCCTAATTCAAAATTGGTCTTCACCTTTCTGTAGTTCCTTTTATATTTATATTATCAATACACTCAAGGAGTTTGACCTATTTAAAATGCCTAATTTTGGAAAAATATTATATCTCACTGTGTACTGATTTTCAGCCTTAGTAAATGGATTTAATTACCTTCGTAGGAAAGCAACTCTGATACCCTCTCAGTAATGAGACCTCTCACAAATGATTTTGTAGGATTTTTAAAGAGCTATAGGACTCTGTAAATTAAATTCCGTAAGATGCCTTAGTTTTTAATTAGGGCGGGTTTAAAGAGCTCGAATAAGGGGGTGTTTGCTGGTAAATAGAGGTTTTAAACAGCTATATCTGGCTAACTATTCACTGTATTGAAAATCTATGCACAGGGTATTTTTAGTCAGTAAAAAAGCTACAATTTAGTAGTTTATAATTTTTTTCATGTCTTCAGTATTTTCGGAGATATTTTGAAGCAAATGGAGAAAAATACCAAATTGCAAAAAATGTATTTTAACTCAAATTTTTCCAAAATTAGGCATTTTAAATAGGTCAAGCTCCTTGAGTGTATTGATAATATAAATATAAAAGGAACTGCAGAAAGGCGAAGACCAATTTTGAATTAGGAAGGTAGTTAGGGGGTTGTTTTCACTGATTTTTTCGTAGAGAAAAGCAGGTACCGACATTTTTTTTGATTATAAGTCGCTTAATTTTCATGCTAGAAACTTTTTATTATTTTTTTTTTTTTTGAAATGTCTAATTGTATACTTGAAAAAAGAATATTTAAGTTTTTCTCGAAAAATGCAAATTTTTCCCATTATTTGACTTTGAATATTTCAAATTGTGCATTTGACGAAAAAAGCTAACTTTTAACATGCCGTATCTCGGTTTGTATTGGTCTTAAAGATATTATAGGAAAAGAATTTGGTTTGTGTTACTAAAAGATACAATGTCGATATTTACAGTGTTTTTTGATTAAATGCATATTTTTCGAGGTATTCTCAAAAAGCCCTCTAAAAAAGTCAATTTTTTCGTCGAAAAACTGTTATTTTCAAGCGCGAATAACTCAAAAAATATTAGTTTTACGGAGAAAATGTAAAAAACATTGTTTTCTTAGAATCACTTTTTCCATCGAATTACATGGTTAAAATGTAATAAAAAATTCCCACCCCGAAATAGGGTGGCAACCACCCCCAAGGTTTTAGCGTATGATAGCGGCATGATATAGAAAATGGTCCTTGGACTATTCCCTACCTTTTGTGAAAATTTCAAGTAAATCCATGCCGGACGAAAAAGTTGCGAGCCAAAATGCTTCATTTCCTCAATCGACTATTGGGGCCGACCGACCGGCTCTGTCCCGTCATACAGCTGATCGGCTATAATAACTTTTATTTATATTTAATTTAAAATGTGTGTACTGATTTTCAGCCTTAGTAAATGGAAATAATTACCTTCGTAGGAAAGCAACTTTGATACCCTCTCAGTAACCCCTGTTCTACGTTTCGCTTGACAGACCGCAGTATGTTTCTTTACACGCTCACAGTAATCAACTGTGAAAAATCTAGCTTTAGTAAATTCAAATAGATTTTTCAGCGCTGCCTCTTGGTCTATAACTGTAATTAAATCAGACATAAGACTAAGTCATCGCCATTAACATCACCATTAACACCACCATTAACATGAAAATTCTAGGATCATTTTAATACCAAAATTATACACGAAAGTAGACTGTAATTTCTCAGGATCAGAATGGTTTTCATGTCTTCTCCAGCTTATTACCTAATGTCGTTTTAAATATTATTTAGGTATATTCTACTATTTTTTAGGATGCTTGGAATATATAAGAAGATTTACAAATTGAGTGTGATATTATCTTATTTTTCTACGAGGAGTTGGAGATTTTCAAACAACAACATAAGAAATTTATGGAAGAAACTCGATGAAGGAGATAGAGAGCTGTTTCAGTTTAGCATGGCAACAGTGCATTGGTTACAATTCTTCAGAATTTATTTGAAGGGTGTTAGACGGTATCTTCTACATGAGTCGGACAATACTATTGAAGACGCTAAAAAAAGACAAAGATGGTAAGGAAATTTAGATAGAATATAGATTTTGATAGATTCAAGTCCACTAGATTAAATAATTTTTTTAAATATTTTACTATTCATATTAATATAGATTAAGAAGATTTATATAGAGTATTAACCTAGCTCAAAAATGTAGAAATATAGTTTGTTCTTATGTTTTTGAAGTTGAAGTTGTGACGACTTTAACAATAATTTGTGTAGCATTAAGTTTAAGTAAGGTAAAAATTCCTTTAAATGAAGAAATATCAAGCACAAGCTACAATTGTTGAAGACATAGAAATACATATTTTTCTTCTCCAAGCTCCATATTCTATCGAAGGTTGGGAATCATCATGGCTATGCTGACCCTGTTGACCGCCTTTCTAAATAGTTCTGATCTCCTGCATTTACACTATTCTCTCGAAATATTAAGCCAGCATATATCCATATATGCTCCATATATGGAGCTCCCTGTCTCTTCGTCCTACCACTAGTCATAACTTTGTTGACTATACACTTTCTCATTTCAGTCTATTACATCAAACATCTTTATGTTGGATCTGACTGAAATGACGAATTATAGGAACATATAAACTATAACCGTACATTGCCTTCATCATATTTAATAGTTTGGAAAAATCTACTTATTTTCTCTGTGCTTGATGCATCTGAGCCTATATGAAGAGTACAGGGGAAAAAAAGAATGTCACTTTTTCATGAATTTTGGGTTTTCTCGCCATATGGTAGCAAAAACTGAGTACTATCGACTAGACTATCGATTCAGAACAATAACCAGAAAGATCAGACTATATAAATTTTTTAAGAATTTGTATCCAGACAAAGGACCAGGATTGTCCGCACGCCACTGGACAAAAATAAGGAATATAGATTAATATTATATTAAGATTATAGACCAACAATTGTTAGAATTCTGCTAACAATCTCCTAAGTAGTTTTTAGATATCATAAGAATTCAACCTTTATTGGTGTTTATCTCAATATGTATAAAACGTGACATTCCTTGTTTTTCCCCTGTACTCTTCATATAAACATATTGTCCTTTTCATTAAAACTAAAGTAATACATATTTTTATTTTAAACAATCAACGCATGTATGGCTGGCTGCCTATCTTCACTTAATACATTTAATAATAATAATAATAATAATAATAATAGCTTTATTGCCCAACAGTTTCCCATTTACAGGACAATGATAAAAATATTACATAATTTATAACACCTATAGGTAAGATTTAAGCAGTAGTACCAAAAAAAAATAACATTAATAGTACAAGTTAGACTAAAATTAATATAAATTCAAACCGAAAAAGAAAATAAATTAATAAAAAAAAATAAAATAAAATAAAATAAAAAATTAGTGCTTATTTCAGACACTCAATAGCTACTTTTATAAAGTTCCTTTGAGAACATGAAAAAATGTCACAATGCTTACCAATAACATTAAAATTTCTACACATTACATTAATAGGAGCCTTACATAGAATATTTGTACGAGCTCTTGTACACCTAAATAATACATTTGTTCTTAAATTTGACCTTGGAATATTAAAATTAATGTTTTGTAATATTGAAATACAATCAATTGCATTATTAACAAGTTTGTACAAAAAAATTAAAGATGCAACTTTTCTTCTTAATTCTAAACTACACATACTAAAACGATCACACAAGTAATTATTATCTATACCTCTAGCCGGATAAAGACCATTTACTTTAAACATTAAAAATTTTAGAAATTTTCTCTGAACGCTTTCAATTGCAATGTTATGACAATCATAGAAAGGACTCCATACAATACTGGCATATTCAAGTTTAGAGCGGACATAAGTATAATATAGCAATGTTAATGACTTTATATTATAAAATGACTTACAATTGCGAATTAAAAACCCATAAGCCTTCAACGCTTCAGAAACTTTAACACACATATGTTCCACAAAAGTGAGTTTTGTGTCAAAAATTACACCCAAATCCTTAACCGTGTTCTGCCTTTCTAATATTTTATCGTGACAACTATAGTTAAATACAAATAAACTTGATTTCCTAGAAAAAGTGACTACTTTACATTTTTTCGTGTTAAGTTGTAATTTGTTGCTGTTGCACCAATTTTCCAATATTTCTATATTCTGCTGAAGTTGGTTACAATCATCCAGCTCCCTAATAGTAGAAAATATTTTCAAATCGTCAGCGAAGCCCAATCTTTCGCATGAAATATTTTCAAGAAGGTCATTAATAAATAGTAGAAAGAGCAATGGACCGAGATTGGAACCTTGAGGCACACCAGACGCAGCAAGATATTTTTCTGAGACATAACCATTATATGCTACAAACTGCATCCTTCCCCGAAGATACGATTTTAACAATAAAAGAGCACTGTCAGTAAAACCAAATGTTGAAAGCTTGCTAAGTAATACTTCATGATCAATTCTGTCAAAAGCCTTCGAAAAATCGGTATATATAACATCAACTTGGCCATTATCGTCAATAACTTCAGAAATATATTGGGTAAAATAAACCAAGTTGGTTACAGTTGATCTTTTATTAACAAAACCATGCTGATGAGATGAAATATAAAGTTGAACAGAAGATAAGATCCTATTATATAATACGATTTCGAAAACCTTTGAAAAATTAGATAAAATAGAGACAGCTCTATAGTTTTCTATTTCTGACTTCACCCCAGCCCTAAATATCGGACACACCCTTGCTTCCTTCCATAGTTCTGGATACTTCATTTGTTGTATAGATAAGTTTATAATCTTGGTTAAAGGTATGACAAATGCACCAGCGCAATCTTTAATAAGAAACGAGGGAATCTTGTCAGGGCCTGATGTCATCTTATCTTTTAACTTTCTGATAGCAGCATTTATTTCATCCTCTGTAACCGATTGAAAATTAATTGATGTCATATATGGGTTTATTGGATAATTGCAACCACCCTCATCATCAGAAACTAAATAAACACTACTGAAAAATTCCGCAAAAGCATTCACTATGGCTTGCGGATCTTTGTAATCACTTCCCTCAAAACTCATGTTTCCAGGAATTCGTGATGATTTATTTCTAGAGTGAATGTAAGACCAGAACTTAGTTTTGTCTTGAGAAATATTTGTTTGAATATCCTCCAAGTAATTATCATATGCCACCTTGACCTGATATTTTATTAGTCGTCGTAATCTTTTAAACTCAATAAAATCGGAATGAATCTTAGATTTTTTATATTTGCGTCGGAATTTAACTTTTAGTTTTATGTTTTTTATAATCTCGGAATCAAACCAAGGTGGATATTTATGAGCATGATTTTTGTAAACCGGAATATGCTTATCAAAAATGTCATAAATTTTATTATAAAAAGTTTATACAGCAATATCTACTTCGTCGCAGCATTCGATAAAACTCCAATCACTCTGTAGGATACTTGAATATAAGTTAACAAAATCTGCATTCCTAAAATTATAAGCTTTATCAAGTGAATTTGGAATAAACGTTACTTCTTTAGAAAATATGTTGTTAAAATTTATTAGTAGAGCCGGATGATGATCATCCTCAGCTACAAGAGGCAAATCATCGTGAGACACAGTACATTTTATATTGCATGCTATCAAATCAAGTATTCGTTCAAGTGTATTTTTTATATTATTATATTGATCCAAGTTATTAGTATTAAATAAATTTAAAATTGCTGCAGTTTTTCTATCCGATATGTCATTCTCAATAAATTTAGGCGCATTAAAATCTCCCAAAATAATCACAAAATTATCATTCAAATAATCAAGTTGCTCTAAAGATTCAAAGAAAAATTCAAAATCTAATAAACTTAACTTATCAGGAATATATAATACCATTACATAAAAAACGATATACCTTATGCTGCATTTAATAACTAACATATCAATTAATGGAAACTGAAGATCAAATGGTGAAGTATCCATTACCTCGGACTTTATAAAATTTTTTATTGCAAGCAAAATGCCACCGCCTTTTGTTTTATCCACTAAATCAAATTTACGATCTTTTCGATGTACATCGTAGTCATCAGTAAATAATTCATTACTGGATACTTCCTCATTTAACCAAGTTTCACTTATAGCAATTATATCAAATTCAGAAACACTAACAGCAGCCAAAAAAGTCTTCAATTTACTGTTCAATCCACGCACATTTTGATAGTAGCATAATAAATCTTCTTTACAAGTTGAAAAGCTGTTGGGATTGTTCAGTTTAAATTTTGGACTATTCTTGGCACACCCTTAATATACTTTATTCGGAAGTTTTGTTGGCCGTCCGAATTTTTTACAATAAGTTCCTCTTTTAATTTTTTATAATGTGTAATTTGACGCGGAGTGCGATCACTCGCAACAGAAACATTTTTATAATTTCCATTCCTAAGAACTTTTGAATTGCGAATTAAATTTAATACTTGATTTTCATCGCGTAAAACTACTTTGATCGGTCGAGTTCTTCCATCAGAAAATCGACCAACCCTAAATAGCCTCAGATTTGAAATATCAAATTGCAGATCTAAGAGATTAATAATTTTATTAACCTCCAGCTTATCATTAGCGACTTCACCCTGTTGACTGTGATCTGGAACTCCAAAGATGACCAAATTTTTCTTGCGTCTATTTCTGTCGTTAAGTTCCTCGATGACTTCTTCTAAATCCACCTGCTGTGTACTAGGTTGTATTTTCACATTTTCAGCTTTCAACTCTTGAATATCATTTTGAAGTGATATAATTAATTTTTTCAAATCGCTTATTTGATTGCCAATTACTCTACAACTTGAACAAGACCAATTATATCCTTTATCAGGATCACTCAAGACTCGGAGTTCCTCAGATGTTATGTTAACACAAGCATGTCGATAATGTCTATTGCAGACCGAACATTGAATCATTAAGTTGGTTTTAAACGATTTATTACAACACATACAAATTTTTGAAGGCATGGTGTAATAAGAATAAAACAATAAATGAAAAAAGAGTAATACACTAGCACGCCACTGGAACCAGCGAAAAAATCCAAGTTGATTCTGTATATAAACAGTAGTTCTTTTTTGGTGATTATGTTTTAATTACACGATCAACGCAAAAAAATGCATTTAATTGTTTCACTAAATTGTCGATTAATAGTCTTTGATGGCAATAATTCAAATAAAACTTAATAAGTAAATACCTTATTTCCAGCAAAAATCAATGAAAAAGCACGGGAGCACCAATTTAACGTGTGTACACTTCTAAAGCTAAACTACTGAATTTACATTTACATTTATTTGAACCCCGCTGACAATTAGTTTTAAATAACTTTACTTTCACTCTTTTTATTGTTCATGTTAGCTTAATATGGAATACTTTTAATCCCAGCACGCGATGTTTGTTGTTATTATTGAATTTTACTACAAATAATTTTTAAAACTAGTGGCTAGTGTACCTGACTATACATCAATTCACAAAACTTCAAGTTGCACTGTCTGTCCCGTACTGTCATCAGTCAGAAATATTTTTACACCTGCAATTTAGTTGGCTTTCACCTTTCTCTTTGTGAAGACAGAGAATTCGACTCAACCACCCACATGCTCCGTGGAATAGTTATATAATGCCGTAGGATATCTATATTAATTTCATCCATCGTCAGGATTTAGTATATAACATTTCAATGTAAGACTTTTAGTCGACATTTTAAGGGTTTTAACCCATGTATTTTTGGTGGCTTAGCATGTAGAGCTTGTGAGTATAACTTAATTTTTTATCTTGGTCAACTTTAAAAATTTTTTACCTTTGTCTTCACTTATCATGGTTATACTTATTTTAGGCAAAGAATACTAATGATGCTCTCTTTAGAGCGAAAACGTTCTGTTTTGTAATTGTAGCCCTTTATTGGGGTTTTAAAAATAAATATACCTTTTACACAGAAGATTCCTCTTCAATTTTTTGTAATTAATGGTATACAGCCATCTACAGGAAATTTTTCCTTGTAGGTCATCTTTACTCTCTGCAATAAATATGGCATCATCTGCATAGCATAATATAGAGATAATTTCTTCACCCATTCTGTACCTTATACTCAGGTTTTTGACTTTATGAACAATTTCATTCATGATGAGGTTAAACAGCAGCGGGCTCAATGAGTCTCCTTGACGTATGCCTCTTTCCACTGATATCGGCTGTGTTAGTTTGTTATTAATTTTGGCCTGTATCTTATTTTTTCTGCTGTATATGTTTTTGACAGCCTCGATAATATCTTATGGTAGGTTTTGTTTATATAACAGGTGAATTACGTCATTCAGCTCAACACGGTCGAATGCCTTTTGTAGATCTATGAAACAACAGTAACCCATATAGCACACAACGTCCGATGTACGTCCATATAACGTACATTTAAAGTCCAAACGTCCATGGACCAAAACTGGACGTACTATGTACGTACATTACGGGACGTTGAAACCTCTTTACTCTGGGTATAGAGATTTTTGAAGAGAAGAACTGAATAAAGATGGGTAAAATAAATGATAAGAGATTTAATAAGACAAGAAGAGGGGCTTAGCTCAGGAAAAAAAATTAAAAGGGCAGAGAGACACTAAATCTCAAGTGAGTATTCGGGCTAGCTTCAATACACCGAATATTGGCTTTGGAGATATGAGAAGAAAATTTGGTAATGAAATGATAGTAACTAGGAAGAAAATGAGACTGTTAATACAAAAATGGAAGGAAAATAGATAAGAATGCTAGAGATAAAATAATATCGAGTTACAACAAAGAAAGAAGAAGAAAAAAAGGGCGCCAACTCGAACGAACAACTCGGCTCTCAGAACCAAGAAGTTGGACAGGTTCGAGATTTTGAAATAACGAACAACAGAAACTCTATGACACTGGTTACAACCACCTGAAATACAAAATACTGAATACTGATCTTGTCTTGCTATGTTATATACTGGTAATACAGACTGAAATAAAACAACAACCTTAATACATACAAATATATTAATGATAAATGTTAAATACTAACAATTTACATATAACGCAATGTGATAACAGTGATAGTGGATGGGGAAAATATCAAATAGGACCGCAAAGGCCACTTAACAAGCAATTATCCACTATCACTGGCCAAGCAAAGGTATTAAAATCAAAATCCAAAGCAAAAGTCCGTCAGAATAGCACTAAGTCCTTACAACTAAAAAGTTAGTAATTATTTCCTAAATTGAACTACGCTAGAGTGAGATCCACAACAAGAACGCTACGGTTACCAAAAATAATAAAGATCTCACCTAGCAAAAACACTAATAAGTAAATATATAATGAGTTATATAAATGAGTTATATAAATGAGTTATATAAATGAGTGATATAAATGAGTTGTATAAATGAGTTGGTCAGTTACTCTTTATATACAATGTAAAAACCTACAAGACATATTCCCTATTTGAAATCCGCGACAAACCTTTAACGACCCCTTCCCTATCAAATTTTTAAGCTACAATTATTATTTATAATGATTATTGAACAAGACCTAAGTTTATTTATTGGAAACTACTACTTATATTAAATCAAAAAAAAAACAACGACCTAAAACCCTATCTATCAAGAAATATGTACCTAGTTTACCTCAATTGTATGCATACAAGAAGTTTACAGTGCAAGCAACTATAGAGTACCCAAAATATGTAAATAATAAGATTAAACAACTTATCTTAACCACAGTTCCTATTTAAAAAGGTCCAGATAGGAATGAATTTCCTCTTGGCACGGCAAAAACTAGTGGGCTGCTGTGGTGATAAATCCAATCTTGGATGTTGTGAAATAGGTACTATCCAATCCAATCAAAAGTAACTCTAAGGGTAACCCATACCCTAGCTGCTTACAGTAACTGGCACATATTTATATGATGGCACATTAAATGATGATCCAATTTATATAAATTGACTAGGCTAAGTGTCTATGTGACAAGTAGCTAAGGGACGGAATCTAAAATAAATTTTATCAATTTAATTACATTATTTATAACACTATGTGTAGACAGCACAGGGTCACTGCACTGGAAACCAAAACAAAAAATCTCAGGTTAGGTATACATATGTCATGTCAAACTGAAACTAATTCAAATCATCAAATCAGACATGGCAGGGACATGCGCATGACATGTCTGATATTCGTTAAAACTTTTTTATATTATTACCTCAAAAAAAACCTAGAGCAAAAAGTCTAATGAGAAATTGGAATTTAACTTTAGCACTAAAACATATGGCCTTGACTGTTCCTTTGCAAATGGAAATGAATATCCTTACCGTAATATAAATTATAATGTGACATTTAAATTATTTCTTAACTGAAATTAATATCTACAGATAACGAACGAGATATCTAGGATGGTGAATTTGATTTTATAATGAAGAAATAAAGAGAAATATATCAATATACTCACTTGAGCAAAGCAACACATCGGCGGTATTATAACCTTTTTACTTTCTTGTAAATAAGTCTCCAGATATAACTACTGCTTGATTATTATTAGTATGGGTTATTGGCTGATGTTCGAGGTCTTTTAGTTATATATTTTCCCAATTTTGCCCAAACTCCGTCACCTAAGTAATGACGATGTGTTGCCTCTTTGTGAGTTCGTGACCAACTAAACTAGAAATCGACAATAATCGATTTTCTTTCTATTGGCGCGCCTGTGCACCGAAAAATCGTTGTTGGATCTTCGCGGGCGTCACCCAAGGATTTTGTAGAGGGGTATATTTTAATCCAATTTTAATTAAAGTAATTTAATTAGTAGCGTGATCGCTACATTCTCCCTCTTCTCCAGCAAAAAAAGGAAAACTCTACAAGTTTCCTTTTTTTTATTTTCCAGAACTAACTGACGCTAGGCGAACCTGAGGATGGACACGGTAAAGGAGAAACGTTGTGGTATAAAACCATAATTTTGGTAGGCTCAACAGCCATACTATTTGCTGAGGAAACAGAACAAAAATCAGGACGAAGTCATACAGACAGTATAGAGGCCACGCGAGATATCTTTAATGGTACTTGCAGAAAGTATAGAACATAGAAGGGATGTGTAACTAACCGACATACGTAACTGACTGACATAAGTTATTCAACAAGATAATTTACTTTAATTTAGTAAAACCAAAGATAGAGAAAAACAAATAATTACGCGTTAATCAATAACATTCTAAATATAATTATACAACCTTATAGAGTAAGTTAACTATTAACACTACTTACTATCTACATTCTCAAGTGTTAGTAAACCCATGATTAAAACTAAATTACAGGTGTGTATTAACAACCCTTAACACAATATAACTAAGAACCATAAACAACAATTAACCTAAACGCATCCTATTAACTTTACCCAACATTGACACTAGAGCGAACAAATTCTATTAATCACCCCAGAATTCAATGAGGGACTAATTCATTAGGACCAGTTAAAACTACATTACTACAAACCTAAACATATATGATATGGTTCCGGATATCAACATCTAAAACTCAAGGTAAAAGATAATTCATAACGTCTACTTGCTTTCGTAGCGATAGGAAGACACAATCTAGGTAAAGATACTAGCAAGCGCACTATACGCATAGTATAGGGTATGCAAAAAGGTAAAGATACTGGCAAGCCCGCATCTACTCGTGGTAGAGGGTATGCACAAAAGGTAAAAGGTAATAAAAATCCTAACTGTAATACCAAAACTGTACTATTGACGTGATCCAATTCTATATTCACGACAAGAACAGAGAAGGACAGATTCTTAGGACTTTAAAATAATCAAGATAAAGATAAGATATACATTCAATCAAGATATAGATAAGAGATAAACTCATCAAGGTAAAGGTACGAGATAAACTCAAGGTAAAGATAAAGATAAAGTCACATCTACCTTTTCATATTTAAGGTAAAAGAACATCTACTAACATAATGCTCAGTAGGGAGACAAATAAGGTAACTTACTTGGTGTTCCCAATGGTTACTACCCTTAAACACAGAAAAATGTGTAGTGCTTAGAATTGGTAAAAACAATCCACTTGTGCCGTACTTCGTTAACGGACAACCATTAGATTCAGTGTTCTCGTATAACGACCTCGGTGTTATTGTAAACAGCAGCCTAACGTGGTCCGACCATATTCAGTCTATTTGTAAACGTGCGAACTCCAGACTATATCTTATTCGGAGGTGTTTTTCGAGAGCTTCACTGCAGTCATTCTGTAAACTTTACACTATTTACATAAGACCGATTCTTGAATATGCTGGCCCAACGTGGTATCCTGATTTGGTTCGAGACAAAATTTTGTTGGAAAACGTCCAAAGAAAAGCCACTCGAATTCCATTGGGACTGAGAAGACCTTCCTATGAAGAAAGGCTCAGTATGGCCCACCTAACTTCTTTTGGACTTCGCCGACAACGCGGCGACTTAATAACCACATTTAAAATATTAAAATTTAATTTCGGAAATCTCGACGAAATTTTTACAATCAATCAAGATGAACGCCTTAGAGGTCACCAATTTAAACTGAAAAAAGAGAACTTTTGTACGAGACCAAGACAGAATTTTTTACCAAATAGAGTTTTCGATATTTGGAATAACCTGGATGATAACATTGTCTCAGCCCCCTCTACCAACACATTTAAAAACAGACTTGACAGTTTTCTATTATAGTTAAAATATTTTTTTATGTAAACCCAAATTGTATCTTTTTTTTTGTTGTTGTTGTTTTTTTTTATTGTATTTACTCGTAGGTTACTTATGTAATTTCTTTGTTTTTGGGCATAATAGGGACTTGTCCCTCTTCCCTTGTTTATGTATAATAATAATAATAATAATAACATACTCACAGCCACTAATCCAAGCAAGTGGTAGAGACAGGTAACCAAACTTACGGTAATAAGATATGTTAAAACTCAAATCATTTAAAAGATAACAGCATAGGAGATGACAACCAAGTTAAACAGACTGACTTACTGCTGAATATCAGAACGATCCAATTCTACATGACACATTCTAATTTCAACCTAAGAGATACTCTAGGAACAACTTATAGATATTAATATATTTTTGAGCCAAGTGAAGTGCCCAAGTCCAGGGTGATCAGTCCTGAACCCACGCTAAACCCTGACACAGTAAGTAAGTGAATGCATAAGCTTTATGGCCATGGTCCACGAGCTCATGCAACCGTCAATCAAAGAAAATATTATAGAAACGGTTTCCTAACTATCCCTATAAATATCTATCTAACCCAGAATTCAAGATGTGGAAAATTCCCATTATCCATCCTGCACTCCTATGATATATAGTTTGGACTTTCAAGAGACAACCAACAGCAAAATGAACAAGTCCATAAACTAAGATATTAACCAACATTAAGATAAGATAATATAAGATAAAATAAGATAAAAGGCATAACAACAGATGTTAACCAGGTAAACAAAATAGATAAACAGATCATAAATAACAAACTGGCCCTCACAATTTAATCTTCATCTGAAGATGAACCATCTGAATTGTCAGACAAGTTATGTGGACCTACAGTCTTATCCTCAAGTAAATCTTTGACATGAAACCTTCCTAGTTTCCTGCCGGTGGAAGTTTCCTTCAACTCATAAATCAAAGGGAGATAACCTTAATAACAGTGCAAGGTATGTATTTTTGACACAACTTGGCAGATTGGAAATTCACTTTATCTGACTTGACAAAATTTTTCTTCAGAACGGAATCTCCGACTCTGAACGATAAGGCTCGCTTTCTCAGGTCATAACGGCACTTATTTCTGTCATAAGATGCTTTCAAACGTTTGCGAACATCCACATATATGTCAGGAAGATGCTGAATATCTTCTAAGCGGTGTAACATATCTGATATTGCAGGAAAATTAGTGGCATTTTCTGAGATTTTACCAAAATAATCACCAGAAAGAGGAACCTGACGACCAAACATTAAGTATGATGGAGGACATTTGGTTATTTCGTGAGAAGAGGTCCTGATAGCTTGTACTACAGAGTGGATATGAGTATCCCAAGCTCTCTGATCAGGAAAAGAATATGATCTTAAAGCAGTCACGATTGATTTGTTAACTCTTTCAGTGTGATTAATTTGAGGATGATAGTTCGCATTGTACCAGATCTTTTGTACATTATATTTAGACATGAGATCGCGAAAAGCCTTAGCTGTAAACTGGGGTCCATTGTCGCATGACACGATCTGTGGAACACCATAAATTAGGAAAACTTCATTCTCTAGATACTTGATAATGGCTGAAGTAGTTGCTTTAGACATCGTATGAACTAAAGGAAATTTTGTAAAGTAATCAACAACTACTAAGGCATATTGAGCACCTTTATACGACCTAGGATAAGGATCAATAAGATCTAAAGATATAAGTTGGAATGGAAAATCAATCCGTCGATAATTACCCATTAAACCTGGTTGGGGAAGATTTGTCGACTTACACGTAGCACAAATTTTGCATCGGGCGAGATAACTACGAATAGTCTGACGCATCTTCGGCCAGTAATACAGTTCAGATATACGACAGTAAGTTTTGTAGAAGCCAAAATGAGCTGCAGTAGGATGGTCATGAAAAGTGGCCAAAACCTCTGCTCTATTTGCTGTTGGAACGACTATCTTCCATTCAGACATTCCAGTAAGGGCATCCATAGAACTTAACACATGTTTATACAACACACCATGCTCAACTTTAAAATCAGGAAATTTACCTGGAACATTCTGGACATCATACAACATTTTTCGATACCAGTCATCTGGTTGTAAAGTAGATAAATCTAACAAGTTAATATCAAAAGTTCTCGATAGTGTATCAGCGACTACTACACCTGCAGCTTTACGATGAACAATTTTATAATCATATTGTGCCAATTTTAAAATCCACCTAGCCAAACGAGGAGATGGGTTCTTCATACTCTGTAACCACACCAAACTACTATGGTCAGTTATGACCGTAAACGAACGACCTTCCAGAAAATATCTGAAATGTTCAATGCCCGTAATTATAGCTAACAACTCTTTTTTGGTTGTAGTATAATTTTTCTGGGCTTTGTTTAATTTCCTGCTTGTATAGGCTATAGGGTGTTCCTCTCCATCTACAATTTGATAGAGTACACCACCAGATGCTGTGTTTGAACAATCAGTCATTAAATAGAAAGGCTTAGTGAAATCTGGGGCTACCATAACTGGGGAGTTGGTGAGAGCCTCCTTGATTTCAATGAAAGCTTCATTAGCTTCAGGAGTCCACACAATATTTTGTCCCTTTTTCCTATTTTGAAGCAAATCAGTGATAGGGGACAACAAGGTAGAATAAGACTTAACAAACTTTTTATAATAGCCCACCATTCCTAACAATCGACGGACCTGGGTGGTATTTTTAGGCACAGGAAAATCACGAATAGCTGACACCTTGTCAGGGTCAGTATGTAAGCCATGAGAATCTACAACATATCCTAAAAATTTAATAGGATCACGACAAAAGCTGCTTTTATCTAAGTTAATAGTCAAATTTGCATATTTGAGACGCTGAAACAACTGTTGCAATACAGAGATATGAGTGTCGAAATCAGGAGTAATGACTAGAATATCATCAAGATAATATTGACAATAGGGATCTAAAGCAGGACCTATTACCAAATCCATTAATCTACACATAGTCTGGGGAGCAGACACCAGACCAAAAGGCATTGTAGTAAACTGGTACAATCCTTTGCCACTTACTGCAAACGCCGTAAGTTTCTTACTCTCTTCGCTTAATGGGATCTGTAGAAATGCCTTCTTTAAGTCGATGGATGAAATGTATTTAGCATTTTGTAGCCTGGTGAGGATGATATCTATACGAGGTATAGGATAGGCATCCCTATTCATCGTAATGCTGTTAAGTTTACGTCCGTCAAAACAGACACGAAAAGTCCCATCCTTCTTCTTTGTCATCCATAAGGGACTACAAAAGCTAGACGAGCTCTGCTCGATAATACCAAGCTTAAGCATTTCATCCACCTCCTTAACTAAGCTCTCATGCCAGGCTTGAGGCAATGGATACTGGTATTGTCTGAAGGGCTTAGACGAACCCACATCAATGTGATGTTCGATGAGATGAGTTCTGCCTAACTGATTCTTCGAAGAGATAGAAGAGAAGGATTTGATGACATTATTCAACTGCTCTAACTCCTGAGCATTAAGTCTACTCATATCTTCAACTGCATCAACACAAGAGATATTAAAAGAAGAGACAGATAAAGAAAATTCAGGAAAATTCAATTCACTATTAAAAGTTTTCAGAAAATCCATCCCTAGGATAACTGAATTCTTAACAGAAGGTATAACAAAAAATGTAATCATCCTTTTACATGAACTAACAGAAATCTCAGTTGTGAACTGACCTAAAATTGGTTGGACCTGACCATCAGCTGTAATCACTTGCAAACTCTCATCCATTCCTATCTTAACATTAGAATTCTGGAGAAATTCCAGACCTAAAGAACCTAAAATAGAGATATTGGACCCTGTGTCCAGTAAAGCTAAACAAGAATGTCCTAAGATAGATATTTCAAGGTATGGACGATTATCCTTGTTTTTTCTAACTAATAATGAATTAATGTCAATATCAATGAGGGAAGATAAGGGATTACTTGGAGAAACTACAGAAGAATCACAAAGGTCATGGTCAACTAACGTCCTCTTTTCGGTTGGTATCTGCCGTTCCGTGGTCTTTTGTCTTTCGGTGGAGGTTGGGATGTTTGGGTGGTTGAGGCATGGACCTCCTGACTCGAGAAACTGCTTCCTGGGTTTTGAGGATTTTCTAGGGTATTCCCTGTATTTTGATGAGGAGTGGGAGCCAGGGGAGACGACCCACCCCTTCTGTCGTTTCCCGAACAGAATTCGCACTCAAACTTACGGACTCCTTGATGTCCACACCCATAGCAAAACAACCCTCTCGGTTCAGAACAGTCAAAATACCCATGTCCTGGCTGACGACAATTCCAACAGGTAATTCTGGAGTTAAAAGTAGCTACATTACCAGACCGGGAATAATTTAGCCTACCAGAATAGGAAGATTCGTTGTTTCTAACGCTTGACCGACTAGGGACGCTAGATATAGGTTCAGAAGACCATGACAAAACTTCTTCTAACCTCTTACATTTTTCTGTAAGGTCAGCAATCGAGAGAATGTCAGTGAGTGCCAGACTAGGATGATAAGACGGCAACAAATTTTTCTTAATGATTCTCACTATATGGGACTCAGAAAGAGGGACTTCCAAACGTTTACACAAACTGACAACTTCATTGATGAAGATGGTGACTTTCTCCTGGGGAGCTTGTTTCCGGGATTTAATTTCGTCTAATAAGTTGTCTTCATAGTTGTAAGGAAGAAAATCAGACTTAAGTTTGGCAACTAACTCTTGCCATGAAGTAAAACTACCTCGATTATTGAGGTACCAAGTAAAGGCTGAATCCTTAAAAAGATCACCTGCTGATGAAAAGCACTCATCTTCACTGTTCCCACGCGCTAGACGCAGACATTCTATTTTCTCTAAGAAACTAACAACATTTTCATTCGAACCACCAGAAAAATGTACACCCCATTTATGAATTGGAGCTGACTTAAAGAAAGGAAATGAATTAACCGAAACACTAGGGTTATGAGGAGTGGAGTGAGCCTGTGGAGTTACTTTAAACTCAAGTTCTCCTTCCAGATTAAGTATCTTGAAGTTAAGAGACTTCTTGATGGCATCCTCTTCCTCGGTTACTGACTCTAACAAATGAACCCTACCTGAAACATGACCTAAACGGGAAGTCAAGTGACCATATAAAACATCACTATGGGAGCCAACAAAAGAGCTAATTTGGGTCTTCAAATCTGCAAGGGTAGCTTCTATTTCACGGACCTCATCACTAAAATTTAGTTGGAAAGCTGACAGAACAGCATGACTCCGATTTGCTGAAGCTTGCTTTAACGCACCTGTCAATACGATCACTTTAGCCCTATCAGTAGTTAGCGATGGATCAGCTAACTGACGAATTTTCAACTCGTAATCCAATTTAGGGGTTGACAGATGTTCTGCCTTAAAAGATGCCATTATACACCACTGGGAAGTAAACACAAGAATGAGATAAAATGTAAGTAGGTAAAGTTTAACTTACTCTCTGTCCTTAAGTTAATGTTCTGAGTCGATACCTATACCAGCAATGTTTATTTGTTTGGTCCAGTCGTGAAATCCGATGAAATGTGCTGCTACACTCCCGATAAACCTAAAATTGAATAATACTTTTAATTCAAGGTAGTGATTCACTATTAATGCTACTCCGGACTTGTAAAAATCGATGAGATTGTTAAATTCAAGATATTTAAATTTTTAATTTTAATTTAATTTATTATTAATACCAAAATAGTTCTTTAACCAATCAAAACAAAGCGATTTATTCAGTCAACACAGTATACTATAGCAAAACAAGTTTATACAAGATATAGATATAAGGTAATGTCCCAAAAAAAAAAACAACAAGTTGAAGTACAAAACTCAACGTCAAAGTGAAAATCTACCAAACCCAATCACTGAAATCACCAAGATAAAAACCAAAAGTTAAAGAAAATATTTTTACAGCCAAAAATGTAAAAGAAGCCACACGTTGGGTCTAGCCAATTGAAACCTCTTTACTCTGGGTATAGAGATTTTTGAAGAGAAGAACTGAATAAAGATGGGTAAAATAAATGATAAGAGATTTAAGAAGACAAGAAGAGGGGCTTAGCTCAGGAAAAAAAATTAAAAGGGCAGAGAGACACTAAATCTCAAGTGAGTATTCGGGCTAGCTTCAATACACCGAATATTGGCTTTGGAGATATGAGAAGAAAATTTGGTAATGAAATGATAGTAACTAGGAAGAAAATGAGACTGTTAATACAAAAATGGAAGGAAAATAGATAAGAATGCTAGAGATAAAATAATATCGAGTTACAACAAAGAAAGAAGAAGAAAAAAAGGGCGCCAACTCGAACGACCAACTCGGCTCTCAGAACCAAGAAGTTGGACAGGTTCGAGATTTTGAAATAACGAACAACAGGAACTCTATGACACTGGTTACAACCACCTGAAATACAAAATACTGAATACTGATCTTGTCTTGCTATGTTATATACTGGTAATACAGACTGAAATAAAACAACAACCTTAATACATACAAATATATTAATGATAAATGTTAAATACTAACAATTTACATATAACGCAATGTGATAACAGTGATAGTGGATGGGGAAAATATCAAATAGGACCGCAAAGGCCACTTAACAAGCAATTATCCACTATCACTGGCCAAGCAAAGGTATTAAAATCAAAATCCAAAGCAAAAGTCCTTACAACTAAAAAGTTAGTAATTATTTCCTAAATTGAACTACGCTAGAGTGAGATCCACAACAAGAACGCTACGGTTACCAAAAATAATAAAGATCTCACCTAGCAAAAACACTAATAAGTAAATATATAATGAGTTATATAAATGAGTTATATAAATGAGTTATATAAATGAGTGATATAAATGAGTTGTATAAATGAGTTGGTCAGTTACTCTTTATATACAATGTAAAAACCTACAAGACATATTCCCTATTTGAAATCCGCGACAAACCTTTAACGACCCCTTCCCTATCAAATTTTTAAGCTACAATTATTATTTATAATGATTATTGAACAAGACCTAAGTTTATTTATTGGAAACTACTACTTATATTAAATCAAAAAAAAACCAACGACCTAAAACCCTATCTATCAAGAAATATGTACCTAGTTTACCTCAATTGTATGCATACAAGAAGTTTACAGTGCAAGCAACTATAGAGTACCCAAAATATGTAAATAATAAGATTAAACAACTTATCTTAACCACAGTTCCTATTTAAAAAGGTCCAGATAGGAATGAATTTCCTCTTGGCACGGCAAAAACTAGTGGGCTGCTGTGGTGATAAATCCAATCTTGGATGTTGTGAAATAGGTACTATCCAATCCAATCAAAAGTAACTCTAGGGGTAACCCATACCCTAGCTGCTTACAGTAACTGGCACATATTTATATGATGGCACATTAAATGATGATCCAATTTATATAAATTGACTAGGCTAAGTGTCTATGTGACAAGTAGCTAAGGGACGGAATCTAAAATAAATTTTATCAATTTAATTACATTATTTATAACACTATGTGTAGACAGCACAGGGTCACTGCACTGGAAACCAAAACAAAAAAACTCAGGTTAGGTATACATATGTCATGTCAAACTGAAACTAATTCAAATCATCAAATCAGACATGGCAGGGACATGCGCATGACATGTCTGATATTCGTTAAAACTTTTTTATATTATTACCTCAAAAAAAACCTAGAGCAAAAAGTCTAATGAGAAATTGGAATTTAACTTTAGCACTAAAACATATGGCCTTGACTGTTCCTTTGCAAATGGAAATGAATATCCTTACCGTAATATAAATTATAATGTGACATTTAAATTATTTCTTAACTGAAATTAATATCTACAGATAACGAACGAGATATCTAGGATGGTGAATTTGATTTTATAATGAAGAAATAAAGAGAAATATATCAATATACTCACTTGAGCAAAGCAACACATCGGCGGTATTATAACCTTTTTACTTTCTTGTAAATAAGTTTCCAGATATAACTACTGCTTGATTATTATTAGTATGGGTTATTGGCTGATGTTCGAGGTCTTTTAGTTATATATTTTCCCAATTTTGCCCAAACTCCGTCACCTAAGTAATGACGATGTGTTGCCTCTTTGTGAGTTCGTGACCAACTAAACTAGAAATCGACAATAATCGATTTTCTTTCTATTGGCGCGCCTGTGCACCGAAAAATCGTTGTTGGATCTTCGCGGGCGTCACCCAAGGATTTTGTAGAGGGGTATATTTTAATCCAATTTTAATTAAAGTAATTTAATTAGTAGCGTGATCGCTACAACGTCCATTGGACGTTTGATTTCAACGTACATTGGACATCCATTTGTGGTCCATGGATATTTTACACAAAACTCGACTATTATATTAAGTCCCAATACAAACTAAATGAGAATCTTCTTGACAACGTTGTTGCTCTTCGCGCTATCGGTCGTGAAAGGCAGGTACTTTTAGGGGATTATCGCTGTTAATTGTTGTGGAATACTGAAGGATGGTTTATGATAATTCGCAGAATGGCAAACGCGCTTGTAATATACAACAACGGTACTGACTCTAAAAATAGTTTGGAACAGAAACAGAACAGAGATTAAACCTCTTTTAATGTGCATGCTTCCTAGGGCGTCATTATCTGAATCTCGTCTTTATGAAAATACATCCTGTGATATATTTGTGTTTTCTGTTTATCGTGCAAGTGCAGTCGTGCATTAATGAAGTTCCTAGTTCCTATAATAAAGTATATATTATAATGAAGTTATAGTAAAGAGAAATAAAAAAGGTCTTTTGTGTAATATTTTTAAGTATCTATAAGTTTAGTATTATAAGGAACTATTTCCTATAAAAGCTTTTTGCTATGTATTCACAAAATTATGGATACTAGATTGCTTTCTGAAAAGTGCCCTACAAATGTCCATAAGACGTTGAATGTACATAAGGTGTACACTGAAAGCTCCAATACAACGTACAATGTACGTTTGTAGCGGAGGTTCTATGGACGTCCAATTTTGTGAACTCTGGACATTCGTTGGACGTCCATCGGATGTCCATTGTACCTTAGCGGGACGTCCATTGGACGTTCCAATGTACACAGATGTACGTCCATTGGATGTCCATAAACGTACTTGTGCTATCTGGGAAGCCGTGCGGTTTTATTCTATTGATTTTTCCATGACTTGCCTGACGACAAAACTGCATCGTTACAGGATCGTCCGGATCTAAAGCCTTGTTGTGCTTCTGCTAGATCTCTTTCGTTGGTGATTTTGGTGGTTATGACTTTTGTGGTCAATTTCCGAGCGGTACTAGGCAGGTTTATTCATCTTTAGTTTTCGGGTACCGTTTTATCACCCTTTTTAAACATTGAGATCGTTGTGCTATTATTGCGCCAGCTGTTAGGTATTGTATGTCCCGAAAGAATTTTTTGTACAAGTTTTCTTATTTGCTCAGTTATTGTGTTTCCACCGTATTTCAGCATTTCGTTTGGAATCTTGTCCGGTCCTGAATATTTACGGGTTTTCAGTTTTTCTAATGCATTAGCAATTTCCTCCGTTATGACGATTACATTGTCGGTTGTTATCTCTGGAGTTTCTGGTAAGTTCTAGTCAGGATGGTAGAAACATAATGGACAAAAAACTAATAAACATTAAGAGGATGGGTAGTACGTATTTTCGGCTGCAATGCTATTCAAATGGGGTTCATTTTTTTTTTCGAATCCTGAGAAAACTAATAAGTATTTTTGAAAAAATTTAACGCAGTATGAAATATTACGTTATTGTCGAGGGCAGAAAGTCCCTGAGAACTTCTACAATGTTTATTTTAATAAGTTACAGAGGTGAAAAACTAAGAGCAAATTTAGTGTGATATTTAATTTAAAATATCTCATTCAAAATAAACTTTTTATTTATTCTAAGGGACTTTCGGCCCTCGGTAATAATATAGTATTTCATTCTGCGTTTAAATTTTTCAAAAATATTTATTGTTTTTTTCAGGATCCGAAAAAATGAACACAATGTCCGTGGCAATATTTCCAAATCTATCTTTGTCATACAACACACTCAGTCGAATAGAATATTGTCAGCATACTGTCAGTCAGACAGTGACAATCAGTGACAATTTTAAATAATTGACATGGCATCGGGAATATTCTGATTTGTTGATTAAATAATATTGAATATACTTTCTGAGCTTCGCTGGTGGCGCTCCTAGCGGATTACTAATTCAACTTTCACCGGTAATTTTTAAATTTATTATTTAATTGTTATCGCTTAACAATTACAACGCAAAAAAGTAATTAAATGGTAATCGATTTTTTTAAGATTTTGCTAATCATTTTGACGTTCTATTGATAAAATATGAATTTCTTACTCCGGATACTTTCACAATTATCGTGTAGATGGCGTTAAGATTTTTAGATTAAATTATAATTACGTATTACGGAACAATAAAAAAACTTAAATTCAGTATTTAAAACGTAAGTATATTTAAGGTAAAAATATATACCACACCTTTGACCAACTAATATTTTTTATAATTAATGTTTTTAAATTTAATTTTAAATTAATCACTTTGACATGTATGTCAAATTTCCGGTAAACGTTTACAGACTTCCCACTACTGGCGCTCGCGAATTTGTAAATATCCCCTCTACGTACGAGCTCACAGCGTATAGCAGTGTATTTGATAAATAATTGATTTAAGACGTGAACTTAAAAAGTTATTTATTGTGTATTATTTGT
The DNA here is from genome assembly GCF_917563875.1 of Diabrotica virgifera virgifera. Lineage (NCBI taxonomy): Eukaryota > Metazoa > Arthropoda > Insecta > Coleoptera > Chrysomelidae > Diabrotica > Diabrotica virgifera. The sequence continues at coordinate 166,324,630 of NC_065445.1, forward strand.
GGAAGATCCAAGCAGAGAATACATCAGGATAATATATTCTGTGATCCAAGTATTTTGTGGTTAAAATGTTCAAAATTGTAGGCGTTCCATAGTAACAATATATTATTAAAAAATCACTTAAACACTTTTCCCCTTTTCTCGATTGAGTATTAGTTTTTGTTGTATATATAAATTATTACAATCACTGAATACATAGTTAGTGAAAAAATTATTACATTAATTAACTGAATTATTAATTTGCAATTATAAAAATAACAGTTATCCAAGAATATTCAAAAGCCATCTCTTTAAATTAATGATGACATTTTCAAGTAGAATGACATTCTAGTAATGTTTACATATCCATACCCTTGTGAATTTTACTACACGTAATTTGCCGTGCAAAGACAGAAAAAGTAGGGATACCCGTAAAATATTTGCGAATTATGTACCGTTGGCCTTAAGAGGATGGGTACGTATTTTCGGCTGCAATGCTATTCAAATGGGGATTCATTTTTTTCGAATCCTGAGAAAACTAATAAGTATTTTTGAAAAATTTAAACGCAGTTGAAAGATTACGTTATTAATGAGGGCCGAATGTCCCTGAGAACTTTTATAATGTTTATTTTAATAAGTTACAGGGGTGAAAAACTAAGAGAAAATTTAGTGTTATTTTTAATTTTAAATGTCTCATTGAAAATAAACTTTTTCTTTAATCTAAGGGACTTTCGACCCTCCGTAATAATTTAGTTTTTCATTCTGCGTTTAGATTTTTCAAAAATATTTATTAGTTTTTTCAGGGTTCGAAAAAAATGAACACAATGTCCGTGGTAATATTTTCCAAATCTATCTTTGTCATACAACGCACTCAGTCGAATAGAGTATTGTCAGCATATTGTCAGTCAGACCAGTGGCGGCTCGTATCACTTTTAGTAGGTAGTGCCAGAATTCTGGCAGCTGCCTAAATTTTTAGTGATGGGTTCACGATATTGTCAAAAAGGTATAAAATAGAAATTTACAAAAATAGGTACGGATACTTTTACATTATGTAGGTATATACCATTTCTGGGGTGTCAAGAAATTTAAACATTTAAAATGCATTCAATGATTGATTTGACATCATGTCCGTCCAACAAGTAAACTCTCCAAAATCTCTCAACTTATCGCCCTTTACACAAATATCGGAAAACTATAACTAACCGAAGTTCACCAGCGACGCGACGTCTGTCGTTTCATCGGCAATCACTGCAACACAAAGATAATTTTCAATTTCTTTCCTTATACGCTGTGAGCTCGTACGTAGAGGGGATATTTATAAATTCGTGAGCGCCAGTAGTGACAGGTCTGTAAACGTTTACCGGAAATTTGACATAAATGTCAATGTGATTAATTTAAAATTAAAATTAAAAACATTAATTATAAAAAATATTAGTTGATCAAAGCTGTGGTATATATTTTTACCTTAAATATACTTACGTTTTAAATACTGAATTTGCGTTTTTTAATGTTCTGTAATACAGTAGAACGTCGGTAATCCGGACGTCAAAAATCCGGACTGTCAATAATCCGGATTTGTATCTAGCAAAAATATCTGATTTTTTTAAAATAAATTAAGAACTTCGCTGCGAAAAACGAACCTCTACCGCAGTTCAAAAATAATTTACACATTTTTTAAAAGCCCAAATAGTGTCTGATGTTTTTACTGTACACATGGTGCTATTATAAATTAATTACAATGGAGTGTTTAAACATAAAAAAATGTTTTGATTAATTTCACCTCTAGACACTTTACTGTACAAGAGAAAACATAAAATTTTAAAACGTTTGTTGTCCTTTAATGTGCATATTGTCTTTTTTAAGGTAATTTTGATAATCCGGATAATTTGATAATCCGGATGGGGTCCGGTCCCAATTAATCCGGATTATTGACGTTTTACTGTATGTAATTATAAATTAATCTTGGCGCCATCTACATGATAATTGTGAAAATAACCCGAAGTAAGAAATTAATATTTCATCAATAGAACGTCAAAATGATTAGCAAAATCTTAAAAAAATCTATTACAATTTAATTAATTTTTAGCGTTGTAAATATTAAGCAATAACAATTAAATAATAAATTTAAAAATTACCGGTGAAAGTTGAATTAGTAACCGCTAGGAGCGACACCAGCGAAGCTCAGAGCGCATATCCTCGTGATAAACATCTAAGATGCACTGAAGGAGTTCATTTTGTGTTGTTTTGAGGTACATGCTTTTAAAGATTTGGAACTTTGAATATGAACCTAAGTCGTTATCTAATTCTGCTAACATTGAATAGTTCCATAAAGATGCCTCTATTTTCTGAATTTTCCTTTTCGTCGTGATTTCTGAAAACTAACTCGAAAGCTCCACAAAACCATATAGATATAATTTTTAATTTGATTCAAAACATATCGATTTGTAATCCACTTCTTGTTCATTGTGTTTAATTAGACTATCACGATAAGCTGAATTTAACTCGGGTTTTATTAAAAATTAAAAAATTTTAAATTACTTAAAAATATAATAGTTTATAATAAAAAGTTTAATCATTAAAAATTTAATAATTATAAATACAAAAACGAGCGAACAAGCGCGTAAAAAAACTCGAAAATATAATGTACTACCCTGTACGAGAATCACTATTCACTATGATCATAGTAAAAAATATTAGATCTTCCTTGTCGAGCCAGGCACGAATAGGCTCATTTAAACGTGTATTAAAAGTGCAATATAGCTCTATCTCTGCCAGTTACATAGAATGTCCGTAAAATCTTTCTCTTTTCAGCCGAGCCATCTAGGACAATGGCTCCGAGCTTCTTTTGGCATGATGCGATCATCCCGTCCGCTGTGAGTGGTGACTGTGGCGAGGGTTGTACTACACTGCACAGTTGCCAGATTTTATATAATTTATAAAGAGAAAAGAAATACACACAAAAAATGAACGGGCATTAAAACGGTTTAAATATAAAAAAATATGTTTCTGCATAAAAATAAGGCCTGCGGCCACTGAGTCAGACCCTGACAATCAGTGACAATTTTAAATATTTGACATGAAACGGGAATATTTTCAGTTGTTGATTAAATAATATTGCTATATAAGGTTTGTTCCAACTCGGTACAAAACCGTTCTTGAATCGTTACGCGCATGCGCAATAACGAATAATTATGCGCAGTAACACATTTTTCGTTACTGCGCATACTCGTAACCGTTCAAGAACGGTGTTGTATCGAGTTGGAACAAACCTATTGTGTATTTGATAAATAATTGATTTAAGACGTGAACTTAATAAAAAGTTATTTATTGTGTATTATTTGTGGAAGACCCAAGCAGAGAATACATCAGGATAATATTATATTCTGTGATCCATGTATTTTGTGGTTAAAGTTGTTCAAAATTGTGAGCGTTCCATAGTAACAATATATTATTAAAAAATCACTTTAACACTTTTCCTCTTTTCTCGATCGAGTATTAGTTTTTGTTGTAGGTACATATCGATGGCTTTTTGACAAAACATCGTAACCGACAAAACGCAAATTTTACAGGAGGCGACTTTTTCTTCTACCGACTTTTCGGTTAATATAATTAAAATTTTGAAACTGTGATAAATTAGTACATAAAAAAAGATAATACTTAAAGAAAAAAACTGTAATATAACATTCTTTAATTAAATTATGTAGCACACGATACTTTGTGAGACCTTGTCTGTGTAAATTTTAGTTGAAGCTTGTCGCTTAAGATAAACATCGATAGTTTTAAGGTATCAATTTATAAATGAATATTCATCAATAACGTAAGTATCTTAAGAGGAAAAATATTATTCATGACTCATGACAAAAATCGACAAAGAAAAATAAAATTTAATACATATATTAATATGTGACACTCTGATATTCTTCGTCAGTTTCTGCCAATGTGTCAGGAATTTCACTTTTGTAACTTAACTCTTCATATTCTTGCACAAACTCCTGTGGTATGACATGTTTCCGACATAGGTTTATGTGTTTTTTAAAGCTTAAGGTGTAATCTTTAAACTGCACTAAATTATTTTGCGTTAGACATGAAATGAACAACATCTTTTTGAGAAAATTAAGAAAGATAAAACAAATGTAGGTAATACAATAACCGAAAAATATCAGTTAAAAAAATGTTGGTACAAAGTCATCAAAACCTTTTTCTGTACCTACAACTTACCTAAATAATAACAAGCTTAAAAATGTATAAATGTAATTGTTTTTGAGCTCTTACACAGTATGTCTGCATAACTTGGAACCTATTGATTACTTTTTATTATTAGTTTAAAAAAACTACTTATCAGATATTAAATTTCATTAATTTCATACGAGGTATGTCAAAAAATGTGAATCTTGTTCAAGAGTAAAGTAGCTTTATATTTCACAATATCGAAAATTGTTAATAAAAAAAGTTGTTTGGAATTAAAAACTATGTTTCAATGTTCGTTCTATATTGACTCCCCTACATTTGTTTCAGGTTTCAGTGAACTTACTACGTTGATATATTTACTACTAAGTTGATATATTTTTGTTGCAAATATAATATTTATGATATGTGCACAAGAACAACTAAAAACCATAGGTTACGTCATTACCAAATTAGTAAATTAGACTTCAAATTCTATGAAAAAGACAATAAACCATAAAAACAAGTATTAAAAACTTACCGCATCTATTGAATAAAAGGATTTTTAAAAACTACCACTATTTTCGTTTTAAATTGTTGGAGCGAAATAAAATTTCCACTGAATTCTAACACATTTAAGATAACACTGAGTAATCCTAACGGTCATTTTGGTCATTGAATCTTATCTTAAGCGGCAAAATATCCAAACGTAAACGACAAGATTGATGGCGTTTACCATCAACTGTCGGTACTACCTTGGCGTTTACGATACCATAGGCACAAAATGAGTTTGAAATGCGGTGGTTACGATAAACATTAAATTCAATTTTAGACAATTCGGATGTTATTAGGAAAAAAATAATTTTTAATTAGCTGTATACTATCGTAAGGAACTATTTAAGATAAAAATCCCATTTTCGGAAAATTGATGCTTACGATGTTTTGTCAAAAACCCGTCGATATTATAAATTATGACAATCACTGAATACATGATTAGTGAAAAAATTATCACATTTATTAACTGAATTAATAATTTGCAATTATACAAAAAATAACAGTTATCCAAGAACATTCAAAAGCCATCTCTTTAAGTTAGTTATGACATTGTCAAGTAAAATGACATTCTAGTAATATTTACATATCCATACCAGTGTGAATTTCACTACACGTAATTTGGCATGTAAAGACAGAAAAGGTAGGGATACCCGTAAAATATTTGCGAATTATGTACCCACGGCCTTAATTGAAATTGCACATAGTCCACGTTGTGAGGCCTCTCCCGTATGAAAAAATTTCTGACCCGTTTTTTTTGCGGATTCCTGTTCAAACAAATCTAAGTGTACCAGGCAAAATTTTTGGGCGGAAATTGTTAATCAATTTTTTAAACAACTTCCAAAACTCACTTTTTTGCTCCAGATAACTCTTTAAGGTTTTTGGGTCATTCTAAATAAATAATGGTCTCGTGTAATTTTTCTCTAAAATTAATAGTTTGTGTTATAAGTGACTTAAATTCTGAAAAATGCAAAAATACTCATTTTCTATTTTTTGCAATACTATTTTTTATGGTATCCCGAATAAAGTACGTGCCTCCTAGTGGCGGGATACGGGCAACAATACATTGGCTTATACGGCAGTCCTTACAGTAGGGATCCTGGCCTATACAGAAAAATGCAGGCGGGTGTGGGGTAATACTGCACTTTGGTTGCATTGGTGGTGTATTGGCTAAACGTGCAGGGCAGGGTATGGTGCTGATAGAAAAGGCATTCAGGCATCAAATATCCAAAAATCTTTTCAGGCCATAATAATGAAAAGACCTTCTCCAAACGCAATAAAAACTTATACTGAAATGATGGCATCTCCTGAGGTAAAATGGTCCGGAAGTAAAATGAGCCATCCGTTCGGATCTCCGGGTGAGGACTATCTCAGGGGGAACACCATTACAGGTTAGAAAAATCAGGATAGGGTCTTGAATCTTGGTAGTCATACAGGTAAGAGTCTGGAGTTAGTGGATGCGCTCAAACGAAGAAGAGTTCAAATTGTTTGTATTCAAGAAACTAGCTGGAAAGGACAAAGGGCGAAAGAACTAGGTGATGGATATAAATTGTGGTATGTAGGGAGTAGCAAAACTAGAAATGGAGTTGGTATAATTGCTATTAGTGAAATGAAAGATAACGTAGTAGAAGTTTGTAAGAACGAGTGATAGAACGATGTCAGTGAAATTTGTTATTAATAAAGAGGTATTTAATGTTGTGTGTGTGTGTGTGTATGCTCCTCAAACAGATCTGGGTGAGAATGAAAGAAGAGCTTTCTATGACCAATTAGGAGACGTACTGAGTGATATTCCAGCAGAGAAGAAAGTTATAATAGGAGGTCATTTCAATGCACATGTGGGCCAAGCCAAGACAGGATATGAAACAATATAGGATTAGGCTTTGGAACTAAAAATGAAGCTGGAGATGACATGCTAGAATTAGCAACAGCATTGGATATGGCGATTGTTAACACATTCTTTAAAAAGAGAGAAACTCAACTTATTACCTACAAAACTACTACGACTACTTCATGATAAGGAAAGAAGACATACGTGGATGCAAGGACTGCAAGGTAATAATTAGTAAGACAGTAAGCCAACAACATAAGTTGCTTGTTCTGGACATCGAAGTAAAAAGCGAAACCAAAGAAAAATATCGAAGAGGACCACAAAAAATCAAGTGGTGGATGCTAAAAGATGAGAAGGAAGGTCTATTCAGGGAAAGAATAGTAGAAAAAATATGTTGGAACATGAAAGGAAACCCTAACACAATTTGTAGAAAAATGGCCAATATTATTAGAGAGGCGGCTATTGAAATACTTGGGAAAACGTCAGGAAAGAAGTTTGAGGATAAAGAGACTTGGTGGTGGTCAAATGAAGTACAAGGAAAAATAAAAGAGAAGGGAAAATTATATAAAAAGTGGCAAGAAACCAGATCGGACGTAGATCTTCAAAACTATAATGTCGCCAAAAAGGAAGCGAAAGTAGCAGTAGCAAAAGCTAAAGCAGAAGCGTATTCAAACCTATACGTATACAGTAGAATTAGGGCTAGATGGATGAAGTGGAAAGAAGCGAGTGGTGTGTTGTGTGACAGAAAAATTCCAATAAAACTGAAGGGAAAATTCTATAAAACAGCCATAAGACTGGCTATGATGCACGGAACTGAATGTTGGGCAGTGAAAAAGAAAGAGGAACAACGAATGCATGTGGCGGAAATGAGAATGTTTAGATGGATGAGTGGAGTGACAAAGAAGGATAAAATTAGAAATGAGTATATTAGGGGAAGTCTAGGTGTGGCACCAATTGATGCCAAAATGAGAGAGCATAGGTTTAAGATGCAAGGACTGCAAGGTAATATGCATGTTCAACGTCGAGACATTAATCACCCAATACGAAGAATAGCTGAAGTGCAGATTCCTGGAAGGAGTAGTAGAGGAAGACCAAAGAAGACCTGGGGGGAGACGATAAGGCAGAACATGTTGGTAAAGGGGATTAACATTGCTATGGCCCAAGATAGAGCTGTGTGGAGAAATGCAATTAGAAAAGCCGACCCCGCATAGGGATAAGGCAAAGAGAATGATGATGATGCAAAAATACTCATTTTCGAGGCTTGAAAACTCATATGTAAAACGTGGAATGACGTAAACACTTCTGCTGTATGTAGGCATATGAATTTATTAAAAAATCTTAAAAACTTATCCACAAAGGAGTGGAAGTACAAAACATTTTCGGTCAAACTGACCATCATCAGTGTAAACGTCAAGTGTACAAGTAATTGAGACTAGCCACTTCAATAGGTATAAAACCCTCTAAATTACATCATTGTTACATTCTATATTAAAAAGTGGTCGACATGAAGTCGATGTCTTAAAATTTTACAGATCATATGTTGCTTGGATCATTCCACGTTGTTATATTGAAGGTATACAGCCAACTACACGGTTTACCCCCTTTTTTAAGTTTTCATATGTAAATTGGTGTTTATGAAGTCTAGTGCCTAGATTGAAGTTGTTGAAATCGGGGTTTATTTTAATTAGATCGTTGTTTTTAATTGTTATTTATGCTCGTCCACTCGATATTACAGTTTCCACGGCGCGCCGCGCTATAGTGCACAAACCATACATACTCATAGACGTTTCACGTAAATTGTCAAGGTCAAGACAGCAAATTAGTTACCATTCCAATCAAGAGATGTCGCTGTCAGTCAATTCTCTTGTCATATTTAACAACTGACAGTTGAAAATTAAATTAATTTGTTATTTACTTTTAATTTCACAGTTTGTGGCTTAATTATTTTATTATAGTGGTGTTACGTTTTTAATTAGATTTAATCACAATTTTAATCAATAATCAATTGTATTAACTTCCTGTCCGTTTTAATGAGTAGAATTTTTAGTTTACATTGATCATCCCGTGTTGTGTTTCTCCACATTTAAAAAAACAATATAATCAAAACAGTTTATTTTAATAGACAAGTGTGTCATCAACATTTCGGGCCTATATATTTTTGGAAGTTTGTAAAAGATTATAAGGTAATATTTATCTAAACAATCATCCTACAAGATTCTTTCAAAAATTTTCATTCAACTCAATATTACACATCAGTGCTTTCACGTGACACTTGGGAGTAGTGTTTAGCATTTTGAAAACAATTTGGAATATTTGAGGTTTTCAGGAAAATATTGAATAAAACATTGAATTGTCCTTCTGTTGTTTTAATTTCCTGCGAAATTTCATCAAAAATCCCCCAAAACTTATAATTTGAAATTCCCACGTAACTAAAATTAGTCAATTTAGTTCCCATTCCAATCAAGAGATGGCGTTAATTCGATCCGAAAGATTAACATGGCCGTGAAACGTCTATAAGTATGTATGGTCTGTGCTATAGTGCGTCTTTTTCGCACTTGACTCACTCAAAAATGGTAAAGCCATGGGACTGGATAAAATAAATATAGAAATCTTAAAACTAATAATCGAGATCCACCTTAATATACTAGTAGAATTATTATTCAGTGAAAACTATACCGGGTAAATTCCGTAAGAATTGCTAATACCTGAGTTCATCCCAATACCCAAAAAAATCCAACACAATGAAATGTGAAGAGTATAGAACGATCGGTTTCTTCATCTTCTTCAGATGTCCACTAATGGATGTTAGCGATCACATTTCCCATTAATCCTCTGTTTCTTGCAATGTGGATCAGATGTTAATCCCTGTCCATTGCCTTATGTTCCGGAGCTAGGACATTTTCTTGCGTCCTATTCCTCTCTTGCCTTCAATTTTACCCTCGATTGTAAGTCGAAGGAAATGTTATTTTTCGATTCGCATGATGTGACCCAGATAATGCCGTTTTCCTTTTCTTGATGGTTTCGAAAAGTTAACGTTCTTTGTTGATTCTCTTAAGGACATCTACATTTGTGACTTTTGCCGTCCATAGTATCTTTAGGCTTCTAAGGCTTCTAATCCCTCTACGCCATATAGCAGTACCGACCATACGTAGCACTTAGTAAGCCTTAGTCTCAGTTGAAGATACAACTCTGAACAAGTCAGTACCTTCCTGAATATTACGAAAGCTCGTCGAGCTTGCTCAATGCCACATTTTACTTCTCTGTTCGATGCCCAATCTTCAAAAAGCCACGTTCCCAAGTATTTAAATTTGTTCACTCTTTCAATGGACTTGGTATTCAGTGTAATGGTGGAGTTTTCAAGTACATCCAAGATTGTGGAGATGATCATGGATTTGGTCTTTTTGGTATTAATCTCTAATCCCATTCGCTTACTGTATTTTCTGATTGTAGTGACAAGTTGTTGAAGATCGACTATGTTGTCACAAATTAAGGCACCATCATCAGTATATCGTATGTTGTTGATCAATACTCCATTTACTTTGATTCTCATCTCTGCATCTTCCCAAGACTCTTGAAATATAGCTTCCGAATAAATATTAAATAAAAGAGGGGAAAGCACACATCCCTGTCATCACCTTCTTATATGTATGGGTTTGGATATAGAATTGTCTATTTTTAATTGTGCCGTTTGATACCAGTACAAGTTTTAAATGCATCTTATGTCTTTTGGGTCTATATAAAGTTTCCTTATGGATCTGCATTAATTTGTGGTGTTGGACACGATTAAACGCTTTTTCGTGATCTAAAAGGCATAGGACCACGTCCTTCCTCTGATCGTAACAATTTTGGACCAGCACCTTTGTTGCTACTGTTGTTTCTCTTGTTCCTAAACCTTGCCTAAACCCGAACTAAGAATCACTGATGTCCCATTTGCATTCACATTTTTTGTATAATCTTTGATGTAGACGATCAGCTTGATGAACGATTTTTTTAAAATATTCTTGCAAGTGATACATAAACGTGTCTACAAACAAAATTGATAGAATAACAGAAAACCAACTGGAATTTAGAAAAAGCTTTGGCACTAGAGAGGCAACATTTATTATTACGATATAGTTAGACCCAACCCAGACATCCAAAGTGAAAGTTATCCTCCAACACCAAATTGTTCTATATGTCCACATAATGTTCAGAAAAAAGTCACACCATTTTGAGCGTCGGGTTTGGGGGGGAGAGGGAGGAGAAATGTGCAAATTCGTAGTTTTTTACGTTTTTCGTCAATATTTCTAAAACTAAGCGGTTTAGCATAAACAACCCTCTACACAAAATTGTTCTACATTAAATTTGAAATAAAAAAGGCCCTATGCATAACCCTTCTAAAATGAACGGTTCCAAAGTTACGGAGGTAGTATAATATAATTGGTCCAAAAAAAGGCCTAACCCAGACATCCAAAGTAAAAGTTTTCCTTCAACACCAAATTGTTCTATATGGTCCACATATTGTTCAGTAAAAAGTTACACCATTTTGAGCGTCCGGTTTGAGGGGGAGATGGGGGGAGAAGTCGGTAAATTAGTAGTTTTTTTAAGTTTTTCGTCAATATTTCTAAAACTATGCTTTACCGTAAGGAATGATCTATAGAAAAATGTTCTACATAAAATTAAACACAAAAAAGGTTCTATACATAATTGTTATAAAATCAGCGGTTCCAGAGTTCTGGAGGGTGAAAAGTAGAGGTTTTCGATACTTTATATATTTACCCCCTCTCCCCCCCAAACCCGACGCTCAAAATGGTGTAACTTTTTCCTGAACATTATGTGGACCATATAGAATAATTTGGTGTTGGAGGATAACTTTCACTTTGGATGTCTGGGTTTTTGGTATAGTTATATCATAAATATTGCCCAAAAAATATAAAAAGTATCGAAAACCTCGACTTTTCACCCTCCGTAACTCTGGAACCATTGATTTTATAACAATTATGCATCCAACATTTTTTGTTTTAAATTTCATGTAAAACATTTTTGTATCTAACATTGTTTACGCTACAGCATAGTTTTAGAAATATTGACGACAAACTTAAAAAAACTACTAATTTACCGGCTTCTCTCCCATCTCCCTCCCAAACCGGACGCTCAAAATGGTGTAACTTTTTACTGAACAATATGTGGACCATATAGAACATTTTGGTATTGGAGGAAAACGTTTACTTTGGATGTTTGGGTTAGGCCTTTTTTTGGACCAGTTATACTATACTACCTCCGTAACATTGGAACCATTCATTTTAGAAAGATTATGCATAGGGCCTTTTTTATTTCAAATTTAATGTAGAACAATTTTGTATATAAGGTTGTTCATGCTAAACGGCATAGTTTTAGAAATATTGGCGAAAAACTTTAAAAAACTACGAATTTACCAATTTCTCCCCCCTCTCCCCCCCCCCAAACCCGACGCTCAAAATGGTGTGACTTTTTTCTGGACATTGTGTGGACCATATAGAACAATTTGGTGTTGAAGGATAACTTTCACTTTGGATGTCTGGGTTATGCCATCTTTTGGATCAACTATGCGCTCTGAGCTTCGCTGGTGTCGCTCCTGGCGGATTACTAATTCAACTTTCACTGGTAATTTTTAAATTTATTATTAAATTGTTATCGCTTAATATTTACAACACAAAAAATAATTAAATTGTACTCGATTTTTTTAAGATTTTGCTAATCATTTTGACGTTCTATTGATGAAATATTAATTTCTTACTTCGGATACTTTCACAATTATCGTGTAGATGGCGCTGATTAATTTATAATTACATATTACTGAACATTAAAAAAACGTAAATTCAGTATTTAAAACGTAAGTATATTTAAGGTAAAAATATATACCACAGCTTTGACCAACTAATATTGTTTATAATTAATGTTTTTAATTTTAATTTTAAATTAATCACTTTGACATTTATGTCAAATTTCCGGTAAACGTTTACAGACTTGCCACTACTGGCGTTCGCGAATTTATAAATATCCCCTCTACGTACGAGCTCACAGCGTATACGCTCTGAGCTTCGCTGGTGTCGCTCCTAGCGGTTACTAATTCAACTTTTACCGGTAATGTTTAAATTTATTATTTAATTGTTATCGCTTAATATTTACAACGCAAAAAAGTAATTAAATTGTAATCGATTTTTTTAAGATTTTTCTAATCATTTTGACGTTCTATTGATAAAATATCAATTTCTTACTTCGGATACTTTGACAATAATCGTGTAGATGGCGCTAAGATTATAATAGATTATTTATAATTAGATATTACGGAACATCAAAAAAACTTAAATTCAGTATTTAAAACGTAAGTATATTTAAGTTAAAAATATATATTGTCCAAGTAAAAAATACTGTAGAATAGCTTTAAGCCGGTGAAATATGATATTCTTCAAATATAGATGTTAGGTCAAACGTTTAAGAAGCGGCCCTTTGTGAAAGCATCTGTGTTTTTACGGCCAGACCTCCCGCATATCTATTCACAAGTTTCGTGCAAAAGATTAGTTTTAGTTCGGTAGCCTAGCAGTGTATTAGTACTGGAGTGTACGTGTGTTAAGTGATACGAGTGTTTTGTTTGCTGTAATTATTTTGAATATTGGTTTAGTATTTCGTTTGGAGAGTGTCAAGTGTTGATTATTGTAATTTAATTAATGTGAATAGTGATGTGGCGCCCGTGGGATAATGTAAATATCGCGTACGATAACGCTGATATTGTAGAAATTGCCAGTGCTAGTGTGAATGTAATTACTAAAAAAAAAGAGATCGTAAAGAAGATTCGAATGCATTTAAATGCAGAAACACAGCAAGTATGTTTGAATGTATACAAAAATCTACGTACGAAATTCGGCTTCGATGAAACACTATTGGCACAAGCCACCTCTGATTTAACAGAAATTCCACTTTCTACTGTATATAAAATAGTTAAAAATGAACCCTATCATCGCAAGAAACGATGTGACTACAAATTTTCAAGACCTTTAAATCCCTCACTTGTAAAACTATTGAAAACCACAATATACGACTGCTACAAAAGCAATGAAATACCTACAATAGAAATAATAAGAAAGAAATTGGAAACAACCGGTCGAAATATGAACTGCTGTGAGAAAACTCTTCAAAATTCGATAAAAAAAATGGGCTTTAAGTTCAAAAAAATAAATAAACGTCAAGCAATTATGGAAAGCCAAAGAATAGTCAACAGACGTAATATGTACCTAGAAGAAATTACTAAATATAGGCAAGAAAATAGGAGAATTTATTATTTAGATGAAACTTGGTATGATACCCACGATACAGTAAAGAAAGGATGGACAGATGGTTCAAGCATGTGCATACCAGAAATGCCTGCAAATAAAGGCTCGCGACTAATTATTGTACATTGCGGAGGAAGTGAGGGATGGGTTCCGAATGCTTTAAAATTATGTGGGAAGAAAATGGAAGATTGTAACGTTGACTACCACAAGAATATGGAAGCTGACATTTTTGAAGATTGGTTTGAAAACTCGCTGATCCCAAACTTGGAGAAAAACAGCGTAATAGTGCTTGACAACGCTTCCTATCATTCCCGACAACTCACTAAAATACCAAATACATCTTCAAAGAAAGCTGACCTACAAAATTTTTTAATGGAAAATGATTTGTATTTCGAAGATTTTTACACAAAAAAACAACTTATTGAAGTTCTACACACAAAGCAATTTAGAAAATTATACGCTCTAGAGAGTATTGCCGAAAAGCATGGACACACTATATTGAGACTTCCCCCCTACTTTTGTGTTTTCAATCCTATTGAGTTAATTTGGGGACAATTAAAACCAAGTATAAGGCGTTCAAATACATTTCCTAAATTTGACAAAAAGGTAATTGAGATCATTAAAAAAGAAGTAGCCAATATGACCAAAGTAGACTGGCAGAAAAGAATCGCCAAAGTGATCAAAGTGGAAGAATATTATAAGAAGATTGGGCACTTCCACATTAATGGTGGAAATAAATTTATTATTGAATTGGGCGATGATAGTGACGAAGAAAATACGGAAGAAGGAGAAAATGAGTTAAGTGTATCAGTATTTTAATTGTTGTGTTGTGCAATTCATTTTCCAAGCATAAGTGTACTAATGAAAAGACTCAGTTAAAAAAATATTTTTAGATTTTGTATTTTTAATAAAAAAAAGAGCGGGGACATGCTTGCATTTTGTGCTGAATTTTAAAGTTTTGAACTGTATACCTAAAGTAATTTTAGATCTAACTGTGTTTTTATAAAGTTCTTTTAGTATCAGTAATTCTAACAATAACAAGATTAATTATAAAAGCTATTCTACATCAGTTATTAATGCAAGCGTGCGGTAAGAGGGAGGTCCCTGTGAGGTTAAATGTTATTAAAAAATTGATAAAATTAATTTTAACACATACAATATTATGTCCTGCTTTAACGGTATTTACCTAAGTATAAATAAATATTTTTAACTACATATTTAATTACCAGAAAACACCAGCTGCCGGCCTAATATTAAAGAAGAACAACCCAAAGAAAGCTACAAATCTTACCTATTACACTATATAGATTGCTTGAACTATACCACAGCTTTGACCAACTAATATTGTTTATAATTAATGTTTTTAATTTTAATTTTAAATTAATCACTTTGACATTTATGTCAAATTTCCAGTAAACGTTTACAAACTTGTCACTACTGGCGTTCGCGAATTTGTAAATATCCCCTCTACGTACGAGCTCACAGCGTATACTATACTATATACAAACACTCATAGAACGGTGTAGAGATGACAATTGTGATATATTCGTAGACATACTTACATTTAACGAAAACTGTAATGCCATAGAGAGAAGGTTACAGAACAATACTGTCTTAGTGCAAAAATAGGAAAGCTTTTTATACATTATGATATTATTCACTTCAGTACATTTCAATAATAATAATATTTAACTTTTTTTCAGGCTTTTCATCTTGCACAATGGACTAAAAGCCATTCTGAGCTTTTGTGTTTGCAGTACAGCTCTCAGTGTGTGTTCTAAGGTATTATCTTTGGTGTATTAAGAAGCATGGGACATTGGTTGAATGGTTAAGGCAGTAATATACCCGTTTATTTCATTGTACATATAGAACTGTAGATACGAATATTTATTCTTGTTAATATTCTTAATAAGTTGTAGCAGATGTATGTTTTAATAGGTAAATGAATATTTTTATAGTTTAAGATTTATACCACAAATATGTGACATAAGTTATATTATATTCATATTTACCTTGATTATCTTATTAAATACTTAAACAAAACTGAGCAATTATTTAAAAAATCACATTATTTTGGTTAATTCTGCTTTTCTAAAATTGATTTAAGGATCTGGTCTTGTTTTCGAAAGTTGTGATTGATTCTGTGCTGTTTTCAAGCTGGAGTCACCCTCATGTTCAATAATATTGAGATCTAAACTAGGTGCTTACGAATTGATTCTTTCGGATTTTCTCTGATAACTGTACTACTTGAGGTTTATATTTTGCACAAAAAGGCGTTTCTTGCATATATGAGAATTATCAGCCCTTTAAAACAAATAATAGCCTATATGCACTTTCAGTTTCTGTAGTCATCAGTATCACGAGATGTAGACGGAAGTGGGTCAGATTTACCAGTAGCTACCTGTTGCGATTGAACAACAGCAATCAAACTTGCTTGCTCTTAAACTTGGTTATGATCTTCATCCACAGTAATAAAATCTTCTGAAAATATATATCAGGATTCATGGGAAAAATTCCTATGGCATTGAAGCCAGAGATTCCTTTTTCTAAGCTTGCTACTATGGAATAAGCTTTGTTGGATAGTCCTGCAATCTCGTATGTTGTAATTTTATCATATTTTTTTATTTTCTAAACATGTCGCATTCCTTGTTGTAGGCTCTCTTGAGCGGCCCAAAAAAGTCACATCCATAGGCTGTAAGCGATGTAATGAATGATGTGAAAGAGAGAGCAGAATGACATTATTTATTTTAGCCACTTCCCAACCTACTTAAGTACAATGACTATTGTAGTTCTCCATAATCAAGAGAACAGGTTGTTAAGCAATAGATTTTGAGTGCTCAATGAAATGTCGTAGCCATTTAATGTATATGATTTCATTAGTTCAACCGTTACGATAATATTCATATACAGCTCCGGGTGGACCATCTTTTTCTAAATGCGTTGAGTGACGTTGTCGAAGGAAAATAAAAAGAGGTGGGATGAAGGATCCTGAAGCACTCACAGCACAGATAACCGTGACATGAGTGACTCTTTCTCATGATGTTCCTTTTTTTTTGTTAGGTGGGAATCTCCTTAAGACCATCTAGGAAGGTATCCCAGGTGTGTCGGATTCGGCCCACCCTATCTATACCACGAGCCGCCTACCGACTAAACTCACCTCCTCTTTCTTCAGCCGAAGAGTCTGGAACCGCTCTTATTAAGCATATCTGACCCGTCGACCTTACTCATAGCTCTCCTTTGGCACTCTTAGCGTGCATTCCACGGATGGGTTGGCCGACCGGCCCTCTCCGCCACGCCCCGCACCAGACAGGCCGGTGAAGCGACCGTCTAGCTCAACCAGTGCGCGGGTAGGTCGACCGTGGTGCCCCCCAACCCAGGATGGAACTAACCAGAGAATGTCAGTTGGCAGTTACGAGCAACTCCAGTCATTCATACTTTCATCTATGCACGCTTTCTCATCCACCCATTCATACTTTCTTTCATTTAACTCCAAACACTCCTAGACCGGGCAGTATCGTCGCCCCCGCTAGCGAAATTATTCCGATTCGATTTTTTTACACAAACCTACTTAAAAAGAGGTCCTTATAACATATCCACAGGGTGCCGGGCGGAGCCGTGGTCGAAAAATTATTTAAACAATTTTTTAAAACAAATTCACACAATAATTTTTTCATTTCGAACAATATTTTTTCAGATAATTTTTGTCATTCTGAGCAAAAAAGATCTCCTGTCATTTTCTCTAAAATTGATTGTTGTCGAGTTATATGCGATTAAAAATTTGAAAAATGCGAAAATAGGCATTTTTAAGTCTTAATAACTCGAGATTAAAAATTGTTATTATGAAATTCAAAAAGTGACCAATTAATTAAACGAGATTGCTTGAGCCAGAATGCTGAAATCTGCATTGTTATCATTAAAAAAAAACGGTGGATTTCACCCCTAAAATGCAGAAAGCGCAACTTGGTGCCATATCACTTTTGTTTTTTGAAGTATCCTCTAACTAATCAACAATTTTCATGAAAATCGATGAAGGTTCAAAGAAATCGTGGGTGAAAACATTCAGTGACTACACTTTCAGAAATATAGAAGAATAAGGTTTTCGTGATTTTCGACTTGTTAATTTTCGGATTTTTGGTTGCTATAAGGTTTGAAAAATTAAAAGAAAAATATAATTCATGCACATAAATATAAAAAAAAATTATTTTTCTTAATTAAACGAGATAACTTGCGCCATAATGCGGAAATCTGCATTTTTACAATTTAAAAAGTAGGGGTGTATTACACCCCTAAAATGCAAGAGCGCAAGTTGATGCTATATATCTTTTATTGCTTAAGGTATCCTCTAACTACTTACCGATTTTCATGAAAATCGATGAAGGTTCAACAAAATAGGAAGTGAAAACTTACAGTGACTGCACTTTCAGAAATCTAAAAAATAATTTTTAAAAAGGGGTGTATTTCACCCCTAAAATGCAAAAAAGCGCAAGTTGGCACTATGTTACCTTTGTTCCTTGAGGTATCCTTTAACCACTCACCAATTTTTATGAAAATCGATGGAGTTTCAACGAAATCTGAGGTAATAACTCATATCCACCTTCATTGACTCCACTATTTGACAGTGAACTAAAACTATGTAATATTATTGGATATTATCGGATTATAAATACTATTTGTTACTTTATTTCTTAGGTCTATAAATAATGAATGTAAAGATGTACATAGATTTTTAATAAATTAATTATTTACTATAAGAATTGTTATTTTATTTATATTTTAATAGTGATATAACGTTAAAACGTAAATTTTGACGTAATTTATAATAATATACAGCATGTTTAGTTTTAAAGATGGCGAATGGATTAAGTGTCCGCAGTCATATAAACCCAAGTAAACAACAATAAATGTAGTAATGAAACAAAGACTTACTCACAATCATTTAATTATACTTTGACGACCGGTTTCGATTTCTACATTATTCAGATCATCTTCAGGTCGGCGTTACAAGTAGTTAAATGCTACAATTAAAGAAAACCAGAGTTAGAACATTGTCTGGTTGCACAAATGTTAATAGAAAGCTAAATTCGAAAACATTTTTTGAAATAAAGGTTTGCAACTGTTGACATTTCAGAAATGCGATACATACAAATACACACTTATGAGTAACAGATACTCATAAGCATGTATAAGCAAATGGATGCATGCAGTTTATGAATATTTGTTGAAAAAGTTAAAAAATAAAATTTTTTAAAAATTAAAAAAACTAATTAAAATATTAATCAAAATTAAATATGCTTCCGAAATTAAAAAAATAATAATAATAGATAGTAATATTGCTCTGATCTACTTACATGCCGTTACAAGGCATGCGTTGCCACTTAGTAACGGCATGTAAGTAGATCAGAGCAATATTACTATTTATTATTATTATTTTTTGAATTTTGGATGCATATTTAATTTTGATTAATATTTTAATTAGTTATTTTAATTTTTAAAAAATTTTATTTTTTAACTTTTTCAACAAATATTCATAAACTGTATGCATCCATTTGCTTATACATGCTTATGAGTATATTTTGCTCATAAGTGTGTATTTGTATGTATCGCATTTCTGAAATGTCAACAGTTGCAAACCTTTATTTCAAAAAATGTTTTCGAATTTAGCTTTCTATTAACATTTGTGCAACCAGACAATGTTCTAACTCTGGTTTTCTTTAATTGTAGCATTTAACTACTTGTAACGCCGACCTGAAGATGATCTGAATATTGTAGAGATCGAAACCGGTCGTCAAAGTATAATTAAATGATTGTGAGTAAGTCTTTGTTTCATTACTACATTTAATATGGACTCACATATGCAACCCATTCAATATTTAAACAACAATAGTTTTAAATTAGATATACGGCATATAAATGGCAACACAGCGCTCCGTCGAGTACCAGATAGTGCCCACTTCCCATGCTAATGCACCTGAATCTCGCCGATTCTAATTCAATCGCTCCGTCCTCCGCGCGCCGTCATTCGGCGATTAAGTAACGACAGTGGACTAAGCGAAGTTGTCGATTTTAACACTTACTTCAGTCTCCTATATCTAATCGAAAACTGAACGTATTGTATCAAAAAAATGACTTAAATAAAATATATACTGGGGTGCAAAATTAACCGGACACTTAGATTTTTCCTAAAAACTGGGTTTAACATGTTCCCAATGGTTAAAAGAAGTTTAACATGTTCCCAATTATTCAGTATGTAATAAAAAACAAAATTTAAAAGTCAAACTATTACAACTCAAGAATGTTATATAGAAAAAAGAATAAAAAATTCAAAAAATCTGGAAATCTGCAAAAAAAACAAAAATTATTTTTTTTCAATTTCAACATTTTTTATTAAAAGCTATGTTAACTAGGGTGTAGAGAGCGGAATATATGCAAAGTGCATATAGATGCATATATTGCATATTTTCAGACAACAAACACAACATTGCATATTTAAGCTAAACACGATTTATTTTGCATATTTTAAAAATAAATTATATAAAAGTTTAAAATTTTCCTCTCTTAGTTGGAATTTTATAACTTCGATATGAACGAGCTCGTTATTTATCTATCTATCGCTCATTATTATCTATCTGGACTTTCCCATTACTACCTGAATTTAACAATTATGGGTGTTCCCAGAAAAATATTATTTTATTAGCTTAGCAAGTCATAGGTACCTACCTGCTTTTAAGGGTCTAATATTTATTTTGTCAGTTTCCGGCCAACATTTGTTTAAATTAAACGTTGTATCGTATTTAGTGTTTTTGAAGTGATTGGTATATATTAAATTGAAATATGTCTACCATTCACAAAAGTGCTTGGATAAAGTGTTTTCCCGAGTTAAAGCTAAGTGGAGACAAAGTATTTTGCAAGGCCTGTTCCAAAATCGTAAGTTACATTCATTTTCTAAAGAACTTATGTTCATAAAAGTTAATTTTAGTTTTTTACCAGATCTATTAAAGTTATTAGAACAAAGGAATTTACAATTAAGTGATTCGGTTAATCTTGTTAACACTTTTTCTGCTCATTGTCAAAAAATTCCCGGAAATACAGGGTTTACAATTAGAAATAAATTAAAAAATGTTTTAGAAAAAAATGAGGGCTTCGATTGTTTGAGGAAAGTTGTACGTATTTTTGAACGCAACTTTTCTGAAGATCTTACGACTTGGCAAATTAGTTTACTGCCTAAATTAAAATATTGTCCTATAACATCAGTAGATGTAGAACGAAATTTTTCTGTGTCCAAATACGTTTTTAGTGATAGAAGGCAAAATTTGCTAGTTGAAAATTTTGAAAAATATTTGATTATAAATTCATACGATAATTTAGATTCTTAATTTAATTATAATATCAGTTTTTGTGCGTCATTTCATTTGTTTCTATGTGAAAAATAAATATGTATTAAACATAAATGTAGGTTGAATTTTTTAAACATAAATGTTTATATTTAATATATTGTTTTATTTTTGAGTATTTTTAATATGCATTTGCATATTTAGACAAATTTAGAAAAAATACCTGCATATTTGTAGTAAAAGTAATGCATATATATGCGCATATTTTGGTAATGTTGTGTTGCATATATTCCGCTCTCTACTAGGGTCTATAACCTCCACGAGCCCAAATTACGGCTCTCGTTCCATTAGGTATACTTTGGATTAAGACAGAAAAGTCTGCCTGAGGGATTTGCTCCCATTCGTCAAAATAGAGTAATTTGTGTCATCCGTCGCAGTGAGACCTTCAAGAAATTAATTTATGCATTGATCTTTTTATTTGTGTAGTTCTCTTTTAAGCATGCGAGTAACCCTATTCAGTTGAGCTTTGTTCTCAGGAGATCTGGAAGTTTGGCACTGTTTTCTTAGTTTTCTCATTTCTAGGATTTTTATATGATGCGGATATGGTGCATAGTTATTTGTCTGATTTAGATCTGGATTTTCTCTCCAAGCTGCCTTTTGAATGATTGATTTAAGGTGATGGACTGCTTCCTCTATATTTTAATTTGTTTTAAGAGGAAGATTTAAATTAATTGCATTTTGAATATTGGCTCTGAACAGACTCAAATTTGTTTTATGATTTGAAAGGGTGCGGTATTTATTTGCACCACATACAAATATACATGCTCCATCACATCAATAAATGTGGGAGAATAGTCCGAGGAAAGGTTAAAGGATGATTTAATATTTAAAAAGTTGCTACTAATTGGCTTCTGTTTGTCATATGAGCTTCAGAGACCATCATGACATAGAGATTATTTATATTTTGAAAAATGGTTTGTGATCTTTAATCCACTTAATCCCTTGACTATGGTTTGTGAGACCGTTTGCATTCCAGTATCCAATTTTAATTGTAGGGGTAAACATACAGTTCTGAGAGCATCGTTATGAGAGGGTCGAACATTTTATCCATTTTCTCCATAAGTTTTTGGATCATTAGTTCTAAATTGTTAATTGTTTCTATTGTGTTCAGTTTTTCCTGTGTAGTGCTTGTATGTGGTACACATGCGGTGGTGGTTTGGTTTTGTCCCTCCGCAACGTTTGCATATGTAACAGATGGGCGAGGAACTACAAGAAAATACGAGAAGGGAAAAAGTATTTGAGGAACTTGACGAGGTTGGATAATTAGGTTGTGTTTTCTTTCTGAGCTTTGCAAATTGTTTTCTTTGGAGCTATTTGTAAACTAAATATTCTCTCTATAGTTGGCAGTATGATTCTCATGACAATTTTGCACTTGACATCATCTGTATATTCGTTTTTGTTTTGGACATTAGGATGACAATCGGTTGGCTGCACATTTCACGCATCGAGGCATTCTGCTGCAATATTTATGAGTATGTCCAAAACGTTGACATTAAGGAATCTCTCTTTTGGGATGTGGTGGTTCAACTTCACCTATTGTGTATGGTATATAATATGTGTGGAAATATAAATTTTAATAAACATATAAATCAATTAAGTAATTAGTGTTAGTAAATTAAAATATGTGTAAAATAAAAACTAAATAAAATAGGTATACAAATATTAATAAACTAGAACTTAATATAATGGCCTTTAGTGTCGAAGCGAAAAATTGAAATAAATTGTGTGAAAATGGCTCCAATTTATGAGTTGATGTAGAGTATGATGTAAAAATAATAGTGGGAGAGGCAAGTATGCTAAGTTTGCAGTTACTCGAGAGTTATTGGGACATATTGGGTTGTGAAGATTAGGTCCTAAAACCAAAAAAATTTAAGTTAAGTTTTCCATTTTAAAAATGAATAACCATTTTCAATTTCGTTGCAAAACGAAAATACAGCCGAACCATATTCCAGTCCAATCAGAGAGTGCTGCAAGCACCTCTACCGGTTTCGAAACTTATTAGTCTCTCATCAGGAGGCACATATGCTGCTCTCTCTGATCCAACCAAAACAAACCCCAGCGTGCAGTCCCGAATTGCAACGAACGAAATGGCATAGATGCCCTAGCGGCAACTGCTAGCAAAAGACTAAGTTTTCACTCTAATGACATATAACATATCCCACCAGAATGAAAACAATGGGAACCTTCTCTGGTTACACCTCCGAGGCTTCTACAATTTGCAAGCCATACGGATGCTGAGACTAAGGAAGATGAGGGAATTCTACAATTTACAATTCACGTCACATCTGCTCAGCGCGGTAAAGTTCCAACGAGACTGGTTCCCTTCATACTCCACACAGAGTAAATGTAAATCAAAAATGAATAACCATTTTCAATTTCGTTGCAAAACGAAAATACAGCCGAACCATATTCCAGTCCAATCAGAGAGTGCTGCAAGCACCTCTACCGGTTTCGAAACTTATTAGTCTCTCATCAGGAGGCACATATGCTGCTCTCTCTGATCCAACCAAAACAAACCCCAGCGTGCAGTCCCGAATTGCAACGAACGAAATGGCATAGATGCCCTAGCGGCAACTGCTAGCAAAAGACTAAGTTTTCACTCTAATGACATATAACATATCCCACCAGAATGAAAACAATGGGAACCTTCTCTGGTTACACCTCCGAGGCTTCTACAATTTGCAAGCCATACGGATGCTGAGACTAAGGAAGATGAGGGAATTCTACAATTTACAATTCACGTCACATCTGCTCAGCGCGGTAAAGTTCCAACGAGACTGGTTCCCTTCATACTCCACACAGAGTAAATGTAAATCAAAAATGAATAACCATTTTCAATTTCGTTGCAAAACGAAAATACAGCCGAACCATATTCCAGTCCAATCAGAGAGTGCTGCAAGCACCTCTACCGGTTTCGAAACTTATTAGTCTCTCATCAGGAGGCACATATGCTGCTCTCTCTGATCCAACCAAAACAAACCCCAGCGTGCAGTCCCGAATTGCAACGAACGAAATGGCATAGATGCCCTAGCGGCAACTGCTAGCAAAAGACTAAGTTTTCACTCTAATGACATATAACATATCCCACCAGAATGAAAACAATGGGAACCTTCTCTGGTTACACCTCCGAGGCTTCTACAATTTGCAAGCCATACGGATGCTGAGACTAAGGAAGATGAGGGAATTCTACAATTTACAATTCACGTCACATCTGCTCAGCGCGGTAAAGTTCCAACGAGACTGGTTCCCTTCATACTCCACACAGAGTAAATGTAAATCAAAAATGAATAACCATTTTCAATTTCGTTGCAAAACGAAAATACAGCCGAACCATATTCCAGTCCAATCAGAGAGTGCTGCAAGCACCTCTACCGGTTTCGAAACTTATTAGTCTCTCATCAGGAGGCACATATGCTGCTCTCTCTGATCCAACCAAAACAAACCCCAGCGTGCAGTCCCGAATTGCAACGAACGAAATGGCATAGATGCCCTAGCGGCAACTGCTAGCAAAAGACTAAGTTTTCACTCTAATGACATATAACATATCCCACCAGAATGAAAACAATGGGAACCTTCTCTGGTTACACCTCCGAGGCTTCTACAATTTGCAAGCCATACGGATGCTGAGACTAAGGAAGATGAGGGAATTCTACAATTTACAATTCACGTCACATCTGCTCAGCGCGGTAAAGTTCCAACGAGACTGGTTCCCTTCATACTCCACACAGAGTAAATGTAAATCAAAAATGAATAACCATTTTCAATTTCGTTGCAAAACGAAAATACAGCCGAACCATATTCCAGTCCAATCAGAGAGTGCTGCAAGCACCTCTACCGGTTTCGAAACTTATTAGTCTCTCATCAGGAGGCACATATGCTGCTCTCTCTGATCCAACCAAAACAAACCCCAGCGTGCAGTCCCGAATTGCAACGAACGAAATGGCATAGATGCCCTAGCGGCAACTGCTAGCAAAAGACTAAGTTTTCACTCTAATGACATATAACATATCCCACCAGAATGAAAACAATGGGAACCTTCTCTGGTTACACCTCCGAGGCTTCTACAATTTGCAAGCCATACGGATGCTGAGACTAAGGAAGATGAGGGAATTCTACAATTTACAATTCACGTCACATCTGCTCAGCGCGGTAAAGTTCCAACGAGACTGGTTCCCTTCATACTCCACACAGAGTAAATGTAAATCAAAAATGAATAACCATTTTCAATTTCGTTGCAAAACGAAAATACAGCCGAACCATATTCCAGTCCAATCAGAGAGTGCTGCAAGCACCTCTACCGGTTTCGAAACTTATTAGTCTCTCATCAGGAGGCACATATGCTGCTCTCTCTGATCCAACCAAAACAAACCCCAGCGTGCAGTCCCGAATTGCAACGAACGAAATGGCATAGATGCCCTAGCGGCAACTGCTAGCAAAAGACTAAGTTTTCACTCTAATGACATATAACATATCCCACCAGAATGAAAACAATGGGAACCTTCTCTGGTTACACCTCCGAGGCTTCTACAATTTGCAAGCCATACGGATGCTGAGACTAAGGAAGATGAGGGAATTCTACAATTTACAATTCACGTCACATCTGCTCAGCGCGGTAAAGTTCCAACGAGACTGGTTCCCTTCATACTCCACACAGAGTAAATGTAAATCAAAAATGAATAACCATTTTCAATTTCGTTGCAAAACGAAAATACAGCCGAACCATATTCCAGTCCAATCAGAGAGTGCTGCAAGCACCTCTACCGGTTTCGAAACTTATTAGTCTCTCATCAGGAGGCACATATGCTGCTCTCTCTGATCCAACCAAAACAAACCCCAGCGTGCAGTCCCGAATTGCAACGAACGAAATGGCATAGATGCCCTAGCGGCAACTGCTAGCAAAAGACTAAGTTTTCACTCTAATGACATATAACATATCCCACCAGAATGAAAACAATGGGAACCTTCTCTGGTTACACCTCCGAGGCTTCTACAATTTGCAAGCCATACGGATGCTGAGACTAAGGAAGATGAGGGAATTCTACAATTTACAATTCACGTCACATCTGCTCAGCGCGGTAAAGTTCCAACGAGACTGGTTCCCTTCATACTCCACACAGAGTAAATGTAAATCAAAAATGAATAACCATTTTCAATTTCGTTGCAAAACGAAAATACAGCCGAACCATATTCCAGTCCAATCAGAGAGTGCTGCAAGCACCTCTACCGGTTTCGAAACTTATTAGTCTCTCATCAGGAGGCACATATGCTGCTCTCTCTGATCCAACCAAAACAAACCCCAGCGTGCAGTCCCGAATTGCAACGAACGAAATGGCATAGATGCCCTAGCGGCAACTGCTAGCAAAAGACTAAGTTTTCACTCTAATGACATATAACATATCCCACCAGAATGAAAACAATGGGAACCTTCTCTGGTTACACCTCCGAGGCTTCTACAATTTGCAAGCCATACGGATGCTGAGACTAAGGAAGATGAGGGAATTCTACAATTTACAATTCACGTCACATCTGCTCAGCGCGGTAAAGTTCCAACGAGACTGGTTCCCTTCATACTCCACACAGAGTAAATGTAAATCAAAAATGAATAACCATTTTCAATTTCGTTGCAAAACGAAAATACAGCCGAACCATATTCCAGTCCAATCAGAGAGTGCTGCAAGCACCTCTACCGGTTTCGAAACTTATTAGTCTCTCATCAGGAGGCACATATGCTGCTCTCTCTGATCCAACCAAAACAAACCCCAGCGTGCAGTCCCGAATTGCAACGAACGAAATGGCATAGATGCCCTAGCGGCAACTGCTAGCAAAAGACTAAGTTTTCACTCTAATGACATATAACATATCCCACCAGAATGAAAACAATGGGAACCTTCTCTGGTTACACCTCCGAGGCTTCTACAATTTGCAAGCCATACGGATGCTGAGACTAAGGAAGATGAGGGAATTCTACAATTTACAATTCACGTCACATCTGCTCAGCGCGGTAAAGTTCCAACGAGACTGGTTCCCTTCATACTCCACACAGAGTAAATGTAAATCAAAAATGAATAACCATTTTCAATTTCGTTGCAAAACGAAAATACAGCCGAACCATATTCCAGTCCAATCAGAGAGTGCTGCAAGCACCTCTACCGGTTTCGAAACTTATTAGTCTCTCATCAGGAGGCACATATGCTGCTCTCTCTGATCCAACCAAAACAAACCCCAGCGTGCAGTCCCGAATTGCAACGAACGAAATGGCATAGATGCCCTAGCGGCAACTGCTAGCAAAAGACTAAGTTTTCACTCTAATGACATATAACATATCCCACCAGAATGAAAACAATGGGAACCTTCTCTGGTTACACCTCCGAGGCTTCTACAATTTGCAAGCCATACGGATGCTGAGACTAAGGATGCTGCCATTTCGTTCGTTGCAATTCGGGACTGCACGCTGGGGTTTGTTTTGGTTGGATCAGAGAGAGCAGCATATGTGCCTCCTGATGAGAGACTAATAAGTTTCGAAACCGGTAGAGGTGCTTGCAGCACTCTCTGATTGGACTGGAATATGGTTCGGCTGTATTTTCGTTTTGCAACGAAATTGAAAATGGTTATTCATTTTTGATTTACATTTACTCTGTGTGGAGTATGAAGGGAACCAGTCTCGTTGGAACTTTACCGCGCTGAGCAGATGTGACGTGAATTGTAAATTGTAGAATTCCCTCATCTTCCTTAGTCTCAGCATCCGTATGGCTTGCAAATTGTAGAAGCCTCGGAGGTGTAACCAGAGAAGGTTCCCATTGTTTTCATTCTGGTGGGATATGTTATATGTCATTAGAGTGAAAACTTAGTCTTTTGCTAGCAGT
This sequence comes from Diabrotica virgifera virgifera, assembly GCF_917563875.1. Lineage (NCBI taxonomy): Eukaryota > Metazoa > Arthropoda > Insecta > Coleoptera > Chrysomelidae > Diabrotica > Diabrotica virgifera. Next base: position 166,352,693 of record NC_065445.1, read on the forward strand.
TGCCGCTAGGGCATCTATGCCATTTCGTTCGTTGCAATTCGGGACTGCACGCTGGGGTTTGTTTTGGTTGGATCAGAGAGAGCAGCATATGTGCCTCCTGATGAGAGACTAATAAGTTTCGAAACCGGTAGAGGTGCTTGCAGCACTCTCTGATTGGACTGGAATATGGTTCGGCTGTATTTTCGTTTTGCAACGAAATTGAAAATGGTTATTCATTTTTGATTTACATTTACTCTGTGTGGAGTATGAAGGGAACCAGTCTCGTTGGAACTTTACCGCGCTGAGCAGATGTGACGTGAATTGTAAATTGTAGAATTCCCTCATCTTCCTTAGTCTCAGCATCCGTATGGCTTGCAAATTGTAGAAGCCTCGGAGGTGTAACCAGAGAAGGTTCCCATTGTTTTCATTCTGGTGGGATATGTTATATGTCATTAGAGTGAAAACTTAGTCTTTTGCTAGCAGTTGCCGCTAGGGCATCTATGCCATTTCGTTCGTTGCAATTCGGGACTGCACGCTGGGGTTTGTTTTGGTTGGATCAGAGAGAGCAGCATATGTGCCTCCTGATGAGAGACTAATAAGTTTCGAAACCGGTAGAGGTGCTTGCAGCACTCTCTGATTGGACTGGAATATGGTTCGGCTGTATTTTCGTTTTGCAACGAAATTGAAAATGGTTATTCATTTTTGATTTACATTTACTCTGTGTGGAGTATGAAGGGAACCAGTCTCGTTGGAACTTTACCGCGCTGAGCAGATGTGACGTGAATTGTAAATTGTAGAATTCCCTCATCTTCCTTAGTCTCAGCATCCGTATGGCTTGCAAATTGTAGAAGCCTCGGAGGTGTAACCAGAGAAGGTTCCCATTGTTTTCATTCTGGTGGGATATGTTATATGTCATTAGAGTGAAAACTTAGTCTTTTGCTAGCAGTTGCCGCTAGGGCATCTATGCCATTTCGTTCGTTGCAATTCGGGACTGCACGCTGGGGTTTGTTTTGGTTGGATCAGAGAGAGCAGCATATGTGCCTCCTGATGAGAGACTAATAAGTTTCGAAACCGGTAGAGGTGCTTGCAGCACTCTCTGATTGGACTGGAATATGGTTCGGCTGTATTTTCGTTTTGCAACGAAATTGAAAATGGTTATTCATTTTTGATTTACATTTACTCTGTGTGGAGTATGAAGGGAACCAGTCTCGTTGGAACTTTACCGCGCTTAGCAGATGTGACGTGAATTGTAAATTGTAGAATTCCCTCATCTTCCTTAGTCTCAGCATCCGTATGGCTTGCAAATTGTAGAAGCCTCGGAGGTGTAACCAGAGAAGGTTCCCATTGTTTTCATTCTGGTGGGATATGTTATATGTCATTAGAGTGAAAACTTAGTCTTTTGCTAGCAGTTGCCGCTAGGGCATCTATGCCATTTCGTTCGTTGCAATTCGGGACTGCACGCTGGGGTTTGTTTTGGTTGGATCAGAGAGAGCAGCATATGTGCCTCCTGATGAGAGACTAATAAGTTTCGAAACCGGTAGAGGTGCTTGCAGCACTCTCTGATTGGACTGGAATATGGTTCGGCTGTATTTTCGTTTTGCAACGAAATTGAAAATGGTTATTCATTTTTGATTTACATTTACTCTGTGTGGAGTATGAAGGGAACCAGTCTCGTTGGAACTTTACCGCGCTGAGCAGATGTGACGTGAATTGTAAATTGTAGAATTCCCTCATCTTCCTTAGTCTCAGCATCCGTATGGCTTGCAAATTGTAGAAGCCTCGGAGGTGTAACCAGAGAAGGTTCCCATTGTTTTCATTCTGGTGGGATATGTTATATGTCATTAGAGTGAAAACTTAGTCTTTTGCTAGCAGTTGCCGCTAGGGCATCTATGCCATTTCGTTCGTTGCAATTCGGGACTGCACGCTGGGGTTTGTTTTGGTTGGATCAGAGAGAGCAGCATATGTGCCTCCTGATGAGAGACTAATAAGTTTCGAAACCGGTAGAGGTGCTTGCAGCACTCTCTGATTGGACTGGAATATGGTTCGGCTGTATTTTCGTTTTGCAACGAAATTGAAAATGGTTATTCATTTTTGATTTACATTTACTCTGTGTGGAGTATGAAGGGAACCAGTCTCGTTGGAACTTTACCGCGCTGAGCAGATGTGACGTGAATTGTAAATTGTAGAATTCCCTCATCTTCCTTAGTCTCAGCATCCGTATGGCTTGCAAATTGTAGAAGCCTCGGAGGTGTAACCAGAGAAGGTTCCCATTGTTTTCATTCTGGTGGGATATGTTATATGTCATTAGAGTGAAAACTTAGTCTTTTGCTAGCAGTTGCCGCTAGGGCATCTATGCCATTTCGTTCGTTGCAATTCGGGACTGCACGCTGGGGTTTGTTTTGGTTGGATCAGAGAGAGCAGCATATGTGCCTCCTGATGAGAGACTAATAAGTTTCGAAACCGGTAGAGGTGCTTGCAGCACTCTCTGATTGGACTGGAATATGGTTCGGCTGTATTTTCGTTTTGCAACGAAATTGAAAATGGTTATTCATTTTTGATTTACATTTACTCTGTGTGGAGTATGAAGGGAACCAGTCTCGTTGGAACTTTACCGCGCTGAGCAGATGTGACGTGAATTGTAAATTGTAGAATTCCCTCATCTTCCTTAGTCTCAGCATCCGTATGGCTTGCAAATTGTAGAAGCCTCGGAGGTGTAACCAGAGAAGGTTCCCATTGTTTTCATTCTGGTGGGATATGTTATATGTCATTAGAGTGAAAACTTAGTCTTTTGCTAGCAGTTGCCGCTAGGGCATCTATGCCATTTCGTTCGTTGCAATTCGGGACTGCACGCTGGGGTTTGTTTTGGTTGGATCAGAGAGAGCAGCATATGTGCCTCCTGATGAGAGACTAATAAGTTTCGAAACCGGTAGAGGTGCTTGCAGCACTCTCTGATTGGACTGGAATATGGTTCGGCTGTATTTTCGTTTTGCAACGAAATTGAAAATGGTTATTCATTTTTGATTTACATTTACTCTGTGTGGAGTATGAAGGGAACCAGTCTCGTTGGAACTTTACCGCGCTGAGCAGATGTGACGTGAATTGTAAATTGTAGAATTCCCTCATCTTCCTTAGTCTCAGCATCCGTATGGCTTGCAAATTGTAGAAGCCTCGGAGGTGTAACCAGAGAAGGTTCCCATTGTTTTCATTCTGGTGGGATATGTTATATGTCATTAGAGTGAAAACTTAGTCTTTTGCTAGCAGTTGCCGCTAGGGCATCTATGCCATTTCGTTCGTTGCAATTCGGGACTGCACGCTGGGGTTTGTTTTGGTTGGATCAGAGAGAGCAGCATATGTGCCTCCTGATGAGAGACTAATAAGTTTCGAAACCGGTAGAGGTGCTTGCAGCACTCTCTGATTGGACTGGAATATGGTTCGGCTGTATTTTCGTTTTGCAACGAAATTGAAAATGGTTATTCATTTTTGATTTACATTTACTCTGTGTGGAGTATGAAGGGAACCAGTCTCGTTGGAACTTTACCGCGCTGAGCAGATGTGACGTGAATTGTAAATTGTAGAATTCCCTCATCTTCCTTAGTCTCAGCATCCGTATGGCTTGCAAATTGTAGAAGCCTCGGAGGTGTAACCAGAGAAGGTTCCCATTGTTTTCATTCTGGTGGGATATGTTATATGTCATTAGAGTGAAAACTTAGTCTTTTGCTAGCAGTTGCCGCTAGGGCATCTATGCCATTTCGTTCGTTGCAATTCGGGACTGCACGCTGGGGTTTGTTTTGGTTGGATCAGAGAGAGCAGCATATGTGCCTCCTGATGAGAGACTAATAAGTTTCGAAACCGGTAGAGGTGCTTGCAGCACTCTCTGATTGGACTGGAATATGGTTCGGCTGTATTTTCGTTTTGCAACGAAATTGAAAATGGTTATTCATTTTTGATTTACATTTACTCTGTGTGGAGTATGAAGGGAACCAGTCTCGTTGGAACTTTACCGCGCTGAGCAGATGTGACGTGAATTGTAAATTGTAGAATTCCCTCATCTTCCTTAGTCTCAGCATCCGTATGGCTTGCAAATTGTAGAAGCCTCGGAGGTGTAACCAGAGAAGGTTCCCATTGTTTTCATTCTGGTGGGATATGTTATATGTCATTAGAGTGAAAACTTAGTCTTTTGCTAGCAGTTGCCGCTAGGGCATCTATGCCATTTCGTTCGTTGCAATTCGGGACTGCACGCTGGGGTTTGTTTTGGTTGGATCAGAGAGAGCAGCATATGTGCCTCCTGATGAGAGACTAATAAGTTTCGAAACCGGTAGAGGTGCTTGCAGCACTCTCTGATTGGACTGGAATATGGTTCGGCTGTATTTTCGTTTTGCAACGAAATTGAAAATGGTTATTCATTTTTGATTTACATTTACTCTGTGTGGAGTATGAAGGGAACCAGTCTCGTTGGAACTTTACCGCGCTGAGCAGATGTGACGTGAATTGTAAATTGTAGAATTCCCTCATCTTCCTTAGTCTCAGCATCCGTATGGCTTGCAAATTGTAGAAGCCTCGGAGGTGTAACCAGAGAAGGTTCCCATTGTTTTCATTCTGGTGGGATATGTTATATGTCATTAGAGTGAAAACTTAGTCTTTTTCCATTTTAGTTGGAACTTTCAATTTTTTAATTTAATTATCCATTTCCAACCATCTTTTTTCCGATTATAGCGCCATCTATCCACAATTCGAGAAAATATGTCGAAAAAAGTTACTTATTTTTAAGCAAGGACTTCAACTCTACAATAAAAATGGAGATTCCTATTTAAGATTTTAAAGTATCCTCCTACCCCACCTCCGTGAGGGGTCATGTTTGGTGTCATTCGATAGATTTTTCAGAAATATTGAATACGTGTATTTTTTAGTTTTTTGATCTGGTGTTCATTTCGAGAAATATCGCGGGGTTACTATTTAAAATTTTAAATTTACCCCCCACCTCTCTCCGTGGGGGGGCGGGGGGTCGTTTGTGGTATCATACGATAAATTTTTTGTTTTTTCGATCTGACGTTCATTTCGCGAAATATTCGCTTTTTGTGAATTTTTTGACTCACCCATTTACTTACGCCCCGCGCAACACGTCAATTTTTTAAAAAAATTTACACTATTATGCATGTACTTACAGCTCCCGCAGCGAACCATGGCCGGGGAGAGAAACCCTGTCTGCGTAAAGATTAGGTGGGTGTACGACCGACGAGAGCGTCTGTCACCGGCCACGTTTCGCTCCGGGAGCTGTAACTTATATAATATATAACAGCATTGCAGGCCTCAGGGGCCCGTGGCTTGAAATTGTTCAACTGTCTTTCTTTACTGTACAACGCCTGCTTTTTGTAGATCCTCTTTGGGTTCTTCCAGCCACTTTTTCCTCAGTCGCTCTCTCCTTCTTCTTTCCTCACCTCTTAACAATTTACTCTTCGCCCATCGGTCCCCTGACATCCTTTCCACATGTTTCAGCCAGCGAAGTCTTCTAGTTTTAACCATATGGCTGATTACTGGCTTCCCAAACAATTCTTGAACTTCCGCATTCGTCCGTCTTCTCCATTTCTTCTCACTCACTTTCACACCACCTAAAATCTTCCTCAGCACACTACGTTCCGTCTTTCAAATGCATTTCTTCTCTCTTATTCAGAACAGAACACTCAATACTATACAGTACTGTAGGTTGTATCACCGTACTAGATAACAGCAGTTTAGCTGCTCTTGAGATAAGACTCCTTTTTAAAAGTTTGCTCAATGCTGCAACTGCTCGTCTTCCCTTCGCAATTATTTTTTCAATTTCTGGAACTTCATATCCTTTCTCTGTTACAGTCACCCCTAGGTGTATTCAAATTCTTTCACTTTCTCGAAACAATATCCTTTTCCATCGTTATCTATTCTAATTTTTTCAATAGTGTCTTTTCAATAGTGGAGGCGCCGGTAGAATGCCGGTTACAGGTTTTGTGGTGAGTGAGAGGCTGCAGAGGGCCGTGGTAGCTTTTGAAGCTTTATTGGAAAGGAGCTGTATGCTGATAATCAGAGGTAAGACTAGAAAGCTAAGTTTATTAAATATGCGTGCCACTTCAGAAACAAAAGATAAATTTTATGATAATATATATGATATTAAAACAATTATAGGGGTCCTTAATGCTAAAGTGGACAATGAGAACAGGTACAGGAAGACCACAGGTGGAAGGAGTAAGCACCAGGAAAGTAACGACAACGGCAAGATGCTGATAGGTTTTGCACAGAAGAATAATATAGGAATAATGAGTACATACTTTGATCATAAGGCAATACAGAAGGGTATGGATTTCACCAGATGGCCAAACAAGGAATCAAATTGATCATATTTTAATTGAAGCTAAACATGCGAAACAAATAACAGATGTAAGAAGCTATCGAGGAGCTGATAAGGATTCCGATCATATATTGTTGATAGCAAAAATAAAAAAAAGTATGTCGAGACCGAGAGGTCAATTGGAAAGTCGGAAAAAATACGATGTTGCCAAATTGAACAATGAGGACATTGCAAAGAGCTTTGAAGCAGAACTTACAGATAAGCTTAGAGGAAGGCAGTACCCTGACAATATAGAAACGAAGTGGACAGAAATCGAAAAATCTTTAAAGGAATCAGCAAGTAAGTTCCTGAGACTAGTAAGAAGAAAACAGGTAAAAGAATGGTTCAATGAAGACTGTAGAAAAGTTTGAAGAAAAGGAATCAGGCACGGCAAAGGATGATAGATGAGCCAAGTGAAAAAAAAATAAAAAGAAATATGAAGAATAGAGAAGAAACACAAAAGGAATGTGTAGATATAAAAAGCGGGAACACATGAGTAAAAAGCTTAAAGATTTTGAGAACACTATATCAAAAAGAACATTAGAAATTTCTACCAAGAAGCAAGAAGAAGTAAAAAACAGTACTCAAGAGGACAAAAATTTTACAGGAGCAAAGAGGGGCACCTAATAGGCGACAAGGAAGGAAAACTGGATAGATGGAGAAAAAATTTTGAGGAACTGCTAAATGAGAGGCCGGAAGGTAATAACGAGGTTCAGATGGAAGTGATACAAGAAAACTACAACCAAGAGGATGCAGTGGAGCCGCCGACAGACGAGGAAATAATGGATGTTTTAAGAAGCATAAAGAATAACAAGAGTGCGGCTATCAACGACATCCCTGGAGTGATGATTAAACAGGGGGTTAAATATTAGAAAAGAAAACATGTAGCCTACTAAAGATGATATGGGATCAGGAATGCCGAAACAATGGAGTCAGGCTGTACTATGCTCGATATTTAAAAAGGGAGATAAATCTCAGTGTAAAAGTTACAGAGGTATCGGTTTGCTTGATGTAGTTTATAAAGTCCTTGCCAAGGTTATAAGAGAAAAATTAGACAGATATGTTATTGTACAGGTAGGGGAATATCAAGGTGGTTTTAAGAAAAGAATATCTACCATCGGTCAGATGTTCGTACTAAAGATGTTACAGAGCGGTGCCTACGAACAACAGCTAAACATGAAGCTCCTGTTTATAGACTTCAAGCAAAAATATGATACAGTCGTAAGGAAATAACTTTATCATGCAGTTCGGTTAATTGGGATACCAGAGAAGTTGGTCAAACTAGTGAAAATGACACTGGAGAGAACAGAAAATCGAGTATTACTGAAAAGTTCAAAGCCCCTCAGAAATGTTTAAAGTACGAAGGGGTTTGAAGCAGGGAGCCCTCTGCCAACTGTCCTTTTCAATTGTGTATTAGAGGCCATATTCATGAAATGCGGGATCAGAATGCAAGGTACGGTCTATGATAGAAGAACTCAGGTACTTGCATTATGCAAACGACATATTATTGACAACAAGAACAAAAAGAGAACTGCTAAGAGTATTTAACCTGTATGAAAGAAAAGCTAAGCAGTGCGGTCTGGCAGTTAACGAACACAAAACAAAATTTATGAAAATGGGAGATACACTAAATGAAGAACATGTTTTGGAAGCTGTAACTTACCGTATCTTCATCTGACGATTTCGAGTTTTTCTAAGGATAGATTTTTTCCGGCCCCCTTTAACGAACTCCCCTGTATTAAGAGCCAATGTATGGTAGGGTTACAAGGTTTCCGCCCATGTGATTTTTTGACACGCTCGAGGAACTACAAAAATCCCCACTTGGGCTCCCCTACCATAACAGACTTACGTCGTAAATTATATATTCAAACATCAGCGACATGCCGATGACATTGTTCTCATAACAGACGACTTAGGAGAAGCTAGAGTTATGCTACAACAGCTAGAGCAAGTAACACAGAGAGTCGGTTTAAAGATAAACTATGACACAACAAAAATGATAACCAATCTCATCCCCAATGAGCTAATAAAAAACGACGCATCGCCCATAAAACTTGTGGAAAAATATGTGTATTTGGGTCACGAAATTAGATTAACGCGAGACAACCAAACATGCGAGCTACCGAGAGAAATAAGTTTAGGGCAGCTTGCATATTAGTGCACCCTAATATTTATGGCTGTTTAGGAAATATGGCTGATTGTCAGAATTATCGAGGCATAGCGCTGCTAAACATAACGTATAAAATATTGGCTATGCATATTAAAAACAGATTAACAACGACGGTTGATAAAAGCATATGAGAATATCAAAGTGGGTTCAGAAAAGGCAGAAGTACTGTCGATCAGGTCTTCACACTACGAGAAATACAGGCTGAAAGTTACGAATATAATAAAGACACCATGGTTCTTTTCATTGACTTTAAACAGGCTTTCGATCGAGTGAAAAGAAGCGAGTTATTCACAGCATTGCAAGACATGGACGTTTCTCCAAAGCTTATTAGAATTATAAAATTAACTCTCCAAAGAACAATGAATAAAGTCAAGATAAACAATACTATAACAGAAAGCTTTGAGGTCAAACAAGGAGTGCGGCAGGGTGATCCATTATCGTCTATAATGTTTAGTATATTACTAGAAAAGGTTATACAGGAAGCAAACATTAATAGAACAGGTCTGATCTACCACAAAAAACATCAGTGCTTGGCATTCGCAGACGATTTGGTAATCTTGGCTAGGAGCAAAATAGAACTTACCGAAACAGTAATGAAACTCGAGGAGAGGGCAGCAACCAAAGGATTGTATATAAATGAAGCAAAAACAAAGTATATGGAATGGACAAATAAGCAATTCGTTCGGGGGCAATACATAACAATGACAACAGCGAAGGGAACACAGTATAAATTCGAAGAAGTTGAGAGATTTGAGTACTTAGGAGCTGTCTTCACAAGAGATCCTAACTGTGAAGAAGAAATACAAAAGAGAATTATGTCGGGCAACCGCGCTATATTTGCTCTTAATGGGTTGTTAAGAAGTAAAAATATATCACGAAGAGCAAAACTAAGAACTTACAAGACCGTAATAAGGCCGATAGTAACGTATGCTTCTGAAACATGGGTCACAACAAAAAACATCAAGAGTTGTTATTAGTTTGGGAGAGGAAAATACTGCGCAAAATCTTCGGTGGGAAAAACTTAAATGGACAATGGGTAAGAAGAACAAATAAGGAACTAACTGAGCTCTATCAAGATCCTAACATACTAGCAGTAATTAAGGCGCAAAGACTTAGATGGTTGGGCCATGTGCAGAGGATGATTCCATCTAGAATTCCCAGAATGGTACTATCTAGTGCATTGGCAGGGAAAAGATGAAGAGGAAGACCGAGGTCACGATGGAGTAATGGAGTTAGAGAAGATATGAGAAGGATTAACGTAAGGAACTGGGAAAGAAAAGCGATTGACAAAAGGGAGTGGAAAAGAATAGTACATCAAGCCATGGGCATACTAGGCTCGTAGTGCTTACATATTAGTATAATATTTATGTGCGCGTTTTGGCCAGAGACATGTTAACCGTAGACAAGACTTTTTATTAAGCGATACCGCTCATTTGACGGCAAAAATGGCTAGACCACTCAAAATGAATATTGACCAATGGCGTCCTTGATATCGGCGTTACACCTCGATGCACAGAGCGGCCCATAGCTAGCCTAATCTACAGGTTATTATATCTATGGTTTTTGCATTGGATCTGAGCTTGACATGTAACACCGTTGCCATATCATCTATTTCTTCATAATATCACATTACATAAAGTTGCTTTTAAGAAATAGTTTTGAAACAGTAATTAAGTAAAGTTTTTTATGTTGTTGTTTTCACTAATTTTAAAAAAAATGTGAAAACGTTGAATTATCTACGTCCGTCTGTCTGTCTGTCAGTCTGTCTGTCTGTAAACTCAACACCTCCGTCATTATACCAGGTAGAATGACAAATGAGGTGTCAAATGAAAGCTTATAATCCTAGGATGGTACTAAAGGTGAGAAATTTTATCTAAGCTGTCTGTCCGTCTGTCCGTCCGACCGCGAATATAACTCCTACGTCACTATACCAGGTAGAATGACAAATGAGGTGTCAAACCAAAGCTTATAATCCCAAGGACGGTACTAAAGGTGAGAAATTTGACCTAGGCTGTCTGTCCGTCTGTCCGTCCGACCGCGAATATAATTTCTTCGCCACTATACCACGTATAATAACAAATGTGGTGTCGAATTAGAACTTATAATCCAAGGATAGTACTAAAGTTGAGAAATTTGACATAGACTGTCTGTCCGTCCTACCGCGAATATAACTATTCCGTCACTATGCCAGGTAGAATAACAAATGAGGTGTCGAATGAGAGCTTAGAATCCAAGGATGGTACTAATGGTGAAAAATTTGACCTACGCTGTCTGTCTGTCTGACCTAGGTCTTCCTGTTTTATTAGATATTATATTATTCGACTTTATTATATTTCGATTTTATTATATTTTATTATTCGACGCGCCAAGAAAAGAACAAATATATACTCCCGGTTTCATGATATTAGCGGTCGGACGGACAGACGGACAGACAGCCTAGATCGAATTTCTCACCTTTAGTACCATCCTTGGATTATAAGCTTTCATTTGAGACCGCATTTGTCATTCTACCTGGTATAAGGACGGAGGAGTTGTGTTTACGGACAAACAGACAGACGGACGTGGATAATTCAAAGTTTTCACATTTTTTTAAAATTGAATTCAATTTAAACGTCCTTATAAAATTATTCTATTATTCTTGTACATTTAACATCGATTGAAATTATGAAAGAAATAAACAAAAAACTATGGCAACACTGCGACGCACAAATATAAGATTCAGGTGTAGGTTACATAGGGTGCACTAATATACAACCTGTCCTAAGTTTAGGTTAGGCTGCATTTCGAAAATGAGAGACGTATTTAAAACAAATATACCAATCTATTTAAAAAGGAAAGCTTTTAACCAGTGCGTTCTACCAGTCCTCACATAAGGAGCATGAACCATAACTATCACAAAAACATCAGCTGAAAAATCAAGAATGACACAGCGAAAGATGGAGAGATCAATGCTTGGAATAAGCTTAAGGAATAGAGTAAGAAACGAGGAAGTTCGTAGATAAACGTAGTGGAAGATATTATCGAACATATTACAAGGCAAAAATGAAGATGGGTGGAGCATATTACAAGAATTAAAGACGACAGGTTGACAAAAAATTGCTTGAATGGAGACCACGGGCACAAAAAAAGCGAAGCCGATGAAGACCCCCAATGCGATGGACCGACGACCTCAACATAATTGTGACCAATTGGATAGCAGAGGCGCAGAACAGAAGAACATGGAAATACCTGGAGGAGACCTATGTTTAACAATGGACAAATCAGAGCTGATTGATGATGATGATGACGATTATGTCGTAAATTAGTACATAAAGAACTTAATTGTGTTGGAAAAGGGGCTGAAAATTTTTGAGCATAAGCATGCCGTGATTTCGTAAATTCCGAAAGTTTCATCCAATGTGGCCAAAGTTTCTGGTTACATCACATCTTTAGAAAACAGAGTTTCTGGTAATATCACATCTTAAGAAAACAAAGTTTCTGGAGATATATCCAAAGAATAGCTTAAAAAGAGACTAATATTAATGCGATACGGTTATGAACACTTGGACCATGTCTAACAGTTATAGTTTTAAAATCAAAGACAAAAGATAGATGAGGCTCGTCAAGCATATAAGCTAGATATTGCCAGGTGAGTACGACATGCTTCTTTAATAGCTCCCGAAACCATGATGAAAAAGTTGGCCATTCAAACATTTATTGATGGTCTTGGTGATCATGTTATGCAAAGAACACTGCTATTACCTCGTCACAATATGCAGGTCAATATCTTGTCCGCTGCCTTCGAATACGTATAAACTGCGCAGGCATTTGACGGGTACAATGAGGTAAGAGTTGTAAAGGAGGAAAAAGGTAAAGTCACATTGGAGCAGATTATGAATATAAAGGAGGGCATTATGGCATTAACATAAAAGAAAACGAAGACCCTAAGCTGCTGGAACTTTAATGAAATATGAACAAAGTTCATGTAAGTGGAATAGGTAAAATACAAATCAAGAAACTCACCAGCAGCAAGACTAGAACTAGTCGGCCTTAGGGGACAGCTTCGACGCGCAACTTTTTGAAAGACCCTGTCATACTAATAGCTTCTTTGACATATCGTGAAGATAGTGTATTAGTAGATGGACAAATAAGTAGTTGTTGGTGGATACCGGGACGATCAAAACAATTCTAGGCCATATAGTTGTAAGAAAATTTTTTCAACGAGATTGCTACTAACGACTGTCACCGGTAAAAATGCAATATCTATGACGAAATCTTGATAAAATTAGGAATTACGGTAGAAAATTCGTAAGTGCTGTTATTTTTGGTGACACCATAGAGGATGTTATATTAGGAATAAACATAATGAATTTGCATCGATTTCAATTAGATTTTGAGAATACGGTAATCAAAGTTGGTAACGAGGAGATATATCTTCATCCACCAGATGACAACACTGTGCCAGAAGTCATTTATGAAGATACAGTTGTTGTTATGGTTTTTTAAACCTTCACAATTGATTCAGGTATGTTAAACTGAAAGATATTTAAATACTGTAAACCTCCCTGGTTACGCCTATGGTAGTTCTTTTAAAAACAGTTGCTTCGTTCGCAAAAAGGTTCTGTTCTATTGATTTGTTTAAGAATAGTTTGCGATTCTAAAAATAGTCTGTCTTTCTCTCTTTTACAGGTTGTACATAGGTTCTTGTCACGTAACTGAATCAATCAGTGGTTCCGTGCTTGAATGGTTCGTCTGAGTTGGAACTCAGATGGAATGACATTAAGCAAAGACGGATGACATCCGGTCTGTCCATTTTGATTCTTGTCTTGACGACAGTGCTAGGATTGCAAAATTTAAGGTGTGTTTTGCTGATCCAGATTCATCCGCCATAAAATAGGTTGGTTTTACGAAAAACCATCGTCTAAGACGGATTTGAACCTATAAATTTTGTGTGCGGATGAATAATTTCGGTTTAGTTACTGTGACATAACCTCAGCTTGAGACACGTGAGTATCTTAAAAGAATATACCATAGACCTCTGTGTCTTTCCTAGGCTGTCTTTCATCGCTTGATGCTAAGGGAAGGTCCTGGTAACAACCCCTATTCGTTGGCCACATACCATCACAGGTAAATATATTTAAAGCCATTACTTACTGACAGTGTCTTTTCTCTCCTTGGTAGGCCAATTTCCTGAGGACACCACTTGGGGCTCGTGGCTGTCCTAACTCCTAATACCACCAACTAGAAGCTAGCACCTAGTTAATTCAACCAGAATCATCACAACTGGAACACCCACCTACGACCTCGTGAGCAAGAAGAGGAAGTCATTGCTATAACCTCTATTTTTACATATAACATCTATACTGCGCCTACACCTACTACTTTGTTCAGACCTAAGTCTTTGCTGTTACCCTCGTTGTACACCAGAACATATCGCTACACGAAAGTATTAATTTTAACCGAGTAATTGCAGGGTATATATTCATTTCTACTTAGTTAATCCCACAGGTAGACTTACAAGAAGTAGGTATTTCACACTTCAGGGTATACAAATTATTCACCTCATATTTGACAATATTAATATAGTAGGGTTACGGTACATTATATCTGATTCTTGCTTAATGTAGGTACATTTTTACTGATCCGGGTGTTTCCTATCTTCATATTTACCATATTCCTGGGTACTTATTAGGGTGTATAAATGTGATAAGTTAGGTCTTTTAAGCCTCAATAGTACTGTATATTTATTTTATAGTTATTAAATATAGTTTTTCACTTATGTTCAATAAATATTTGTAGTTATGGGTTGTTTTAATGCTCAGAAATAACCGGCTCACCTTCTTCTAACCCATAATAAATCCCTGAAATAAGATAGAGAGATTAACTGAATTTTGTATTATACAGGGTGCTTCATTAATAATTGTCCATATAGTAACTGGAGAAACCTTAGCACAAAATACGAAGATTTAACCTAAAACACTTAAATAAAATGTGGTTCCTTACTGAGTTACAGGGTGTTTTATCTAAAAATTTAAAAACTATTTTTGCTCAGCATTTTAAAACTATTCGGCATATCCTTTTCATACTTGGTAGAAAGTATAGATACTGTACAAACTACTAAATTATGTTAAACAAATGTTTCTGGTCGTTACCACATGCGTACGAAGGGGGAAAGTGAATGGTTGGCACTTTCCAAATTCTACGCCACTGGCGGAATTGCTATTTTAGTTCACTTTTTGGATTCTCCAATACTTTCTATGAAAATAATATATTTTTCATTCGAAACGATAAAGTCATTAGTTTTCGAGATCTTTGAAGTTAAAAATGAAACGGCACGGTTGTTTTGTTTAATGTATTGTGTCGCTTCATTTTTAATTTCAAATATCTCAAAAACTAATCATTTTATCGTTACGAATGAAAAGTAAATTATTTAAATGAAAAGTATTAAAAAATAAAAAAATTACACTAAAATAACAATTTCGTCAGTGACGTAGAATTTGGGAAGGGCAACTAGCCACTATCCCCTGTCGTACGCCTCTGGTAATAGCTAGAAACGTTTATTTATCTTAATTTAGTAGGGTGTACAGTAGAGTTTAAAGTACTGGGTACAAATAATTTTTAAATTTTAATCGTAAGGATCATAATATCATAAATTAACCAAAATAACTGTGCCGTTTCATATTCAACTTGAAATATCTCGAAAAAAATGACTTTATCGTTACCAATGAAGAGTATATTATTTACGTAGAAAGTAGTGGAGAATCTAAAAATTGCACTACAATAGTAATTTCTCCAGTGGCGTAGAATTTGAGAAGGGTCAACCATTCACTATCCCATGTCGTACGCCTTTGATAGTAGCTAGAAACTTTTGTTTATCATAATTTCGTAGGGTGTATAGTAGTTGCACTTTCTGCCAAGTATGAAAAGTATACGCCGTATAGTTTTAAAATGCTGAGCAGAAAAAGTTTTTAAATTTTTAGATAAAACACCCTGTAACTAAGTAACGAACCACATTTTATTTAAGTGTTTTAGGCTAAATCCTCGTATTTTGTGTTAAGGTTTCTCCAGTTATTATCTGTATAATTATTAATGAAACACCCTGTATATTGTGGAATATAATGACATCCATTTTGATAGTAGGTATTGATACTAAGAAATGTAAAGCAGAATCTTGTTTTGATTTATCATCCGATCACTCTTTAGTAATAATAAAGGTTAATTATCAGATTACAAATAAAGAAAAACAACCTTCTCTGTACAACAGTAGGACGGACTGGAACATATTCCGGGACAAACTAGATAATTTAATTTTCCTAGACTTACCGTTAAAAACTGTACTAGACATCGAAACAGCAGTCGAAAAGCTAACAAAGAATATACAAGAAGCATCTTGGTTAGCCACTACAAACTATGAAACACCTCTAGGCAAAAGTGAAACATCCCCTACAATTAAAGAAAAAATTGCTGTCAAAAGACAATTACGGAAACAATGGCAACAGGCAAGGACTGGAGAAAACAAAAAGAAACTTAATAAAGTAACCAAAGAATTGAAACAACTAATTCAAGAAGAGCTAAACCAAGGTATTCAAAACTATCTAGAAAGTCTTACACCTACAGAAGCAACGGAATATTCATTATGCAAAGCAACAAGAAAACTCAAAACGCAACAACTTCCAAATCCACCAATCAAAAACTTCAACAATACATGGGCCAGAAGCAATAAAGAAAAAGCTGAAGTCTTGGCGGAACACCTAAAAAATGTATTTAAACCATTTTCTTCCGAGGTATCCACCGCAGAAGAAAAATAAATTATGGACTACCTAGATGCCCCATTTCAAATGGACTTGCCTCTACATAAATTTACTGTAAAAGAAGTCAAACACATTGTAAAGCACGAAATCAACATAAAAAAGTCACCTGGATTCGATCTAATTTCTGGAAAAATCCTACAAGAGTTACTTGAAAAATATTACAAACTTATAACCTTCATATTCAACGCAATGCTACGGACGAGTTACTTCCCCTGCACCTGAAAGGTTGCACAAATCATCATGATCCCTAAGCCCGGAAAAAAACCAGAAGTCGTTTCCTCATATAGGCCAATAAGCCTGCTCCCAATGCTATCCAAAGTTTTCGAAAAGCTCTACGCCAATAGGCTCGAAATAATAATAAATTAAAAAAAATTGATTCCAGATCATCAGTTTGGATTTCGAAAAAAGCACGGAACAATTAAGCAGGTGCACAGATTAGCTAACCAAATCTGCAGGGATTTGAACGGTAAAAGATATTGTTTACGATATAAATTAATTTGTTATATTTTATTTAATAGTTGTTTAAATCCCGCTGCGACGGGCCTGGACTCTTTTTGTCACAATATGTAGATTCTTCTTCTTAACGTGCCCTATCAAGTCCCCTTGACGTTGGCGATTAACATGGCGAAACTGTCTCTGTCTCGAGCTATTCTAAATAGGTGTTCTGCTTTCTTTATTCCTGTCCACTCCCGGATATTCTTATCCGAATATGTAGATCCAAAATCTAATGCCGAAACAGCCGGTTTTCATATATACCTCTATTTTCATGTATAATGACTTGGCCTCGAGACTGTGAAGAGTAAACACGTTCTTTGTCACGCATTTGTAAAATTGTACAGTAGTCAGTTCTTAAATAAATTCGTAAAACTGTTATCTACGTTATTGTCACTCAACTGAAGTGTACGAGATTTATTCTCATCAACCAATGGTCCTTCGAGCCGGAATTCAGCGGCAATAATAAATTACCAGTTTAAATTTTATTATTACCAGTAAATTCAGTCAGCCAGTTCAAGACGGCATATCATCACGGTAAAATAGTGAAATCTTCGATCGTCAACAACGAGCAGACTTTAGAAGAAATTTGTTTGCCGCTTTACAAATGTGAGTTTTTCCTTTTTATTGATTTATTCCTATTCTAACCAATATTTTTAAATATTTCGTTATCTTTCGCTTTGTGTGAGCCAGTTTTTATTCAAGTTTATATTTAATGATATTTGAACTTTATATTTTAAATGAGTATGACAATTTTATTTGTAATAAACTGAAACCTGAATTATTTTAAAATTAGAATCGGTTTTTTGGTATAAATTGCTTTCATTTAATTAATAGTATTTGAATTATTTCGGAATAGGATTGATTTTAAGCATAAATTTCATTCATTTAATTAAAATAAAATGCCTGAATCAAAAGAAACGAAAGAATCCGAAAGGTTGCGTAAAAATAGGGAATCTGTTAGAAATCGTCTCGATACCTTCGCAAAATACATTGATAAAATAGCTATACCGGGGTCGTCGGATAATTTGCCGGTCACCGAACTTTCAGTCAGATTAGATCGGGCTGAAACAATAATAGAGGAATTTGAAGTTGTTCAGGGTAAAATAGACGCGTTAGTAGATGATGTATCAGTTGAAATAAAATATCATGAAGATTTTGAAAATGTTTATTTTTCTACTATAGCAAAGGCAAAAGAGCTTCTGCAGCCTAAGCCTATTATATCTAGCAACGAAAATGCAAATCAAAGTTCAGTTTCTGATCGTAATAGCTCATGCAATTCAGGGATAAAGCTCCCAACCCTTCATTTGGGTCAATTTAGCGGGAACTATTCAACCTGGTTAGATTATCATGATTGCTTCGATACAATAATCGTTAAAAATAATGATATAAGTGACATTCAGAAATTTCATTATTTAAAATCATCCCTATCGGGGACAGCTGAAAAGATAATAAATTCTATTAAGGTTTCTGCAGCTAATTTTACAGTAGCGTGGAAGCTTCTTTGTGACAGGTATTCTAATGAGCCTTTACTAATCCATAATCACATCAAGTCCATTTTTAATCTAAAGGTAGTTAATCGTGACAGTTCTAAGTGTCTCCAACATCTAATTGATGGATTAACTAGTAATCTGCGATCTCTAGAATCCTTAGGGGAGCCAGTAAGCACTTGGGACTCAATAATAATTTTTATAATTCTAGAAAAACTTGATCCTGAAACTGTCAAAGATTGGGACAAGGAGAGTCGAGGTAATGCCCCTACGTCGGTAAAGCCTACTCTCGACGATCTTCTAAAATTCTTGCAGCATCGAGCTGATACTTTAGAAAAGTTCGAAGCAAGATCTATCAAGGGAGGTTCTAGTTCCAAAGATCATTCTCATTCTTCATCTCATAGGTCCAAAACTCATATAAGTCAATCATTCATCAATAATGGAGCTTCTTCAGATCTGTGTCCGCATTGTAATGGTCCTCATAAAATGTCAACTTGTACTTCTTTTCAAAATTTAGATGTGCATGCGCGCATGCGTGAGGTCAAAAGGGTACGAGCGTGTTTTAATTGTTTATTTATAGGACACCAAAATACCAGTTGCAAGTATGGTAAGTGCAAGAAATGTGGGAAGAAGCATCATACGCTTCTCCACGTTAATGCAGAAAATAGCAATTCTCCAAATGATACTCAATCCGTTTCTTCGGATAATCAAACTCCACAAACATTGTCATGTCATGCAGTTCAGAATTCGTTTGCACTGCTGTCAACTGTCACAGTCCAAATTCTAGATCGGTCTGGAGTTAAGCATAATTGTAGAGCCCTTCTAGACAGTGGTTCTCAGTCACATTTTGTCACGTATAGTCTGGTTTCCAAATTGGGTCTCTCCAAGGAACCTGCCGACATTTCAGTGGTCGGTGTCACTCAAATATCTTCAAGGATAAAGCACAAGAGTAAGTTGTCAGTATATTCGTTATATTCCTCTTTTTCGACAACCTTAAACTGTCTTGTTACTTCTTCAATTTGTGGTCATGTTCCAAGTATTCCGATCGACGTAGACTCTGTCTCTATTCCATCGAATATACGCTTGTCTGATCCAAATTTCAATATTCCTTCCGGCATAGATCTTCTTATAGGTGTAGAGCTTTTCTGGGATCTTCCGTGCGTTGGACAAATCAAATTGGGTCCTCAGAAACCCATTTTACAAAAAACCAAATTTAGCTGGGTAATTTCTGGCCCACTGCCCAAAAGGTACGATCATCAAATCGTCACTTGCAATTTCGCACAGCAGAATGAATGTCATCATCTATCAAGATTCTGGGAAACAGAAGAGTGTCCACTTCTCCCACCTCTTTCAAAGGAGGAAATAGAGTGCGAGGAACACTTTAAATCGACTCATAAAAGAAATTCGGATGGTCGTTTTGTAGTCAGTCTTCCATTAAAGAATTCGACTGATACTCTGGGTGAATCTAGGAGCAGAGCTGGAAAAAGATTCTTTAATCTAGAACGAAAACTTCAGAATAATCCTATCATGAAGGATATGTATGTTTTATTTATGGACGAATATATTTCAATGGGTCATATGTCTAAGGTTGAGGAGCCTACAGACCCAGCTCACTTCTATCTTCCACACCATGGAGTCCTTAAGGAGAATAGTCTCACTACTCAGCTGCGTGTAGTGTTCGATGGTTCTTGCCCTACCACTTCAGGTGTTTCAGTTAACGATCTTCAAATGGTCGGACCAGTCGTCCAAAATGATCTTATATCAATTCTATTTCGATTTAGGCAACACACTTATGTGGCTTCTGCTGACATCGCCAAAATATATCGGCAAATTCTCGTTTGTCCTTCTGAACGAAACCTCCAGCTAATTCTATGGAGACGGGATCCTCAGGAGCCTTTGCAAACTTATTCTCTGAACACGGTAACTTACGGCACTGCCTCTGCCAGCTTTCTTGCTACAAGATGCCTGCTTCAATTATCTTATGAAAATTCTGAGCAGTATCCTCAAGCTGCAAAGATTATTAAAAATGATTTCTACGTGGATGACCTCCTGACGGGGTCTGATTCAGCCTCAGAGCTTCTTTAACATTGTCAAGAAATTAATCATATATTATCAGAAGGTTGTTTCCCTCTTCGAAAGTGGGTTTCGAACGAACCTTCACTTCTTACAGATATTCAGGATTCTTTGGTCCCTTCAGATCCTCCTTTCTCGCTAGGTTCTTTTGAAATTACAAGAACTCTGGGACTGCAGTGGTGTCCAAAATCCGACCTTCTTCAGTATCATATATCCTCTGACGTTCTTCCTAGAACGGTTACTAAAAGGTCTATACTTTCTGGGATAGCCCATATATTCGATCCACTTGGTCTTCTTAGCGCCACAATTATCATTGTAAAAATTTTAATGCAACGGCTGTGGTTGGAAGGCTTGGAGTGGGATCAAGCTGTACCTCTAGACATTCAAACCAAGTGGCTTTCATTTCGGGATCAGCTCTGCCAGTTAAACAATGTAAGAATTCCTAGACATGCTATCATTGCAAATGCTTCTACTATTGAGCTGCATGGCTTCTCTGACGCTAGCGAAGCTGCATATGGTGGCGTTATTTATATTCGAAGTATTGATCACCAAGGTAATATATCAGTGCGTCTCTTTTGTGCCAAGACAAGAGTATCTCCTTTAAAAAAAAATTAGCCTTCCTCGATTGGAACTTTGTGGAGCCTTGATAATGTCACGGCTCGTGAAGAAAGTCACAGAATCGCTCAGTCTTCAATTTCATGATATTGTTCTTTGGACAGATTCCATTATCGTCTTAGAGTGGATCAGAACCTCGCCACATATTCTTAAAACATTCGTGGCTAATAGAGTGTCTGAACTTCAATCCAGCACTTCGTCTAGCGCTTGGAGACATGTCGGTACCAAGGATAATCCTGCGGATTTATTGTCCCGAGGTGTGGAACCCAGTCGACTTATGTCATCAAAAATTTGGTGGCACGGTCCTCCCTTCCTCATGGAATCTCCTGGTAGTTGGCCGGTCCTAATCATTCAGCCTGAGCAAGATCTTCCGGAGACTAAGAAAGTTACTCATTCTTTGGTCACAAGTTTCGTGCAATCCTTTCCATTCCAGAATTACAGCAATTTCTCGTTTCTCACAAGAGTCATTGCTCGTTGTTTGCGTCTGTTCCGAAATAGTTCAGGGTCAAGATGCAGAGTTTCCGATCCTCTAACCACCATACAGCTTCAAACCTCTGTTATATGTATTGCGAAGTTGGTTCAAGCAGAGATATTTCCAAAGGAACTTCATAACTTTTACAAGGAAAAATCGCTGTCTTCTAAAAGTAAAATTCTTTCTTTAAATCCATTTCTGGATAGTGATGGAGTAATCAGAGTCGGTGGTAGATTACGCAACTCTAAATATGATTTTAATAAAAGACATCCAATACTTCTTCCTGCAAATCATCCTGTTACGACTATGATCTTTCGGTCGGAGCTTCTAAGGTTGTTGCATGCCGGTCCTCAGCACTTATTGTCCGTCGTTCGTGAACGTTTTTGGCCTATTTCAGGTAGATCTATTGCGAAACAGGTTGTTCGTCAATGTATACGCTGTTTTCGTGCCAATCCTCCTCAATGTACACCCATGATGGGAGATCTTCCTGCATCTAGAGTAAATCCATCGTTTTCGTTTGCAATCACGGGAGTGGACTATGCAGGCCCGTTCACTCTCAAAACAAGACAAGGTAGAAAGCCAGGTACTTACAAGGCTTATGTTAGTCTTTTTATTTGTCTAGCTACTAAAGCTATACACTTGGAACTGGTCACAGACTTAACTACGTCTTGCTTCCTCGCTGCTTTAAGACGATTTATAGCTAGAAGAGGCAAGCCAGTTCAAATGATGTCCGACAATGGCACGAACTTTGTAGGTTGTCGTAACGAGCTTAAGCATCTCGGTAAGTTTATCAAATCTAATGAAAAACAAATCGCGGAATCATGCTGCAATGACGAAATCAATTGGCAATTTATTCCTTCGCATTCTCCTCATTTCGGCGGAATATGGGAGGCGGGAGTAAAATCTATGAAATCGCATTTGAAAAGGATCGTTACGGGATCTCATTTAACTTATGAAGACTTTTCAACTGTGCTCACTCAGGTGGAAAGTATACTAAATTCACGCCCTTTAAGTCCTATGTCCTCCGATCCTTCAGACCTTTTACCTATAACCCCGGCTCACTTTCTGATTGGGAGGTCCATGAATTCCATACCAGAAGTAGACGTTTCTAATGTCAACCCTCTTCGTTTATCAAGATTTGAACATCTTCAGCAACTCCGTCAACATTTTTGGCGAAGATGGTCTTTGGAGTACGTTTCGGAGATGCAGCAGAGACAAAAGTGGAAGGTGAATCAATTCCAAATTAAGGTTGGTGCTCTTGTCCTAATTAAAAGTAAGGACGCATCTCCTCTCCAGTGGTCCCTGGGACGTGTGGAACAGTTGCATCCAGGGGCTGACAACATTTCAAGGGTTGTCACACTTAAAACAGCTAAAGGACTCGTTCGTGTAGCAGTTGTGAACATTTGCCCACTTCCAAGTGAATAGAAGTCGCCAGGTGACAGTGATTATTTATTGACTGTATTATATTGCGGTTAATTTCATTTTTAATTGATTGAAGGCTTTCCCTTTCAAGGTGGGGGCATGTATACGATATAAATTAATTTGTTATATTTTATTTAATAGTTGTTTAAATCCCGCTGCGACGGGCCTGGACTCTTTTTGTCACAATATGTAGATCCAAAATCTAATGCCGAAACAGCCGGTTTTCATATATACCTCTATTTTCATGTATAATGACTTGGCCTCGAGACTGTGAAGAGTAAACACGTTCTTTGTCACGCATTTGTAAAATTGTACAGTAGTCAGTTCTTAAATAAATTCGTAAAACTGTTATCTACGTTATTGTCACTCAACTGAAGTGTACGAGATTTATTCTCATCAACCAGATATTGCTCAGCAGCCTTCTTGGATATATCACAGGCATTTGACAAAATGTGGCATAGCGGCTTACAATTTAAATTGAAAGGACTCTTACCCTATCCCCACTATCTACTACTAAAATCCTACCTTTCAGACAGGCATTTCTTCGTGAAACAAGGGAGTGAACTTACTGCATTACATCCAATATACTCTGGCGATCCTCAAGGCAGCGTCTTGGGACCTATATTGTTTCTCCTTTATACAGCTGATCTGCCAAGAACAAGAACCACCACTGTAGCAACATTCGCTGATGACACAGCGGTCTTGGCATCCCACACCAATCCGGCCTCAGCCTCAAAGAACCTTCAGACAAACCTTGATAAATTCCAAAAGTGGCTAAAAAAATGGCGTATCAGAGTTAATGAAACGAAATCTACACAAGTGACATTCACTTTACGCAGAGAAACATGCCCACCAATAAAAATCAACGACTGCTACCTCCCACAAACTGACGATGCTAAATATCTTGGCATGCATTTGGACCGACGGATGACTTCGAAGAAACATATATTCACCAAAAGAAAACAGCTAGGCCTTAAATTTAGCAAAATGTATTGGCTGATTGGACGCAAATCTAAATTATCGTTGGACAACAAAATACTGTTTTATAAGGCCATTCTAAAACCTGTGTGGACATATGGAATACAACTTTGGGGAACCGCCAGTAATTCCAACATTGACATCCTTCAAAGATTCCAAAACAAAGTGTTGCGAACCATCGTCGATGCACCTTTCTACATCCCCAACAGGGTCATTCTACACGACGCGACGTCAAGTTGGAATCCATCAAGGAAGTGATCTACCAGTTCAGTGTTCGTTACAGTGAAAGAGTGTCAGTGCATCCTAACGTGTTGGCCAACCGCCTTAACGTGCCCGATGTCAACGAAGTGCGTAGACTTGGACGCCTGCTGCCTGCCGACCTGTCTACAGGACTCAAATAAGTTATAGCTTTTAAGGACATATAGACACCAATAAGTACTCTCATTGTCAAAAAAACACTAAATTTAAATTTAGCTAGTTCTTTAAAGGAGATCACTCACTGGAGTGATACTCTACATGTCAATCTCACATTTGTCAAAGCAAACGCTTATTGCCCTTCCGGCAGATTGCAGAATGCATTAGGGGTTATATAAAAAAAAATTTATTCAGTAACATCTCTAGATCTTTATTTTTCGTAACAAACTGGCGCCCAACGTGGGTTTATGCCAGTTTGTTACGAAAAATAAAGATCGAAAGATGTTACTGAATAAATAAAATGAATGTCATTATATTCCACAATATATAATACAAAATTCAGTTAATCTCTCTATCTCATCTCAGGGATTTATTATGGGTTAGTAGAAGGTGATTCGGTTATTTCTGAGCATTAAAACAACCCATAACTACAAATATTTATTAAACATAAGTGAAAAATATAAAATGAAACAAAATAGGGGAATTGCAACAAAATATAAGAAAATGTGTAATGCCTCTTGACCTATTAACTATAAAATAAATATACAGTACTGTTGAGGCTTAAAAGACCTAACTTATCACATTTATACACCCTAATAAGTACCTAGGAATATGGTAAATATGAAGATAGGATACACCCGGATCAGTAAAAATGTACCTACATTAAGCAAGAATCAGATATAATGTAGCGTAACCCTACTATATTAATATTGTCAAATATGAGGTGAATAATTTGTATACCCTGAAGTGTGAAATACCTACTT
The DNA here is from genome assembly GCF_917563875.1 of Diabrotica virgifera virgifera. Classification (NCBI taxonomy): domain Eukaryota; kingdom Metazoa; phylum Arthropoda; class Insecta; order Coleoptera; family Chrysomelidae; genus Diabrotica; species Diabrotica virgifera. The sequence goes on from NC_065445.1 coordinate 166,377,707, forward strand.
CTTGTAAGTCTACCTGTGGGATTAACTAAGTAACCCTGTAATTACTCGGTTAAAATTAATACCTTCGTATAGCGCTATGTTCTGGTGTACAACGAGGGTAACAGGAAAGACTTAGGTCAGAACAAAGTAGTAGGTGTAGGCGCAGTATAGATATTATATGTAAAAATAGAGGTTATAGCAATGACTTCCTCTTCTTGCTCACGGGGTCGTAGGTGGGTGTTCCAGTTGTGATGATTCTGGTTGAATTAACTAGGTGCTAGCTTCTAGTTGGTGGTATTAGAACAGTCACGAGCCCCAAGTGTGTCCTTAGGCAATTGGCCTACCAAGGAGAGAAAAGGCACTGTCAGTAGGGACAAGCCAGGAGAAACACAAGAGACTATACGCTTAGTAATGGCTTTAAAGATATTTACCTGTGATGGTATATGGCCAACTAATAGGGGTTGTTACCAGGACCTTCCCTTAGCGTCGAGGGATGAAAGACAGCCAGGAAAGACACAGGGCATTAGTCCAAGCATACCACAACGACCAACACTATTGATTATAGTATAATCTTTTAAGATACTCACGTGTCTCAAGCTGAGGTAATGTCACGGTAACTAAACCGAAATTATTCATCCGCACACAAAATTTATAGGTTAAAATCCGTCTTAGACGATGGTTTTTCTAAAACCAACCTATTTTATTGCGGATGAATCTGGATCAGCAAAACACAACTTAAATTTCGAAATCCTAGCACTGTCGTCAAAACAAAAATCAAAATGGACAGACCGGATGTCATCCGTCTTTGCTTAATTGACGTTCTGTATTGTGCATTGACCACACATCTAAGAGTATTGAAGCTCTGTATCGAACGAACGTATGCTAGATACCTTGGACAAAGAGCGAGAATTTATCAACACCATAAAAGTGAGAAAGGTTTAATGCTTCGGTCATATAATGGGAGGACATAAATATTGCTTACGCTGGTTGGCCATTTAGGGCAAAATCAAAGAAAAACGCTAGGTTGGAAGAAAACAACTGCCCTGGCTGTGTAACAATAGAGAATGGACAGGTCGACCGGTCGAGAAATTATTGATTCTTATAGCTGCCGGTCGAGAAACATTTCATCAGCGCTTGAAAACGAGCACGGCACAAAAGAATAGTGCAGTATCCTGTTTATACATTATATAGTTTATATAAAGGCTCAGTTACACTATGCTAGTAACCCGTACGGGTCACTAAAACCGAGTACTGACTTTTAATACTCTTCTTGTATAAATTGGTGTTTTATATTCTACTAGAGTAGGTACTTGCTGCCAGTGTTCATGCCAGTCGAGTAAATAGAACGCAATCCTATTTACTGGAACGAACAGGTCCCCCACCAAGACTTCTTTCACGCAATACGCGACTGTATGACGCACTAGCACATTAGAAACCGGTTACGAGCTTCTAGTTCTAGTAGCTGGCTGGTATCAGTAATTAGTTGATTACTGATCTGCTAAGAAGTTTTCGAAGGCGCCTCTGCACAATAAAAAGCGATTTTAGCGTTTAGACGCCACTGTTCCTGTAATCACTCGTTTCCAGTACTCGCCCCAATAATTCGTAGGAGTTACTAGCGTCATGTAACTGAACCTTAAGAGTAAACAGTAGTGCGTCATCAATATTTTTGTTTTTCGAAAGTTCAGCGAACTTCAAACAGTGAGGCAACAGTGCGTCGGTAATTTGACACTGACAGCACAGAATAACTAACCACACAGAAGCGAAACTCAGGCCGAAAACGGTAACATAATTTTCTTGCTCATGCGTCACGTAAGTGGTGCACCCTCACTTTTGCGACTGACAGTGACATATGTAGTTAAATTTTATGTTTATATATGTTTTATTGTATATTTTATTTATATTTTATAGTTAAATTTTATATTTCATATTTAATTAATAACTACTTGTCAAAATATTACATAATTTGGAATGGTCTATTCCCTAGAATATCAAGTTCTATTCTATAAGTGGTGCACAAGGTCAAATATTTCGGTCCCAACAAAATCAATGGAAACGACAGTCAGATTCGCTTCTGTGTGGTTAGATATTCTGTGCTGACAGTAACATTATACTATCAAAAACAATAATTTTTATACTAATAGGTGCGCTAAATGTTGCCGAATTAGTCACGTTCGATTTCCTGTTATAGAAAATCGACTTTTAGTAGATCAAATATGACACAAAATTTAGGCATGTGATAAAAAAAGTTTATTTGAAGAAAGTGTATTTTTTTATTCTTCTTAATGGCGGTACAGGCTCCTTTTTGCAATATTTTATTTAGTTATAGTGCAAATTGGACTCTGTACCGCCATTCTTTATTATATTACGAATATGTGTGCCATATCTCGAAAAAATATTCAAAATTACAGCCGCAATCTTGGACCGCGTTTTCCGTGCGCTACTGTTGCCTCTTAAGAGATGCTATAGGTCTAGCTATAGGGTAAGCTCTTAATTTGAAAGAACATTAGTATTATAGGTTAAATTGTAGTTACTTTTGCTGAATATGGATAAAAAAGTAGTCTTCATAGAAACTTCGTTTGGTTCCTGGAATATTATCTTGTCCAATTTGGACGTTAAAATCGCCTAACCTATTTTGATCTGTTAGAAGGCTCTAACAAGTTCCTGAAGTTTTTTATTCCTACAGAAATATTTTATATAGTTTTTTTGTTAGATGCATAGTTTCTAAGGTATTCGCAAAAATCCGTCCAAAAAGGTGTAATTTTTTAATGAAAATGTCCAATTTTCAACCACGAATAATTCAAAAAGTATTGAGTTTAAAAAAAAAATTATAGAACAGTTTTTGCTTAAAATTAGGTTCCCTAGCCTCTTCCGTGGCTATTTTACCCAAAACATTTTTCACTCCCGAGAAGGGGTGGAAACCACCCCCAAGATAAAAGCGCACATCGGCAGAGGGTAGACTTTGTTTCTTGAGCGATTTTCCACTTACTGTGAAAATATCAAGTAAATCGATATAGTAGGATGGAATTCGGAGCCAAATACCCTCATTGACTGCCCTAAATGTTGAATTACAACGTGTGGAAACATGTTGCAGTACAAAACAGCTAAAAGTTTAGCAGTGGCTTGTAGAACTCTTTTTAAAGTGGCTTATGTTATTTTTTATTTTGGTTAAATTTTTAATAAAAATCCACGAGGAAAATAAAATTACTGTAGCTGGCTGTATACCACAAATCACAAAAAATGCAAGATCCTTTGAAAAGGTATATTTAATAGACCCCAATAGGAGTTACATCACGAAACAAAACGTTTTCGGATTAACAGGTAATCCATCATCAGTGTTAAGCCCTAAATAGTAAGTATAACTTAATTAATAGAATATAATTTTATAAATGTTGACTCAGGTTAAGAATTGACAGAGGCCATACTTACAATAGCATGCATGCGTGAGCCACCAAAAAGTTATGGGTAATAACCCTTTAACAGTTACAAGATCTTAAATGATACTACATATTTTTAATAAAACAGAAGGATGTTGCAAAAAATATTCCTGGATATAACCCAGGGCAGCACTTGACTCTAACCCACGTGGATGTGATATGCCAGAAATGAACCTCACATATTGAAAATTGAGTGTCAACTGAACTGAATGGTAAGAGAACTTTAGAAGTATGCCAGTGACTGATTGTCAATGCGACGTTATGAACTATTTTGTTACTTCAGCCAATGAATTTAAAGTTTATTTTGATGTTGAAAATAAAACATTATCAAATATCCATATATTGGTGTTAGAAATATTCGAACATAAAATTGTAAAATGTGTGATGATTAAATATATGAACATGACAAATGATAAATAAGTACCAGGAGTAATCTTACATAAGTGGTAATAGACTTAGAATTATTAAAAAGGCCTTTTACGAAATGCGTCTTAGACCCGGCAGTATCGTCGCCCCCGCTAGCGAAATTATTCCGATTCGATTTTTTTGCACAAATTTACTTAAAAAGAGGTCCTTATAAACTTATAACATATCCACAGGGCGCCGGGCGGTTCCGTGGTCGAAAAATTGTTTAAAAATTTTTTTTCAAACAAATTCACAAAAATAATTTTTTTATTTCGAACAAAATTTTTTTAGATAAATTGGCTTATTCTGAGCAAAAAAGGTCTCCTGTCATTTTTTTCTAAAATTGATTGTTGTCGAGTTATATGCGATTAAAAATTTGAAAAATGCGAAAATGGCCATTTTCAAGGCTTAATAACTCGATTATAATGATCTTAATTTGGGAAAATTACATGCAATGACGATTGGGCACCTTATTTTAAAAAAATTAAAATTAACGAATGTTCGAGAAATTAAATAGGAACCGTGTAAAAGTTTTGCTTACTTCTCGGTTAGAGGCAAATAACCTCGTCAATAACAGCTCACTTAAAGAACAAAATTTGAAAGCATATATTCCTAGTCATTTACTAGAAATAAAAGATGTGGTGAAAGACGTTGACACTAGATATGATATGAAATATCTCATGGATAACATCGAAACTCCTTCTAATGTTTTGAGTATATATAGGACTAAGCGTAGGGTACAAAAAGAAGATAAAATTGAATATGTGGACAAAAAACTATAATTATAACTTTTGAAGGCAATATTTTACCGAATTATGTTGCCTTTAATAGAGTATATTTTTCTGTTGAACAGTTTTTTGGCCGAGTTGTTCAATGTTATAAGTGTTTAAAATTTGGGCATGTTTCAGGGCAATGCCGAAGTACACAGGAACTATGTATACAGTGCGGTGAAATTAAAAATAAAGACCATCATTGCGAAAAAAGTATGTTTTGTATACATTGCAAAAATAGCGAACATGTGACAATATCAAAAAAATGTCCATTTTATGAAAAACAAAAGAAAATTAAGAATATTATGATAGAACAAAAAACTACTTTTGTGGAAGCTAGATTAATATGTGAAAACTCCTTTTCGGCACTCATCAGTCCCAACTCTTTCTCTTGTTTAAATAATAATGAAAAATAATTTCCATCCCTACCAATTAATAATAATGATAAAAATCTTGGTCCGACTCGGCCAACTGTAGAAATTAATAGATCTCAATTTTTGACTCAATCAAACTCTAATATAAATAATTCAAATGAACACTCAGGAAAGAAAAGAAGAGCAAATTCACCTATTTTAGAATCAACATCTCATAAACCGATGTTCCCCTTCAATTTTGGACCGTCTCAACCTTTGCCAACTAATTCTTATACACCGAATAATAATATCGAAAATAAAACTGAACTAGCTAAATCTGTAGCAACATTTATAATAAACTTTTAAAAAAATATTCATACAGTAGAAGGCATAAAAACCTTAGACAACAAAATAAATATTAAAGAAGTAGAACAGTTCATAATTAATTCATAATGTCAATACAACATAATTTAAAAATAAGTCAGTGGAATTCCAGATCTGCTATATCAAACAAAGGTAGTTTAATGCATTATTTAAATAATAAAAGTATAGACATCCTCCTAATTAGTGAAACATGGTTCAAAAAAGATATTAGTTATCATTTTAAAAATTATAATTTGGTCAGAAAAGACAGACTTCGGTGGTGTAGCTATTCTCATCCACAATTCAATTACTTTTAGTGAATTAAATTTAAACTCTAATTTTAATACGGAAATAGAAGTTTATAGTGTAACAATTAAATATAAAACAAAGGATCTGAATATTATATATATATATAGACCACCTAAAAGTAAAAGTTCAGTAAATGATTGGACAAACATCTTCTCGCAAGTTAATAATTCAGCAATTATAGGAGGAGATTTTAATGCTCACCATACTATTTGGGGATCTAGTTACAATGACACAGTTGGAACATAGCTTATTAATACTGCAGATGATCTCAACCTTATCGTAATAAATAATGGCGAGCCTACTGTTCTTACTCGACCAGATCAAAATAGTTCAGCAAATGATGTAACTTTTGTTACTCCTGACATAGCTAATAAAATCCACTGGTACATACATTCTGACACACTAGGCTCTAATCATTTTATTATCAATAAGGAAATATTAGATAGTACTACAACTGAAGAGTTTATACCCAGAAGTAAGTGGAACATTAGAAAAGCCAATTGGACTCTATACACAACATCAGTTGAAAATTTTTTTAATAGTGTTTACGAAATGGACAGTACATCTGATAAATATAGCTTTCTAATAGATAGTATGAATCATGCTGCGCACATTTCAATCCCGCAATATAAAACTTTTAAAAATAAAATTCGTTGTTCCCCACCTTGGTGGAATACAGAATGTGATACAATTATTAAAGAAAGGCAAGAAGCACTGACAGAATATAAAAAAAATGCTAATTTTAATAATTATATAAAGTGTCAAGCTAGCATGGCTAAAACTAAGAAGAATCTAAAATTGATAGCTAAAAAGAGTTGGAAAGATTTTGTGTCTTCTCTAAACAAAAATACTCCAACTACAACGTTGTGGAAGCAAGCCAGAAAACTAAATAGAAAATCAATTCCAAATGCATACAATTTGGATAACACCTTAGAGGATGAAATCTTTGATAAAATTGCTCCGCCATCTGTTAAACCACCTAATACTCATAATTATATTCCAGATAAGCAAAGCCATTTTTTACTAGAACCCTTTAATATTACAGAACTAGAATATGTTCTAAAAAATCGAAATAACACGAGTCCAGGATTTGATAATACTAAATATCCAATGATTCAACATCTCCCTAAAATTGCCAAACTTCTAATGTTAGATATTTTTAATTGTGTAATCAGCAATAAATCAGTTATTGATCAATTTCACGATGTAATTGTTTTACCAATATTAAAACCAGGTAAAAACTCAAATTTGGCTCCGTCATATAGACCGATTTCTCTTATGTCCTGTATGTTGAAAACTCTAGAACGAATGATAAAACACAGGTTGGAATGGTGGGTAGAAAAAAATAAACTTCTTCCAGATTTTCAGTTTGGTTATAAAAAAGGATATGGTACTTTAGACGCACTTTCTACACTAGTAACAGATATTCAAAACACATTTTCCAACAACACCTATTTACCTACTATATGCTTAGACATTGAAAGTGCATATGACAATGTCAGTCTTGACATTTTAAGGGAAAAATTGATAAAACATTTTCATATACCGCCTCAGTTGGCTGAAGCCCTTTATAATTTTTATTCCTGCAGAAAGATATATCTAAGAACTAATAATAATAAACTGATAGGCCCTAGATATAATAATTTAGGACTACCACAGGGATCAGTATTGAGTCCCCTTTCGTTTAATATGTATACTGCGGATTTGCATAAAGTCCCTACTGACATTTTTAAATTTCAAATAATAGAATATGCTGATGATTTTCTCCTGTATTCACAGGCCAAAACTTATGATAACTCGGTTCAAACCTTAGGACGAATTCAATGTTGTGTTAATTTATGGTTAAATCAAAACGGATTCGAAATAGCTCAAAATAAATCTACTGTCTGTATTTTCACTCGACATAATATCCCAAAAATAGAGAATTTAAAACTTAATGGCTACGACTACGCATTTGCTTCTTCCATTAAGTATTTGGGAATGATTTTGGATCGTAAATTGACTTGGAAATTACATATGGAATTTATGATAAATCGATGTAATAAGGGTCTAAATTTTCTTAAATTAGTTTCAAGGATTTGGTGGGGAGCTGATGTTGAAACTTCCTTGCTTTTCTATCGATCATATATTAGATCTATAATTGATTATGGTAGTATTCTATATGGCTCATCTTCTAAACATATTTTAAACAAAGTAGACGTTGTACAGAACTTAGGACTCCGTATCTGTTTGGGAGCTATGAAATCAACTCCAAATAAAGCTTTACATGTAGAAGCTTTAGAAATTCCACTCAATTATAGAAGGAAATATCTCAGCCAGAAATTTTTAATGAAAATTCGTTACCTAAATATCGGTCTTTACCAAAATATTAACAAGCTGAATCTAGTGGATTTAACTAATAAATACTGGAAGCTAAAGGACTCTCCTCCACTTAACGAGGCTTTTCGAGATCTGTTAAATTTTGACTGTGATTTGAATTTGTTTAAAAAAATTGTTTAAACAATTTTTTGACCACGTCACCGCCCGGCACCCTGTGGATATGTTATAAGGATCTCGTTTTGAGTAAGTTTCTGCAAAAAATGGAATCGGAATAATTTTCACTAACAGGGGAACTAAAGGGATTTGAAGCTTGGTTTGGTGACTTTTTTAATTTCATAATAATAATGTTTAATCGAGTTATGATGCCTTGAAAATGGCCATTTTCGCATTTTTCAAATTTTTAATCGCATATAACTCGACAACAATCAATTTTAGAAAAAATGGAAAGAGACCTTTTCTGCTCAGAATAAGCGAATTTATCTAAAAAAAATTTGTTCGAAATAAAAGAATTATTTTTGCGAATTTGTTTAAAAAAAATTGTTTAAACAATTTTTCGACCACGGCACCGCCCGGCACCCTGTGGATATGTTATAAGAACCTCTTTTTGAGTAAATTTGTGCAAAAAAATCGAATCGGAATAATTTCGCTAGCGGGGGCGACGATACAGCCCGGTCTATCTAGGATATCAGAATTTCAGTCTAGGATAATGTAGAAGTATGTCTAAGTTGCTGTAGAATTGAAACAATAAGAATGTAGAACGATAAAATGTGAATAAAATATATTGAAAGTTTGAAGTAGGATGTTGCTTATAGAAAATTTGTATAGAAATAAAAAAGGTAGATGATAGTCAAAGTATGATGATACACATAAGATGAGAGGGTATAGATGATATGTGTTATGAAAAAATTTGTCTGTGTAGGGGTTGAAAATCTAGATTAAAAGAAACATGGCAATTAACACAATTAGGACTTTTCTGCTGCTTTTTAACTATTTCTAAGTCCTCATACAGGTCCAATTTTAAGAAGTTTTTTTGAGGGATGTTATGTAACAATAAGACGTCTTCTGGGATGTTGAGAGTATTTTTATTTTGTATGAGATGTTGTGAGAAAGTTGAAGTGTTCTCTCTTTTCTAAGGAACGAGAAGCTAGTGATGTACAGGTTCTTCCTACTCGTATATATGTAGCATCACAATTGGAGCATTGTAATCTATAGATTCCACTACGATTCATATAGTTAATAAGGTCTTTAGAATTGGTAAGACACTGTCCTAGATTATTTGGTACTTTAAAAGAAATGCGAGTGTTATCAACTGTTCTTTTAAGAAGGTATCTGATATCACCGGAAAGACGTTCATGATGATACGGTAGGGAAGCATAGAGGGGTTTAATGGTCAAGTCTCTGGGGAAAGCAGCCTCTCTCAAGACTCTAAGGTGTCTCTTTTGGACGAGTTTGTTTATAAGATTAGGGTCGTAACCGTTGTTAAATGCTACTTGACGGAAAATATTGAGTTCTTTATTATAGTTAGATGGAGATAATGGAATTGTCTCTAGTCGGTGCACATAACTGTGGAAGGCTGCATGTTTATGCGACACAGGGCCGGATTTAAGGGAGGGCAGGCTGGGCAGCTGCCCGGGGGCCCCACATTTCGGGGGCCCCCACAAAGTCCCAAACATAAGAGATTAATTTAAACAGATATTGGCAGGAGATACAGGAACAATGTATGACAAGTATAAAATGAAGGAGCGAAGGAGTGATAATATTGCCTTGTTCATGGTTATGTTTTTGACCTTCCACCGGGTGAGTGTATTGCTTCTTTTGTAAATTCTTTTGAAGTGATTAGAAGAGAATTTTGCGACAGGAAACATGCAGATGCAGATAGTAGGCTTATGGATCACGAAATGTCTAAAGCACACGAAAGAATTGGGCGTATTAATACCGAAGTAGCAAAACAGGCCGAAGAAATAAAGAATTATTGGAAAATGGTAACTCAAAGACTAATAATTTTAGTGTTATAAAGTTTATTTGTTAACGAGATTTATCATTTTTCAGCGAAAAGGAGTTGTCGAGTTCTTCACAAAATGAAAATTATTTGAAAATACTCCAGTTCTTAGCTGGATATGATCAATTTTTGAAGCACCATATTTTAATAAATATTCAAATCCTGGAAGCAGGCATGTCAACTATCTTTCATCAACCATGACTGATGGGTCAAAACGTACTAAATGAAGTAGTTTCAAGGATTAAGAAGTCAAAATATTAAGTTCATACACATCAATTAACTGTGATATTTCGTTACATAGAAGGTTTCACTCCGGTTGAAAGGTTTACCATATTTGTGCCAAATCGCCGTCATAAAGCATATTTAATTATCTAATGAGATTTTTGCAAGAACATGATATCGATCTAAAAAACTGAGACCGTCCTACGTTAATGCGTCAGATATCAGTGGAAAATACAATGGTGTTCAGTCTGAAATTATAGAACAAAAAGGTACATATCCATACGTGGGTGCTCTGTGCTCGGTGTAGCTGCTTAAATGGATACGGCATGCGCGCCCTTACATATAAACAGCAAACCGGTTAAATCACTGGTTGGCGATCACCAACGTATCCACTATGTGGAGCTGCTACACCGGGCACGGAGCACCTACGTATGGATACGCACCTTAATATCTTGGAGTTGTGAATTCCTTGTGTCGCCCACTCTCTAAATTTAGTTTCAAAAGCTGCAACTGAGTGTTATCATGCATTAGCATAGCACAGCATTCTTTAATTTCTTAGAAGAACTAGCTTATATGTATTTTTTACTTCCTCTACATATAGATACAACTTAACAGAATGTTTAAAAGCTGCGTCTTAAAGCGACAGCAATACAGACCGTGCCAAAAATATTATTGTTCCTAAAAGAGCAAATACTACTAGACGGTCATGGAGGTAATGCCGCAAAAGAACTAGTTAAAGGTTATAATCAGATTAAAGGAGCATTATCCAAAATTTCGGAAGACTATGTGCAACAATTTAAAACTCATTGCAAATGGTTTGTTGTACCTATAATCGAATGTGTTTACTGGAAATAGAGAGTATATCAGGGAGGACAAACAGCACAAGTCGTATTCTTTAAGATCCAAATATTGACCTTAATTCAGGAGTGGCAGCACTTAGATCACTTATACAAATTTTACAGTCAAGACGTGACAATTTCGAAAGATATGAGAACATCGGGGAAGTTTAGAACTCAAAATTTTATCGTTATTATAGATTACGTCTAAGTCAGAGGCTTTCTGCATATGATTCCATCCATTCCAATTTCGGATTTTTACATCATTTTGGAAAATTGGAAAATTTACTCTGAATGAAATTGAAGCTCACTCACTAAAGCTTACCAACATTTATAGCAATTATTTAGATGAAAACTTATGTGTCCATCTGGTACAGTTTGTAAGATGCTTCAATTCATTTAAAGAGGAAATCAGCTCATCAAATGTAAGCAAAGAATTTCAAATGTACCAATTGATAAAAAAAAAGAATATGAATGATGCTTTTCCAAATGTTGAGGTGACACTTTGTTAATATTTAGTTCTGATGCTAACTAACTGCAGTGGTTAGAGATCATTCTGTGTTGGGATACACGGCATCTCTTAGTAATCTTCTTATTAAAACAAATCCTTTTAATAATTAAAAATATCTTTAGCAAAACAAAACTACGTTTGTTTATAGTAAATACATTCGACCTACATTAGCAAATATCGGTGTAACAGTTTAGGTTTGACCAAGGTCGGTTTAAAATAACAATAGTATTCATTATTTTTATATATTAGTAGACTCAGCGCTTTTAATCAAAATAATCTTACTTTCATTATATATCAAAACAATAACAAGAGAATATCGATGTTTAGTTCTAATTCCATCGCGAACAGTAAGAAATTAATATTCGAGATCCCAAAGGGAAAACATCACAGCTACTGAGAACTAACGTACCACCAGCTCTTTACCGTTAGTACTCTGACTTATAGAAATAAATGCATCTACTGTGAAAAGAGTTATTTCATCAACCCTTATGGTAGGGGGTAACTAACCCCTAAGTATCCAGGGTGGCTCAGAAGTCAGGAGCCACCATATGGCGATCCAAGACCAGGCGAGAACGTAAGGAACAAGCAGTCTAGAACGAGAAATGGGAAAACACGTCAATGTTCTTGCACCTCGACCACCCTAGATAGCAGCGGGGTGCCCACATAAAAAGGATGGAGACGTCAGGCCCGAGACGGAGCTGAGGTATGGAAAATGGAATGGTATGGAGATGGAACTTCGTGTGGACAATGGAAAACGGACAATGCTATGGAACGTGCAGCGGTTGAAGTGCAGTGCTGAACGAACACAGACGGTTTAAAAGTAGTAAGTCTATTATTATTTATTTTTATGGTATTTCCTGATTCGTATAATATAAAGTATAAAGTATAAAGTAATATTAACGTAATTATAATTTAAGATGCACATAACGTTTTAAGTTTTACCTATTTTTATTTAATTATTCTATTTTTAATTTCCTTATAATACCAATATTTACCAATATACACAAGAATTTTTTTTACAAATATTATGGTTATTTATAGGACGTAATGATACATTTTTATTTGATATTGATTTTTATATATTTACCAACATATATTTTTATCTTTACTGACTTTTTATCCATTTATTATTTGACTACTGATTTTTATTACATTTTTATTGGTCTACTGCTTTTTAATGGTGATTTATATTGAGTGATATACTGATTTTTTATGGCAATTTACTATATTTTTTACCATTTTTGACATATTATTTTACACACACACACATATATATATATATATATATATATATATATATATATATATATATATATATATATATATATATATATATATATATTGATGTGATCTTTATTATTGATATGAGATAATATTCTTATATGTCATTTAATTTAATCAATGCATTAATCATAATCTAATTAATTTACCAGATCACATATCAATATGTTTTCAATCTCAGGGCGAATTATAAAATTAATTACTTACTCTCGTGGCTTCTAAGTATTTCTCAATGGTTCCTAATCGGGATAAGAAAGAAAAGAGTAAAATAATACACACATATGGGTTACAATTATAATCAAAATATTGTTTATTTTATTTAAATGGCAATCACTGCTTAATATTTGCTAGATCTTATTATTCTTAAACATAACATTTACAAATGGGAATCTTATTTCCTTTTGGTTTCCAATTGAAAGTTTTTATTAACATTTAACTATTAGGATTTATTAGCAACAATTCTATTTAAGTTTGATGAAGCTTTTCTGATTTTATTTATTATGTTCTTCAATTTATAATGTGGTATTTAATACGAAAAACCCATACATTCATGTCCAAACAAATGAGATTGACCTTTTTCTGGTGAACTGAGAATGTCTTCACACAAGACCCGTTTCCTGCTATCCTTGGCTGCGATCAAAACCTCGTCCTGGCTTTCAGTAATGTTCTCCTTTGAAAACTAGCTCGTATAGCTCTCGTTCCTGCTTCTGTCGTGATGCTGTATTCTACCTTTTTCGAAACTGCAATCAGCTACCGGGACACTCTTGGCTCAAGGAGGTTCTTTTACTCTCAACCTGGCCTACCTCTCGTTCCACGATAGATACTCCACACTCACGGAACTACACCGGCTTTCTCACTCTCCGTACACTACCGTCTACTACTGGACTTCACTTCTCGACAGCTCAAAACATTCTGATCTATCTTTGTCATTCATTCCCCTACTTTCTAAATATCCCTTCCAGATTCACAAATCAACCTTCCACCACCAACTCTCATTCGCAGTCTTCCTCAAAACCAATTTTTAATCTTTCTAAATATGCTTAATGGATTTCAAAAAAGAAATAGTTAATTCCCATTCTAAAATTACTTTCTACTATTTACAAAATTTAATGACCTATTATCTACTTCAACTGAGTCTTATTTAGCATAGGCTAATGATCGAACCTTCCGCGAACAACGATAATGACCTATTATCGATTTCAAATGAGTCTTATTTAGCATAGGCTAATGATCGAACCTTCCGCGAACTACGATAATGGTACGCGCCATTCACTTTGTTTATTCTAAGCGCATTGTCCCGAGTTTCGTATAATCACTTCTTAAAATTAAATATAACAATTTGTTGTATACAGGTTGTTCTAAATTTATATGCCCGTGGTTGAGAAAATTGAAAATATTTTATATTAAATTGAATTTTGTCTATAATTATCAAAATTTAATTTTCATATCAAATAGAAATATAACAAATCCCCGCCTTGTATTCGATAAAATTTATCTGCATTTTTAAATAAATTTTCTCGAGGCAAAACCAACTCCCTGTATATTTCCTTACTTTAATCTACGTCTTATACCCTAACTTACTATCTACTTCATGTAATTCTGTCTTTTATTCGTGATATTTGTATACATCGTGAATATTATAAATTCCTCGGATCTTTTCCGAGTTCCTGTGCCTCAACTCATAACTATTTATCCCATTTTCATTATTCACGATGTACGGGCCTTCGAAAACAGGCATCAACTTTGCGCAAATGCCCCCAGGAAGATTTGATACTCGTAATGCCCTCACGAGTACTTTTTCACCCTTTTGGAAAGTCACTGGTCTTCTTTTTCTATTTTGTTCCTGTCTTCGGATGGTTTCAATCACCTGTTGATATTCTTTTGGCTCTTGGTCTTCCCATGGCCTTATCGGCAGTACACCCTTCATGATGTATTCTGGGGTCTCTTTTGTTACTGTGCTCGGAATTGTATTTAGATACCTTTCTATTTCCGCCATTTTCCTGTCCCAGTGGCGATGTTGACCATCTGTTGCAATGCGAAGAAATTTCGTCATTTCCTGTATGAATCGTTCCGAAGGATTACTCTGTGGATGCCTGATGCTGACAAAATTTGTCTCTATTCCTCGTTCTCGAAATTGTCCCTTGAAACGATCATTTCGGAAATACGTTGCATTGGCCAGTAGAATCTTTTTTGGTGTTCCTACTATGGCTATAAAATTGTCGATTTTTCTTAATATTTCTTCCCCCTTTGTGGTGCGGCAACTATATAATTTTACGTATTTTGAAAACACATCCACCATTACCAGAATATGTTTGTTCCTTTTAGTGGTCATAATTAGATCGCTTAACATATCTATTGCTACAATGTCTAGTTTGTTTCGGGCTTCAATATTTTTGGCAACATTTTCGTTTTTGAAATTCCGACTCTTATATTTTTGACATACATCGCACTTCTGGGTAATTTCCTTTGCAATGCGGTAATTCTGTCGGCTGATGTAATTTTCCCTAAAAACGAGCCAAACTTTTCTGCTACCGATATGCCCATTGTCCTCATGTAATTTCTTTATTATCTTTTCGGCCAATGTCTGTGTCACTAAATATAGTTCCATTCCGTCTATTCTCTTAAAATATATGTTATTTTCTACTTCCGCTCTTCTTTTTTCTCTTTCCTCTAGGTCTTCCTGGTTTGTCGTTATCTCATTTAACGAATATATCCCTTCTTCTTGTATTAATCTATTTAGTCCCACCTGTAGAGTAATTGTTTCCTTTTTTCCGGTGTCCTCATCCCGTGTTAGAGCGTCGGCTATTATGTTGTCTTTCCCTTTTATATATCGGAACTCAAAATCATACTCCTGTAATAATAGAATGCCTCTATGTATTCTATTATTTACTAATCTATTCTTCATGATATGTACTAAAGCTGCATGGTCTGTTTCGATTGTGAATTTTGCTCCCAATAAGTAAAACCTCAATTTGTTTACGCAATATAGTACACTGGCAAACTCCAATTCTGTAACACTATATTTTCTCTCATGTGTTTTAGTCACTCGAGATATAAAACATATCGGCACTTCTTGGTCGTTTTGTATTTGAGACAGAACTCCTGCAAATTTTTGTATGGACGCATCAGTTCGGAGTATAAAAGGTAAATTGTAAATGGGGTGGTATATTCTCGTTCCTTTTGCGAATTCTCGTTTTAATGTTTCGAAAGCTTCCTCCTGTTCTTCTTTCCAATTCCATTTTATTCCTTTTTTAAGCAATTTTATCAGAGGGATTTCCTTTTGGCTCAAATCGGGAATCAGCTTTTTAAAATAATTTATCGTGCCAAGAAAACCTCTCAATGTTTTCAAATTCGTTGGTCTTGGGTATTCATCTATGAGCTTGACTCTGTCTTCGGCTAATCTTACTGTTTTGGTGTCCAACTGAAAACCCAAATAAATGATTTCTTTTTGAAAAAATTGACATTTTTCAATGTTTAATTTCAATCCCGCTGTGTCCAATTCTTTCAGAATTATTTCTATGTGTTCCAGATGACTCTGAGTATCTTGTGAAAAAATTAATAAATCATCGATATAATGAACTATGAAATCTTCATGGCGATTCAAAATGGTATGTAGAGCTCGGACGAGTGCAGCACAAGCACTCTGCAATCCAAATGGCACTACCTTAAACCGGTAGACAATACCATCAATAGAAAAAGCGGTGTAGTTTCTACACTTTTCAGCTAACGGTATCAACCAAAAACTGTGTTTTAAGTCAATTTTCGAAAATATGTGTGACCCGGTGATTCTTCCAAAAATGGCCTCGATGTTTAGAGGTGATTCATATTGTGATACAGTGTGCTGGTTGATATTCCTGGCATCTAAACATAATCTCAATTCTCCATTGCTTTTCTTTACTATCACAATCGGGTTAACATACGGTGAATCACATCTTTCGATGATTTGATCTTCCAACATTTTATTTATTTCTTCTTTCACCTCTTGTCGATACTTGTATGGAATCGGGTAAGTCTTTGATCGAAAATTTCCCAAGTTCTTCACCTCAAATGAATGTTCGTACTTTTTAGCCACTCTGTTTTCCTCATTGATCAAATTTTCGTAGTTTCTTAACATCAACCGCAATTCTTTTTCTTTCCCTTCTCCACATATCAATTTTCTGTCTTTTTTCTCAGATTCTTCACACATGTTTACCGTGCATTCTGCATCCTCGTTTGCATATACCTCCTCTTCAAATACCACTGTTTCAATCATATTCTTTTCACTTTCATTTTTTAGCTTTATTTCTTCTTCTCCTGATCTCGTCTCTTCTTTTGAGGAATCCCAGGTTTCCTTTGTTTCTGATACTCTCAAATTTTCTTCTTCTGGGCTCAACTCTTCTTTTGAGGAGCCACAGGTTTCATTTTCTTTTATCCTTTTCTGACTTTTTCTCGCTTTTCTTCTTTGTCCTTGCTTCGTTGCCAAATTCATTTCCACTGTTTGTTCTTTACCTGATTCGTCCGTATTTTGTTTCTCCTGTTCCTTGTCCTGTTCCTTTTCTTTTTCTTCTGTTAGTTTCATCGTATTATTTTTAAAATCTATCACTACATGTTTTTCTGCCAATTCGTCAACTCCTACTATCATGTCATGTGACATGTTTGGCATTATTACACATTGTAGTGCATACATATTCTTACCCAGTCGTACCATTACTCGTATGCCTTCATTTATAGTTGCCAATGTCCGTTTGTTTGCGCCCACTAAATTTACCCTAGGTATTTTGTAAATTAAATTTGTTAAGTTAACTTCTTCTATTAGTTTTCTGTTGACCAATGTTATTTCAGATCCAGTGTCTATCATAATTTTAATTGGTTTCTCGTTTATAAATCCATCCACAAATTTTAAATTAACTCCATTTTTCTTTTCGTTGTTTCCTGCCAATTTAATAAACTCCTTGGGGTGACAAAAGATTCCTGTTTGATTTTTGGTTTTTAGTGAGCGCCGTCGTGAAAAGACGCCGGTTGCTCATCGTTGTTTATATTTTCGTCATAATGTCTCTCCCCGTCATATTCATCTGTCTGGGTATTATTTACTTCTCTTCTATTTTCTCTTGGTCTGTCGGATCTGTTTCGGTTTTCTCGATATCCCTTTTCATTTTGTCTA
This sequence comes from Diabrotica virgifera virgifera, assembly GCF_917563875.1. Classification (NCBI taxonomy): domain Eukaryota; kingdom Metazoa; phylum Arthropoda; class Insecta; order Coleoptera; family Chrysomelidae; genus Diabrotica; species Diabrotica virgifera. Next base: position 166,395,628 of record NC_065445.1, read on the forward strand.
CCATTATTTCTGTTTTCTTGATTTGAGCGTGTGGTGTTTCTATTCTGGTATTCTCGATTTCTGTCCTCATTCCATTGCCTATTTCTTTGTTCATAATTTCCTCTTCCGTTGTCTCTATTTTCGTTTTCCCTTCTGGGATTAAAATCTCGTCTTGTATAGTCCCTCCTATTTTGATTTCTGTCTCTGTAATCTTGTGTTTCTCGGGGCCTGTAATCTTCTCGCGACCTTCTTGATTTTCTTTCTCTTAGACGTGATTCTCTTATTTGTAGGAATTGGCATAAACTATCTATGTCTTTGTAATTTTGCAATGTGATATGGTCTTCCAGCGTTTCCTCGAAATGTCTTGCAATCAGTTCGACTAATTGTTCCGATGAGTAATTATATTGTAAATGTTTTGCATTATTGTAAATCCGCAAAGCATATGTCCTTTCTGATACACCCATCCTATCATTGTATTTCCCATTTTGCAATTCCTTGTTAATTTCCAATTGTTGGACCTTTCCCCAGAAATAATTCAAAAATTTTTGTTCAAATTGTTGCCAATTGCCGAATTCTTCTTCTTTACTATCGAACCATAGGCTTGCTTCATATTTGAGATGGTTTCTGATAGTTTCTTTTGCTGTTTCGAAATTTCCGATGTGTTGTATTTTCTTTTTCAGGCTATTTATGAACGGCACTGGGTGTAATCTTCTTACATCCCCGCCAAACCTTATCTTCACGTCATCTGTGCTATGTATAACCATTTCTCTTCTTTCTCCTACATTTTGTTGCGTCCGGTTTTCGGTGACTTGTTTTTCTATTTCTGTGATTCTTTTTTCCACTTCTTCTCTGTCTACTTGAATAGCATTTTCCAACTTATTTTCCAAATTTTCTATTTCCTTTTTCTGGCAATTCGTTATTTCCTTTATTTTGCTTTTGATTTCTTTAATCTCTGTCTCTTGTTGTCCCATATCGTTCTTGATCATTGTCAAACATCCTTTTACTTCCTTTTCATACTTTCCTATGCGTTCTTCCATTTTCTTGTTGTTCTCTTCTATTGCTTGTTTCATTTTTTGTTGTGTTTCATCCATTTTTTGATCCAATTTTTGTTGTGTTTCATCCATTTTTTGATCCACTTTTTGTTGTGTTTCATCCATTTTTTGTTGTGTTTCATCCATTTTTTGTTGTGTTTCATCCATTTTTTGATCCATTTTTTGTTGTGATTCATCCATTTTTTTTTGTGATTCATCCATTTTCTTTGATGTTTCTTCCTGATTTTTATCCATTGTTCGTTTTGCTTCATCCATTTTTTGTGACTGGAGTTGCATAAGTTGTAATATTTTTTCTAATTCTGACAATTCTTTTTTTCCTGTTTCCATGATTGTTGTGTCTAAAATATCTTCTTGGTCTGAATTTTCCTCTTGATTTGAATGTTCTTTTTGTTTTTTATTGTCTTTGCTTTGGCTTCTTGTCACAGACATTTGTTTTCAAGAAGTACTGTCCCCGCCAAATATGAAATTTTACTAGTATGTTACCAAGACGACTTTTTCTCACCCAAAATTTTATGTCATCAAATGTAAGTATCTCACTTTTTACCACAGGCATATAAATTTTCAAATACCGGCTTTACTCTTTCTATCCTTCAAATTTGCCACTAGAAATACTTTTCAATGCCCTCCACGTTGGACGACAGTTGATGTCATCTTTATTATTGATATGAGATAATATTCTTATATGTCATTTAATTTAATCAATGCATTAATCATAATCTAATTAATTTACCAGATCACACATCAATATGTTTTCAATCTCAGGGCGAATTATAAAATTAATTACTTACTCTCGTGGCTTCTAAGTATTTCTCAATGGTTCCTAATCGGGATAGGAAAGAAAAGAGTAAAATAATACACACATATGGGTTACAATTATAATCAAAATATTGTTTATTTTATTTAAATGGCAATCACTGCTTAATATTTGCTAGATCTTATTATTCTTAAACATAACATTTACAAATGGGAATCTAATTTCCTTTTGGTTTCCAATTGAAAGTTTTTATTAACATTTAACTATTAGGATTTATTAGCAACAATTCTATTTAAGTTTGATGAAGCTTTTCTGATTTTATTTATTATGTTCTTCAATTTATAATGTGGTATTTAATACGAAAAACCCATACATTCATGTCCAAACAAATGAGACTGACCTTTTTCTGGTGAACTGAGAATGTCTTCACACAAGACCCGTTTCCTGCTATCCTTGGCTGCGATCAAAACCTCGTCCTGGCTTTCAGTAATGTTCTTTGAAAACTAGCTCGTATAGCTCTCGTTCCTGCTTCTGTCGTGATGCTGTATTCTACCTTTTTCGAAACTGCAATCAGCTACCGGGACACTCTTGGCTCAAGGAGGTTCTTTTACTCTCAACCTGGCCTACCTCTCGTTCCACGATAGATACTCCACACTCACGGAACTACACCGGCTTTCTCACTCTCCGTACACTACCGTCTACTACTGGACTTCACTTCTCGACAGCTCAAAACATTCTGATCTATCTTTGTCATTCATTCCCCTACTTTCTAAATATCCCTTCCAGATTCACAAATCAACCTTCCACCACCAACTCTCATTCGCAGTCTTCCTCAAAACCAATTTTTAATCTTTCTAAATATGCTTAATGGATTTCAAAAAAGAAATAGTTAATTCCCATTCTAAAATTACTTTCTACTATTTACAAAATTTAATGACCTATTATCTACTTCAACTGAGTCTTATTTAGCATAGGCTAATGATCGAACCTTCCGCGAACAACGATAATGACCTATTATCGAGTTCAAATGAGTCTTATTTAGCATAGGCTAATGATCGAACCTTCCGCGAACTACGATAATGGTACGCGCCATTCACTTTGTTTATTCTAAGCGCATTGTCCCGAGTTTCGTATAATCACTTCTTAAAATTAAATATAACAATTTGTTGTATACAGGTTGTTCTAAATTTATATGCCCGTGGTTGAGAAAATTGAAAATATTTTATATTAAATTGAATTTTGTCTATAATTATCAAAATTTAATTTTCATATCAAATAGAAATATAACAATATATATATATATATATATATATATATATATATATATATATATATATATATATATATATATATATATATATATATATATATATATATATATATTTACTATACCTCGTAAGACTGTCAAATTTATGCGTTCGTTACGGGTACAGGAATAAGAAAATTATGAATAAATGAGTAGCAACAAAGTTACTTGGGAAGACTTTATCAAAATAGCTGAGGAGATTACGCAAGAAGTAACAAGACAAAGTAGAAGGGTCTTGAAGAAGAAAGTACCTAAATCTAAGGATATACAAGAAGAAGTAACGACACAGCTAATTAAATTATATAACACATTCACACATTTAACGAAGAAAAATTGGGAAGCGCTATCGGACAAACAAAGAGAAGCGTGCAACAAATATTTCGGAAAAATAAGAGACACAGTTATATGCTCATTTCAAGCTGTAAACTTAAGGACAGTAGTTCCAAGTTCAATACACCAACCAATCGACAAGGAAATAGAGGAAGAACAAAGCGACGAAGAAGTAGAAGAGGAAAAAAGTGACGAGGAGATAGAGGAAAAAATTAACGAGGAAATAAAAGAAGGAAAAAGCGACATAAAACAAGATATAAAAATATTAAACATGGCTTTGACACTCAACGAATTTTTGAATATTGCAAGCAAGGTATTGCCCAACGAGTTTGATGGAAGCGCAGGGAAATTACAACCATTTTTAGACGCATTAGAGTTACTTGGAAAAATAGCAGAAGGACATGAAGAAACAGCGATAACATTAATAAAAACAAGATTGACTAATAAGGCTAGAAACCTGATAACCACAGAGGATACGATCCCACTTATAACAGCGGCACTGAAGAAGGAATTAAGAGGCGACAATCCGAAAACGATAATAGACAAGTTAGCAAAGAAAAGGCAAGGAAACAAAGATGCAGCAGTGTACGCATCCGAAGTAGAGGAATTAGCGGAACAGTTGAAGGTAGCATACATAGCGGAAGGAATGCCATTGGAGCTAGCGAAAAAATACACAACGGAAACAGTCGTAGCAACAATGAAACGAAATGTTAATACGGATAGAGCTAAGTTAATACTGGAGGCAGGTAATTTCACAACACCGCAGGAAGTAGTATCTACATTTTTATCGATTGATACGACAGAGGAAAACACACAGGGGAGAGTGTTCAATTATAGGACGAATTATGAAAATAGGAGAGGACAACAGCAATACCGAAGAGGATACCACAACAAATACGACAGAGGAAGAAGAAATGAATTCGGACAACGGAAAGAAGGAGAAGAAACAGGAAACCAACGGAATTATTCCAACAGAGGATATAGACAATTTAACAACCAAACGTACAGAGGGAACCAGAGAGGAGGACGAAACAGAAACGTAAGGCTACTTGAGTTAGAAGACAGCCAAGAGGAACCAGAAAACCAGCAGTTGGGGTTTTGAATGAACGAAACAAGGGAAGTACACAGTCAGAAGTGGAATATAATATTTGCAACTTCGATTTAAACCTAACGAATTTTGTACGAATGAAAACAGGAATCCTAGAAAACACAAATACCTTTATCATAGACACAGGAGCTGATATTTCAATACTGAAATGTTCACAAGATTTTATGAAGGAACATGTGAAACCAAACACAAAAGCGAAAATAAAAGGAGTAACTAAAGGAGAATTACAAAAAATGGGAGAAGTTGAAACAACGCTAGAAGTAAAAGGATCTCGATTTGAGCATATCTTTCAGTTAGTGGAACCTAGCTTTTCTATTGCAACCGACGGAATCATTGGGAGAGACTTTATTTCAAATTTTCAATGCATACTAGACTACGCTAACCTTAAAATGCACATTAAAGAGGACAACGATTGTTACATTAGTACAAACATTTTGGATAATATAGATAATGACACGATAATAATACCGCCTAGATGTGAAATTTACAGAGTCGTAAAAATTTTTCAAACGCTGAAGAACGACAGGATAGTGGAACAACAAGAAATACAACCAGGAATATTCATAGCGAGAGCAATTATTTCAAGTAATAATCCGTACATCAAAATTTTGAACACAACCTACGAAACAGTAAAAGTAGAGACAAACGCAATCAAAACATTAGACATTAAATTATTCAACATATTCAGGGTGTCCCAGACTAATTTACCCACGCTATATCTCTTAAACGAATGAAGATTTTCGAATGGGACAAAAAGTGGTATATTCTACTTGTAATACACTTTAATATGACGTAGAAAAAAATCATCCCCTAAATATTCATCTCTTAATTACAACCCCTAACTATAATTTTTTTAATAGCACCTTGTATATTTTTTTATAGTTTTGGATGTGGTCTTCTATCGTCTATTAAACACATTTTTTGAAAATAAAATCGGTTCGTAAATAACCAAGAAAATATCAGTTTAGTTTTGTTAATTATGTGTCCTAGACTAATTTATCCAGGCTATATTTTTTAAACGAATAGAGATTTTCGAATGGGACAAAAACCGATCTATTACGTTTGTAATACACTTTAATATGGCGTAGAAAAAAAATTATTCCCTTATTATTCATCCCTTAGTTACAACCCCTAACTTTATTTTTTTTAAATAGCACCCTGTAAGTTAGGGAAGAATATTTAGGGGATGAATTGTTTCTACGCCATACGAAAGTGTATTACAAATAGAATAGATTAGTTTTTGTGCCCTTCGAAAATCTCTATTCGTTTAAGAAATATAGCCTGGATAAATTAGTCTGGCACACACAATTTAACAAAAATAAACTGATAGTTTCTAGGTTATTTACGAACCGATTTTATTTTCAAAAAATGTGTTGAATAGAATAGACGATAAAAGACCACATCCAAAACTATAAAAAATATACAGGGTGCTATTAAATAAATTAAAGTTAGGGGTTGTAACTAAGGGATGATTATTTAGGAGATGATTTTTTGTACGCCATATTAAAGTGTATTACAAGTAGAATCTATCACCTTTTGTCCCATTCGAAAATCTATATTCGTTTAAGAGATATAGCGCGGGTAAATTAGTCTGGGACACCCTGTATAGACTGATCAACGACAGCAAGGATAGGAAAAAGGAATTACGGGAATCATTGAAGTTAGACATTCCAGAATACATACGCGATAAGTTAGTATCTTTATGTGAAGATTATTCAGATATATTCGCCCTAAGGCATGACATGCTAACATGTAACAACTTCTACGAGCAGAAACTGAGAGTTAAAGACCAAACTCCGGTATACATTAAAAACTATAGGACACCTCATGCACAAACAGAGGAATTAAACCGACAAGTACAAAAACTGAGAGACCAAGGAATAATAGAACCGTCTACATCAGAATACAACAGCCCAGTAGTGCTGGTACCGAAAAAGGCGATAGATGGAAATAAAGCTTGGAGATTATGCATAGATTTTAGACAACTGAACAAGAAAATAGTCACAGACAAATTTCCTTTACCAAGGATAGACTCGATACTAGATCAACTAGGAAGAGCAAAATGGTTTTCAGTCATAGACTTAATGTCAGGTTTTCACCAGATACCATTAGAAAAATCATCGAGAAAATACACATCGTTTAGCACAGAAAATGGAGCATTTCAATTTACCAGATTACCTTTTGGATTAAATGTAAGCCCAAATAGCTTTTCAAGGATGATGTCAATAGCATTTTCGGGAGTAACACCGGACAAAGCATTTCTTTACATGGACGATATAATAGTGATAGGAATATCTGAAAAACATCACCAGACAACCTTAAAAAGACATTCGAGACATGTCGAAAATTCAATTTGGAACTTAACCCAGGAAAATGTCAATTTTTTAGAAGAGAAGTAACATATTTAGGACATGATCTTTCTCAGGAAGGAGTATCACCAGACAAAGCGAAATACGCAACGATTGAACAATACCCGACACCTAAGACAGCGGAAGAAACAAAAAGATTCGTAGCATTTTGTAACTATTATAGACGTTTTATTCAAAATTTTGCTGAAATATGCAGACCACTCAACAGATTATCAGGAAAAGGAGTAGAATTTTTTTGGTCAGAAGAATGTGAAAAAGCATTCAATAAGCTTAAATCATCTCTGATGAAGCCACCGATCCTAGAACATCCGGATTTCAATAAACAATTCATCCTAACAACAGACGCATCCAACGAGAGTTGTTCAGCAATTTTAAGTCAAGATTATAACGGAATAGACCTACCAATAGCATACGCATCAAGAAGTTTTAATAAAGGAGAATGTAATAAACCTATAATCGTTAAGGAATTACTAGCGATTCATTGGGGAATTAATCATTTCAAATGTTATTTATATGGAGCACCAACATTTTTAGTCAAAACGGATCATAAACCACTAACACATTTATTTGCAATGAAAGAACCAACTTCGAAACTTACAAGAATCAGATTAGATTTAGAGGAATACGATTTCGAAATAGAATACATAACAGGGAAAAATAACTATGCAGATAGTCTTTCAAGAATAATATTACATCAACTAAAGAACCTATACATAGACAATACCCATATATTAGCTATAACACGAGCTCAAGCAAGAGAAAAGAAGAAGGAAGCAAGGCAAACGAAGGCAGAAAGTGAACTCGCACTACAGCCAGAAGCCCACAAACAGACAGTAAGAAAGGTACTAAATAATTTAGAGGCGCATAGACTACCAATTTTGTCTTTTGGAGCAGAACTAATCTCACCAAGGCTGAGCATTAGGGTCAAAAACAAAATAAAGTGCAGCAAGAGCATAGCCACAGGATTCAATCATTTCGATTTAAACCAAATGTTGGCACAGCTTGATAAGCTGTCGGTAGACAATGCAGTACGTAAAGTAAAAATATACGTAAACTATATTATTTTTAAAGTGTGCACAATGGAGGAATTTATTAAACAAGGGAACGAAATATTAAAGAATGTTGAAATATACATATGTGAAGTACCAGAAACAATAGAAGATGACAAAGAAAAACACAGGCTAATAGAAGAATATCACAATCATCCGATGTTCGGAGGACACTTAAGGAAAAATAGACTAATAAAGAGGCTAAAAGCAAGATTTAGATGGAAAAATTTGGAAAAAGACGTAAGAAAATACGTTAAACAATGTCATAAATGTCAAATTAACAAACCGAATAGAACACATGTCAAAGAAGACGTGATATCGGACACTTCTTCGAAACCAGAGGACACAGAATACATAGACACGATAGCTCAACTCACTAGAAGCAATGAAAGCAAGGAGGACAAAAAAGAACGGCAAGAAGAAAATAAGCCCAAAACAACACCACAACACTTTAAAATAGGAGACCTAGTCCTGGTAAAAAGGGAAGAGAATGGTAAGTGTGATAGTCTTTATGTAGGCCCTTTCACAATAACAGAGGTAAATAACGTTAATTGTAAGATCAGGTCGGAAAACAATAAAATCAAGGAAATACATAAAAATAGATTATATGCTTACAATCCGAGAACACAGTGAGTGACAAGTGAAACGGGAACAATGTCGATAACGAACATTTTTATTTTTTTGTATTTAATTATTATTTACAGGAAAAAATGTATATATTGTACTTAGTAAAACGCAGTAAGGAAGTGGTGGCACTAATAGAAAAATTTTCTTTCTTTTCCGTAGTCAGAAAATTTTTGGAAGGAAAGGAAGATGTGTTGGGATACACGGCATCTCTTGGTAATCTTCTTGTTAAAACAAATCCTTTTAATAATTAAAAATATCTTTAGCAAAACAAAACTACGTTTTTTTATAGTAAATACATTCGACCTACATTAGCAAATATCGGTGTAACAGTTTAGGTTTGACCAAGGTCGGTTTAAAATAACAATAGTATTCATTATTTTTATATATTAGTAGACTCAGCGCTTTTAATCAAAATAATCTTACTATCATCATATATCAAAACAATAACAAGAGAATATCGATGTTTAGTTCTAATTCCATCGCGAACAGTAAGAAATTAATATTTGAGATCCCAAAGGGAAACATCACAGCTACTGAGAACTAACGTACCACCAGCTCTTTACCGTTAGTACTCTGACTTATAGAAATAAATGCATCTACCGTGAAAAGAGTTATTTCATCAACCCTTATGGTAGGGGGTAACCAACCCCTAAGTATCCAGGGTGGCTCAGAAGTCAGGAGCCACCATAATTCGTAAAATTTAAGTTAATTAAAAATCGACTTCGGTCTATGATGGACCAAGAGTGTTTGACTCATCTCTCTACAATAAGCATTGGCCACGATGTCTAAATGCAACTTATGTCCCACATAATCAAGAAATTTTCAATTAAAATATCTCCATAAGTTCCCGGACTTTAACCATACATCTTACTATTATTTTTAATAATTTACTATAACAAGTTACAGCTCTTGTACTTTTTATTATTTAAAATTATATTTATAAAAGTAGATCAATATTTTTTAATGGTAGGAGGTAGGGCCCCCACACCAATTCTGCCCAGAAGCCCCCACAGGCTTAAATCCAGCTCTGATGTGACATTGGGTGATGAGAGGATAACGGAATGACATGATCAGTCTCTGTATGTCTCCTATAGATACTGAAATCAAAATGGTCGTTTAATCTGGAAATGGTAAGTTCAAGAAAATTAATTGATTGGGAAGACTCTAGTTCCATAGTAAACTTGATGTTCGGGTGGATTTGATTAATTTTATAAAGTAATAGATCAGCTGATTCAGAATTACCTGAAATAAGGACTAAAATGTCGTCAACAAATGGCGTCAACAATACACCAATGGAGTATTTTAGGATTTTTTATGATATGTGTGGATTCTAAATGATCCATAAAAATATCAGCTAAAAGAGGAGACAAACAACTGCCCATAGCTAGGCCATCAGGTTGTCTGTAAAAAGTATTACTAAATACAAAGAAGTCTTGAGATAGACAAAATTGTAGTAATTGAATAATGGAATTGGTGGTAGACATAGTGATAGAGTTGGCTCTTAGAAGAGAGTGTACCAGATTAATAGTTTCTTGTTTAGGAACAGAAGTGAAAAGATTGCTAACATCAAATGAGAGCATAGTAATGTTGGGACGAAAATTTATTTGGAGATTGTTGACAAGATGACTAGTATTTTTGACTGAAAAACGAGGGGTGAAGTTCGTCAAGTTGTTGATGAGGCTCAAAATGAATTTTGACAGAATAGAGACTGGAGTGTTTATGAAACTAACAACTGGACCAATGGGGATGCCCTCTTTATGTATCTTAGGTAAACCGTACAGTCTGGGTGTCAGCGGACTGCTTGGTATTTTATAGTAAAGAGAAAACTGTTCTGAAAAGATAGATGAAGAATAGAAATAGAAAGATATAGAAAGAAAGATATCATATCATTTTTGATAACGACGTCCGAGGTGAAAGTCGAAACGTCAATAAAATCATTTTTTAAGTTAAATTGTCGCTGATTTCCTTATTCTTCAAGCCATCGTTCACAATAAAGTTTATTGTGTGCGCAAAGCATCCAAAATGTTTCATTTTCATATCATTGTGTATACCACCTTTAATATTTTGTGCATTATAGAAAAAAAATATTTTATTAAAGTTTTGTTTTCTACGTTCTCCAAGTTTTATAGACAGCTTTATCTTACAAATATTGCATGATGTATAATTATTATTATCATCCACTTCTCTAAAAACGTTCCATAAACTACAAAATTTTTCTATTTTTGTTTGGCACTGGTGGCATGGTATGCGTTTTAATAGCAAACCCAATTTTATAATTGTGAACTAAAAATATAGGCTATTGATTATGTATTTTAGAAAGGAACTACAACGTTAACGGGGTTTTATTGTTTCATATAGTCAATGGACCTCTAAATATGAAAAACTGCAGAGTGCTACCATTTAAAGGGGTGCGTTTTGAGAAAGGGGTGAATTAGTCCCTAGGCACAAAGCGAATTAGAGTGAGTTCTATGCACGTTTGGTACAAACGCGTCTACAGGAAAAATTTAGCAGGTTAAATTTACTATCGAAATATCACATTTTAAGGTACTAGTACACTTTAGAAGACCAAAAATAAGCATTTTTTCAAGATTTTTTCCTCAGGACCTTTATTAAAAATGAACATAAAACTTTTTACACATTAATATCTAACTCTTGGAGAATACAAAAAATATATCTTTTTTCATTTATGCACTTACACTAATATTGTAGAGGGCGCCAAAGTCGAAGCCTCGGAAAAAAGTAGTTCCGATGGCGGACAGTTAATCTCAGGATTGGTATCTCTGAAACAAAAAATTCGTACGGCATTTGAAAAAGGAAGGTTTCTTACGTGACAATTTACCACCGTTAGTGACAATTTCCGCAAGAAAAAGATTTTACGGAAATTGGAAAAAATTTTGTGAAAAAATCGCTCGTTTTTATTCAGTTTTTCATGGTTAAAAAATATTTATTGTTTATTTTTTGGTCAAATTGTGGTAAATTGTCACGTAAGAAACCTTCCTTTTTCAAATGTAGTCTGATTTTTTTGTTTCATATATCCCAATCCTGAGATTAACTGTCCGCCATCATTTTTCGAGGCCTCGAATTTTGCGCCCTCTACAATATTAGTGTACGAGCATAAATAAAAAAGATATATTTTTTGTACTATCTAAGAGTTAGTTATTCATATGCAAAAAGTTTTACGTTCATTTTTAATAAAGGTTCTGAGAAAAAAATTCTTGAAAAAAATGATTATTTTTGGTGTTCTAAAGTGTACTAGTACTTTAAAGTTAAAAATATTTTTTTACAAAAATATATTTAAAAGAATAACAAGAAAAAAACAAGAAAGGTAGAATTTTTGTTTCCTGCCCTATAACTTTTTTCCACGGCGATATAGGTATAGGCATTGCTTCACAGAAAAAGATTTCCATCCTTCCTCTTTAAAATAACGTTTAGTGTAAGCCTGTATAAATTATAGTTTCCAAAATAGGATTCTTCAAATTTCGCCACTCACAACAATTTTGGGCCATTTTCCTTGTTACTTCGCAAACATTGTTCTGTACCTTTTTTTATGAAGCTTTAGTTATATGTAATGTTACATTTGGTAGGAAGAAAAATCAATTGCCTTTAAAATGGTCTATAGTAGAAGGCTTTATGACTATTTTTAAGTAAAATATGGTTTTTTAAAATTTTATACTAATGATTTTTGGTATATTTTACGAATATTTTTAAATTTCTCATTATAACTTTTTTATTGTATATTTAGGTATATACATTGTGCAATAAAAAGGAAAGCTTATTTTCTTTATTTTAAAATGGTTTATTGTAAAAAATTTTAGGTATATAACAAGATATGCTTTTTCAAAGTTTGACATATACACATGCAATATGTCCCACTAAGTTGGAACCATATGGAAAACTTTTTATTATTAACTTTATGAAAGAAATTATTCTTTATAAAATGCTTTGCATAATCTTAAACCTAAGATGTAATCATCAGATATAAAATTGTATCAATAGTGTACGAGGTATGTTAAAAAATATAAATTTCGCTCAAGATTAAAGTACCTTTATATTTCACAATATCGAAAAGTGATATTAAAAAAAGTTATTTGGAATTAAAAATTATATTACAGTATACAATTATATTCTTCTAATTAAAATGTTTCTAAATTACGATACTCTTGGATATCCTACGGATACCTTGTTTAAAAATAGTCCCAGAGGTGATTGCAATACACCATTTTAAAGTAAAGAAAATAAGATTTTTTTGTTCCAGAATGTATCTACCTAAATGTACAAGAAAAAAAGTCATAATGAGAAATTTAAAAGATAATCATAAAAAATATCAAAAATCATTAAAAGTATAAAATCTTGAAAAAGCATAACTGGTTTAAAAATAGTCGTACGACCTTACACAGTAGACCATTTCAAAGGTAATTGCCTTCTCTTCAAAGTTACAGAACAATGTTTGCGAAATAATCGGTAATAGTTATTTATGAAACAGTTCGTGAAGTATGCTTTTTGCGAACGCACGCGACGTTTAGAGCACGAGCGACAGCGGTGCGAGTTTTTTTTAGCTCTTATACAGTATGTCTGCGTAACTTGGAACCTATTGATAACTTTTTTATTATCAGTTTTACGAAAAAAAGTTATTATTTATAAAATACTCTGCATCATATATAATCTAAGATGCAATCATCAAATATCCAATTTAATGAATTTTGTACGAGGTATGTCAAAGAACATGAATTTCACTCAAGAGTAAAATATCGTTAAATTTTACAATATCTAAAATTGTTATTAAGAAAAGTTGTTTGGAATTAAAAAATTTGTTTTAGTGTTCAATTGCATCCTCCTAATTAAAATATTGTGAATAATAAAGGCACTTAACTCTTAAGAAAAATTCATATTTTTCTCATACCTCGTATAAAATTAAAAAAGTTTAATATCTGATGATTGTATCTTATATTTAAGACCAGGGAGAGCTTTTTATGAAGAATAACTTTTTTTCGTAAAGGTGATAATAAAATAGTTATCATAATTGTAATAAAATGATGATGAGTATCCGTAATTTGAGAAAAAAATGAAAAAAAATTTCGATTAGAATAATGTAATTGTATATTTAAACATAGTTTTTAATTTCAAACAACTTTTCATAATAGCAGTTTTTGATATTCTGAAATATAAAGGTACTCTTTAACGAAATTCATATTTTTGACATAACTCGTATAAAGTTGATAAAAGTTGATATCTGATGGTTGAGTTTTAGATTTTTGACTATCCAGAGCATTTTATGAAGAATAACTTTTTTTCGTAAAATTGATAATAAAAAAGTTTTCCATGTGGTTCCTAGCTAATCAGACATACTGTATAATAGCTTCTGTATAAGAATTTTCAAATTTCAATGCCATATTCGTATTCAGTATAATCAAAAACAAAATAGAAACATATTTGATCAAAGAAAAATGATGAATTTAACGATATTTTTTAAATTATTAATTCAAAACAATTGTTATCGTTTAAACAATTAATAAACAATTAGCGGCCAAATCTGCGAGTAGAACTTTTTACTTTAAGATGTATATAAACTAGCAAAAAAAGTTTTAGAAAAATATAAGCTTGTTTGAATTTTTCCGAAGCAATGCATATTTTCGTTCTAATTGCACTCCCCTATTTGACATTTAAAAACTCTAACTTCTTTCAAACCACAAAACTGTCAAAACTTTTGTTGTAATTTATTGCTCACATGTCATCACCATGACAACGCGAATATTAAGGATATTTGATTATATGAAAGTGTGTCAAAAACAGTGCGAAAAAGTAAAACCCATTTAAAATACATTGTTACTTCACGCACACCTTAAATCCTTCAAGCACTGCTATCTATAATGACAGTTTTCATAAACTGAAAACTTATATATAATATGACATAGAGTAGATAATAGTTATTTATAAAACAGTTCGTGAAGTATTCTTTTTGCGAACGCACGCGATGTTTAGAGCACGAGCGACAACGAAGCGTCCTATACATCGCGTAAGTTCGCAAATAGTACTTCACGCAGTTTCATACAGTATTTTATCTTTGATGAACAAATAAAAAACTGTAACTCTTCGTCACTGGAATTTATTTATATTCTACAATTTTTAGAACTTTGACATTTAAAAATTCTAACTTCTTTCAAACCACAAAACTGTCAAAACTTTTGTCGTAAGTTATTGCTCATTATGTCGTCACTATGACAACGCGAAAGTTAAGGATATTTGATTATATGAAAGTGTGTCAAAAACAGGGCGAAAAAGTAGTCCCATTTAAAATACATTGTTATTTCATGCACACTTTAAACACTTCACGCACTGCTTTCTATAATGACAGTTTTCATAAACTAAAAACTTATACATAATATGACAGAATAAATAAAATACTTTATGTGATTTTCAACTAGTTGTAGAACACATTGCTTGCTTTTTCATATTTTGTGGAGGACAATGAAATGTCTTACATCAATTTTACACCTCTCTCAGTAACATCATTAACAACAATATTTTTTAAAAAGTTCATTGTTTTAAGATAGTTTTCGTTTCCTCCCATGTTTGCACTGGAGTTCAGCCTACTATTTTCCATTTACATGAAAAAGCTAGCAAAGTGTGTTATGGTAGGGCAGCAAAGTCTGCTAAATGTGCAGTCACTCGAGTGCTTTGGGGACCTATTGGGTTGTGAAGATTAGGTCCTAAAACCAAAAAAAGTTAAGTAAAGTTTTCCATTTTAGTGGGCGCTTGTCATTTTTAAACCCTTTTATTTAGTTTAATAGTTTGCGTCAAATCTTTAGACGTTAATTTGAGTGCTTTTCTCCAATGCAAATTAATGAAAATTTGCAGATATATGCATTCGCGGGAACAATACACTAATAATCAATAAAAATATTTTTTTTGTGTTTATTAATTGTTTAAATAAAAAAAAAACGATTTTAATGGAAAATGCTTAAATTCTCTTGTTTTTTACAATGTAAAAACTTGAAACTTTTACGTGTTGTAGTTAATGATATGAACTATACATAATTTCACTTTTTACGTTAATTGTTTACGTTATGCTTCATAAATAAACAATAAAGTTTCAAATTTTTTGCCGATTCCGACTACTTTTCATGTTAGTACATCATATTATGTTTTATACATATTTTTAGAAACATGACGATATATTTTAATGCTTGAAAAGTGTAAGACTAAAAAGTAAAAAATAAAAAAATATAAAAAAAAAATTTTTTAAGAAACGCTTTTCTTTAGTTACGAGTGACTAAAATTAAAAATATTATAAAGAAAATCAATTAAACAGCAAAACATAAAAAAAAATTGAAAAAATCTAATACATTCGTTAAAGAAAAGCGTGGCGCGAAAACTGTTTATTCGATGAAGACGCGCCACGCTTTTCTTTGACGAATGTGTTAGATTTTTTCAATTTTTTTTTATTTTTTGCTGTTTAGTTGTTTTTTTTTATAATATTTTTATTTTTGTCACTCGTAACTAAAGAAAAGCATTTCTTAAAAAATTTTTTTCATATCTTTTTATTTAATTTAACTTTCCATTTCCAACAATCGTTTTTTCCGATTACAACGCCATCTATCCATAATTCGAAAAAATGTTTCGAAAAAAAGTTACTTATTTTTACGTAAGAAATCCAAATCTACAATAAAAAATTGAGGGCTCCTATTTAAGATTTTAAAGTAACCCCTCACCCCACAACAATGGGGGGTCGTGTTTGGTGCCATTCGATAGATTTTTCAAAAATATTATACTGTACATATATTGACGATTTATCTTATTTTAGTAAATTGTACTTGTTGTTAGTTGTTATTGATATTATGTTTTCTTTTGACTGTATGTAAGCTTTGTCCATAAAATTGTAAAAATTTTCAGTGACAATAAAGCATATTTCTATTCTATTCTATTCTATTGAATAAGTGTATTTTACAGTTTTTCGATCTGATTTTCATTTCGCGAAATATCGCGGGATTCGTATTTAAAATATTAAATTTACCCCCCACTCCTCTCCGTGGGAAGTCGTGTTTAGTATCATTCGATAGATTTTTGAAAAATATTGGGAACATATTTTTTAGTTTTTCGATCTGTCATTCATTTCGCGAAATATTCGCTTTTCCTTGTGAAACTTTGGGACTCACTCATTTCCTTACGCCAGGCTCAAATCGTCAGATTTTTGAAATATACACTCTTTTGCATGTACTTAACTTACCTTATCTTAATCTGACAATTTCGAGTTTTTTTAAGGATATATTTTTTTTCGGGCCCCCCTTAACGAATTCCCCTGTGTTAAGAGCCAATATATGGTAGAGGTACATCTGCAGGGTACCAGGTTTCTCCCCATATGCTAATCTGACGCGCTCGAGTAACTGCAAAAATCCCCACTTGGGCTCCCCTACTATTACAAGTAGTTAAAAATCACAGAAAGTATTTTACCGATTTCAGAAAGACGACTTTGATTAATCTTTAAACAAACTTTAATGATGTATGCAGTTACTATTTTTCATTGAAATCAAATTGTAACAGCTTTGTGTAGTCCTTTATAAGCAAATGTATAATTAGTAAGAAAAATGGCTGCTACTATGCGGTGTACTGTCGCGTTTCTACTATAGCTTTCAGTCTACCGAGAGAATTGGTGTATAAGCTGTAATATTAAAATGCCGACCAAAAAAAAATGTTTACAAAATGAGTAGAAGTATGATAGTGTGTGATATTCTCCATATTTCGATCTCTTCTTGAATATTATGTTGTGTATCCAAAAATTATCCTTCCTTTTTCTAGAATTTTTTTCTTCTTCCACTTCTGCTGACAAACAAGCAATAATGACTTTTGTTCTTCATCGCTTTCCTCCATTCTCACAAACACTTTCCGCAGGTACCTAAAATCACTACAAAAATCCGAATGAAGTGGCATCGGCAATCCGATTGTTGATACTGGCGTCGGCAAATCCGATCGCTGCCGATACAGTGGACAGTGGACGCAGTATGAAAAATTATTCCGTTTGATGCGATCCGTCCGATGCGTACGATGCGGACCTGGACGGATGTGGACGCTTACTTTAAAGACGTAACATTTAAGAATTATTATGCGTATATTGATACTTAAAAATACGTTGCATAGAATCTTCCTAAGAATGTTAAAAGAGCTTCTGGCTTTTTCAATACGAGTTTTTATTTCATAGCTATGATCACAAATATCCTTAATATTGTGGCCCAAATCAAATCCCCCAAATCAAAGCCCCAATCAAATTGGAGACTAGTTGTCAATATGTGTAATTTTCTTTTTTGCATACTTTGCATAAATAATTCGTTCCAACAACCGTAAGGGGCATAGGCGCAAAATGTCGCCTGTCAAAATAATCAGTGTGTTTTAAATGTACTCATTTTTTTCGAATCATGAGAAAACTAATAACCATTTTTGAAAAATTTAAACGCAGAATGAAATATTGCATTATTACCGACGACCAAAAGTCCCTTAGAATAACCAAAAGCTTTATTTGAATGAGATATTTGAAATTAAATGTCACACTAAATTGTCTCTTTTTCTTTCACCCCTGTAACTTATTAAAATAAACATTATAGAAGTTTTCAGGGACTTTAGGCCCTCTGTAATAAAGTAATCTTTCATTTTTCGTTTAAATTTTTCAAAACTATCTACGTATTAGTTTTGTCAGGATTCGAAAAAAAAAATAATAGATTTAAAACACATTGAACATTTTGACCGGCGACATTTTACTCCTATGCCCTTAAGTTTTGCAAAAAATATACCGATACCCTAATGTTTACAAAATAATTATAGATTAATTACATTACAATGCAAATTTCCGTAACTCCCTCGTAAAAGAGTATAAACTCTAATAAAATTCACTAGACCTCCACCTCCAGTCTGATATCGACTTCATTCAAAGGTAGTGCTTATATTTTCATTAATTTCATGACAAAAACTTACAATGTGTTAAAAGTGATTTAATGTTTGTTTACATACCACCAACATGAAAGAGTGAGTACAAAATTACGGTTGACTATTTTATTGTGCGTAGTAGTATAATTAATACTTAGTATTATCTTGAACTATAAAAATACATACTTACTAGTTAAAGGAACTCGGAAATAAACTAAATATTTAAAAGATATTTTTGGGTTAAAAACAGTAAATTTTCACGAAGCTCTATTAGAAACACTATAGAAATGTGGCAAAGAAAAAGTGGCTCCAACTGGCGAACTGACAAACTGAGGAACACTAATCCAGGCTTCCGAAAATTCAAATTATTTTTCTGATTTAAATCCGATTGGGGAAAGGATCTTTCTATTGTTTAGACTATTCGTTATGTTATCATAAATGTAAACATACCTAGGTATATAATTATGTATATGAAAGTAGGCGATTGAGTTTCTTTTCAATTGAGCTCATCAGAATCAAAACCTGCTAAATCCTAAATTTTTGGTTCTGCTAACTCCAAATTAAAGTACAAATTTTTGAAGATGTAAGGGCATACAGAAAAATGACAAATTAATGTGCAATTTTATGACATTTATTGATGACCCTTTGATTGAGAAATGCCGGATACTTTTTGGAAAATTGACATTTTTAATGTTTTTTAGCCTCCTGACAAAATTTTAAAACATGGATCTAGCAGGTTTTGATTCTATAGGCCTCAATTTAGCTCTACGTGTTTCGAAGTATGTACTAACCTCTCATCAAGTGAACACTTCAAAAAGAAGTATAAAGCCTCCTCCTCAGTCGTTTCCTGATTGCTGAGTGTCGTGATTTCCTATAATACCAGCAACTATCTCTTTCCATCGGCTTCTGTCCTGAGCTTCCCTCATGGATTCAGAGAATGTTTTTCCACTTTCTTTCTGTACTTGATCCGTCCATCGAGTAGGTGAGCGACTTCTACTTCTGCGCCCTTCAACGTTTCCCGAAATTGCTTTTCTCATTATATATTCCCCATAGAAATTAAAAAGACTTGGAGATAGAATACATCCTTGTCGGACTCCTCTACCTATTTTAAAAGGATAGGACTTATGGTTTTCAATTCTTATTCTGGTTTCACTGTTCTCATATAGGATTTTCACCAGAGCTGACAGATGATCAGGAACCCCCATCTCATGTAGAACTTTCCACAAAACTGTCCAGTCTACACAGTCAAATGCCTTCTGATAATCCAGGAAGCAGATGACCATCAGAATTTTGAATTCTCGTGCTTTCTCAATGAGTTGTCGCATATTAAGAACTTGCTCCCTTGTGCCTTTACCCTTCACAAAGCCTGCCTGTTCTTGTGGTATTTGTCTATCCAGGTATGTCTGCATGCGACAGTTGATGACTCTCAACAGAATTTTACTTGGGTGTGAAATTAGTGAGATAGTTCGGTAGTTACTACATTTTGTGGTTACGCCTTTCTTATGAATGGGAGTAAATATTGCGGTACACCAATCACTGGCCAATTGACGATTCTCCATACATGATTGCAGAGTCTCCACATTAATTGGAGACCATGTTCACCCATGTTCTGTAAAAGTTCTGCCGTGATGTCATCGCAGCCAGGTGATTTATTTCTTTTAAGGTGATTTATGGCTTCATCGACTTCAGACCTTAGAATATCTGGTTCTAGGGTTGTTGTTGAGACTTGCAGTGCTGTTATATGATTAATGTTAGAGGTTTCAGCTTTATAGAGTTCTGTGCAGTATTTCTTCCAAGTCTCCAGAACCGCATCCATACCACTTACCATATTACCTGTCTCATCCTCTATAGCGTAATTTCTGGGTTTGAATTCCCAAGCCAGTAACTTTACTTTCTGAAAGAGATCTCTTGTTTCATTTCGATGTAAGTGGATTTCTACTTCCTGGTAAATGTTAGACACATATTTGTCTTTATCTTTCCGGCAATTTCTTTGGAGCGATGGATTGAAAATCCATTGAAAAGTATAGAGCAATGGATTGAAAATAATTGCAATCGTCTACTTTTATTTCAACGTCTTCTCTCACTGTATAAAGAGCATAAATGAAGGTGATTTTTAGTATAGGAAAAACTGATTATTTCTAATATCATCTACTAACATAAATTAGTGACCGGTATTTAGATTAATCTTCTTATGGTCATTCCATCTTTTCCGCAATCGGACGATACTTCTGCTGATTGGTGATTTATATATTCCTATTTTGACCAAACGTATCTCCCCCATTCTGCCGGGTTGCTTTACTCCACTTTCCATCTCTCATCTTATAACCTGTAATTTTTCTCAGTACTTTTATCTCTGCCGTTTCCAGTAGCCTTTATGCCTACCAGACAGTAGGTGACTGTCTGGAGTCTTGTTTCTGATGCATATGTCATTATTGGTTTTCCCATTGACTTTATAATTGCTTGACATATCATCTCCGTTTTTATATGTGGCTTTTTCCATATGATATGATGCTATTAAGGTACCTTGCCAATCTATTTACTTTTTTTACTTGATCTCTCACTTCATTGTCTGGACAGTGTAATTACAAGATATTTTATTTCCATTAATTATTCAATATTGTTGCCATCAATTTCTATTTGTCATGTGATTGGTTTTTTGCTGATTACGTACTATTATTGAGATGAGATTGTCATATTACATCATTTAGCTTTTATGTCACATCTGTGAACTACTCTTTGCAGACTTTCTTCATCTTGGGCTATCAATACCGCGTCGTCTGCGTAACAGAGTATTTTTACTTATTTTTCCCCTTCTGTATATTCTTTTTTTCATTGACTCTTTTGATAATTCCATCCATGATTAAATTGAAGATCTTAGAGCGCAATGAATCGTCCTGTCTTATTCTGCTGCCTATATATTGGTTATGTAAGCTGTGCATCTATTCTGACTATCATTTTTTCATAATCAAGTATATTCAAATGGGAAATAAGCCACAATTTGGCATAAAAATGATTTTATTAACGTTTCGACGCCCAAGTCGGGTGTCGTTGTCAAAATACAAAATAATACTAAATAAATAAAAATGTTGTTGCTTAGTAAAAAATTCTTATAATAATTTATTTAATCTGACTCATTTATATCGGCAATTCAGACACGTATTATACATTTTAAAGTAGACGACTTTAAAATGATATTGCCAATATTGATGAGTTGCGTTCCTGGGACGACTTTACTGAAAGATAATTCATTCGATTACATGAAATCAATCCCAACTCAAGAATATCCGCCACAAAAAATCATAGCATGTGATCTGTCTTTCAAAAGACAACCAAATGCAACGGTGGTACTGAAATTCTCGCGTTAGAGATTCCATAGTAAATCACGAGGGAAAACCAGGAAAAACCTCGTGATACTATCCCGACATCGTAAGTATTTGGGTTTACATTTAGTTTACTCTCAAAACTAATTCTGTAAATAAACAAAATTCTGACTTGATATTTTAAATTTTAAATATGTACTAACTCGATATGTTACTTATTTACTAATTGCGGTATTTTCTTTCTATTGACTTCCTCCTTTAATATGGGTAACCAAATCCTACTGCATTCTACATTCTAAAAATGCCACAAGAAAATAGCTTCAGAATATCATTTTTTCATTATGGTAGATGTTTTCAATACTTTTAGGGAAAATTGTTTATTATAGAGAAGATGGATTACGTCTTTGAGTCTTACTCTGTGAAATGATTTCTTTAAGTCAATCAGACACAGAAATACCGGTCTATTGATAGGGATGGGAAAAACCTACCGGTTAAAACCTAAAACCGGTTTTTTCCTTTTCAATAATCGGTTTTTCCGGTTGTTTTTTTGTCCCGGTTATAACCGATTTTTTCTTTTTAAAGTAATAACCGGTAAAAACCGGATAAGTGGAAAAAATACTGAATTTAGATAGAAATGGGAACAATTTTCGCCCCGTGCATAAATGGGAAACTTTAAGCTGACTGAAACCGATTTTACAACACTGATGACTGATTTTTATACTGATATGGACTGATATCGATTCGAATGTAGTATCGCAAAATAAAGTGTAATGTAAATGTGACTTATTTGGTATTGGCTATGACTAAATAACCTAACACCGGTTTTTGGAATAACCGGTTTTTTTGACCGGTTATAACCGCCAGGTTAAACTATAGGTAAAAGAAACCGGTATAACCGAAAACCGGTGTTTTTGTCAACAACCGCCATCCCTAGTCTTTTGTACTCTAGTGATCTCTCAGTAATTTGCTTTATGACGAATATTGCATATGAACACGATCTTCCAGCACGAAAACCATATTTAGTCCAGGGTAATAAGGTTTTTTTCATGACACTTGAACAGCCAGGGTACTGAAGCGTTTTTTCGACAGGTAATACCTATAAGAGCAAATTGTAACTATATCCTGCGTAGGATCTGGCGGCCATTTTTATTTATAAACAATTAAGTGTCAAAAAATGGCATTTTTTAATTTTTTTTCAAATCAATGGAAAACAGGGAAACTTATGTTTTTTTTTAGTACAAATATCTTTGAGATTATGGAAAAGGCTTTAAAATGACGTATTACAAAGTTTGATATACTCATTTATTGTTAATGTAATTGCAAAAAGAGGTCGGAATTGCAAAGAAAATTATTTTTCAATAACTGTTGTAAAAATTAGTTTAGAGCTTTGAAATTTTTGTCAAATAAGGGTTCTTTCGTGCTTAATATGTGATAAAAATTTCAAAGCGATTGATTCAATTGTTTAAATTTTATTCAAATTGTTTATCCCAGAGAGCATTTTTTTGAAATAACATAAGTCAGAAGAAAATGACGTTATAACCATTCCACAGGTGTCAAATGAAAGAGCATGAGCTATGTTTTCAACTTGGTTTTAAAAAAAGTGAATAAAAAATGCAGTTATTAGTAATAAATAATTATGCAAAAGTATCGTAAATATTTCTTTATAAACTTTTTATTTTGTTATATAAGAAATTATACATATTTATTACAATTTTTTATTAATTATGATATAGATAACATTACTTGGTAGTTGTGCACTTAAAACAGGGTAAAAAAGGTAATTTTTTTGGAAAAAGTTATTCAAAAAGTTTATAAAGAAAAATTGACGATACTTTTGCATAATTATTTATTACTAATAAATGCATTTTTTATTCGCTTTTTTAACCCATGTTGAAAATGTAGCTCATGCTCTTTCATTTGACACCTGTGAAATGGTTCTAAGGTCATTTTTTTCTGACTTATGTTATTGCAAAAAAATGCTCTGTGGGATAAACAATTTGAATAAAATTTAAACAATTAAATGAATCGCTTTGAAATTTCTATCACATATTAAGCACCAAAGAACCTCATTTGACAAAAATTTTAAAGCTGTATACTAATTTTTACAATAGTTATTGAGAAAATATTTTTTTTTGGAATTCCGAATTTTTTCGCAATTATATTAACAATAAATGAGTATTTCAAACTTTGTAATACGTCATTTTAAAGCTTTTTCCATAATCTCGAGGATATAATTTGTACTAAACAAATCATAAGTTTCACTGTTTTCCGTTGAATTGAAAAAAAAGGGGAAAATGCCATTTTTTGACAGCTAATTGTTTATAAATAAAAATGGCTGCCAGATCCTACTCAGAAAATAGTTATAATTTGTTCCTATAGGTAATACCTGTCGAAAAAACCCTTCAGTACCCTGGCTGCTAAAGGGTCACGAACAGGGTATATTTTTGTCTTATTACCCTGGCCTAATTGTTCATCTGTTTAAGGTATCCACTGATTCATTAGTTCTTGTAAAATTTTAGTTGTAAGTTAGTATTTAACTAGTTTATACCTTAATAGTTTTATGGCTGTTTTTATGGCTATTTTTATTTCCTTTTTTGAATAGTAGAAGTACTTTGCTTGTTCTCATTCTTCCGGTATTTTATTGTGTTTTATAAGTTTGATTAATATTGTTAATTGTTCTGTCATTCTTGCTCATTCCAGATTTCAGTAATTCGTTTGGTATTTCATCTTTACCTGCTTTTATGTTCTTCGGCTTTTCAAGTTTTGTTCAAATTTCCTATGTAGGATTAGCTTCTTCATTTTTGTAATTTCTGGTGTTTCCGGCTCTAGCGCCATTTGTTCTGTGCATAAATTTTTTTAAGATAATCAATAATTCATGGATCCTTTTCTATGTGTTGTGGTTCTATTAATTCATTTGTCTTCGTTATTTGGCCTTTTATATACATAGTGCCATATTTTCTTTCGCATTCCATTTCTTTCGAAAAACGTCCAGTGGTTATTTATTTTTCTTAAAAGCGCATGTGTTTCGTTTCTTATTGGCTTGTAATTATCGTATGCCTCTTGTGCGTTTTAGTTAACATGTATTTCAGGTATATGAAATATCTGAAATATAAATTAATTTTCTTCTTTTTCTTCTTTTTATGTAGACATGACTCCCTCTGATTTTCAATGTGCCTCCAGTAAGTTTCATTCCATCTTTTTCGTGGTCTTCCCACTGATCGTCTTCCTATTGGGGAACCGTCTCTCGCCTTCCTTACTACTCTATTTGTTGTCATTCGGCTTATGTAGCCATTCTATTCTACTCTTCTGTTTTTCACCCAGTTATTAATGTTGTCCACCTTGCATCTCCTTCGTATATCTGCACTTCTAGCTCTATCCCACAGTGCCTTACCATCGATTTTTCGCAGTGTTTTCATCTCTGCTGTTTCTAGCATTCTTTTTGTCCTTTCTGTATCAGGTCGTGTTTCTGCCGAGTATATCATTATTGGTCTGATGACTGTTTTGTAAATTCTGCCTTTCACTTCTTTTCCGATGTTTTTGTTTCTCCATATTATTTCATTTAGGCAACCTGCGGCTCTGTTTACTTTATTCACCTGATCTTCCACTTATGTTTCGAGCTTTCCGTAGCTAGATAGTGTGATTCCTAGATATTTAAACTCCATGACTTTTTCTATTATTTGACTAATTACGTATTTTTTATGGGAAATAAGCCACAATTTTACTAAAAAATGAATTTATTAAATAAAGAACAAAGAATTGCATTTATAGAATACCTTGTGAATGCGAACAATTTTATTTAGGTGAAACATCAAGACCATTAAACGTTAGAATAAGTGAACATCAGTCTTATATTAAAAACAGAGAATTTGATAGATCTCAGATATGTCAACACGCATGGGATAATGAACATAGAGTTCAGTGGAGGGATTCAAGTATAGTCCTGAAAGAATCAGATAGTAAAAAGAGAAACATCAAAGAAGCGGCTCTAATTATGCTAAATGAAACCAATTGTGTCGCAAATTCCTCGGTAGAATGCAGTAGGATGTGGTTACCCATACTGAAAGAGGAAGTCAATAGAAAGAAAATACCACGATTAGTAAGTCAATAACATATCGAGTTAGTACAAATTTTATATTTTAGTATTACTTTTTGTATATCTATGTAATATTAATATTATTTATAATTTAAACATATTAAAGTCAGAATTTGGTATTAGTTTTTTGAAGGTAGATTAAATCTAAGACCAAATACTTACGATGTCGGGATAGTATCACGAGGTTTTTTCCTGGTTTTCCCTCGTGATTTACTATGGAATCTCTAACGCGAGAATTTTACTCTCATCGTTGCATTTGGTTGTCTTTTTAAAGACAGATCACATGCTATGATTTTTTTGCGACGGATATTCTTGAGTTGGGATTGATTTCATGTAATCGAATGAACTATCTTTTAGTAAAGTCGTCCCAGGAACGCAACTCATAAATATTGGCGACATCATTTTAAAGTCTTCTACTTTAAAATGTATAATATACGTCTGAATTGCCAATATAAATGAGTCAGATTAAATAAATTATTAGAAGAATTTTTTTACTTAGCAACAACATATTTGTTTTATTTTAATAGTATTTTGTATTTTGACAACGAAACCCGGTTTGGGCTTCGAAACGTTAATAAATTCATTTTTTAGTAAAATTGTGGCTTATTTCCCATAAAAAATACGTAATTATAAAAATACCACAAGGAAATAGCTTCAGAACAACTATTATTTGACCCTACAGCTCTAATTTACACCTTATTAGATCTGCTGTTATAACCATGCATTTAGTCTTTTTTGGGGAAACTAACATGTTAAATTTTCTAGCGGTTATATTAAATTCGTGCAGCATACATTGTTAATCATCTTTACTTTGAGAGATTAGAATTGCGTCGTCTGCATAGCAGATTATTTTAAGTTGTTTTTCTTCCATTTGGTATCCCTTTTTTGTTCTTACTTTTTTTATCATAAATTAGTCAGTATATACAAATAACAACAATACTTTTTGCCAATCACTATCAAATATTCTTAAAGTGAGCTACACAGAGCCCTTTACTATCTTACTTAGAGTACGAAACAATTGCATATGAAAGTACCGAAAAATAGACGAAGGTTATTTCGAAAATAGACGAAGGTAAATTCCTCATGAGAACAAAAATAGTAATTGGCGATTATACTTATTAGAACGAATAATTTTTAAATTAACAAGGATGTTACACAAGTTTAGAGAAGGAAAGAGATATTGATCTCCAAATTGGCAACTTTCAGTATACCTATGTATGAGACAGTTCAGAGAAAAGCAAAGAAAAAGGAGAAGTGTTAGCTGAGGAATGATATTCCGAATTATCTAGGTAATCCAAAAGTCGTGAAATATGCATTATGATCCATTTAAAAACCAAAGTTCCCTATATTTTCGGAAAAAGAAGATCTGACATAGATATAAACACTATATAGTTGGTCTATATTACAAAAATCATATGAAATACATTTCATAATTATGCTAAAATAACTAATTCTCCACTTCTGAAGTATTTCAAGCCCTCATATACCTATGTATATTGCAAGTTGAATTTTTTAATTTAAAGAAAAATACATAATAAATATGTCTTATCGTCATGGTATGTCTCCATATGTCTCATATTTAGAGGTCGACAAGACAAGAATTCTTGTCTTGACAACAACTTCTTGTCTTGTCTTGAGAAAAAAATCAAGAAATTTAAAAAATATTGTCTTGACGTTTTCTTGACATCTTATATCTTGTCTTGGCTCAAGAAATTTCAAGATCTTGAAATTTCTTGATTACCCGGTCGGGTGATTCAACGGCGACCTTTTTATTACGTTGCATGCTAACACGGCCTCCATTGCCACTGGGGGGAGTCCCTGATCTGTATTTGTTTCCTGAACCCAAAATTGATGTATATAGTTGCATGCTTACAATAAGCATTTTGTATGTTCATAAAAATTGCTGTCCAGGATTTCATAAAAATTGCTGAGCCAAATCGAAACAGTTTCGACATCGAAAAGGATTTTGATTGTTTGGAGGATGAGATTGAAATTGAAAATGCTTTAAATGCTACTACTTTAGATTTTAACTCTCCTGTAAGTAAAATTAAATACCTTGTAAGAAAAATCAAAAACTCAGGGCAAATGCAATTTAAACTTAACAGTGCTTGCGAGGCCATAAATTGTAAGATAACTATGCCAGAACTAGATGTGAACTATATTTTGTGACGAAAACCAAAATCTAAATAATTGGAAAATGTTAGATAAAGAATAGTTCTGATCAGTAAATTTTGTCAGTATTTAAGAAGGTTTTAAAACACTTTCTTTAATTCTCGAATCAGAAAAATATTGCACATTCCCATTGGTGGTAATTGGAGTAAATTTACTTTTGGACAAACTGGAAATATGGGCTCATGAACTTAATAATAAAATTGATAGAGACGCTACTGATGAGCAATTAATTTACTGCATTCAAGTTGCAAGAGATAAAATACTGAAACACTATAAGAAAACTAATTGGATATACTGTATTGTTGTTATTTTGAATCCTCGCCATAAAGTAGAGGCATTTTACTCTTCATCTTGGGAAAAGCTTGTATAATCAGAGGCAGTACAAAAATTTGAACAAATATTTAAAGCTAACTACTTTAATAAATCCCAGAATGATCTATAGAATCCAACACCAGAGATACTTAGTCTGAAAAAAGAAGATATAATAACGAATTTGATTTAGATATTACTTACCTATTTAAGAAAGCTGATAATGATAACTTACAATTTTGGAAGTATGAAATTGAAAAATACTTAAATGAGCCTAGGTCAGAAGATTCTGAGAATATACATACTTGATTGGTGGAGAAGACACAAAAATATCTACCCGTCATTATCGAAAATGGCCAAGGATTTTCTCGGAACGCCAGCAACATATGTACCTGCTGAAAGGCTATTTTCAAGAGCAACTTTAACAATAACGAAGCCACGAAATCAGCTAGGCGTTGACTCCATAAGAAGTGTTATCTGCCTTAGTTCGTGTCTTATCAATTTCGATTTAAAAATGGGCTAAATTTGTCATTTAAAATAAAATCTAGTTTTTATTATTAAGCATTTAAGATATTTCAAGATTTCTTGTTTTCTTGAAAAGAAATCTTGGTATTGACATAAAATTTCTTGTCTTGTCTTGAAATCTAAAATTACTTCTTGTCTTGATCTTGTCTTGAAATCAAGACAAGATCAAGACAAGATCTTGAAATTTTCAAGAAGTTGGCGACCCCTACTCATATTTTCAGGTGTGCTGTTTAAAACCCATTACAACTAAAAAACAAAAACACATTATTTTTTTAATGCCCATCAAACAAATGCAATATTGCTTTATCTACGAGAAATTAAAATAATTAACTTCCACTACTTTGAGGCTGATAAAGACAGTTATCGAAAACAGTCCAGTATCATTAGTAGTCAGTTTCATTTTGAAAATAATGAAAGAATGAAATAATTGTTTTCCTACTCCAACATTTTAATATGCCAATTATATTTTCAATAACTGCACTAGAATATATTATTTTTTTCTTATTAAATCCATTACACGTCATTTATTGACTGTAAAATTTGACATTGAAAGAGTGTTTCCATATTGTCGGAATAATAGGAAATGCAGAAAATTATAAATCAATAAAAATTTAATATTAAAAATTATTAAAAAGTATGCCATTAAAATTGAATGTGTTCTTAAATTAATTCAATTTTATTTTTTTAATAAACTAATAAAAATTTGCTGACCGTAAAAAGCTAAGCGTCCATTTGAGACAAAATAGTCTCGAGAGCAAGTCTCGAGACATGTTTATTTTTGTTCTCGAGATCTAATTTCCAGTCTCCTGTCTATACCAAAAGAGTTGAAACTAGTCTTAAGTTAACTGTCCACTTGAAATAAAATCTCGAGATTACTCTCAAGGTGTTGTCCATTTGAGATCAATTGCGGTCGCGAGATCGGCATTGAAGACTTGCTGGTGACACTGAAGAAGTAAAAAAGACTCCTTTTTGTAACTGGTATATAAATTTTTTATTAAAAATTTCTAAAAAGTGATCCAAATCAGACTGAAATACATCACAGAACCAAAAACGATTTTGGTGTTAGCAGACCACAATCAAAGTAAACCTAGAAATAAGTACGCAACTGTAATCGAATGCAAAAATGGTTGAAATTTTGTCTAAAGAATTTAAAAAATGTAGTTACTTAGTCCACTCGAGACCAAGACAATTCTCCGTGTTGACTAGAGAGTCAACACACAGCCCACTGTGTGACTTCATGGCGCGTATATATATATTTTCATTGTTTAAAATGTATTCGCGTCAGGCACTAGCTTTTATAATTGCGCATACGACTGGGCAAAAATGAAAAAATAAAATGAAAAAAAAGCGTTGATGAGAAAATGAATGGTTCATCGAATTGACTTGGGAGCCGGTTAAGGTAGGGATGGCGGTTTTTGACAAAACACCGGTTTTCGGTTAAACCGGTTTTTTTACTTACGGTTTAACCTGCCGGTTATAACCGATCAAAAAACCAGTTATTCCAAAAACAGGTTTTCGGTTACTTTAATCAATATTCAACACTCAACACCCAATCGGTAACAAGGTTACATTTACATTGCACTTTAGTTTGTGATACTCCACATGTCCATTTTCAATATAAAATCTCTAACCGTTTTCGTTATATTGGAAAAGGTCTATTTTTATTTGGTAACTTCAAAGGGCTGTAACTTTTTTGGTACAATCGATCTTTTTTGGGTCCCAGAATATGTGATTTAATTTATCACCTACCTTTATAATAAACTAACTCAATGAAAATTTCGGATCCAAATCATATCAAATAATTGCAAAATACAAAAGGTAGTAAAATAATTAGGTACCTATATAAAACTATAAACGTAATATGAAGCAAATTAGACTATATCGTGTATATACAGCGTCCCTGATGATGTTAACGACTGTTAACGAAATATTGGAGTCGTAGAAAAGAGTACACTGAGTCTTCCATTTCAGCTGTTAACCCAATAATTTGTAAATTGATATACTTGTACCTATATGAATAATACTTAAAAACAAAAATGTACCTAACATTAAAAATAGTACTTAAAACTTATAAAAACAAATAATGAAACATTGTTAAATTGTGAATTGGATGTACTATTGTCCTAAATGTTTTTGCAAAGTTGTATTTATGAAAAACAATAATTCCTTTTTACACAAAATACACAAAACTATTTTATTTTTTTAATTTTTTTTTAAGTGCACACTGCACAGATGATTGATACTAATATCTATTTTTGCTAGGATTTCCCAGTTTAATAAACAAGAGGTGCTAATTCTCAAGTTCATCAAAATAGCCAATTCAGCTTATCACAATTATTCTTAAACATATTATTTTAGTGAGTGTGAGAGTCATTACCGAATATAACATTAAACAAATCAAGAGTTGTTGATGAATATTTCTTTTCGGAATTCCTTATTTTTTTTTAAAGACAACTTATCCGGTTTTTCCCCGGTTATTACTTTAAAAAGAAAAACCGGTTAAAACCGGGACAAAAAACAACCGATAAAACCGGTTATTGCGAAGTAAAAAACCGGTTTTCGGTTAAAACCGGTAGGTTTTTCCCATCCCTAGGTTAAGGTCTCGTAAATGAGTTCCGATTTAAGGATGCAAAGCAATTCAAAAATTTTACTAGAGTAGGTATGTGCTGTATTGTTTGGACTGCTTTTAGATTTAGTAAAACACCAGATTTACTAGAATATAAATTTAAATTGTATGTAAAACTTTCTTTGTATTTCGTTTGCATCATAAATGCATTTTATTGAAAACTTATCATTTAAACTTTTTCGCGGTTCTTGTATCACTTGTGGTTAACATTACATAAGAATTCTGTTTATTCGTAAAAATATTATTTAGTAAGTCAATATTTACTTTTATACTAAATACAAACTTGATACTACTCTCATCTCGTCTGGCATAGACAGAAGACTGGAGATTAGATCTCTAGATCATAAATAAGCATGCCCACTTCTGACACGCGTAGTCTCGGCTACAAGTCACAGCTTTTCTCGGAGAGTTCTCTCAGACCCATTGTGATCGCAGTCTCGAGACTGCTCTAGAGACTATCTCAAATGGACACTTAGCTTCAATTCGATATTTACTAAAAAATTTATTGAATTGAACAATTATTTTCTCTTTACGAAGAAAAAGAATCCTTGTGGAATGTTAACCACAAGTTTTATATAAATTGCAAAACACATGAATTTGTATGACGAGTTATACAATTTAAGTTTATATTCTTGTAAATCTGGTGTTTTACTACATCTAAAAGCAGTTCAAAAGTTCAAACTACACAGCAGACATTCTCGTAAAATGTTTGAACTGCTGTGCTTCCTCCAACCGCAACTAATTTAGGAGAGCTCAACCGGCTGCGAAGGCAGTTCCACGATTCACCCATTTTCTCACCCAATACTTCTTTTTTTAGTTATTGCACCGTCGTATACGCAGTTAAACAATCTAATGCCCGACTCGAATCAATTTTGAAGAATGAAAATATGTCCATATAGTCACAGAGTAGAGTAGACTCTTTACCCGACATGGAATGCCTTGGTCTCGAGACTAAAATCACCTGCCAGCCAGTCTCCCATCTCGAAACAGCAAGTGATCTCAAATGGAAAACACCCTGAGACCAATCTTGAGATTTCATCTCAAGCTTTAGCTTGGGTACCTATGTATATTATTTTTGAGATCAACAACTATACCTTCTAGATGTTTTCTAAGGGGTATGATATATACATTCATATAGTCATATTTTTTAATTTATACCAATAGCGGCTACAGGTGTTTACATAACTGTGTTAGCAAACGAATAACTTTTCCTTTTAAGTAAATGTTAAGTTATCAAAAACAGATTACTGATGATCTTATTATGTCACCCCGAATAAAGAGTGAGTATCGCAACATTACTTATTTTTAACTATTTAAGTAAAAATTGACATCAATAAGAAAGTTTACTGTACTTCGTTATCAGTGGTTCTTATGTGCGGCTTATAAGTACCTATTGTAAGATGAGTGTCCCGCCTTTGGTGCCGAATGATGTGTACCTACTACAAAAACTCAAGGACTATATTGCTTAGGTCTTATAGATAATTCTATCTGTTCTATAATGTTTATATTTATTTTTACTTGTTTATCAATTATCTTAAATATAGAATCCCCGTTTCTGTCAATTCTCTAAAAATAGGATCCCTTTTCCTTGTCACTCAGATAAAATACGAGCGGGCGCCCTTTTTTAGTTAGCTACATTTTTATACTATACTTTTCTTTCAGTTAGTCATCATCATCACTGGCTCGAAAGCCCTTTCTGGGTCTTGGCCTGTTCCAGGATTCTTCTCCATTCTGATCTGTTTCGAGCTTTTTTTCTCCAGTTTTTTATTTTTGAGGTTATTATATCATTTTCTATTTGTTCTAAATATCTCAGCTTCGGTCTTCCTCTTGTTATTTTTCCTACTGGCATCTGTTTGAATATTTTGTTTGGTATTTCGCCTTCTTCCATTCTTTCTACATGTCCCATCCAACGCAGCCGTCCAATTTTAATGAATATTATGATATCCGGATCCTGGTATATTTTATATAGTTCAAAGTTGTACCTTCTTCGCCAAATTCCGTTTTCTTTTGTGTCCTTATATATGTGTCGCAATATTTTTCTTTCAAAGGTGGCTAGCAATGTTTCCTCTCTTTTAGTGAGTGTCCAGGTTTCTGAGTCGTATGTGAGTACCGCTCTTATTAAGGTTTTGTATATTTGGCATTTTGTTTTTCTTGCGACGTTATCTGATCTTAGTTGCCGAATTAAGCCATGGTAACTTTTATTGGCAATAAATATTCGCCTCTTAACTTCCTCCGCTACGTTATTATCAGACGTGACTAGGGATCCCAAGTATGTAAAGTTTTTTACCCCCTCAATGTTGTATTCTCCTATTGTTATATTTTGTGGCTGCCTTATTTCTGCGTTTTTACTTACCTAAATATATTTTGTTTTGTTCTGGTTGATTTTAAGGCCACTATTTTGTGCAGCTCGTTCTATTTGATTGAATGCCTCTATCATTTCTCTTCTTGATCTTGCAATTATGTCAACATCATCTGCAAATGCTAGTATTTGCACGCTTTTATTAATGATTATTCCTCGAGTATTGACTGTTGTGTCCCTCATTATTTTCTCGAGTACGATGTTGAACAAGATGTTTTTCACATACCTATATTGTTTCCGTTAGTTCGTTTTGTATCCGGATTTTACTTTCTACTTTTAGAGATTCTTTTATCAGTTCTATTAATTGTGTTGGTATATTAAATTCTTTCTTTGCTTTTATTAAGAATTCTCGGTTTATATTGTCATATGCGCTTTCGAAGTCTATGAAGAGATGATGTGTGTCGATGTTATGTTCACTTCTTTTTTCGAGGATCTGTCGCAGAACAAATATCTGGTCTATTGTTGACTTCTGTCTATAGAAGCCACTTTGGTATTTGCCAACTATTTTTTCAGCGTGTGGTCGAAGTCTTTCATAAATGACGTTGGCCATTATTTTGTATGCTGCATTCAGCAGCGTGATTCCACGGTAGTTTCCACATTCTAACTGATTTTCTTTTTTATGTAATGGTACAATAATACCGCTATTCCACTCCGCTGGTAGCTGTTTATTTGACCATATCTTTGATATCAATTCATGTATTGTTTTCTGTAGTGTGTCTCCTCCTTCCTTCAGTAATTGCGATGATACTTGATCCGATCCCGGTGATTTATTGTCCTTTAATTTGTCTACTGCTGTTCTAATTTCGGCTATTTTTGGTGGACTCTTTTCTCTGTTGTCTGCTTGGTCTAATGGTATATCAGGGTTCGTCTGACTCCCATCTCCTTCAAGCTTTTCCATAAAATGTTCTGTCCATCTTCTTAGTATCTCTTGGTGTTCTGTCAATATATTACCTTCCTTATCTCTTCACATCGTTGTTCTCGGTTTGAAGTCTTTTCTGCTTTTGTTTAGTTTCTGATAAAATTTTCTTTTCTCTGTTGATCTACTCAGTTCTTGCAGTTCTTGAAGTTGTTTGTTCATATATTCTCTCTTTTTTCTTCGGTGAGTTTTCTTTTATTCTTTGCGTAGTTTTTTATATTCTTCCTCTGCTTGTCGGGTTCTGTGCCCCTGTTGCATCAGTAAATATGCTCTTTTTTTGTCTGTTATAATCTGATATTCTTCGTCAAACCAGTCATTCTTTCTCGTTCTTCTTTCTGTACCTTCTATGCCTAATACTTCTTTAGCTGTCTCTTTTATGATTTCGCTGCACTCTTCCCACTCCTTATGGGTTTCATGTTTTAGTCTGTTTTCTAGTTTGATGCTTATCTTTTCTTTATACTCTTTATTTTTGTTTGTTTCTTTGAGTCCTTCTACCTTGTATCGTTCTTGTTTAGAGTCTCTTTCCTTTTTGATGTTTGAAATTCTAGCCCTTACTCCACCTTCGACCAGGTAGTGATCAGAATCCGCATTTGCCCCTCTTCTGGTACGGACGTTTATTATATTCGATTGGTGTCTCGAGTCTACAGTAACATGATCTATCTTATTTACTGTCAGTCCATCTGGGGATTTCCAGGTACCTTTGTGTATATCTTTGCGAGCAAAGTATGTGCTAGCAATCATCATGTTGAGTGATCTTGCTAGGTTTATTAACCTATTGCCATTGTCATTTGATTGCTCATGGAGACTGTGCCTACCTATTGTGGGTTGGAATGGCTGTTCTCTTCCAACTTTGGCGTTTAGGTCTCCATAGATTATTTTTATATAATTTTTTGGGCATGACTGATATGCGGACTCTAGTTCATCATAAAACTCTTCTTTAATCTTATCTTCTTTTTCTTCTGTCGGGGCATGCGCATTAATTAGACTGTAGTTAACTTACTAACTTAATTACTTAGTAAAGTAGACTTTCAGTTAGTACGATTCCTTTTTTTACTTTCTTTCTGACTTTAGTATTATGTATTTAAAAATTTGTAGACCCATTTCCCAACGCTCGCTGTTGTGTCCTTTAAAATACCTGAGATCCGTCGCATAGTGAACGTCGCGTCGGTAAACCTGGAATTCTTTGTCTAAGGTGGGCTGGGCAATTGGATATCCTTTCTTCCCATCCAAGTATTAATTTTCGTTACAATATACCTACAAGGAAATCCCTATACTAATAGTCTAAGCTGATAAGTAGAACCCGAGATGCAATTAGATATATTGCGTGAAAAAAATACGGCAAAGACGAATGTTATATTAGCGGAATAATACCTATAAGACAGTGATGTGGCAGCAGCTTAAAACAAATTGGAATAGTTGCTTTGAAAGAGTACTGTGATCATTTGGATATATTGTGATAAAAAGATACCATATAAGACTCCTGCTTTAACGACATACTTTTTACTTGTCCTCTAAAATGTCTGAGGTATCTCTAATGAGAAAATTAAAAGATTAGAAAAGAAGCATAATATTGAGATTTTTGGATTTGGGTGCAAATAATCAAGATTTTAAAAATTTCGTTGTTTTTGTAGGTATAATGATATTGATAGTAAAAATAAACTTGAAAATTTAACTATTCTATGAATTTGATTTTATAACTCATTAATTTACTTTTATTCTACGAAAAATAAACTATCTTTGTATGGATATGTAAAGTCTCTAGGTGGACTTGAATCTTAAAATGTTTAATTATTTAATGCGTTTTTCGTATTTAAATCAATACCGGTTTTTTAAGGAAGCGGTAATAAAATAATATTTAAATTACTGGTCAGTTTATTCATCTAGTTGGTTATGTAGACTCCTGCTTATATTATATATATTCAAGTACTATAAAATTATTTTTATGACTTTGGATTGTGATTAAAATTAAAAGAATTGGATGGTGAATCAATTTTCATTTAAAAATAACTGCCAAAATTGAATGTATATACAATACATTTGTAGAGGAAAACCACGACTTAAATATGTTTAAATTAAATTAAATTTGTTTTTAAACTAAGTGGAGTAATTTAAATTTACCGCGCCGTAATGCTTATTTGTAATTGGTCCAACTTCAGGCCAATTTACTCTTCTGTTATGAAATTTTGACATTATTGACATTTATGAAATTTTGACACTAGCACTGGCATTTCATAGATATTTCTTTTATTTTTAGTTTTTAAGTTTGGTTTTATATAAAAAAACAATTGTTTTAGACCTCTTTACCGATGTATTATTATAATATCGTGGGCGTACTGGGAAAATCCACTAACTTCATTTTTTCAATTTTGGTATTTTTCCATTAAATCCACAAACATAAATATGTTAACAGGAAAACCGTATATCTCGAAATTCGTTATCCACCATGCTAAAAAATCGGTACATTCAATGGCAAAGAAAATCAATTAACTCCATATTTTTCTAAGTTTTCATTAATAAAATAATATTTTTCCAAATATTTTTATGTGTACACCAACCGTGGTTAACATCCTTCAAACTCATATCCAAGTACCAAAACTTTAACAGCCAGTGTACCCGATTTTTAAGAGGTAAGCAATAAGGTATAATAATGTTTAAATGCGTTTTTCAAAAACTTTACTTTTGTGAGTTAGTGGATTTTCCCAGTACGCCCACGATATATAGTCCAAGTAATGAAGCTTAAAACAGGACAAAACCTCGCAATTTTTACAGAGTGAACCGTTTTGCATGAAAATTTGGAATTAAGTTCACCTTACCCTCTACTTTAAAATCTATATTGTGCCGAAGGGCTCTTTTTATTTTTTTAACAGCTAAGTTATAATAAAATATTCGCGGTGTGCAAGTACTTGGAGGGGATGCGAGAAATGATCATATTGTCAATTGAAATTGTCAAATTGACGTATATTGCATACCTACTGTCATTGAAGAAGAAAAATTATATATTGCTCCACAATATTGATATGATATGCAATTATTTTATAAAATAAATTTAATTAATTGTATTTTGCCTGCAGCACCGCATTTTAATAACTAATTTTATTTACAACATACAATTGCTTACCTTATAATAACATAACCTCATCTTACTTTTTCTTCTTATAATTTTTTTTTGTGCTACAGCCTTGACAATTTTCCTGCAACCAGAACTAATATAATTGCCAATATAATTAAAAGTGCGAAAAAAGGTGCTGAGCTATGAAACCAGGTGTCGCTTTTCCGAACTTGCACGGTCCCAATAGCTCGGTTACTATAAGGCCCGGTACTTTATGTCTCCGTTAACAGCCGGTTAGTTAACCGGGGTTTAATCGGGACAGAAATATATGCATAAAATAGACATAAACGCAATTATACTTATTATTATATTCATAAATAATTATAGTAATAATTATAATTGCTTTTATTACAACGCAAGAGGCCCTATGAGGTACTTTTCTGTCTCGATTAAACCCCGGTTAGCTAACCGAGGTTTAACCGGGACATAAAGTACCGACCCTTAGTCTAAAAGAAAATTAAAATAAACCATTTGGTTTATTTCAACCATTTGGTTTATTTTTTCAAAAGTTATATTTTTATTAATTACGGTTGTTTTCATAAAACAAATAATTTTTGAGTTATTAGCAGAAAACTAATTAAAAACATTGATTTTTTCGATACAAAACTAACAGTTTTAAATCGAAAACTATTTATTTTATCAAAAAATTTATGAAAGATTTTTTGCTTATGATTAATATCGTTTCCAATTTTTGCACTCAAAATTTAATAAAAAATTTCCGCCCCTGAGATGGGGTGGCAACCACTCTCCCATGGTAAAACTGCCTTTCAGTATGATATAGATTTTGATCCTTGGACTATCGATTACTTAATCTCAAAGGTTCAAGGAAATTGATCCATTCTCTAAAAATTGCGAGGTGAAAAACTTCGGTTCCTGAAAGCCCACGAGTATTCTTGAGTTCATGTCACATTATCAAATAATTTGATCAAACAGTTTGAGCAAACTCAGGAAGCGATGTCAAACCTGCAGTTTGTTCAAATTCTAAAAATCTAGCTGTCACACTATTAGCCTAGTTTGATCAAATTTGGTATTAAGGGTTATCTAATGACTTGTTTGTGCTTTAACAAGTAAAGCGCCACCATGTTAAAAAAAAAAATTATTGTCAAAATAACTGTCAAAGTTTAAATACATAATTCAAAGTTTCTCTTCGAATTTTGTGATTTAACCACAGATTATTTAACGTAGATAAAATTTGTTCAGTCCATTCTTGTATCGATATATCGAAGTAATTTAGTACACCAAAAAAACACCCTGTTCGGGACTGTGACAAGCCCAGTCCAGGAAAACTAATACACAGGTACGCAAATGATGATAAATATATTTTTCAAAATATGTTTCCATCCGGGATAAATACAGAGTTTAGTAATAATTCAATAACCAACCCACAAATGTATCAACAAGTCAACACACAAGGGCAACTAGCCATGAATGTACAAACCACGCCATATCTAATATCGATGTCGCAACCAGCACCAACTAAACCAATGCCACATAACTTGTACCCTCCACTACCACAGACACAAATTCCATTAGTGCCGATCGCATATCATAGTTCTGCTTCAAATTATCAATTACAACGATTGCCATCCACCAGTGAAGAAGAGGAAGAAAACAACGAACCAGCTAGCAGCAACGATTGGCAAGAATTTAGAAGCTCAAAAAGAAGAAAAATCAGAAAAACAACAGACAATTCAAACAGTAAAAATATGGTTGTAACAGACAATAGATTTGAAGCGCTAGAAAATGAAGTAATCCCTCCCAAGGAGAACAACACAGCAAACCCTCCACCAATTTTCATTCACGGTGTACAAGACTATCAAAAAATGGTACAAAAAATTAAGGATGTAGCAGAAAGGGAAGAATATCATACAAAAAGTTTAACTAACAATGTCGTAAAATTAAGTTGTGGCACGCCAGATACATATAGAAAAATGGTTAAATATTTTAATGAACATAACATTTATCACCATACATATCAGTTAAAACAGGATCGAGCCTATAGAGTTGTAATAAAATACCTTCACCACTCTACTAACACCGAGGACATAAAAAACGAACTCCTAAAACTGGGTCATAAAGTTCGAAATATAATAAATGCACAACACAGAATTACTAAAGAGCCCCTTAATTTGTTCTTCGTGGATCTCGAACCGGCAGCAAATAACAAAGATATTTATAACTTAAGGGGGCTACAGAATAGAGTTATTGAAATTGAACCTCCCCAAACAACCAAAAATCACATAATACAATGCATGAGATGCCAATCGTACGGTCACTCCAAGTCATATTGCAATAAACCATTTGTATGCGTCAAATGCGGAGGAGCCCACAATACCACAACTTGTAAGAAGACTAGAGAAACTCCAGCAAAATGTGCATTATGTGGTGGGAATCACCCCGCAAATTATAAAGGATGTGAACATTAGCAAAAAATTTATAATATTAATAACAGGTATCATAACAGAGGGAACGTATTAAATCCAGCAATAAATCAAATACATACACAACCCAGAATATATACAAAACGCAGGATTCAGAATCAGTATGAAAGTTACGCTCAAGCTGCAGCAAATAATCAGAACAATAACGAAGATACAGCGAGTATACTTACCAAATTTCTAGAAGAGTTTAAAAATTTATTTAACCAGCTAATGCAACAAAACAGTATGGTGCTCAACATGATTTCCATGCTAGTAAATAAAGTAAACTAACAATGTCTAAGTTCATAAGAATTGCCCAATGGAATGCCAATGGTCTTCCTAATCATAAAGAAGATATAAAACTATTTCTGGAACAAAATTTCGTTGACATACTACTAGTAAGTGAAACCCATTTTACAGACAGAACCTACTTCAAGATACCTAAGTATAAATTATATTACACAAATCACCCAGATGGTACAGCCCACGGAGGTTCAGCCATATTGATAAGAGAAACTATAAAACATTATGAAATGCTAAAATACGAAACAAATCACATTCAAGCAACATCGATAAAAATACAAACTCTTCCATATGATATAACTGTCACAGCAATTTATTGTCCGCCCAGGCATAGACTTACAAAAGAAGATCTTCTACCCTTTTTCGAAACTCTAGGGCCAAAATTTATAGCAGGTGGAGATTACAACTGTAAACATACGCTATGGGGTTCACGCCTAACAACCACCAAAGGCAGAGAGCTAGCAAAAGTTATCCAGGATAAAAGCTACTCATTCCTATCGACGGGATCACCGATATATTGGCCAACCGATCCAAATAAAACACCAGACCTATGGGATTTCTTTATTACAAACGGAATATCTCAATCATATACAGATGTAGTAAAAAGTTTTGATTTATCATCAGATCATAGTCCCATAATTGCCACAATTAGCACAACGGTGATAATCAAAAAACCAACACCTCGACTGCATAACTTCAAAACAAACTGGGACACATACCGGCTAATCATAGAACAGGAAGTAAATCTACTAGTGAGATTGCAAACTCCCGAACAAATAGAAACAGAAACTAATAATCTAATCAACTTACTTCAAAATGCTGCCAAACAGTCTACCCCTCAACCTGGACAAAAAAAATTTTCAACCAACATTCCTCTTGAAATAAGAAGACTAGTAGCAGAAAAACGAAAAGCCAGATCAATTTGGCAAAGAACTCACAGAGCAGACGACAGGACAATTTATAATAACAAAACAAGAAACTTAAAAACAGCTCTAGAACAGATGAGAAACAACTCATTTGAAAACTATGTATCAAACCTTTCGCGTCAAGATAACTCTATCTGGAAACCAATCAAAAACAAAAATAAACCAATAAATACTTCACCTCCAATTCGGAAAAACTCATTACCACCAGGACCATGGGCAAAAAGCAACAAAGAAAAAGTTGATTTATTTGCTGAACATCTAACTGAAGTCTTCAAGCCACACGACAATGACCAAGTACAAGAAGTAGAGCAGGAACTAGCCTTACCAATTAATCAACGAGAGCGACTAACTTTAATTACACCGAAGGAGATCAAAGATGAAATTAATCATTTGAATGAAAAAAGGCACCAGGCACTGATCTCATAACAGCAACAATGCTAAAACAACTATGCTAAAAGCTGTTACTTAAAAGAATTATGAGCGACCTAGAATTCCAAAACTGTATCCCAGAACACCAATTTGGATTCCGGCAAGGTCATTCTACAGTGCAACAATGCCATCGCATATCAAATGTAATTAATAGAGCTTTGGACAATAAACAGTATTGCACAGCAGCCTTTCTGGACATCAGCCAAACATTTGATAAGGTATGGCACCCAGGATTACTTTATAAAATCAAAAAATCCCTACCCAACAAATACTTTGACTTATTAAAATCATATCTAAATCACAGAGAATTTGAAACTAAAGTGGAGGATGAACTATCAAACCGTAACAAAATTCAATCAGGAGTCCCACAAGGTAGTATATTGGGTCCACTTCTTTATGTACTGTACACATCCGATTTACCAACCTCTCCACAAACCACCATTGGAACTTTCGCTGATGACACAGCAATATTTGCAACTGAAGAGGATCCAAGAGCTGCAGTATTAAAACTTCAAGAACACCTAGACCAAATTGGACAGTGGTTAAAGAAATGGAAGATAAAAGCTAATGAAACTAAGTCAACACATATAACTTTCACACTAAGGAAAGACCTATGCCCAAATATTAGACTTAACCAAGTCAACATACCACAACAGAACATCGTCAAATACCTGGGGCTTCATCTTGATTCTAAATTAAACTGGAAACAACACATTTTAAAGAAGAAGAAACAAATTGAGTTGAGAGTG
Organism: Diabrotica virgifera virgifera; assembly: GCF_917563875.1. NCBI lineage: Eukaryota > Metazoa > Arthropoda > Insecta > Coleoptera > Chrysomelidae > Diabrotica > Diabrotica virgifera. The sequence continues at coordinate 166,438,370 of NC_065445.1, forward strand.
AAAGAAATTAATTGGCTTATAGGTAGAAAATCTCGACTCTCAATTGAGAACAAACTGCTGATTTATAAAACAGTCATCAAACCTATATGGACGTACGGTATAGAACTATGGAGTTGTGCCAGCAAATCAAACACAAAAATTATCCAAAGAACTCAATCAAAAATTCTACGCACCATCGCAAATGCCCCGTGGTACATTTCCAACCAAACCCTTCATACAGACCTAAACATCCCGTTAGTCAGCACAGTAATTCAAGAAAGAGCCAACAGACATCACGAGAAATTGGAAGACCACCACAACCAATTAATATTACCATTACTGCAGCCACTAAACAACAGAAGATTGCGAAGATTATGGCCCATAGATCTTCGCTGAAACTGAGGTGAAACCGCTGGGTGATGTACCTCATAACGCCATTTTAGTGTACAATAATACATTGATATATGTTATTGTACTTGTTATCAAATTAGCTTATAGAACATGTAATTCTGATTGTTAATAAATGCTTACAAAAAAAAAATGTTAAAAAAACTCAATTCTGGGGCCACTGTGTAACATTTATAAGCATAAGTATCTTTTATAATTTATGTGTTATAATATTATTATTTCATAAAAATGTTGTGGTATTGAAATGGATACACGTGGGCCATTTTCATAAATTGATGCTGTATCGATGATTTGGATTCAGCGTTAGAAACACATTTGCTCCTGTCGGATTTTGTTGGTCGCTAATATTTTACACGCAGTTGTATTGAATAATGTCATATAAAAATACAAGAATGTTTGCAAAAAATGTTACACAAAAATAGACACACTAGACTTTTTAGAGAAACCTTTTCGTGCAATTGAGTTGGAGTATTAAAAAAATAGTCAGAGAAATAGATTTCAAGTGATGAGGATATTCATGTCAAGGAAAGGAAGCTGACGACGCGACGTCTACTAAAAACCAAAAAAGGGAAAAAATATAAAAATTTGAATGTTTTTCCGATAAATTCTCTAACCCTACTTCATTTTTTTATTAGTAACTAAATAATATACAAAATTAACCTTCTGACGACCAACCTTTTTTTGTTACAAAGAAGACCAACGGGGGTCAAAACTGACCTCCCAGTCAAAAATGACAATTGACAAAACAATTAAGTTCTTCTTCTTCTTCTTTTTTTTGTATAGACATAACTCTGACTGTTTTTCCAATGTGCCTCTAGTAAGTTGTCGTTCCATCGTTTTCGTGGTCTTCCCACTGATCGTCTTCCTATTGGGGAACCGTCTCTCGCTGTTTTGACTACCCTATTTGTTGTCATTCGGCTTATGTGATCATTCCATTCTATTCTTCTGTTTCTTACCCAGTTATTAATGTTATCCACCTTGCATCTGCGTCATATATCTGTACTTCTAGCTCTATCCCAACGAGTCTTACCATCGATTTTTCGAAGGGTTTTCATCTCCACTGTTTCGAGTAATCTTTTTGTCCTCTCTGTGTCGGGTCGTGTTTCTGCCGCGTATGTCATTATTGGTCTGATGACTGTTTTCTATTATCACTTTTTCTATTATCTGACCTTCCAGCTCTAATTTAGATCTTATTGGATCTGCTGTTATAACCATGCATTTTGACTTTTTTGAGGAAATTAACATGTTAAATTTTCTGGCGATTATGTTGAATTGGTGTAGCATACGTTGTAAATCATCGTCACTTTGAGAGATTAGTATTGCATCGTCCGCATAGCAGATTATTTTAAGTTGTTTTTCTCCCATTTGGTATCCTTTTTTAGTTCTTACTTTTTTATTATTTTGTCCATGATCAGGTTAAACAATAAAGGACTCAAGGAATCCCCCTGCCAGTTAGTTCATCTTCCACTTTTACTTTTATTGTGTTGTTCTGGTAGATGTTTTCTATCGTTTTAATTATTCCCAGAGGTACCTCTCTCGGGTATAACAAGTGGATAACGTCCTTTAATGTGACCCTGTCAAATGCTTTTTCGCAACGATTTCTCTTGAACTTGCCTCATTATAAATATAGCCTCAGTGCATGACCTTCCCGACCTGAAACCTGTCCATTTAACCTTGTCCCTAACAAAATTTACAGTACTGTTTGTCATAACGTCATCGACAAGATTCTGTAAATTAAAAAATTCTGAGTTCTTTAAATGAATAACTTGGTATGGTCTAGGTTTCATCCTAGCAGCTGAAATCAATAGAAACCACTCCCGAGTATTATAAATTTGTTTATGTGCCCGAGCCCTCTCGATTGTAGAGTGCATTGAATCCGCTTCCAGGTACGAATGACCTGATTCCATAAATTTTAAGTCAATGATTTGTAGATTATCAATGGAGGGCCGGAGTGATGACGAAGAAGTGTCAACTTTTATTGACATATGTTATGTCAGATTTTTCCAAACCTTTCCAAACAAACGTTGTTTAGTGTGGCAAATTTGTATTTTTTATTATTTTTTCAGTTTTTACAGAGAATATTTCCGTTTTTTGCAATATGTAAGTATTGTTATAGTTACTACAACAATTTTACAAGGTTGTGTAAATAATAAAGCATGATGCTTTATATAAATAGCAATCAAATTTAAATGTATATATGGGTGAAGTAAGGTTAGAATTTATTTTATTGTTAGAAATTTTAGATTTTATATTTTATTTTTTTTTTTAGATTTTATACTAACTAAAAAGTCTTGAGATTCGGTAAAACCTTACTTTTAACGTGTTTACAATCTTTGTTTGGAAAGTGATCATCATAACACTGAATATAGCCGCAGTTGGCCGTGACGTCACACTCCGGCCGTCTATTGTATTGACGGCATAGAGCATCGCTGTGGCAACGTTTTTATTTCTGTTTTGACCGCCGCATATGTCAGAAAAGGAAGCTACGTGGCTTACAGTTTTGGGTAGGTCTAGTAGATATTTAAGCAGACATGACTTAATCTCAGAACTACCTTTGCTACCATGAGTTTCATCCCAGACATAGCAATAACCGTCTCGATTAGATCTATCATAAATTGTAAAATTGTAAACATTTAGATGGCTCTTGTAATATATCTGAGAATCACCAGCAAACGGAACGGGTAGAATAGCTTCCAGATCGAATGTTATTGCTCTAAATGTTTTTCCCAACTCGGCTGCTGCCGTTTTTTTGTCGTCTTCTTTCATATCCATCGACTGTTTTTCGGATCTTTTATGCTTTTCATACTCTTCTCTTAAGGGATCTTTTTCCTTGGCCTGCTTGAATGCATTACACACCGAACACTGATCCTTTTTTGGATGATAAAAGGCAAGAGCTGGTTCAAAATCATGAAAAATAATTTGGTACACAAACTTTGAGACCGGACTTAAACTATTAGAAGTGCAATAGTCTTGATATAATCGGTACATGATGGAAATATTTAAATCTGCATTTAGATAGTTTTTAGTTGAATGACGCCTGCAGTAATGCGACTCAATTCTTGGAAATGAGTTAATATGATCCTTAACTTGCTGCCGGTGTATCTCAGCAGTTGCATTGTGGGGTTTGCTATCCTTTCTTTTATCATAGCCGACAAAAATTCCCTTATTCATCTTTCCTTCAACACAATTCTCGACGACTTTACGAGATATAGCAAACGTGGCTGTAAAAAACTTGAAGCAGACTCGATGTCTTTGCCCATTATTATCTATTAAATGATATAACTTTGACTCTTTTCGATTTTTTGTTTTGGGAGTTTGTTTGCTTCTAGATACATTCACTATTTGTATCAAAGAACTCAACAGCGTTTTTGTCTCGTATAGTCTGCTAAGCTGTAGTAATCTGCACACAGTTGTGCCCTTTGCTCTTCAGAAAATAGTTGTTGACATTTAAACCTGCACTTAGAGCAATCTGTTGGAAGAGGACTTTTTTCTTTAATTTCCTTTACAGACCGATTAATGTATTTTTTACCACTAATCCTTAACCCTTTCATAATTGATCGTTTCCATTCCTTTTTATTGGCCTTTCTGCGGCGAAGTTTTTTTGGTATTTCATTCAGTTCCTCATATTTTGGCTTGTTTTTATTAACATTTTCAGATTCACTGCTTTCTTCTGACGGCTGATAAGAACTTCCCGATGAAGCATAGGGATTATATTCATCAAGATCACTACCATTATATCAAGTTCTTGAATCAAATTTTCGTTTGTTTCATCAGTTTCCTGTACTTGATTTAGAATAATAGTTTCTGGTATATCAACCTCTACATTACCTGGTACTCCTTTAGTAGTTTTTTCCAATGCCGGAGTTATTGTGGCAACTGGAATAAATAATTACTTTTAATTAAAACCAGATGGCTTACAGTCGACACCTTAATATACTTTTAAGCTCTTTTCCTACATCATCTAACGCAATCTGTAGCATCTTCTGCGATCTGGACGCCATAATTATAATTACAATTATTTTATACCACTTTTCATAAATCAAATAATAATAACTTTGCAACTATCACTGTCCCATAACCTCAAAACGCAAAAGAAGCATGTGTTCACTTCACTCCCTTTTAATTATTGCACAAGAAGCACAAAGGTACTAAGTGCTCTTCCAACCTTTGTGCTAGATTCCTACAATTGATTAGTACTTACCACTTTCGTTAGATGGCGTTAGCTAATTTAAAATTATAATTATCAGTTAGCTCGAGTGCATACGAAACTCCTTGCTAGTCTTCATTTCGGAATGCATTTAACTCATTTTGCCAAAAAAGTCACTTAACACCTGTGTGCGCTAGACCGACGAAATAAACATTATAGGCGAGCGGCAGGCACCCACAAAATGACCAGGTACTAACCACGGAGGGGTGAATGACCAATTTTAGACATATATACTGTATGTTTTTGATGGTGCTGAAAACGAAAATGATATTTGTTTTTAATTTCATGTGGGGGAACATTGTCAAAATCGCAATTTTACCCTAAAAATAAAAAAAAAATCACGTTTTTTTGCGTTTACCTCGCTACAATTCTGTTCCATTTTAATACTTTTTTCTGAAATATTTACAGCATATAGGTCTAACATTTCTGAACATAACATTACCGGTTTCATGCGTTTTTAATTCTTATTCTGATATAGGTTATGAAAATAACAAAGGAAAAAGGTGCGGATTTGTGCATTGCATAGTTGAGTAACGAAATTTAAAATTTGGCTTCTTAATCACATTTATATAGTCCGTTCTTTAACGGTAAAATATTGCAAAACCTCTAAATTTTAAAGAACCGCTTGGATTGACATGAAATTTGACATACACATAGCTAACAAGTCAAAGAAAAAAAGTGATATTGTGCCGATATGTGCTTTTGCCCTGGGGGTGGTTTTCACCCCCTTTTGGGGGTGAAAAAATATTCGTCCAAAGAAAGTCAGGAAATGGATAAACTGACTAATTTTAAGTAACTTTTGTTCTATAGAGTTTTTTCACTAAATCAACAGTTTTCGAGTTATTTGCCAGTGAATTGTTTATTTTTTCAACAAAATAACCACGCTTTTAGATGGTTTTTCGCAAATAACTCAAACAGTAAGAATTTTGTCGAAAAACTTTCTTAGCAAAAATATAGCCTGTAAAATTTTTTAAAAAATGGTGTATATATCACGTCTCTACACCTAGTAGAAGCAGAGTTATAGCTAATGAAAAATAGGTTCATATTCGTCAAATTCCAAATGAAACACTTTAACGTGAAGTAAATAAAAATGAAGCACATTTCGGGGAAAACTCATTACAACTTATTTAAAATGTTTAAAAAAAGCTTCATTTTTGTTTTATAAAAAAAATTTCTAGCATCAAAATTAAACAAGTTACGCTCAAAATAAAGTTAGTCCCTTTTGGTTTTGGTAAAAAAATCTAGAAAATCACCCCCTAATTAGTATCTTAAATGAACTTAATCTTTACGACTTCACAAGTTTCTTGACTCGTGTATATATTGTTTATGATCTGTAAGTTTCATCGGTTCAAAGTCCTTATTATTGAAAGGGCTGTAGTTAAAAGGGGTTGAACGAGTCACTGATCACGAATGTATGCAAATTTAGAAACACCAAATCTTAATCAATTTTTGTATAACAAGAACAAAAAAATACATGATATTCAGAAAAGCAAATCTGACTTTTTTTGTGTTTCGAGATTTTTGGTATTTCTAACAATTTTTAAATTATTCTGAAAAAAAGCATATTTTTCAAAATTTAAATTTTTAAAAATTTTACTTTGAAACCAATTTGTTTCAAAAATAAGCACTTTGAATCGATGAAATTTACAGATTATATAAACACAACATTAGTAAAATAATTTGTGGAGCGGTAACGATTAATTTCATTTAAGTTGCTAATTAGGGGGTGGTCTCCCCGATTTTTTTTGCAAAAACAAAAGGGGCCAACTTTATTTTGAGCGTAACTTGCTTAAATTTAATGCTAGAAACTTTTTGTAAAAACAGAAATAAAGCTTTTTTAAACAATTTAAAAACGTTATAATGGATTTTCCCCAAAAAGTGCTTAATTTTTTGGATATTTTACGTCGAAATATTCTATTTGAAATTTGGTGAATATGAATCTATTTTTCATTGGCTATAACTCTGGCTCTACGAGATCCAGACACCTAACGTGAACACCGTTTTTTTTACTCTTTTATATGCTATATTTTTGCTAAGAACGTTTTTTTCGACAAAATACTTACTTTTTGAGTTATTTGCAAAAAACCGTCTAAAAATGTGGTTATTTTGTTGAAAAATGAACATATTCACTCGCAAATAACTCGAAAAGTGTTGACTTGACGAAAAAGCTCTATAGAACAAAAGTTACTTCAAATTAGTCAGTTTACCCATTTCCGGACTTATTTTGGACATATATTTTTTCACCCCCAAGAGGGGGTGAAAGTCACCCCCAGGGCAAAAGCACACATCGGCACAATATTACTTTTTTTCTTTGACATGTAAGCTATACGTATGCCAAATTTCATGTCAATCCAAGCGGTTCTTCAAAATTTAGAGCAAATACCGTGAAAGAATGGACTAATATTAAAATAGAGAGTACAAAGAAGTTTTCTGAAAAGTTTTAGATCAAAACGTTTTATAGAAAAAAAAATAATGCAACTTTTAATATCGACATTAGAAATCCCCAATATAGCGCTTATTTTTTTAGATACTGACGATGGGTGGTGAATGGCTAATTTTGGTCTTGGATTATGTTTTTGACGGTGTTCAAAACGAAAATAAAAATTATTTTAAATTTAAGTTGGGGGAATATTGTCAAAATCGCAATTTTACCCTAAAAATAAAAAAGTGAAATTACGTTGTTTGCGTTTACTTAACTCGATACAACTCTGGTCCATTTTAATATATTTTTTAAGGTTTGTACACCATATATTGCTCATTTTTTTAAAGACAATGGTATCTGTTTTAAGCTTTTAGTATTATGCTAGTAAAAGTTATAAAAATTTTAAAGTACAAGGTGCAGATTCGTGAATTGCAAAGTTTAAACGCAAAAGTTGAGTGGCAAAATTTCAAATTTATCCTATTAATCACGTTTATGTTAAAACATAAAGTACGAAGAAGTTTTCTGAAAAGTTTTAGATACAAATGTTTTATATAAAAAAATAGCGCAACTTTTAATATAGACGTTATATCCCCAAAATAACGCTTATTTTTCGAGATACTGACCATGGGCGGTGAATGGCTAATTTTGGTCTTATTGTATGTTTTGGATCGTGCTAAATATGAGAAAAAAAGTTTATTTTGAATTTTATGTTAGGGAACATTGTCAAAATCGCAATGTTAATCTAAAAATGAAAAAAAAAAGAAATCTCGAATTTTTAGGTTTAACTCGCTACTCTGTTCAATTTTAATATTTTTTTCTGAAAGGACATCGCACACATCTTATAGAAACTATAATGTAACTCAAATTCAATAAAATTTATACGAATAGATTCGTTTTAAATTAACGATCAAATCTTATCATTGCGCCAACTCTTAATTATGATTAATTACGGGGCAAATTGCAATTAAAGTTTATCAAAATCATATTTTGGGAGTTCATAAAAATGTCAGATACAATCACTATTACTCAGGGTGCTATTCAAAGCAGCTTCAGCGGGTCCTAAAAGCGGATTAGTGAAACTATTTATACTTTCCTACTTCTCACCAAATATTTAATTATTATCAATGTTAATGTATATCGTTAAAAATTATCAATGGTGAGTGGTTCGCCTGTTTAAATGTTGTGGAATACTAATCAATTTTTTATTATTTATGTATGGTAAGTATACATAAAATCTGTAACTAGTTTCGATTAAATAATGCATTCATTAGTGAGTGATTCGTCTGTGTAAATGTTGTGCAATACTAATCATTTTTTATTATTTATGTATGGTAAGTATACATAAAATCTGTAACTAATTTCGATTAAATAATGCATTTCATTTCCCCACCACCACTGAGGTAAAATGCAAGGCGCGTTTTTTTTGCATGGTTTCCCCATTAGGCCTAATCCATGTTGTCATTAATTATTAAAAATATATATAAAAAAATTGAAAACCAAGTTGTGGTATTCAAAAAGTCAACAATTACTGATTCAAATGCACATCTCTATTAGGAGCGTCTAAGACAGAATGTAATAACTGTGTTGATGGATACCTTACATTTGCGTCATGCCTTGCATACCCTAGATACCATAATACACTTGCAACATGAGCACAGCATCCAACAGTTCGTGCACCAGTTTTGCAAGTGCAGTAGTAGCCGTCGATTGGTATATTGTCACCGTCATTTTCTAGATGGAGTGGTTGAAAAGATATCCATAATTGATGTTTAGTCGCCTGACGAAATCTAGAGTAAACACGAGCTCTAAGAAGACCCTGTTCTTCTAAAAGTGCTTGAAATGTAAAATGTTCAATGTTTTCTCTCTGTAATTTATCTTGAATGTAACTGGGTGCAAGTTTTACTTGGTAGATTCCAATAGTCAAATCTCTAATCTGTTGTAACGACAAAATGGGAAATTCTGGTAAAATAAGTTCATCTAAATTCACCCATGCATCGTCTTGAATACGTTTTAAGTCCAAACGGTCAACTTCAACACGAGCTTTTACGACATTTTCATATGCAGCCAATTCCTGCATTGTTTCTGCCAATTCTGCAGTTGCACCTTGCATTTGATTAGGTGGAAAATATTTATTAATTAAACTGCACCCAATTTTTAAAAACATTCTAATATTAGGCACATGACGGACCGGTATTAATCCACAAAACAATTTAAAAATACTTTTTAAATGTCCATTCCGAGCTTCAACTATCCATCTTGTTTTAGTAATTAATCACGCTTTATTAGCATCTTCAGTAGACAACTGTCTTTGTCCTCTTGGTAGAAGTGGTGGCATATGACATTCTAGGCCTAAATAATTTAATAAATGAATACAATCACGATAGCCTCTATCTACAATTACAATATCATTTGGTTGCAGCCAGTTACGCAAGTTATTTACTTGGTCTTGTCCCTCATCTTCAAGGTGATGTTGTAAAATTGCAGCATCGTTATTTCTTGAATCAGAAAAATAGGGGCCTTGTACGTCCAAAATATATCCGTCAGGTCCGACTATTAAAACAGGTTTGATTAAATGATAACCCTTATATAGACAGTAAGTTTGGCGAAGACTTCGAAAATTAGACGATTTGGGAATTTTGAGATAGGTTCCATCTATGTAAATAATGGCTTGAGGATTGTCAGGATTCGGATTGTACAAAGAGTTAGCAAAATCTGTAACATGGGTTCTAATAAATTCTTGGCGACCAATTGCTTCTAAATCCAGATTTTCTCTAACAAATCGTTGACAAAGACTTGTACGTACTGCAGTTATTGTCAGACTAACGTTGGATCTGCTAAAATATGAGCACAAAATTTTTAATAAATCGTCAATTAAATTGTATTTTAATTTCATAAGAAATGTAATTAAATCCTTTTTAGTAATAACTCTAGTTCTATCATAAACTACGACCTCATCGCAATAAGTATAAAGATCTTGAAAATTATTTTTGCTTAAGTTTGTCAATGCTTTGAAGTCGTCCTCTTGAATACCCGTGTCTGTCTCGAAACGATTAGTAGTATTTTCAATTGCTGTCAGACGTAACGCTTGAAACCACTCTGAAACTTCTTTCGGACTTAAGTTAACATTACGCATATTACCACGCAAATTCTCTATTATATTATGATCTAGCATACTGTCATCATTTATGTGATCACTGCAACATAAAGCACCCTTTCCTACAAAAATCTCTCGTTTCATGTAGATATCTACTCTAGCTTCTAATGACAAACGTTCAAGATTTCTAGCTCTATCACATACAAAACATAAATTATTTCTTTGTAATACACACTTGAATCTACAAACATTCACATTATCATCATTACCTTGTTCAATTTCTTCAATGATGTATCTGTAGCAGTTTATGTGAATCACAATCCCAATATCAAAATTGGCTTCCGGTAGGTTGTTGTTCATGCGGCGACCCAATGCAATCTCCTGAAATCTTGGTGGAAGATTATCTAAGTTCCCAACTCGACGAAAACCTCTAGCACGAACTCGAACATCACAAATATAACACTGCATTTTCACTAATTAAAATATTTAATAGTAGAACAACAGCTCGACAAAAACTAACCATTTGGTGGAACGTAACGACCCTTTATAATAATTACTAGTTTACAATAATTACCAGATAAAGTTGACTAGTGACAAAAACTTTTGATTCTTTCTAAAGCAAACGATTTGCTTTATTTTCTTTTAATTGGTCGATAATGTTAAAACCCAGTAGAATACAATTTAAGTCGTAATTCAATAGTGTTAATTAAATAAAATTCTGTTAAATTCTCATTAGTGCGTTAAATACCCTTGTTTTACGGTGCGTCACTGGAAGTGCGTTGTCATTTATGATTTACAAGGTAAGAGGCTTAATAATCTTAGAAGATTTATGAACTCCCGATAATTTGGATATCTTAAAATATTTTTTCTCTCTCTAACTTATGTACCTACCCATTTGATTTCAGATTAATTTATATCAATTCCTGCTCTTATTACTGAAAATTCAGAGTTGGCGCAATGATAATAAGTGACCGTTACATTGAAACGAATCTATTCATGTAAGTTTTATTGAATTTGAGTGACATTATATTTTCCATAAGATGTGTGCGATGTCCTTTTTAGAGCATATATTCCTCACCCTTGTGAAGACGATGAAAGCTGCTGTAATGTTTCAATCTTTTCTTCATAAAAGTTATGAATTTTTAAAAATAAAATGTGCAGAATCGTAAATTGCAAAGTAAAATCGCAAAAACGAAATGACAAAATTTAAAATTTATCTATTTTAGTCCGTTCTTTAACGGTAAAATATTGCAAAATCTCTAAATTTTAAAGAACCGCTTGGATTGACATGAAATTTGGCATACACATAGCTAACAAGTCAAAGAAAAAAAGTGATATTGTGCCGATATGTGCTTTTGCCCTGGGGGTGGTTTTCACCCCCTCTTGGTGGTGAAAAAATATTCTTTCAAAGAAAGTCAGGAAATGGATAAACTGGCTAATTTTAAGTAACTTTTGTTCTATAGAGTTTTTTCACTAAGTCAATACTTTTCGAGTTATTTGGCAGTGAATATGTTCATTTTTTCAACAAAATAACCACGCTTTTAGACGGTTTTTCGCAAATAACTCAAATAGTAAGTATTTTGCCGAAAAAACATTTTTAGCAAAAATATAGCTTGTAAAAAATTTAAAAAAAATGGTGTATATATCACGTCTCTACACTTAGTAGAAGCAGAGTTATAGTTAATGAAAAATAGGTTCATATTCGTCAAATTCCAGATGGAATACTTTAACGTGAAATAACCAAAAATGAAGCAAATTTCGGGGAAAACTCATTACAACTCATTTAAAGTGTTTAAAAAAAGCTTCATTTTTGTTAAAAAAAAATTTTCTAGCATCAAAATTAAACAAGTTACGCTCAAAATAAAGTTAGTCCCTTTTGGTTTTGGTAAAAAAATCGAGAAAATCACCTCCTAATTAGTATATTAAATGAACTTAATCGTTACGACTTCACAAGTTTCTTGACACGTGTATATATTGTTTATGTAATCTGTAAGTTTTATCGGTTCAAAGTCCTTATTATTGAAAGGTCTGTAGTTAAAAGGTGTTGAACGAGTCATTGATCACGAATGTATGCAAATATAGAAACACCAAATCTTAATCAATTTTTGTCTTTAACAGAAAAACAAAAACATACATGATATGCAGAAAAGCAAGTCTGACTTTTTTTTGTTTTTCGAGATTTTTGGTATCTCTAACAATTTTTAAGGTATTTTGAAAAAAAGCATATTTTTCAAAATTTAAATTTTTAAAATTTTTATTTTGAAACCAAATTTTTTCAAAAATGAGCACTTTGAATCGATAAAACTTACAGATCATATAAAGACAACATAAGTAAAATAATTTGTGGAGCAATAACGATTAATTTCATTTAAGTTGCTAATTAGGCGGTGGTCTTCCCGATTTTTTTTGCAAAAACAAAAGGGGCCAACTTTATTTTGAGCGTATCTTGCTTAAATTTAATGCTAGAAACTTTTTGTAAAAACAGAAATAAAGTTTTTTTTAAACACTTTAAAAAATTTATAATGGGTTTTCCCCAAAAAGTGTTTAATTTTTTGGATATTTCACGTCGAAATTTCACTATTTGAAATTTGGTGAATATGAATCTATTTTTCATTGGCTATAACTATGGTTCTACGAGATCCAACAACCTAACACGTACTCCATTTTTTTTACTTTTTTTTAAGCTATATTTTTGCTAAGAACGTTTTTTTCGACAAAATACTTACTTTTTGAGTTATTTGCGAAAAACCGTCTAAAAATGGGGTTATTTTGTTGAAAAATGAACATATTCACTCGCAAATAACTCTAAAAGTGTTGACTTGGCGAAAAAGATCTATAGAACAAAAGTTACTTAATATTAGTCAGTTTACCCATTTCCAGACTTACTTTGGACATATATTTTTTCACCCCCAAGAGGGGGTGAAAGTAACCCCCAGGGTAAAAGCACACATCGGAACAATATCACTTTTTTTCTTTGACATGTAAGCTATACGTATACCAAATTTCATGTAAATCCAAGCGGTTCTTTAAAATTTAGAGCAAAAACCGTGAAAGAATGGACTATTTGGTCACATTTATGTTAAACCATAGAGTTCAAAAAAGTTTTATGGAGAGTTTTAAATCTAGATATGTTATAGAAAAAAAAAATGGTGGAACTTTTAATTTTAAGAAAAACGTGGTTTAATTTTTTGTTATTTTTAGGGCAAATTGCGATTTTGACAATGTTCTCCCACCTAAAACTCAAAATAAACTTGATTTTCGTTTTCAGCACCATCAAAAACATAAACTAAGACCAAAATTAGCTATTCACCACCAATGATTAGTATCTCGAAAAATTAGCGTTATTTTGGAGATTTATAAAGTCGATGTTAAAAGTTGCACCATTTGTTTTCTATAATATATTTTGATCTAAAACTTTCCAGAAAACTTCTTAGTGCTCATGCTTTAAAAAGAATGTAATTAAAAATCTAAATTTCAAATTTTGTCAGTAAAATTTTGCGATTAAACTTTGCAATTCACGAATCTGCAACTTGTACTTTAATAATTCATAACTCTTGCTAGAATAAGACAAAAGCTTAACACAGATAACATTGTCTTCAAAAAAGTGAGCATATAGTGTACAAATTTTAGAAAAAAATATTAAAATGGAGCAGAGCTGTAACGAGCTAAACGCAAAAACGTGATTTCATTTTTTTTTATATTTAGGGTAAAATTGCGATTTTGACAATATTCCCCCACCTAAAATTTAATATAAATTTCCTTTTCGTTTTCATCGCCATCAAAAAAATAATATTATGAGACTAAAATTAGCCATTCACCACCCATGGTCAGTATCTAGAAAAATATGATCTAAAACTTTTCAGAAAACTTCTTTTTACTCTCTATTTTAACATACACGTGATTAAGAAGCTAAATTTTAAATTTTGTCACACAACTTTTGCGATTAAACTTTGCAATGCACAAATCCGCACCTTTTAATTTAAAAAAATCATAACCTTTATCAGAATAAGAATGAAAGCTTGAAGCAGGTACCGTTGTCTTCAGAAATGTTAAAGCTATATACTGAAAAAAAAGCGTGATTTTATTTTTGTTATTTTTAGGGTAAAATTGCGATTTTGTCAATGTTCCCCCACATGAAATTTAAAATACACCTCATTTTCGTTTTCATCACTATCAAAAATATACAGTACGACTAAAATTGCCCATTCACCTCTCCGTGGTCAGTATCTCGAGAAATAAGCGTTTTTTTTGGGGTATGCCGCTCGTTTCTGAATCATCATTCTGAACATAGGAACTAAAGAAATTTTAAAATATACACTAATTTACGTCGCCCCGGGTTTAACAAACAATTTGTTTTCAATATTGGAATATTTCTTACCAACAATTCCACATAATAGACGGTAGTTATTTACTTAATATAAAATTGGAACATGATAGGCCAAGGGAGTTCGTTTTTGACGCCAAATTCACAAAATATATTTTTTTTTTCGTAAAATGTAGGGAATTTTTTTTATTACAAAATATGAGGTTATCTGGAATGATATTAAAGTCAAATAAAAAAATAATGAGTTTAAAATTGAAAATATTTCTGAATCTATTAAATAAAACATACATTGGGGTCAAAAGTTACCCCCTTGGTCATCCGAAGGTTAAAGACAGCTTATGTTTCATTTCAGTTCAGAGATGATCCACCATCCCCGTAGGTTCGTTTCGGTCTCTCCAGACCTCTTCAGTGGAGCTACATAAAGCTAACTGAAGTGGTCTAGAGAGACCTAAGTGGACATATGGGAATGGTGGATCATCTCTGAACCGAAATAAAACATAAGGTGGAGCATTCTGGAGGTGTTTTCAAAGGAGTGCTTTGTCAGCATCTTTGACAAACCAAAGCCTTTAATAACTGTCTCCTGCAAAATGTTTAACAGATAGATATAAACCAATTCCTCATGTATTTGTCCTATAGGCCTGATAGTTTAACACAGAGCCGGATTTAAGGCAGTGGGGGCCCCTGCGCAGAATTGGTGTGGGGCCCTACATCCTACCATTAAAAAAGTGCTGTGATAACTATGGTATACAGCCCACTACAGATTTTTTCCTTTTAGAAATTAAAAAAAATGTTGATCTACTTTTATAAATATATAAATGAGTCAGATTAAATAAATTATTGGAAGAATTTGGGGCAACCATACCCGATTTGGGGTCGAAACGTTAATAAAATTATTTTTTTCAATTTATTTGTGGCTTATTTCCCACCTAAATAGGTACTTAATTTTATAAATATATTTTTAAATAATAAAATATACAAGAACTGTAGCAGTAAAGTATTAAATATAAACATAGTAAGACGTATGGTTAAAGTCCGGGTAATTTTCGAGATTTTTTAATAGAAAATTCCTTGATTATGTCGGACACGCCAAGTTGCTTTAAGATATCGTGTTCAATGCTCATTATATAAAGATGATTCAAACGCTCTTGGATCTATAATAGCGATAAAATTTTGAGTCCTAAATTTCTCTGATTTTGTCATTTCAGTCTCTGAAGGTGTTCCATAATCCAGTGGAGTCAGTTGAATATTCCTTAAAAGAATATAAATTTCTTTTAAGTTTTCTAAGTGCCACCACTCCTTAATTAAGGCCAATATTTGGATTTTGGAGACTAAGAATTTTGCTGCTTATCTTCTCTAATATTTCATTCTAAAATATTGCCAATATTCATGTTTCCAGTAGGTAAACACATTCGATTATACAAACTATGTGCATCGTTTCGAGTTTTAAATTGTTTGTTGCTCATCGTCTTTTGAAATTTTGGATAATGGTCCTTTAATCTGATTAAAACCTTTAACTAACGCTTTTGCGGCATCACTTCTAGATGACCATTGACCATCTAGTAGGGATGAATCGATACCACTCGGCATTCGATACCAAGTACTCAGGTCGGTATCGAATCAAAGTATCGATACCGCATTCGATACCGGCTTCTGGTATCGATACTTGTGAGTACTCGATACTCATAAGTGACGTGACCTTGATGTGACGTCACATAACCACAGAATATAACTTTTGCACAGTATATTCAATGGTGTGGTATGACGTCAGAGAACTGACAGCCACAGGCAACCATAGAGATAATAAGAATGTCTATGCAGGTTACAGGACAGGGTGTTATGACAATGACATATGACGCTATGACGGAAAAATAAACAAAGGCGACCTCACAGCGCACGTGTTCAACCCACGTGGGGATTCAGATGGTCCATAGAAAGTGCTGAATCTAGAAAAATTTTAAACATCCATGCTATTTAAAATCAACAATGTAAATTTTCTTACTATTGTAACATTTTAACGGATTTTTACCCTCATATTTTTAATTTTGGTGGCCTAGCATGTGAAATGTGAATGTGAACGAAAACGTTCTGCATTTGTGATGTATCCCTTTATTAATAAATTAATATACCTTTTATAAAGGATTTTAATAAATATAATTTTTTGTGTTGTGTTGTATACAGTCAGCTACAGGAAATAATTTTCCTTGTGGATTTATTTTATGTTCAGTTTGATTTATTAAAAAGAACTCATAAATAAAAGTTAATCTCGATATAAATTAATGTTTTGACCCAAAGAAATATGTAAATTTAAATACATATAAAAAACATTTTATTGAAGCTCTAGTTATTGCAAAAGTTTGTAAAAAGAAATTATACTTAAGATGTAATTCCAATAAATTTGAATGCACAAATATCATGCTTTAGACTTAGACAAAAGTTTATATAGATTTGTTAAAATTCTAAAAGTAGAGGTCAATTCAACAGATATAACATAACTGGTATTAACAACGAATAATGTAGAATCTTATGTCTATATTTGTTGATATTAACAATATAAACAGATTAACACAATAAAACAAAGCTTTAAGTATTAATTTTTGAAATTTGACTCCTTTATAAGTACATTAGAATCCTATCAAGTTCTTAATCAAAGGTATTACACTTTCATTTTCCTGCCATCATCATTATTTGTTTATTTAAACATACTATCAAAAAAACGAATAAAAAAAACACCATAAAGTGTATTATCATTTTTGTCATTTAAAACAATTATTTGTCAATACATTTTTGCTAGTTTTGAGGAACTCCTTTTAATGGAATGTGATGTAACATATTTTAAAGGATAGGTAGAAATCAAACACAAAAATTTATTTAAAAAACTGCTATAATAATAAAATAAATTTGTTAACCAACTGCAGTCAAATGAAAATAAAATTATCAAAATTAACCATTTAAGCTTGCCTTAAATGGAGAATAATATTTTAAAACAAACACATATTATACAAAATTTAGTTGCAATAGCTTTACTCCTGGTTGAAAATGTACTGCCACAGCTTCTATATCAACAGCATCCTCATTTGCCAGTATTTCAATGTTTTCTCTATTAACTACTACAATATTATGTAAAACTGAACAAGCTGATAATAATAATGATATCACTCTACTAGTACTCAGTATTGAATATGGTTTGATTCAATACCAAGTACTCAGTATCGAATAAAGGTACTGATACCATATGAGTACTTAGTAGCATCGAATAACTACTGCAATATTATGTAAAACTGAACAAGCTGATAATAATAATGATATCACTCTACTAGTACTCAGTATATCGTTTGATTCAATACCAAGTACTCAGTATCGAATAAAGGTATTGATACCATATGAGTACTTAGTAGCATCGAATAACTACTGCAATATTATGTAAAACTGAACAAGCTGATATTAATGATATTACTCTACTAGTACTAGGTATTGAATATGGTTTGATTCGATACTGAGTACTCAGTATCGAATAAAGGTATTGATACCATAATATGAGTAAAATGAAATGAATGAATAATATGAGTACTTAGTAGCATCGAATAACTATTGCAATATTATGTAAAACTGAATAAGCTGATATTAATATCACACTACTAGTACTTAGTATTGAATATGGTTTGTTTCGATACCGAGTACTTAGTATTGAATGAAGGTATTGATACCATATGAGTAATTACTAGCATTGAATAACTACAGCAGTATTATGTAAAGCTGAACAAGCTAATATTAATGATATCACTCTACTAGTACTCGGTATAGAATATGGCTTAATTTGATACTCAGTATTGAATTAAGGTATTGATATTATATGAGTACTTAGTAGCATCGAATAACTGCTGTAATGTTATGTAAAACTGAACAAAATGATGTCAATAATATCACCCTACTAGTTCTCGGTATAAAAAACAGTTTGTTTCAATACTGAGTACTCGCAGTATCGAATGAAGGTATTGATACCATATGAGTACTAGGTAGCATCGAATAACTACTACAATATTATGTAAAACTGAACAAGATGATATCAATAATATCACTCTACTAGTACTGGGTATTGAATATGGTTTGTTTCGATAGCGAGTACTCAGTATCGAATAAAGGTATTGATACCATAAATGAGTCCTTACTAGCATCGAATAACTACAGCAGTATTATGTAAAGCTGAACAAGCTGATATTAATGATATCACTCTACTAGTACTAGGTATTGAATATGGTTTGATTCGATACTGAGTACTCAGTATCGAATGAAGGTATTGATACCATAATATGAGTAAAATAAATGAATAATATGAGTACTTAGTAGCATCGAATAACTACTGCAATATTATGTAAAACTGAATAAGCTGATATTAATATCACACTACTAGTACTTGGTATTGAATATGGTTTTTTTCGATACCGAGTACTCAGTATCGAATGAAGGTATTGATACCATATGAGTAATTACTAGCATTGAATAACTACAGCAGTATTATGTAAAGCTGAACAAGCTAATATTAATGATATCACTCTACTAGTACTCGGTATTGAATATGGTTTGATTTGATACTCAGTATTGAATTAGGGTATTGATACCATATGAGTACTTAGTAGTTTAGCAACACTATAGTGTCGATTCATAGAATGGTGAGATTTCACTCAAATAAAATGATAAAAAAAATGAGAAACACACTGGAGGAAGCTAACACATATAAATACCACGGTAGCTCTAGTCTCTAGAGATTATAGGGATGGATTCTTATGGATGTTATTAGAGATGTGATGCTGTTTATCAGATCAAATTATGAAAATCAAATAAAAAAAAAAATATTTTAGTACAACGATCGGTGTCAGGTCTTATTTTCCAATCTTCAGCGGGCGCCACCATATCTTTCAGCTAACCTAGGAGAAACATGGAAACCACACAAAACAAACATGGTATACATAGTCAGATTACACAAAAAAAAAATATATGAAATATTTATTAGGAGGTTAACTACCTTTACTTATTTATTTTTTTTTTTAGCGTATGGCTTAAGTATATCACAGAATATAGTTAGATTTATGCATTATACAATGCATCACAAACAGATGTCCAATTTTTTTATATATTCGATTGACCCTTCGGTTGCCATTACAAAGTCTATAGGGTCGCCTGTGTATGCTCTGCGTGGGCAGTCCTGAACAATGTGACTGATCGTCTGTCTTGCAGCGCCGCAGTCACAAGAAGGCGAGGGGAGTTTACCCCATCTGTGGAGGGAGTCGGCGCATCTTCCACAGTTTGTTCGAATTCGATTAAGGGCTGCCCAAATCTTACGGGGACGTTCAAATTCGCCAGGTTTCCCTATGATGTCCGGTAGACTATGGTAATGCGGATCTGTCCTACTTTCCCAATCTTCTCTCCATCGGGTATTTAAGTCAAAGTTGGATTGCTGCAGCGCTTGAGCAGATTGTAGAGGGGGTAACCTGGATCGGAGACGGTTTCCAAGAATATCGGGGATGTCGTTGTGGACTAGAAGCTGGCGACTGTCCATTATTTTGTTATATTCTTTAACCAATGCATGTTCGCGGCGTAGGTTGGGTGGTGCTATATTACTAAGGGTAGGTAGCCACATTGTAGGGGTGGGCTTAATTGTGCCTGTTATCATACGCATAGTACGGTTTAGTTGGGTGTCGACCAGGTGGGTATGCCTGCTATTTAGCCACACTGGAGCACAGTATTCTGCCACCGGATATATCAGGCCAAGAGCAGAGGATCTTAATGTTGATGCTGTGGACCCCCATGTAGTGCCGCAGAGTTTCTGTATTATATTGTTGCGTGTTTTCAATTTTGCTGCTGTTTTCGTCAGGTGTTCTCTGAATGTGAGCGTTCTGTCTAGAGTAACCCCAAGGTATTTCGGGTATTTATTGTGTTTTAACAGCTTGTTATTAAAATACACTCGCAATTCTCTGTTTGCCAACTTGTTGTTTAGATGAAAAGCTGATACTTCAGTTTTTGTAGTACTTGGCTGTAGTCTCCATTTCTTAAGGTATTCGCTGAGGATGGATAAGTCATTCGTGAGAGTGATTTCTGTAGTTTCTAAAGATTGGTGGCTTGTTGCAAGGGTCCAGTCGTCAGCATATCCAAACTTCCGAGATTCGGTTTCAGGCATGTCAGCAATATAGAGGCTGAAAAGTAAAGGGGCAAGGACATAACCCTGTGGAAGACCATTGTTAAGTTTCATCTGTCTACTCGTCTCCTTTCCCATTATAACCTGGAAGGCTCTGTTGGTCAGCATGTTGTCAATGAGGTTAATTATCTTTCTGCAGGGGATAATGCGGGCCAGTTTATATATTAATCCCTGTCTCCAAACAGTATCATATGCTGCTGTTAGATCTATAAATACTGTTGCTGTCTTTTGTTTCTTTTGAAAACTAGCTTCTATAAAAGTTGTTAATGACAGCACTTGGTCCGTACAGCTTCGATGAGGGCGGAAGCCAGCTTGTTCAATGGGGACATTTTCTAGTATCCTGTGACTAATTCTGTTGAGGAGAAGCTTTTCTAATAGTTTATATACCATGCTGAGTAGAGCTATGGGGCGGTAGTTTTCTGGCTTATCGTTTGATTTGCCCGGTTTCGGAATTGCAATTATCTTTGTTCGTTTAAGTGAGAAAGGAATGTTACCTGACTGAAGTATATCATTAAAGAACATTGCAAGCCACTGTTTCGTGTATGCACCACTGTGTATCAAGAACTCTGGATGGATACCATCAAACCCAGGTGCTTTACCTGATTTCATTTCTTTTAGCGCATGTGTGATTTCAGAAATAAGTATTCTTGCTGAATATTCGGAGTTCGTTCTGTTCATTTGTTTTAATGCCCTTAAGTCTCTTTTCACGTTGGTAGTATGTGTTCGATCTCGTGGAGCTCTGGATAGAGATACTATATGGGAGGCAACCTTGTTAGGAGACATTTTAGACTCTCTGGATTCCAGCTGGTTAGCTCCTCCAATTTTCCGCAACAAGGACCATGCCTGCCGGCTTGATTTTTTGAAGTCAAGGTTTTCGACAGTCTTTATCCATTTTTGGCGTCTAGCTGTATCGATGTTGTGTAAAAGCTCATCGGCTATTTCTCGGTCACCACTTTCGAGAAACTTCGTGTATAAGTCTTCACATGTTTCAGTCCATCCAGGCACATATTCTTTGCGATACCCCCTAGGGATGGTTTTCTTTACTACGTTTTCTTTGGTTACTACCTTTACTATATCATCTAGATACACCTCATCATCTGGAATAGAATTAAGTATAAAAAAACTAGGAATAGTGAACAACGGTAATAACGTTAGAGTATGGTATATTTATCGTTCAATTAAATAACAAAAAAAATTATAATTTTATCAAAACGAAAAAGAAGATATTATTATTATTTACTATGTAATTAACTTATTTTTGGACGCCGGAAAGCTTTCTTAGTCTTCACAAATAAGAAATAATATAATATTATGTAGCAGAGTATTCTAACAAAATTCTTTAGAAACTAAATATTCAATTTTCAAAAAAAAACAGGAAATAAGCTGGATTCTGTCGTCACATTCCGAATCGATGAGAAATATTAATAAAATTTATTACTTTAGTTTTCCAAATGGGTATGTAGTGGAAATTCAGCAAACAGGATAAGCAATTGTAAAACAATCAAAATATGGTTGACTTTATTCGTACAGGCCTCAAACTAGACGGTCTCAAATTGAATTGGTCTCAAATTAACGGCATATCAAAACGAGAGCGTCCTAACAATATACGCTACCTCGCAAAATCTGGCCAAAAAGTCAGGACTTTTTGTGACTTTTTCACATTCCAAAACCAAAATTATTGTGTGAAACCAGATTGTATGCACAAGTAAATTTTAAAATGATTTATTAGACAGTGACAGTTAGTCGGTGGATTATCAGAAAAATGACTTTCGTTATGGAATTTGTTGCGTTTGAAAATTGAATTTAAAAAGTTTTCTCGCGGTGACCACTTATTATTATGATTACGTCATGCAAGTAATCGGTGTGAATTAAAAGAGAAATAAATATTATTAAATTAAAGGTATACTTATTTCGGATCGTTACACAACCTCCTTCACGAACTAAAGCTCGCTAGCGCGATTTAGATCGGACTATGGGTGTGGAAACACACGTAACGAAACGACCAAGACAAATTCATACATCCAAAGAAAATTTAGATAAAATTTATTCAAACGACCATACTATTACACTAAAATGGAAGGAGAATTGTAGCCTTTGTGGCTTGACATATAGAGATTTTCATTATATCTCTCGACTTGAGGTATACGTATTTATCCTCACGTCTATAAGCGGACTTAATCACATATTTTCACATTTCTACGTTCACTCACAGCGTAAATGTTATATGAGTAAACTAAAAAAAAACAAAAAGTAGGAACATGGCCATAAAAGAAACAAACCATGAAATTCAGACATAGAGGTACGTTACTAGTTTTTCGAAAACAAAAGAATTGGGTTATACTGGAGAAAAGTTAGACATTAGAAATACGGGATGACATACTTGCATATGAGATAGATGGTAATAGTTATTGTTTACTTAGGACTGGTGATAACTAACGCGTATCAAACGCCTGTAATAGGGACATTTTTGGTGAGGGTCAAATTCGGTAAGCTCAAAATCGGTGAGGGTCTAAAATCCTAGGTTACATAACTTAAAGTTAATCAGGATACTCAAAAATTATTATTGGTACGGTATATCTGAAAAACTTATTATTCCGACAAGTAGCTGGCGGAAATCTGCTAACATTTTTCCTAGCCCTTCTCTGTGCCTGGCTATCCAAGACATCCGTTGAACGCTAGTAACAAAATGAGAAAGAATGAGAAAAATATTGAATGCAAGGAGTCAAAATTCCTAGTCTATAGGGTAAAGTACAACTACAATATTCGAACTAGTACTCATATGATAGAATACATATCAGAACAGTAGGTACTGTTTACTACAATTCAGGATATAAACGATTCCCATAAAAAAATAAAAAAAAAAATACTATATTTACTACTACTACTATATTTACTATTAACTACATTATGTACTAATACATCATTTTGTTTTTGTGACCCCATGAGTATATCAAATCTCTCTATATAGGGAAAGAGAAATCACAAAACACACATGTTGACTATTTAGATGTATTATCTAAAAAACGTTATGTCGGCCAAAAATTTACCATTTACCAATATTCATGAAATCGACACTAACATCCATCATCAACCAGAACTAAAAGGTAGTGTGTTAACAATACACACCAAGATTAAAACAAACTGCACAACAGATATATGATATATAACCTACATATCATTAACATTGTGATACACAGTAGAGGCATAAACCAAAAACGACCAGCATGCGTATAGTATACACATCTGACAGCTTTATGTATGGTTGCCGAACTCAAAGCAAAAACAACACAATTATAAAATTTTTCTCTCGCAATTACCAGATAAGACAGATCATGGATGTCTGGATTTATTTGGCAAAAGAAAAACAAAATCGTTACAAAACAAAAATGGTCACAAAGGACACACTGGCCATAAGTAATTTAAACAGGAGAAGTTTATACATACACTCGATACAGTATTAAATAAAGAAAAACTTTCTTTTATTCTGTATCTGACGAGTTCGGTTCGTCGTCTGAATCATTATCAGGATAATATGTTTTCAAATCCTTTATGTGCCATTTGCCAGCATTAGATCCATCAGGATTTTTCAAACCATATATTAGAGGAGAAAATTTCTTCACAATTGTACATAACACATATTTAGGCGCAAGTTTTGCCATATATTTTTTTGGTGCACTGGAGAGAGCCATATTCTTTCTCCATACTTTATCTCCAACACTAAATTGGACATCACGCTTGCGCAGGTTGTACGTCTTGGCATTGCGCTCATAAGCTTTGGTGATATTCTTGCGTACAAAAGAGAAAACTTCAGACAAACCTTTAACTTCAGAGGCATATGATTTACGGTCACCTGGGACAATTTCCAAATCAACAAGATCATTTGGTATTCGACCGTAATAATTTCCGGAGATAGGTACATGCCGAGCAAAATTTAAAAAAGCTGGAGTGAATTGAGTCACTTCATGCTTGGCGGTGTTTATTGCCTGACGAATCTTATGGATTTCTTTATCCCAGTCACAGTGATTTTCTACGTAACAACGAATAGCAGTTCCGATGACACGGTTGCTTCTCTCGACAAAATTAACCTGAGGGGAATAGACTGCGGAAAACCATATTTTTTGAACGTTGTAACGATCACACAGATCTTTCATGATCTTACAATTAAGATTAGGGGCATTATCACAAAGAAGATGCTGAGGAACTCCAAACAAGAGAAAAACTTGATTTTCAAGAAAATTGCAAATATTCGAAGCAGTAGCTTTCCTCAAAGGATGTAATAGAGTAAATTTAGAAAACCAATCAGCTACTACAAGTAACCAGGAGTGGCCACTTTTACTACGAGTCAAAGGACCTATTAAATCTACAGCAATGATTTGCCAAGGAAAATCGGCTTGTTTTTGACGACCCATTTTTCCAATTTTAGCAGTATTAGGGGCTTTTTGAGCTCCACAAGTCTTACAAGATCTAACATACTTTACAACGTCTTGGCGCATCTTCGGCCAATAATAACGTTCTCGGATACGTGCAAGAGTTTTGTAAGCACCGAGGTGTGCACATGTTGGTGGTTCATGGCATGAATTGATGACATCACGACGTTGAGGTTTGGGCACTAATATTTTCCACTCAAACATATTCGAATTAAACGGTAAACAAGACGGTATGAATTTATAGACGAGATCGTTTTCGACTTTCCATTGGGGAAATTCATCTGGATGATTAAGGATCTTAGAACGCAGATTATCGAACCAGGGATCGATACGATCGGTATCTACCTCAAGATAGGAAATTTCAGAATGTTCATGAGTTCTGCTAAGTGCATCCGGTACATTGTGGGAAGTTCCTTTTCGATGTATAATTCTAAAACCAAACTGTTTTAAACGCATCGCCCAACGAGATAAACGTCCAGTCGGATTCTTAAGATTCGTTAGCCACAAAAGAGAGTAATGATCAGTTATGATAGTAAACTCGACTCCATCAATATAAGGACGAAATTTTTCAACCGAAAACAACACGGCTAAGCACTCTTTCTCAGTCGTGGAAAAGTTACGTTCCTGCTTAGTTAAAGAACGACTTGCATAAGCGATTACCTTTTCTCCGCCATCAATTTCTTGGGTTAAAACAGCACCAAGACCAGTATTGCTAGCATCACATTGAACAGTAAACGGACAGGAGAAATCAGGCTGTACTAAAACAGGAGAAGATATTAAAGCTTCTTTAACAGAGAGAAAGGCTTTTTCAGCTTCGGGATTCCAAGATATAAGTTCCTTTTTCTTCTTACCTTTAAGTAAGTCATTAATGGGAGAGACAAGTGTCGAAAAATCTTTGATAAAACGTCGGTACCAAGAACACAAGCCAATGAAACGTTTTATTTCCGTGGTGTTAGTCGGACGAGGATAATTGACCATAGCAGTTATCTTATCAGGATCAGATCTCAATGAATTATTGCCAACGATGTAACCTAAATATTTAAGAGATGTTTTAAAAAATTCACATTTTTCCACATTGATGGTAAGATTTGCTTCTTTGAGTTTATCTTTCACTTTTTGAAGGAGGGCTATATGCTCTTCGGCTGTAGCTGAACAAACTATTATATCGTCGATGTAAGTAAAGATATATGGTTCGAATTCGGGACCAAAAATTTGATCGACTAGTCTTTGTTGTGTCTGTGCAGAATTGCATAAGCCAAAAGGCATGACTGTAAATTGGAAAAGTCCACGACCTACTACAGCGAAAGCGGTTTTTTCACGTGAAGCATTATCAAGGGGAATTTGCCAGAAAGCTTTTTTAAGATCGATGGAACTGATATATCTAGCATTTCTTAAAAGAGACAAAATACGATCGATGTTTGGCAAAGGATAAGTGTCATGACGGGTGACCTCGTTCAAATTTCTGCCATCAAAGCAAAATCTATACTCGCCTGTCTTCTTCTTGACCAGTAACACAGGGGAACACCATGGACTATTAGAAGGTTCTATGACGTTAAGTTTTAACATTTCGTCCAATTCATCATTTAGAATTTTGGCCATATATGGGGACATTGGGAAAGGACGTTTCCGAAATGGTTTGGCATCACCAGTGTCAATAGTGAGCTTGATCTTATTAGTTAAACCTATCCCATTTTTATTGTCTACTTCTTGGAAACTTTGTATAGCTTTTTCTGCACGATTTTTCGATTCTGGATCTAACGATTCAATAGAACTCAAATAATCAAAAGACTCATTCATTTCTGATTCATCACATGATGTTAAACATACTCGATTTTTTACATTCCAAGTGTTTTGAGTAAAATTCAACGAAAGAGAGAATTTCGAAATAAAATTGCTACCAAGAATAAATGTAAGAGGTAAGGATGGAACAATAAGACAGTTTATGACGTGACATACGCCATTAGCAACTATCGGCAAATCTACAATTCCAGTTACCTTTTGACTAGAACCATCGGCAAGCGATACACTCTTATGATTGGGTATAGCAATCTGAACGTCATGTTTTAGAAGAAATTCAATTCCCTGGGATCCTACGACAGTGGTAGTACATCCTGTATCTAACAGAAGAGTAAAAGTCTGAGAAAATATTTGTACCTTTAGATATGGTCGGTTGTCACACGGTTTGGAATATATAACTGGAGTTATTTGTGGTTTTGGTTGGTTTAAAAAAATTTTAACGTTATTGAGCCATTTGGACCACTCATTTGAATCGAAATTTTTGTTAGTCGAAATAGAAAGACATTTTCGTTCGGATTCTTTACTCCTACGAAAGACACACCTACCGAACACAGTAGTGTCATTCTTTAGTTTTTTGAACAATTATTGGGGCATGTTGGAATGGTGACATCTTTTTTACCACAGCGATAACAGTAACGCTGATGTTTTCGTCTACACTCACTGGAAAAGTGCCCCGGTTTTTGACAATTAAAACATATAACATTTTTGGGACTTCCACTTGAAAGGTTTTCAGAAGACTGATTCGATTCAGCATGGTTTTGAGAAGATTTTTTATTCCTAAAATTAGAATGTTTAGTCTGACGTTGGTGACTAACCAAAGCAACATTAGAAGATGATTCTTTCTTAACATTTGAAATCTGAGCGTTATTTTCTAATTTTCTGATAACTATTGAAAGTTCCTCGATGGTGTTAGTATCGGTTAAAGCAATTAAGGGAATATACTCTGGAAGAATATTCTGTCTCATATATTTAACTAGAGTTTTTTCAATAGGAAGGGTAGTCAGACGTTTTGACAAGGACAGAATTTGAGCTTGATACAAAGCAAAAGATTCATTCCTCTTTTGTTTCCTAGTTTTGATCTGACTCCATAATTCCTCGTCATAGTCATGCGGTAGAAATGTAGTTTTTAATAAAACAGTAAGGTCGAGCCAATTCGTGATGGTATGACGAACGCTTCTAAACCATGTAGCAGCACTGCCAGAAAATAATTCTACAGCTGAACGAAAAAGTAGTTCTTGTGAAACATTCCTAGATTCTGAGATGTCTTTAACTTTTTCAAGGAAAGAGAATACACTTTTTGGATCACCATTGAATTTGATGTTCCAATCAGCAAGATTGATCGGATGAGAAACTTGTACAACTGGAGTTGGGATAACGACATTGTTCTGATTAATCGGAGTACCTAAGGTAGTGGATGGTTGACTAGAGACAATCTTATCATCAAGTTGACCTTCATATAATAAGCAATTTGCAGTAGCTTCATTTTTGTATTCTACTTCATCAGCTGAAACACTAGGAAGACGAGCAATTCTATAAGCGAGATGGGTCAACCTAGCCTTAGCTCTACGGTAGACAGAATCATTATCATCACCTTCAAATTCATCAACAAGGTTGGTAATATCAGCTAAAGTGTTATCAATGCTTGTCTTTTCATCGTCAAAGTGAAGAACATTGATTTCAATGTCTATTGGAGAATTCTTTAACAGAAGTTTACGAAGAATAGTCTTTTTGTCACTAACACTCCTTGTAGTTTTAACTCCCCGTATAAAAAGTTCATAATCTAACTCATCAACTTTTAAATATGGTACAATAGAGGACTCCATATTATCGTTAAAAGAATTAACAAAATCTCAATAGAAAAGAAAAAAATTTTCTTAACCAAATCAATATATTTAAGTCGTCGAAAAAACGATAGTGTGCACTTCAGCAAACAAAAAAAAAACTAAGTCACATTTGGGGAAATAAATTTGTAGTAACTTGACTCAAAGACACAAGATAAATATTTTCGTAATCTCCTTGGTATGTTTGAAATTTTCTTTCTAAACTGGAAATTCACACAAAAAGAACTTTCAGAACTTTCCGAAAGACAAAAGACTTGAGTCAACTACAAACACACGACGACTTCGTTATTACCTGCCAAAAACAAAATATTTGATATGCGACCAGACACGACACTGTTGTCCAGAAAAAAAAAACATACACTAAAAAGGCAAAATCACTCAATCATTAGGACACAATCCACAGTTTACCCTTGGAGGTATTCTGTTGACAGATTCAAACAAACACTAACAATCGGAAAAAACTGGAATTATTTATTCCTATCATTCAGTTTTCATAAACAATGCAACCAAAATATTTATCATTAACAAGATATCTATTTTTTCTAAATTTGAATAGATTGTTCTTTGTTGCTGTTCCTGGTACTTACTAAGGTGTTATGTTATCGAAAAAAAATAAAAGGTGAAAGAAAAAAAATTTAGTTCCTTTTTTATTTCTATGTATGCCTGTTCTTATACTTAAAAAAACACTATCACAAACCTCTACAGAATAAGTCCCACGTTCGAGCGTCAAATTATGTTTAGCAACACTATAGTGTCGATTCATAGAATGGTGAGATTTCACTCAAATAAAATGATAAAAAAAATGAGAAACACACTGGAGGAAGCTAACACATATAAATACCACGGTAGCTCTAGTCTCTAGAGATTATAGGGATGGATTCTTATGGATGTTATTAGAGATGTGATGCTGTTTATCAGATCAAATTATGAAAATCAAATAAAAAAAAAATATTTTAGTACAACGATCGGTGTCAGGTCTTATTTTCCAATCTTCAGCGGGCGCCACCATATCTTTCAGCTAACCTAGGAGAAACATGGAAACCACACAAAACAAACATGGTATACATAGTCAGATTACACAAAAAAAAATATATGAAATATTTATTAGGAGGTTAACTACCTTTACTATATCATCTAGATACACCTCATCATCTGGAATAGAATTAAGTATAAAAAAACTAGGAATAGTGAACAACGGTAATAACGTTAGAGTATGGTATATTTATCGTTCAATTAAATAACAAAAAAAATTATAATTTTATCAAAACGAAAAAGAAGATATTATTATTATTTACTATGTAATTAACTTATTTTTGGACGCCGGAAAGCTTTCTTAGTCTTCACAAATAAGAAATAATATAATATTATGTAGCAGAGTATTCTAACAAAATTCTTTAGAAACTAAATATTCAATTTTCAAAAAAAAAACAGGAAATAAGCTGGATTCTGTCGTCACATTCCGAATCGATGAGAAATATTAATAAAATTTATTACTTTAGTTTTCCAAATGGGTATGTAGTGGAAATTCAGCAAACAGGATAAGCAATTGTAAAACAATCAAAATATGGTTGACTTTATTCGTACAGGCCTCAAACTAGACGGTCTCAAATTGAATTGGTCTCAAATTAACGGCATATCAAAACGAGAGCGTCCTAACAATATACGCTACCTCGCAAAATCTGGCCAAAAAGTCAGGACTTTTTGTGACTTTTTCACATTCCAAAACCAAAATTATTGTGTGAAACCAGATTGTATGCACAAGTAAATTTTAAAATGATTTATTAGACAGTGACAGTTAGTCGGTGGATTATCAGAAAAATGACTTTCGTTATGGAATTTGTTGCGTTTGAAAATTGAATTTAAAAAGTTTTCTCGCGGTGACCACTTATTATTATGATTACGTCATGCAAGTAATCGGTGTGAATTAAAAGAGAAATAAATATTATTAAATTAAAGGTATACTTATTTCGGATCGTTACAGTAGCATCGAATAACTGCTGTAATGTTATGTAAAACTGAACAAAATGATGTCAATAATATCACCCTACTAGTTCTCGGTTTAAAAAACAGTTTGTTTCAATACTGAGTACTCGCAGTATCGAATGAAGGTATTGATACCATATGAGTACTAGGTAGCATCGAATAACTACTACAATATTATGTAAAACTGAACAAGATGATATCAATAATATCACTCTACTAGTACTGGGTATTGAATATGGTTTGTTTCGATAGCGAGTAGTCAGTATCGAATAAAGGTATTGATACCATAAATGAGTACTTACTAGCATCGAATAACTACAGCAGTATTATGTAAAGCTGAACAAGCTAATATTAATGATATCATTCTACCAGTACTCGGTATTGAATATGGCTTGATTTGATACTCAGTATCAAATGAAGGTATTGATACCATATAAGTACTTACTAGCATCGAATAACTGCTGTAATATTATGTAAAACTGAACAAAATGGTATCAATAATATCACTGTACTACTTCTTGGTATCAAAAACAGTTTGCTTCGATACCAAGTACTCAGTATCGAATGAAGGTATTGATACCATAATATGAGTACTTAGTAGCATCGAATAACTACTGCAACATTATGTAAAACTGAACAAGCTGATATCATTCTACTAGTACTAGGTATCTAATATGGCTTGATTTGATACCGAGTACTCAGTATCGAATGAAGGTATTGATACCATATGAGTAGTTACCAGCAGTGAACAACTAATGCAATATTTTCTAAAACTGAACAAGCTGATAATACCACTCAACTAGTACTGGGTATCAAATACAGTTTAAATTGATATCTAGATATCAGTATCGAATGGAGGTATTGATACCATATGAGCATTTGCTAGCATCAAATAACCACTGCAATATTATGTAAAACTGAACAAGCTGATATTAATGATATCACTCTACTAGTACTCGGCATTGAATATGACTTGTTTCTGTACCAAGTACTCTATCAAATTTATACAATATGAGTACATACTTAATAGTATCAAATAATTACTGCAATGTTATGTAAAACTGAACATGCTGATATTGATAATATCACTCTACTATATAGTACTAGGCATGAAATATGGTTTGATTTGATATAAAGTAGGTACTCAGTATTGAATGAAGGTATTGATACCATATGAGTACTTACTAGCATTGAATAATTACTCCAATATTATGTAAAACTGAACAATCTGAGGTTAATGATATAACTCTACTAGCACTCGGTATTGAATATCGTTTGATTCGATAATGAGTACTCAGTATCGAATGAAGGTAATGATACCATATGAGTATTTATTAGCGTCAGATCATCCCTATATGTATATATTTATAAATTTATTAAAAAAACTGCTAATAATAATAATAGAATACTTCAAATCAGTCACCAATATATTTATTTATAAATTTGTTAACAAACTGCAGTCCAATCAAAATAAAATTATCAACATTAACCATTTAACCTTCGGAGTACGAAGACTGGGTCAAGCGTGACCCGAAATTCACTTATTTCTTAATATTTTATGAAATATTTTTTTTACAAATCCGATTGATCGTAAGTTCTCCTTATTTATTTCAATTTATTTTTTCGTATATAATTCGTGAACATGCAAATTACAGTTTTTCCTCTACGTAACATCTATGATGCCGGGTCAGTCCTGACCCGGTCTTCGGATTTCGAAGAATATTTTCAATATGTTTGTAGGTACACGTAAATCTCAGCCGCCTCTGTTTACGGGTATACGTACAGTGGAACCCCGATAAGTCGGCCTCCGATAACCCGGAAGTCCGGCTAACCCGAATCGATTTTCATCAGACAAAACAAACATTTTTTCACTTTGACCAAGTTTTTTACCAAGAAATAAACAATACTGTATACAACCGTACGTAATTTAGCTGTATTGTGCATATTTTATGTATTTCATGTTTTTGCAATTATTTATAATGGAGTTTATCTGTAAGTATACCGTGTTTTATTAATTTTTACCATATTCTCCGGCTAACTCGGATTTTCGATAACTCGGATCGGCCGCAGTCTCGATTAATCCGACTTATCGAGGTTCCACTGTATTCAAATATATGGCCGGAGCAAATTTACCTATGCCCGTTTTCTGTAAGGTATTAAAATCTGGCCGCCGGAGCGAACTAGCACATGCCCATGGGTAACCATCTTAAAAAATTTAAATACAATAATTTAGGATTTTGTTTGTTTTTTGTTGAATTAAAGATACTGTTTAATAATACTGACTATTTAAAACATCCTTATAAATAAAATGAGAATGGGTCACGCTTGACCCATCATCGTAATCTAAGTAAGTCAAATAATCTCCGTACTCCGAAGGTTAAGCTTGCCTTAAATGGAGAATAATATTTTAAAACAAACACACACACACACTAAATATAGTTGCACTAGATTTGCTCATGGTTGAAAATGTACTTGCACCCTCATTTGCCAGTATTTCAATGAATATGGTTTGATTTGATACCGAGTACTCAGTATCGAATAAAGGTATTGATACCATATGCGTACTTAGTAGCATCGAACCATCCCTATGATATTATTCTTTGAACAAAAAGTAATATGCACCTCATTACACAAATTAAAATGGGAAATCTCTTCAAAATACCAATGTTCTTTCAATAACAA
This sequence comes from Diabrotica virgifera virgifera, assembly GCF_917563875.1. NCBI lineage: Eukaryota > Metazoa > Arthropoda > Insecta > Coleoptera > Chrysomelidae > Diabrotica > Diabrotica virgifera. Next base: position 166,471,724 of record NC_065445.1, read on the forward strand.
TTCTTGAAATGATTGTGATTGATTATACAGCATTTCAACTACTGTCTGAAAATTCTGCAACAGTGTTCATTAGGTAGATGAGAACTGGATATCCACTATTTCCTAATAATACATTGTCCATAAGTTCCCCATTTTATCCTACCCATAATATGTAAAAGTAATTAACAACTACTAAAATAGTATATCTAATTGCACTTGCAAATTGTATGATGAGTGTTATGGGTTATGGTATTCTTTAAATGACAAAATAATTATATTCAACGTTTTCCTCTTTTCCAATGATCTTATATCTTATTTCAATTTTTATTTATGATTTCATTACTTTATTACAGGACAGGTAAAAAATAAACTTTATTTTATAGGTTATTTTTATATTTACAAAAATATTCAAATGTCATTTGTCAAAATAAAAGATTCAGAAAAATCATCGCGAGTTGTTTCGATACTAGTATTTTCATTCGATACCAGTACTCGGTATCGAATACGGTTTCATTCGATACTGAGTACTCAGTATCGAATCAAAGTATCGATACCATATGAGTACTTGGTAGTATCGAATCATCCCTACCATCTAGTAGTATTTACTCTTTTAGGAACAGTAATATTTCTGTCACGGTCGGCGTTGCTCTCGAGACCCAACTTTTAAACATTCGATTCACAATTTTTATCTATGTTTATGTAGTTGAAGTGAAAAATACATATAATTCTTCTAAGAATTAAAAGAATTCTATAGAGAGCGGGCGGCACACAGAATCCACAACGCCAAGATATTATGTTCTCTAATTTTAGCCTGAACACCATTGCATTTTCCACTCATAAATGACGCGTTGTCGTAGGACTGTCCCCTGTAGTTTTTAAATCTATATAATGTTCTTGCAAGAATGCCATTAGAGAATTAAATATATATTCTGATCTAGGACCGTGATTTTGCAAAAATATGACGAACCTTTTAACAGTAGTGAAACCTTCTATGTAACGAAATATCACAATTAATTGGTTGCCAAAAATTATTCTATGTGAATCATGTGCTGATTTTTTTACGTTCGGCGCTTTGTGAAGGCCCCCGGTATGGGGGGGGGCCCGGGCAGCTGCCCAGCCTGCCCCTCCTTAAATCCGGCTCTGGTTTAACAAATGAACAAAGAATTTACATATACAGAGTCAGCCGTGCTAGAACTGTAGAGTTCTGGTCTTTGTAATATATTCTGTATTTTACTAAACACGATGAATTTAGATGTTGAAGAAGTTTGTACAATTACAAAGGTATGTTGCATATTACACAAATACCTTTTAAAAATCTCTTCAATATAATATATACTGAAAACCAAGAGGATGAAAATTTATCATATAAAATTCGACTTCAGCAAATTCTTCTTAATAATTTATGTCTTAATTTATTATTTTTAAATAAAAATAGTTAAATCCCAGACAGGCTTTTATTTTGTACGGGTGAGAATTTATTACCAGAGAACGGCAGTTCTCGCCAGTGGCGCACACCCACACACTCCTACACGCGACATTATACATACACGAAATTTTCGATTTTCTAAATCTGACTGAATTAAAAATTGGGCCAACTCTCATCTTAAAGTTCAGGAAAAGACTCACCCATTCATATATCAACCATCCATTTTGGTCCAAGGGTATGGATTTTATGGCCCTTCCTTTTTAGGGTCTGTTTTTCGTTTTCGTCCCCAAAACTCCCAAAGACTTCGAAAATTTAAGTCCGACCTTTGCGGCTTCTAATAGTACTAGTTATTAGCTTTCCGACGCATGTCTAATTTAGAAAATCGGTTATACCATTCAAAAGTTATCGAGCTCAGAAATATGACTCAGTCTCTATTTAAAAAAGGGAAAAAATGTTTGTGATGTATGTATGTAAGTATGTGTGTGGAAAAGTTAAACCGATCTGAATTTTTTTTTCTGTGTTTGAAGAGGGGGTCGGGGCCGATTCAGAACCGGTGTAGTTTGAGACTTTTGACCATCCTTAAGCCAGCTATAAGACTTAGTAGGTACAAAACGGCATATTCTTTGGTGGTATATATCTTCGGTTCAAGAAGAGACAGGATAACTGCAAATACACCAATTCAATAGTGTTAAGTTTTTAAATGGTGTTTAAGCCGTCAGGATCAGACATACACACGGCTCAGTATAGACGAAAAACTGAAAAACTAAGCTTTGAAAATTTTGGGTTCTCGACAATTACTCAAAATTTAAACCTACGAATTGCGCCAATAACTGAGCGTTTGTGGAAGGACTCTAGACAAATATAACGGTGCATACCCCATATCCGGGAAATTTGGAATTTTTAAGTTATAGGCCTCAAAAATATGATCAAATTTATTTCCTATGGGAAAAACGGTTTTTCAAGCTCAATAATTCCTGTAATATCTTTAATTATCATACATGACCTTAAATGCATCAGATACTACTTGTAAATACGTTTCAAACTCATGTTTAGTGATCAAAATCGGTTAAGCCGTTTAGAAGTTATTAAGCTGCAAAAGTATAATCCAATTAACGATTATTCCCGAAATGGTTTATGTAGTTGTAGTGGTTACAACGCTATATTTGATCTGGCAAATTTGATCTGTAACAAAAAGAAGAAAACTTCTGTTGGAGTGAAAGTAAAAAGAAAGATATAGGTACTCCAACAGAAGTAAGGAAAAAAACGAATTGACTATTTTACTAAATAGTGGCTGAAAAGACTACAGTGTAACAAAAATAAGAAAACTTCTGTTGGAGTGAAAGTAAAAAGAAAGATATAGGTACTCCAACAGAAGTAAGGAAAAAATAAAGAAAAGACTAGATAGTTGAATACTGAAGAAAGGGGAATTAGAAGGGATAGAAGTAGAAGTGGGAAGAGACAGAGGCAAACTGAATAGAGTTGGCTAGCTATAGATGCAAGAGAGCAACTTGACACTCAAGGATGGATACGGCTCGTTTGCATGCCTGTCGAAGAACAGTAGCTCTATATAGATAGTAATGATGACTAAAAGATGAAATAATAAAATAAGAATAATGTACTGAAACTTAATGAAGATGGATAATTGCTAAAGACGAACAAAATAAATAAATCTAACAAATCATGGGCGCCGTGAAAATGATCTTCGATCATTTTCCCAGGTATCTTATACTGCTGTCAAATATTAAATATATCAAACCTGTAATAATGAACATAAAGGAATAATAAAATAATTGATATACAAAATAAATACATATTTATTAAAAATAACTACTAGATTTTTGACAATCTCTGAGTTACACAAAGTGTATATCATGTGACTCTAAAATGACATAAGTTATACAAAAAGTTATCTCTAAGATAACAACAATAATGTTATCTGTTACAAAATTACAGGTATAAGTACCTCTCACTAACATATAGGGTACAAAATTACATAAGTCTTCTACCAAATGGTTATAGTACGCCTGCTACGTACAACTAAAGGAAACTGACAAAGATGAAAATACTACAAATAAATAGGCCCAAGCCTCACTAAGGGAAAATACAGTAATGAATAAATAAAGTTAAATATACAATTGACTAAAGTAGAAATGAAGTTGAGATAAATACCGACGATGACCTAAATTAACCGAACAAATGGAATAAAGCGAATAACAGTAAAATATTTGGGAAACAAGCTAGTAATATTAAAAAATAAATTTACCCGAATTACATAAACCAATATCAAAGCAATAATAAAGCATTAAAAACCTAATTTTCTCTAGGCTTATTCCTGTGCACAAGAAGTTACCGTAGATACAAAGTTTGGGAACCAAATAATCTAATATACAAATATGTCAAAAAAAAACCAGAGGTAACCTAAATCTGGAAAAAAAACATAGTGTATTTAACAGATAGTCTGAAATATAAAAAAAAACCAATAGTTACTACAACACCTCACTAAATGTTCCCAAACAAATTTGCGGTTGCATCCTAGAAAATGATGCACCAGGATGGTGCGACCCCATGACTCCTGTAGGCCCAAGTGCCAAGACGAAAATTGAGCTGGAACGCTCCCATAGCTTGTTCCCAAAAAGACGTATTCCCATGATGACTTGACTGTGGCTGTAGTGGTTTCTCTAGGTGGTCAAATAAGGTCTATGACTTCATGGTAGGGTTTCTCCCAAATGGCTAAAAACATTCCCAGTTTTATTTCCCATTTTAAACATTAGCAAAAAGTAAAGGGAAGAAGAAATAATTGAGGAAACTTTTTAGAAGCATTAACATAGAAAAACCGATCATTAAGATGGAACAAAAACTAATCTCAGGTAACCTTGAACTATTTTGAGTGTGAACACATGAACAAATAATGATAAATGTGAAATTTGAATATGATTTATCTGAGGGAATATCTGTAAAAATATATAGAATTTATAAAAATATTGGAGGTTCAATAAATTTAAAACCTACAGAGAAATGATAATTATTTCTAATATTAATTGAGAATTGCATATGTTTGGTTATGTCTAACCAAAAAATATATTAATATATAATTTTCCTTGAATGAATATTCAATAATCGAAATAATCTACATAAAATCCAAATAATGAGTTGACTAAGAAATTTAACAATGAACCTAATATCTCAAAGGTTCCATCACAAAAACCAAGGCTATACATAAAAAATTACTATGAAAAAGTAGATCTCACCGAATTATTCCTATTTATACTCCAACAGGAGTTGTCACCCACATGTCTCCTCACTCCAGACAATCCCTGGTGGTAACTTTTTACTTTACGTTAAATTTCTTATGTGATCAAATAAGTTGGAGGAAATCATCCGCCATTCTATATGGTATATCTATTCGACACCACAGCTCACAGTCAAGTAAAGAACGAGAGGCGTTTCTCCGCCAAGGTAAACGTCAAATTCTCTCAGAACCCGAATAATTCTCGATAGGTGAAGTACGTTCCATCACCGAGGTATGACGTCACCTCAGTGGTCCTATACGAGAATTTAAATGAGAGACCGAGGGAAAATAATAATAATAATTATTAAAGAGCTACTTTCGTAACGTGACCGTTACAATCCCCTTCTACTCGGGAAAAAAATTTTATCCATAAAATTTTTTTTCTAAACTTCAAAATATTAACAACTAAATTTACAATAGTCTAACAATCCACGTTGATTCGCAAGATTACCAATAAGAATAAACTAATGATCAGGAAAAATAAATACATATATGACTCAAACTCATGCTAAAATGTTACTATGTTACTCTCTGCTACCAAATATTAATATTTCTTCAAAAACCAAACAAAATAAATATTGTACTAAAGTTCATAATAATACTAAGTGTCGAATTGGGCACTAAAACCAAAATTGAACTATCCATGGACATCAGATTTATAAAGGATATATCCAAGGACGGAACAACCAGGAAAAGGTGTGAGCCAATTCGAACCATATCACAAGTAAATATATCAAAGTGAATAAAAAAAGCAGTAACTAAAATAAGTAAAGAATTGAACACTTAATCCAAAATTGAACTAACAATGGACACCAGATTCATAATAGTATATCCAGAGAAGAACAATCAGGAAGATTTATGGAGCAACTCTCACTAATGCCAAATAATACCAATAATAAACATACCAAAGGAATCCAAAACTCAATAACCAAAATAAATGTGGAATCGGACACTTAATCCAAAGTCGGACTATCAGTGGACACCAGATTCATAAAAGGCATATCCAAAGAAGAACGACCAGGCAAATTTATGGACCAATTCACACCAATACTAAACCACATAAACAGATCAGGTCTACGTACACCCACATCCGGTGATACGAACCTATCCAACCAAATACACAAAATAAATGAAGAATCGGACACTTATCCAGAATCGGACTATCAATGGACACCAGATTTATATAAGAGTATATCCAAAGAAGAACGATCAGGAAAATTTATGGACCAATTCTTACTAATACTAAATAAACTAAATTATTGGATCCAATGGTAACTAATACTGCACCAAATAAATAAATTAGGTCTACATACACCCTCATCCGGTAATATGAACCTATCCAAACTAAGTAATCAAAATAAGTCAGAATAAATATTGCTAACAGACTAAGTAACAGAGATGTAACCTAACTAAATCAAAAGTAAGATAAATACCTAATGTGTATTGACTAAAATATTATAGAAACTACATAAACTAATTCGTGCTGGTATTCGCGAACTATAGCATGTTGCTACAACAGATATGTGAGAATAACCAGACGTAGATAAAGTACCAATAATGTAAGAATAAGTAAGAAAGAAAAAGAATACATGATGAACTCATAAGTTCTATGACACTATGATAAGTGATAGGGAAAAAAATTGACGAGAACGAGCACAATTTTAAATAAAACTGCAAATTTATGCGCTCTCACATACATGGAACTATTCAGGAAATGTTCCAAAATCTGAATAGCAACTAATGCCTAAGGAAAGAAGTGGGAATATACTCTGATGAACAACTCATTTGTCTAAACACTCCAAATACTGACTTAACAAACCTACTGCGTATAGGGATAGTCAACAACAAACATACTATGAAGTACGAGATAAAATATAAACTAAATACTTCCCTATCAAATTGTAAATATGTAACTGGAATAATTGGACTAATTAGACAAGAATAGTTAGGACATGATGATGAATAGACATCTGCATACTCTGCCATGAGGACATAGATTACGAAACCGGATAGCAATGGCCAATTGCTGAATTTCGAACCCACGTACTCACTCACTAGCATTAACAGAGTAAGGACAGGCTAGTCCACAAGAAGAAATCAATAAAAGACTTTAGAAACCATACATACTCACATCAACATTCCAATCTAATTCCAGAATCATAGTGTGTAGGATAGAAGGATATAAATTATTATAAAGTGTTTAAGATATTTGAGACAAATGTTAATAGAGTAACCCAATAACAAATTAAAAACCACATCTTTCCAATATGGCAAATTCATAACTAGATATAAATATGATCAAAAAAAATTAGTAAGTAATCAAATATTCAAAATAATATAACCTGAGATATGGTAGTGCAACATAGTTCCATAATAATATCCATATTAAACAAGAGTACTTGTATGAGTTCACCTATCCAAATATATATAAATATATAATAATCAACAACCCTTCTAACTTAAGGGTTAGGTGTGCAAAAACTAGACAAAAATACAAGTGAAGTTTTTATTAATTGGATAATCCTACTGACCGGATTAGCAATTAATAATATTGACTCATAATAATAATTAAAATGCACCATACCTAATACCAAAAAAAATAAACTCATACATAAATTACTACATAATAATTAAATTAATAAGTAATAAATAAAAGTCATCAAAACTAAGCCAAAGATGAAATCAAGCAATATATGTGGGTACCTGCATTATCAGATGATAAAAAAAAATATTGGACTAAAATTTATAACCATACTAAAGATTGAGCTAATAAGCTAAAGACAAACAGAAGAAGAGATTAGCTTGAACAACTCTGTTTCAAGGCAATCTTCTTCTGAAGATTGTTCTACAACTTAATAGAAAAATAGTATCAATGTTTCCTAACTAATAAAGAATTTATATTTGAATCTCAACCTAAAGTATCTGATTTATAAAAGCATTAAGTACATTATGGTACCCACACTGATATAATGTTATTGTCAAAATTAACAAAACTAGAAGCTGAGATGGATAATGGAACTACTTTACCATACAATAATTATAATTGTTATGTTTAACACTACCAATTAAAGAACATAAATTATGGATGAACATCTGTAATCATCCGAACCATGCGAATTCAACGTATCATGTATAGAAACTAATGTCTGGACTGATATTGCTTTGTGGTGTGTGCCTGTCTTACCAAACAATCCAAATATCAAAAATAACAAATATAAAATATAATCTAAAGTTTGTAAGACAAATATACATATGGAGAAAATATTAGCGACACACCAACAAATAAAAAATGCCAGCAAATATATAAAAATAATCAAATCAATAGCGTAAATAAAATACCTAAATACTGAAAATGATTTCTAGTTATGTATAAAATATAACCATACTAGAAAAAAATGTATGCATATATTCAACGATTAATTGTACGCGCAAACGTACTACCATTGGTAGAAGGAATAAAAATTTAACTAATAGAACATAATGTCAGTTATGTATACTCAATCTAAATACATAAATAAGTTTCCAATAAAAATACAAAATCCAAACTAAGATATGAGCTGTACCACTAAAACTAAAAATGAGGTATCGAAATAAACTAATCAAAACCAAAAGCAGTATAAGTCTACCTGTTTAGTATTAATAAAAATAAAAAGACCAAAAATAAATCAGAAATAACATGTATACCAAGATATCAAGAAGGTAATAATACAGAAAATTCCAATAAAAGAAAATTGAACTAAAAGAACTACTGTCTTAGAACCATAAAACGGTTGGCCCCACGTTGGGCGCCAGTGTAACAAAAATAAGAAAATTTCTGTTGGAGTGAAAGTAAAAAGAAAGATATAGGTACTCCAACAGAAGTAAGGAAAAAAGAAGATAGAAAAGACTAGGTATAAAAATGAAGAGAGAGTGTAACAAAGAGAGAGCCAGTGTAACAAAATGAACTTCTGTTGGAATGACATACTCCAACAGAAGTAATGAAAAAATTAAATACTACTTGTGTAACAAAAATAAGAAAACTTCTGTTGGAGTGAAAGTAAAAAGAAAGATATAGGTACTCCAACAGAAGTAAGGAAAAAATAAAGAAAAGACTAGATAGTTGAATACTGAAGAAAGGGGAATTAGAAGGGATAGAAGTAGAAGTGGGAAGAGACAGAGGCAAACTGAATAGAGTTGGCTAGCTATAGATGCAAGAGAGCAACTTGACACTCAAGGATGGATACGGCTCGTTTGCATGCCTGTCGAAGAACAGTAGCTCTATATAGATAGTAATGATGACTAAAAGATGAAATAATAAAATAAGAATAATGTACTGAAACTTAATGAAGATGGATAATTGCTAAAGACGAACAAAATAAATAAATCTAACAAATCATGGGCGCCGTGAAAATGATCTTCGATCATTTTCCCAGGTATCTTATACTGCTGTCAAATATTAAATATATCAAACCTGTAATAATGAACATAAAGGAATAATAAAATAATTGATATACAAAATAAATACATATTTATTAAAAATAACTACTAGATTTTTGACAATCTCTGAGTTACACAAAGTGTATATCATGTGACTCTAAAATGACATAAGTTATACAAAAAGTTATCTCTAAGATAACAACAATAATGTTATCTGTTACAAAATTACAGGTATAAGTACCTCTCACTAACATATAGGGTACAAAATTACATAAGTCTTCTACCAAATGGTTATAGTACGCCTGCTACGTACAACTAAAGGAAACTGACAAAGATGAAAATACTACAAATAAATAGGCCCAAGCCTCACTAAGGGAAAATACAGTAATGAATAAATAAAGTTAAATATACAATTGACTAAAGTAGAAATGAAGTTGAGATAAATACCGACGATGACCTAAATTAACCGAACAAATGGAATAAAGCGAATAACAGTAAAATATTTGGGAAACAAGCTAGTAATATTAAAAAATAACGGTCCAGGTGCATCCTGGTCGCACCAGGATGGTGCGACCCCATGACTCCTGTAGGCCCAAGTGCCAAGACGAAAATTGAGCTGGAACGCTCCCATAGCTTGTTCCCAAAAAGACGTATTCCCATGATGACTTGACTGTGGCTGTAGTGGTTTCTCTAGGTGGTCAAATAAGGTCTATGACTTCATGGTAGGGTTTCTCCCAAATGGCTAAAAACATTCCCAGTTTTATTTCCCATTTTAAACATTAGCAAAAAGTAAAGGGAAGAAGAAATAATTGAGGAAACTTTTTAGAAGCATTAACATAGAAAAACCGATCATTAAGATGGAACAAAAACTAATCTCAGGTAACCTTGAACTATTTTGAGTGTGAACACATGAACAAATAATGATAAATGTGAAATTTGAATATGATTTATCTGAGGGAATATCTGTAAAAATATATAGAATTTATAAAAATATTGGAGGTTCAATAAATTTAAAACCTACAGAGAAATGATAATTATTTCTAATATTAATTGAGAATTGCATATGTTTGGTTATGTCTAACCAAAAAATATATTAATATATAATTTTCCTTGAATGAATATTCAATAATCGAAATAATCTACATAAAATCCAAATAATGAGTTGACTAAGAAATTTAACAATGAACCTAATATCTCAAAGGTTCCATCACAAAAACCAAGGCTATACATAAAAAATTACTATGAAAAAGTAGATCTCACCGAATGATTCCTATTTATACTCCAACAGGAGTTGTCACCCACATGTCTCCTCACTCCAGACAATCCCTGGTGGTAACTTTTTACTTTACGTTAAATTTCTTATGTGATCAAATAAGTTGGAGGAAATCATCCGCCATTCTATATGGTATATCTATTCGACACCACAGCTCACAGTCAAGTAAAGAACGAGAGGCGTTTCTCCGCCAAGGTAAACGTCAAATTCTCTCAGAACCCGAATAATTCTCGATAGGTGAAGTACGTTCCATCACCGAGGTATGACGTCACCTCAGTGGTCCTATACGAGAATTTAAATGAGAGACCGAGGGAAAATAATAATAATAATTATTAAAGAGCTACTTTCGTAACGTGACCGTTACAAATGGGCAATCCGAGTTCATTTACCGGCCATCCCAATATTTTTTTAATCTATTTCGAATAGAAAAAAAATCTAGTGTACACTCGATGGAGACTAGATCATTTGGAAGATAATGCGACAAAGGCGACCATTTATAAAGCTCAACGTATAATCGAGAAACATTGCATTCAACTTCATACATTTAATTTATAAATAACTTTGAAAAACTCCTGATACAATAATAAAAAACCGCTACACGCCGTAAAAATGAGTGGCGCATACAATATTCCAGCTACAAAAGATCTGATATGAATATTACCTGGCGCAAAAATGTATTTTCATTTCGATGCAAAACAAAGTTTTAGTTCTATTTTAAAAGATTTTTCAATAATATTTGCTAAATTTCAAGTAAACCCACCACAAAATAGTTTCAAAATTCAATCTGTATCAAAGTTACTCTTTTGTGGCGCTTTTTACTTCAAATTGAGCAAATATTATGAAAAAATCTTTTAAAATCAAACTAGAATTTTGTTTTGCATCAAAATTAAAATACATTTTCGCGCCACATAATATTCATATCAGATCTTTTGTAGCTGGAACTCATTTTTACGGCGTGTAGCGGTTTTTTATTATTGTATAATTATTATTACACTGATTATTTCATTCATAGGAGATTCTGACCAATAGAAATAAAAATTAATCTGAAAATTCCGCACCTGTAATTTTGAACCAATCAAAATACGTTATTTTGACAGATCACCATGGCAACGGAGGTATTTTATCGGAAATTTTTTGCTCGTGGGGTACCCAACAGCGAATTATAGTGGAAATTTTTTGACGTTTACAATAACAGAACATTTTTGACAGACTGGTTTTTATTTGTTTACATAATTTAAAATAACACGCCAAAAAATAATTTTCTATCACTTGTAGTTACTCAAAACTTATGTAAAATTGAAGAATATACTATTTTCTATCTTGAAATGGTATTCCCATGCAACTAAAATGAGTAGAAATTACGAATTTGAAAGCCTAAATAATTGCTGACAAAGCTATGGCGCGCTATTAATCTGTTCATGCAGCTTTGGATTTTCAAATGCAAATTTGGTGTGGAATTTTCTTACCGAATACCACGCGAAGTCAAATTAATATCCGGAAATTTTTTTTTATCATGAATATTTTTAGAAAATTTCCGGAAATAATTTGACCTCTAGTGGTATTACTAGTGATAATTTTTGATAATTTCCCGTCGTCAAGTATATTACGTCAGATGTCCTTCGTTGCTATGAAAAAATACATTCAGTGACATTAATGACAATTAATGTTTTAAAAATTATAAAAGTGATGACTTTCAACTGTCAAATATTTATAACAACTGTGTGTTTATTTGTACTAATTTGAACTTATATAAATAAATTACAATAAAATTTTGGTTTTGAACAGGTTTATTCATGAAATAATCGCAACAAATTGCACTCGATGGCCGTCATCCGTGTAGTTTGAGACTTTTGACCATCCTTAAGCCAGCTATAAGACTTAGTAGGTACAAAACGGCATATTTTTTGGTGGTATATATCTTCGGTTCAAGAAGAGACAGGAGAACTGCAAATACACCAATTCAATAGTGTTAAGTTTTTAAATGGCGTTTAAGCCGTCAGGATCAGACATACACACGGCTCAGTATAGACGAAAAACTGAAAAACTAAGCTTTGAAAATTTTGGGTTCTCGACAATTACTCAAAATTTAAACCTACGAATTGCGCCAATAACTGAGCGTTTGTGGAAGGACTCTAGACAAATATAACGGTGCATACCCCATATCCGGGAAATTTCGAATTTTTAAGTTATAGGCCTCAAAAATATGATCAAATTTATTTCCTATGGGAAAAACGGTTTTTCAAGCTCAATAATTCCTGTAATATCTTTAATTATCATACATGACCTTAAATGCATCAGATACTACTTGTAAATACGTTTCAAACTCATGTTTAGTGATCAAAATCGGTTAACACGCCAAAAAATAATTTTCTATCACTTGTAGTTACTCAAAACTTATGTAAAATTGAAGAATATACTATTTTCTATCTTGAAATGGTATTCCCATGCAACTAAAATGAGTAGAAATTACGAATTTGAAAGCCTAAATAATTGCTGACAAAGCTATGGCGCGCTATTAATCTGTTCATGCAGCTTTGGATTTTCAAATGCAAATTTGGTGTGGAATTTTCTTACCGAATACCACGCGAAGTCAAATTAATATCCGGAAATTTTTTTTTTATCATGAATATTTTTAGAAAATTTCCCTCGTCTGCGACTCGGGAAATTTTCAAAATATTCATGATCTCAAAAAATTTCCGGAAATAATTTGACCTCTAGTGGTATTACTAGTGATAATTTTTGATAATTTCCCGTCGTCAAGTATATTACGTCAGATGTCCTTCGTTGCTATGAAAAAATACATTCAGTGACATTAATGACAATTAATGTTTTAAAAATTATACAAGTGATGACTTTCAACTGTCAAATATTTATAACAACTGTGTGTTTATTTGTACTAATTTGAACTTATATAAATAAATTACAATAAAATTTTGGTTTTGAACAGGTTTATTCATGAAATAATCGCAACAAATTGCACTCGATCTCTAAAATTAATATTGAATTTTTGCTCTCGTGACACTTTGACATAATTTCACACGCCTTCGGCTCGTGAAATTAAAACTGTCAAAGGGTCACTCGGGAAAAATTCAATAATTTTAGAGCCCTTGTGCAATTACTACTGATAATTACTTTTATCAATTATGAGTGATCAAAATTCATAAAAATAAAACATGTGCTATTTCGACTAACACAAACCAGAAACAGTCTTTCTAGTGGAGTACCTAATTTTAAAGAGGGATTAAAAAAAATGGTGTGCTATCTTCTCAAACTGAATATCAGGTATTAAATAATATGTCATATCAACAATATTATTTCCTACTGCTAATGGCACAGCTCCAAATGGGCTACCAAGATTAAAATCAATAGATGCCAGGTTTATCCACACAAATGCAACCAATTATCACAACCAAATCCTTAGCCTTTCAATAACTCTTAAGATGTAAAGGCTCGCAACCCACAAATGGGTTTTTGTGCGGGCGAGTAACAAACCATGCTCCATTTCGGTCTAATAATTTTCTCATGCAGAGCATGCTTTGTTGTTGTCCTGCACAAGAATCCATTTGTGGGTTGCGAGCTTTTGCATCTTAAGCGACAATATATCAAAACCCACAAGCATTTTAACAAATGGATGAATAATAAGTCGTAACCTCTTTCTCTGAAAAAAAAAAATGGGAGACAGTAACAAACCAAAAAAAGATCAGAAGTCCTGATGAGGAAAGATCTAAAAAACAAACAAGATTAACTGCTGGCTACAGAAACCACTGTACACAAATAATTTGTTTAGTGTGCACATTGAAGAAAGCAAGGAAGGAAAAAATTATCAATGAAACTATTTTAATATGTAGCTGGGCCACCACTGATAAACAATATACAGTGACTAGCAGCTTACATGATGCAGTCATTACTCAATAAAAACTAGCTTGTGTCGATAGACATAACCAGGACGATCCTAAGGGGGGGTTACAACTACCTGAAAGGGGGGTTACAACTACTGGAAGGTCTTTGAGGGCTATAGTGTTAAGCGTATAGAGCTCAAAGTACATCCCAATGGGGAAGTTACAACCCCCAAAACCCCCTGGTTACGCCTATGCTTGTGTCAGTGGCTCAATATTAATTAGAAAAAAATACATACTGAAAGTAAGTTACTTTAAGTCTTCTGAGATAGCATAAGCTAGGTTTAAGGTTTCAAATATATAAGGTTTTAAATGACAATAAACCTTTAATTATTTTATGTATAATTTTGATGTCACAGCTCAAATAATATGATGCCGATATTATAGCAATATTTAATAGCTTTTAGTCCAGAAAACCACTGCGCATCCGCTAGGAAAAATATTCTGATTCAGATTTTTTGCACAATCTTACTCAAAAAGGACCCCTTTTAACAAATTTGCATGTTGCCAGGACCAAAAGTGGGTCAAAAATTTTTTAAAGGTTTTTTTTTTGTTTTTTTCCTAAAATTATTTTTTTGCATGGAACAAAGTTTTCCAAGGTTTTTTGGATCATTCCAAACAGAAAAGGTCTTTAGTGACTTTTCTCTAAAGTTGATAGTTTTTGACATATTATAAGCGTTTAAAAATTGAAAAATTGCGAAACGGCCATTTTTAACCTTCAAAAAGTATGTGAAAAACTTAAAAGTTGAATTTTGCCAAGGTAGGTAGATATTCTTTAAACATAGATTGATGAAATCCCGAAGAGTTTTTTGCAATACAATATTCAAAACTCCTTTGTTTTTTAATTCCTAATCACGCGTGCGCGCCACTATTTTCCACCGTGCATGGTATACAGTATTGGTGCAAATGAAAGGAATAAATTCGTTATTTCGTAAACCGGCGACTTCAAGGAAAAGACCAGAAAAAGGTCGATTTTTATTTTTAAGTTATGATATTGTGGCATATATGGTATATTAGTGACGTCATCCGTCTGGGCGTGATGATGTAATCGATGATTTTTTTAAATGAGAATAGGGGTCGTGTGGTAGCTCATTTGACCCGTGTTGAGCTGGCCCCCCCCACTTGCAAAAATTAAAAAACAAATAGCCCTGATTTATGAGCTATTTATGAGCTCTCATATTCCGCAAACTAAAAATTTTGAGCTCGTTCCACTGAGCAGGAATTTAATACCCTAGTGGGGGGGGCTGAGTCAGCCCCCCCCCCACTACTTAAAAATAGGAATATTGAATCGGTTTTTGCGGCAGAATTACGAGCTATTTATGAGCTCTTGAAATTATATAGTTTCTATTTTTGAGCTCATCCCCTTCACCCCAAAACAACCCTTTAATTGATTTAACTTAGAGAAAGATGCTGAGAAAACTTAAAATATATCGTATTGCGGATATAATTCCTATAGCTTATATACTCTAAGAATAAACTATTAAATCAAGGGCATTTCGATTATTGAGCTACAACCCCTTCGCAAGAGAACCACCCTATCTTCCCGGCTTAAGAGAAAGTTGTACTTAAAATGCGTTAAACTAATTATTTGGCGACTACATATCATTTAATAATTTATAAGCTTCCAAATTACGCGCATTTAGATCAGTAAATTGCAATTTATTTTGTATAGTGCAGTCACTGAAGGTAAAAATCAACGATTACCTTCAAGTTCGGTGAACCTTCATCGATTTTCACAAAAATTGGTCAGTGGTTAGAGGATACGTCAAGAAACAAAGGTGACATGGTACCACCTTGCGCCTTTACCCTGAGGGTGGATACCGCCCCTTCTCGGGGGTGAAAGTTATTTTATAAAAAATAACTTCACAAATCAATAAAAGAACAAATTAAAAGCAAAATTTATTATATAAAGTTAATAAAATAAGTCAATACTTTTTAAGTTATTAAAGATCAAAGATTTTAATTATTTGTGAAAAAAATGCATGTTTTGAAGAGGTTTTTTGTAAATCACTGAAAAACTGTAAGTTTTTACAAAAAAGTTAATAGTAGTTTAATTCGTATAGCTTATATTCTAAGAATAAACTCTTAAATCACGCACCTTTCGATTATATAGCTACAACCCCTTCGCAAGAAAACGACCCCATTTTCCCGGCTTAAGAGAGAGTTGTTCTTAAAATAATTTAAATTGATTATTTGGCGACTACATATCGTTTAATAATTTAATAGCTTGCAAAATATACGCATCTCAATTATTGAATTGCCATTTTCTTTCTATAGTGCAGTCACTGAAGGTAAAAATCAACTATTACCTTCGATTTCGGTAAATCTCCATTTATTTTCACGAATTGACAATAACAACTTGGGGTTTTAGCCTGGGGTATATGTCACCCCTTCTCGGGAGTGAAAATTACTTTATTAAAAATAACCCCACAAATCGAGAGAGGGACAAATTTTAAGCAAAATTTGTTATATAATGTGATTAAAATAAATCAATACTTTTTGAGTTATTAAAGATCAAATATTTTAATTTTTGGAAAGAAAATGCATGCTTTAGAGCAATTTTTCATAAATGACTCAAAAACTGTAAGTTTTTACAAAAAAGTTTTTATCACTAAAATTGAAGCTAATAAAAAATATAATAAATTGCTTACTTGAAAAACCTTTAATATTAATTTAAAGTAAGTTATTGGTAATTAAATGTATATTTTTTTCCGCGACTGTTCAAATCTAAGGGTTCAAGCTTAAATAACGGGAAAAAGATGCATTTTATAACACTTAGGTACTAAATACTTGTCAAAGTACTTAGAAATACCCATCAAAAATAAGATCCAGAAAAAGTTGATAGTATCAAAATCCGCTCACGAATTTTCGTAAAAATGAATGGAGATTTACCGAAATCGAAGGTCATAGTTGATTTTTACCTTCAGTGACTGCACTATAGAAAGAAAATGGCAATTCAATAATTGAGATGCGTATATTTTGCGAGCTCATAAATTATTAAACAATATATAGTCGACAAATAATTAATTTAAATTATTTTAAGTACAACCCTCTCTTAAGCCGGGAATATGGGATGGTTTTCTTGCGAAGGGGTTGTAGTTCAATAATCGAAAGGCGCGTGATTTTAGAGTTTATTCTTAGAATATAAGCTATACGAATTAAACTACTATTAACTTTTTTGTAAAAACTTACAGTTTTTCAGTGATTTACAAAAAACCTCTTCAAAACATGCATTTTTTTCACAAATAATTAAAATCTTTGATCTTTAATAACTTAAAAAGTATTGACTTATTTTATTAACTTTATATAATAAATTTTGCTTTTAATTTGTTCTTTAATTGATTTGTGCAATTATTTTTTATAAAATAATTTTCACCCCCGAGAAGGGGCGGTATCCACCCTCAGGGTAAAGGCGCAAGGTGGTACCATGTCACCTTTGTTTCTTGACGTATCCTCTAACCACTAACCAATTTTCGTGAAAATCGATGAAGATTCACCGAAATTGAAGGTAATCGTTGATTTTTACCTTCAGTGACTGCACTATACAAAATAAATTGCAATTTACTGATCTAAATGCGCGTAATTTGGAAGCTTATAAATTATTAAATGATATGTAGTCGCCAAATAATTAGTTTAACGCATTTTAAGTACAACTTTCTCTTAAGCCGGGAAGATAGGGTGGTTTTCTTGCGAAGGGGTTGTAGCTCAATAATCGAAATGCCCTTGATTCAATAGTTTATTCTTAGAGTATATAAGCTATAGGAATTATATCCGCAATACGATAAATTTTAAGTTTTCTCAGCATCTTTCTCTTAAGTTAAATCAATTAAAGGGTTGTTTGGGGGTGAAGGGGATGAGCTCAAAAATCTAAACTATATAATTTCAAGAGCTCATAAATAGCTCGTAATTCTGCCGCAAAAACCGATTCAATATTCCTATTTTTAAGTAGTGGGGGGGGCTGACTCAGCCCCCCCCACTAGGGTATTAAATTCCTGCTCAGTGGAACGAGCTCAAAATTTTTAGTTTGCGGAATATGAGAGCTCATAAATAGCTCATAAATCAGGGCTATTTGTTTTTTAATTTTTGCAAGTGGGGGGGGGGCAGCTCAACACGGGTGCTCATTTGAAAGGTTTTTCAATTCTCTATTCAGTAATGTAAACATTTACATAATTATTTATACAGGGTGTCCAAAAAATTTTTATTAAATTAAATTATTTGCCAAAAAAAAAGTAGAAGGAAACCCTGTATAAATAATTATATATACCCTATTCCACGAACATACGCCTGTTTTGGATTACTTCGACAACGAATATTTTACTGTGCATAATAAGAAGAACGAAAGTAAATTGCAAATTACATTGTTGTTTATTGGAATAATTATTAACGCCATTTACTTTCGTACTTCTTATGTTGCACAGGAAAATATTGGTTGTCGAAGTAATCCAAAACAGGCGTATGTTCGTGGAATGGCCCATATAATATGTTTACATTACTGAATAGAGAATTGAAGAACCTTGCAAATGAGCTAGCACACGACCCCTGTTCTTATTTAAAAAAATCATCGATTACGTCATCACGTCCAGATGGATGACGTCACTAGTATACCATCTATGCCACAATATCATAACTTAAAAATAAAAATCGACCTGTTTCGGGATTTTTCCTTAAAGTCGCCGCTTTACGAATTAACGAATTTATTCCTTTCATTTGCACCATACTGTCGGTGGAAAATAGTGTCGCTCACGCTTGATTAGCAATTAAAAAACAAAGTTGTTTTGAATATTGTAGGTATTGCAAAAAAACTCTTCGGGATTTCATCAATCGATGTTTAAAGAATATCTACCTACCTTGGTATCATTCAAATTTTCAGTTTTTCACATAGTTTTTGAGGGTTAAAAATGGCCAATTTCGCAATTTTTCAATTTTTAATGGCCTATATATGTCAAAAACTATCAACTTTAGAGAAATATCACTAAAGATCTTTTCTGTTTGGAATGATCCAAAAACCCTAAAAATTTTTGTTCCATGCAAAAAAAATAATTTTAGGAAAAAAACGTTTAAAAATTTTTTGACCCACTTTTAGTCCTGGCAACATTCAAATTTGTTAAAAGGGGTCCTTTTTGAGTAAGATTGTGCAAAAAATTGGAATCGGAATATTTTTCCTAGCGGATGCGCAGTGGCTTTCTGGACTATTGAAATATGGATTTTCAGAGATATAACAAAGAATCCCAAAAAAGTGTATCAAACTTTTTTAGGGAAGTTTTGCACTTTTTAGATGAGGAAAAATATTGTATTTGCGACCGTCATCACTTTGCCGAACTAAATTTCGTACATATATATTATGTATATGTATACATAAATAGCATAGAACGTACGCAACGCGTATAATATAATATAGGTATATCACTTCTTTTTGGATGGGGAAAAAGCATTGAGCTCGTAATTTAGATACTATTAGAAGTTTTCACTTCTGTCGGCACTCCCACGAGTGCCCTAATTTTTTTTTATTAATTTTCTTGTTTAAAGGTTTACATTATTTTAGCTGACATCAAAATAATTAATGGTTTATTGTTATTTGAGTATAGTATTTGAAACCCAAAAAAAGCTATCATTAGTTGATTTAAGTTGACTGCATCATTAGTTGATTTAAGGTTGAGCCACTGTAGGCAAGCGCGGATACAGAGGGGTTCAACGGGTCCATGGACCCCCATGTTGTATTTTGTCTATAAGTATTTCTTTTATTATTTATTTTTTTTGTCAACCAGAGCTCAATTCTTTTGATACCGTAGGTATCTGAGACGACTGAATTTTATCCTTAGAGTAAGTGTGAGTCGTATGGCTAAATCTGGACAATAAAATATTTGCGGTACGTCTGACCCCCTATTATTAATTTCTAGATCATGGCCTGACTGTAGGTGTAGTAGAATAATTTTTATTTTGGTTATACAAAATTATCAGTAATATTATGAGAATAGAGAATATTTATTTACATAAAAATAAAATTCCACTACGTTATGTCGTTATTTCTAACATATGATTTTCATTTGTTATTACATAGTTTTCGACCAATCAAAATTGCAGTTTGAGCAAACTGACCTTGAATTAGAAGATTTGAACAAGCTTAGGATGTGACGTCACTAGCTGTCACTTTTCGGTTTGCATTGATCGATTTAGGCAATCCAACGATCTGTCAAACTATTCCAATATGTTCGTCCTACGGCATACAATCACATACAGTACGTTGAAGGCATATGATAGTATATTGTTATTTTAGTATTTTAAAGTAATTTTCGTATATTTATGTCCGCGTAAGTATTGCTAAATAGTTCTGTGACATAGTAAAAAATATTGCCTACATCAATACTTTAGTAAGCAGCGAATATTATTATTATACTTAAAAAATTTATTGATAGCGACTGACACCAGGGTAGTAGAACCAATCCCGGTAGAACGAAGTTGTACTGATATGTGGCTCGTACGCGAATTAGTTGTAGTCTGTTATGATGCTACATATTGACTCGTTGAAGTTACTCGAAGGAATGAAATTAAAGGCACATCTGGCCTGGTTGAGTTGATTCTAATGAATGATTCTAAAGTATGTTCTCTCTTGTTGGCAACATGAACTGGGTCATAGCCCACACGACAAAAGAACAAAGGTTTTTACTTAGTCAGCTAAATTAATGTCCATTGCCAAATATAGTTTATGAATTGCAACAATTAAACAAATGAAATAACCCACACATGTTTAAATATAAAAGCAAATTGGCTGATGTGATATACGGGGTGATAAATTCATAATGTTCAATATTGGATATGAATTATGAATATCTGATATTTAACAATAAGTTTAATAAAAAATAATATTGAGCATCCCTAAAATAGATTTTATGTAATATCATTGTGGTAATATCTACCTAAGTATTTTATTATTTTAGGTACCTAGTTGAATTTAACGCGATAATAACTTCGATAAGATATGCTGGCTGAAGTGATAAAATGTGTGAAGTGTAAAAGATATGATTTTATTGGCTCTAAAAACACAAAATTAAACAGTAAAATATAGGATAAGTCCATTTACATTTTAAATTGCCTAAGCTTGATAAAACGACACGAATCACTTGAAGAGATTGTTGCACTCTAAGATATTGACTCACCCTATGACTGGGCTGTGGTTTTTGACGACTCGATGACTGCTTTGCGACTTTGGATTTTTCGTATGAGCATATGTAGATATATCGGTATAAAAATACCACGTTGCCACGTCATAAGAAAAGGCATTAAAATTAAAATAAAATAGAAGAGGGCATAAACATGGCCCCCGCCTTAGCAAACTGCCAACAAATACCGCTAAACAACTGTTTAAATGTCTTAACTAGCTTAGTCCAAAATAGGCAACGGACACATTTTAACGAAGGAACGAGTAATAATACCATTGTCTGTTTTTATCTTGAAAACTCTTGCTACACAATCGCTGTCGCGTATCAGTTTAATCACGCGACCTAACTTCCACCTTAATGGAGGTAAATTGTCCTCTTTAATAAGTACTAACCGTTTTCCGTCACTTCACCATGGGTAGTAGTCCACTTGGTACGCTTCTGTAGTTCGGAGATGTATTCCTCGCTCCTATATGTGCTGAGAAAGCTGCTGGATATGTTGAAATTTTGAGAGACGATTGTCTGGAATATGACGAAGATCTGGGTCTGGATTAATAGTAAGTGGTCTTCCGATGAGAAAATGTGCAGGAGTCAAGGGGGAGAGGTCATTAGGATCACATGATAAAGGGTGAATAGGTCGGGAATTTATTATAGCCTTAATTTGCACAAGCAACGAATAAAATTTCTCAAACGTTAAGTGGGCATTTCCCAAGACTCTATGTAAATGATGCTTAACTGTTCTTACCCCGCTTTCCCACAAGCCGCCAAAATGAGGAGGATACGGAGGTATGAAAGACTACGAAATATTATCCTTTAGCAAGAATTCTCTTATCGCTGGAGTGTGCTACTCTAAAAACTCTTTCAAAGCTCTCAATTCCGAACTAGCTGTTATAAAATTGGTTCCATTATCGGAAACCATCTTTTGAGGCTTGCATCTACGCGCAATATCTTTTAAAGACCAACAGAAATGATTCCTTAGATAATTCGGTAACTAATTCTAAATGTATGGCCTTCGTACAGAAACAAATGAATAAACACATGTAACTCTTTATTAATCTGCAACCTCGACCCTTTATATCGCGAGTTAAGAAAGGTCCCGCATAATCCACTCCGGTCACGATGAACGGTGGACCACATGCGAGGCGCGACACAGGTAGATTTCCCATTATTGGCTAAATGGGTTGAAATTTTAAACGAAAACGTTTCACACATTTATACATGGTACGTCGTGCTAAATTTCTACCCGATATGGGCCAGAAAGTTTCTCTTACTGTAGAGAGCAAAAGTTGAGGACCAGCATGCATTAAGTCCCTGTGAAAATGATTAAATATTAAAGCCGTAACTACATGATCTGCTCCTAAAATGATTGCGTGCTTTTGATCATACGCAAACTCTGAATGTTTTAAACGGCTGCTTACTTTCAGAATGCCCTGACTCTCAAAAAATGGAGATAAGTTTATGAGTTTACTGTTTTTCTCCAGAGGCTTTTACTGGCTCAAAAGACTAATTTCGTTAAAAAGCGCTTGTGCCTGGCACATTTTTAGAATTCAAAGCAGAATTTATTTCTTCTACCGAAAGGGGATCGGAAGTCCTTTCCTTGTTTTTACAAAGTTGGATAAATCTGAACACGTACGCGGCGGTTCTCTTCAATCGCGGCGAAATATTAGAAAAGCGCCCAAACGAAAATACTTCCCGATTGTGTGTTGTGTCCAGCTTGTTAACAACAACATTTATGTTTTTCGCTCTTCGCTGATTTCAGTAGAGGCAACTTGTAAATTTAGCCATTTATCAGATTCTTGCATTAGCACCTCGGGTCCATGCCACATAAGTTGCATTCCATTATTTTCTGGTTCCACGCCCCTGGACACTAAATCTGCAGGATTATCCTTACCGGGAACATGTTGCCACTGCGCAAATGAAGTGGTTTCTTGGATCTCGGCTACGCGATTGCTCACAAACGTCTTCAATAAATTAGCCAGGGTTTTCAACTAGCTGATCATAATTCAGGAGTCTGTTCAGAGGTAGCATGAACGTGGAAAGGTAACGGGTTTCACGGGCACAACCTTGCTCTTCGCACATAATAAAAATGAATGTGATCTACCTAACGAATCGGTAGACTTTACATATATGCAAGCGCCGTATGCTCTTTCTGATGAATCACAAAATCCATGAAGTTCGATATTGACCTCACGAGAGCATATGACGTGCCGCGGTATTTTTAACTTATTTAAATGCCGTAATGCATTCCTGAATTGTAGATAGTTTTTCGCTAAACGATCGGGTATGGGATCATCCCACAAATTCGCTTCGTAACGGTATGACAGAGACGAATTCATAATGTAAAATAAAGTACCCGATTGGGGTGAATATAACAAACCTAAAGTTTTCGCGTTTTCATTTTCGCCGAATTGGATAACTGAGCCCGTGGCAGTTGTATCCTGAATATCTCTTAATACTTCCGGTTCATTTGAATAAAATTTGCGCAATGTGAATCCTCCTTCCTTGAGGACCTCAAAAAGTTGCTTACAGGTTTCGCGCGCTTCTTGTTTTGAATTAAAACCCGTTAACAGATCCTCCACGTAAAAATCAGTCCTTATGATGTTAGCAAGGTACGGATTCTTAGCTTTTAGTTCCTCACCTAATGTCATTAGACACTTTATCGACAAGTAAGAAGAGCATTTCATTCCATACGTCACTGTTTCCAATTGGAAAACTTCAATAGCCTCTTCTGGACGATTTTGCCACAACATGCATTGAAAAGATTTTTGCTCGTCTGCAACCAACACCTGGCGGTACATCTTTTCTATGGTTGCACTCACCACAATACATATAGATGGGTTAATGGGTCTTTACTTAATTTTCGCTCGAGATTTATGAAACGATATTTCGCTTGCCGAAATGAATCTCCGAGTGAACTTATCAGTTCCTTGAACGGTAAGTATACTATGAATTTTCCCGCCGCATCGCGTCTTACGGTATTCTCGAAATGTTTCTCGCACGCAACTTCTTCGCTTGAAAAGGCCGGTTTTTCGCTAAAAACTTCTTCTAGCTCCCAGAACTTGCTTAACTGCTCTGTGACTTCCATAGTGTTGACTAGAGTACACTAGGTTGTTCTGTTTTCTGTTGAGTTATTTCGGCTGGAGTACGGCTCTGCTATGATCCAACCAAACGAAGTTTCCTGCATAAATGGTTTATTCTTCCCTAAACTGATTCTATTCCTGCCAAGTATTTGCCAGAACAGATCACTTCCTATTAATAATTCGACCCGTTGCGGTTTATAGAAAAAATCATCCGCTAACTGGAAATGGCTGCGTATTCCTAGATCGCTAATATCTATTTGAACCACTGGTAATTTCTGGTATTACGAAACAGTTTAACATTGTACAAAAATTCGTATTGCTACGGGATTGTACGTTTATTGCGCACCTGAAACGAACGGGAGATGACGCGTTGTTTATTCCTAAGACAGAGATGTCTACTCTGCTTCTTTTAATGCGAAGTCTATCGCGTAAATTTTCCGTGATGAATGAGCTCTGCGAGCCGCAGTCCAGTAACGCTCGTACCACGTACGAGTTGCCTAGGCCGTCGACAATATTGACCAATACTGTAGATAATATGCTTTGTTCCGGGCTGGTCTTACTACTATCGGCAGAAGCTGTCAAATTGGTAGTATTTAGAGTGCCTTGTATATGATCTACCGCTTGATTTGCGCTCGCGTTTACTACCGGTTGTTGTACTGAAGGCGTGTTTCGCTCGCTTGACCTATCGGGGTGCAAGGACGTGTGTTGCTTAGAAGAACACCTTTTTCATGTTGATTGTCTACACCGCTTGTAGAAGTGTCCAGGCTTGAGACAATTCGTACACAGGTTCATGTTTCGAACTTTATCGAATCTTTCCTTCAATAAAAGCTTTAAAAAATCGCTGCATTAATAGATAGCGTGTTCCCTTTGCACATAGGGTAACATCGTGCACTATCTGTGTTGTTTGAAGTGTCCTGCGATGAGTATAGACCGCGAGTATTCTACGAATGTTTTGTATTCCGCGGATATGCGCCCGCCTACGAACTATTTCGCGTATTTTGTCTTTCCGCTTGATTTTCCTCAATTGATTCGAGGTCCGCTCTTGGTTTTAAAAACGTCTTGAACTCGTCGAAACTAAGTACTTCATTATGCGTTTTGCTGTTTTCCCACACGCGTAAAATAGATTTGTCAAATTTGCTCGAAATGATATGAATGAGGAGAACATCCCAAGATTCTGTAGGTAGGCCTAGTTGCTTTAATTCGTATAAATGTTTTGAAAAAATGTCAACTAGTTGCTGCAATCTACTAGATGACTCTTTATTTTATTTATCAATTCTATATTGAATAGTGCATTAGCGTGATTAGAGATTAATAGTATATTATTGTCGTATCTTTCTCTAATTAATTTCCACACAATCGCGTAATTTTCCGCAGGGATTTCTAAAGTTCGTATAACTTGAGCCGTGCCGCCTTGTAATGAACTTCGTAAATAACGAAAGCGCCTAATATCATCTAAGTACTCATTTTTGTTGACCAATGACTTAAAAATATTTGCATAATCTAACCAGCTATTCATATCCCTATTATATTTTGGTAGCTCTATCGGTTAGAGCTCAATACAGTGACTTGCATATAAATTTTTAGAGCGCTCACTACTTTATCGCCCCCATAGTCGCGGATGATTTTCCACGCAATCGCTACTAAAGAAGAACGTTTGTTATAAAATTCTTCCCGCTCAAGAATTTCCTCATCTAATTGATCTGCTTGCACGAAAGCTTCGATCTGTTCCTACATTTCATCAAATTCAACTAAACTCTCGATATTATTCAGCATTTCGATTATCTGTAAAACTTCTAATTCGGAAATTCTGTCCCCCTTTTTTATTTTGTCATGTAATGGGGAACTATATTTATTAAAAATTGTAAGTTTGCTTTTCGAAGATCCTCGTTTCCTGTGTAGACTTTCCATATCGCAAATGATCATTTAACTAATTGCTAAGGTAATTTATTCAAAATAAAACCCAAAAATGATTATTCAATAAAATGACAATGTAATTTGTTTAAGATAAACCCGCAAATAGCTATTAAATGAAATGCTAATGTAATTTAGTAAAAACAAACAAGCCCAAATAAGGTCATAAATAAAGAATTCGCACCCGAGTTTATCTACAGCTGCCTGTCATCAATTTTCTTCAAAACCACAACAACCACAGGTACCTACTTTTTTCACACGTCCGAATTTTCAGATATGATACGACACTTAAACCATCTGGCTGTTTTGCGTCGCTAGCCGATCGCTAGGGAAGATCTGCAGTCGCCCAATTATGTACTGTCTTTATGCACTTAAAAGCCAGTTGACAAATATTATAATAATCTTTGTGCATTTAATGGTAGAAGCATAAAATATAATTTGGACCACATACAGTATGTTACAAATGAAAGTAATAAATTCGTTATTTCGTAAACTGGCGACTTTAAGGAAAAATCCCGAAACAGGTCGATTTGGTCATCCATCTGGTCGTGATGACGTAATCGATTATTTTTTTAATGGAAATAGGGGTCGTGTGCTAGCTCATTTGAAGGGTTATTCAATTCTCTATTCAGTAATATAAACGTTTAAATAATTATTGATACCGGACGTACAAAATAAATTTTATAATTAAATAATTTGACAAAAAAAAAGAAGAATGGATGTCATTTATTTAATTCAAAATACATTTAACTGTTACCCGAAAATAGAGAAAAATGTTTATTTCACCATTAAATATTGCTTATCGATTAAATTCAATGATCAAACCAGCTTCCGCCAGCCACCTGCCTCTTGGAAGTTTAAACATTAATTCAAGCAAAAAACTGTTATTTATTTGTAAAATAACCATTTTTTTCTAATTCATGACAGCAGTAAAATGTATTTTGAATTAAATAAATTACGTACATTCTTCTTTTTTTTTGTTAAATAATTTAATTGTAAATAATTTTTTTGGACACTTTTTATAATTAATTATGTAAATGTTTATGTTATTGAATAGAGAATTGAATAACCTTTCAAATGAGGTAGCACACGACCCCTATTGCCATTTAAAAAAGCATCGATTACGTCATCACACCCAGATGAATGACGTCAATAGTATGCCATATATGTCAAAATACCATAATTTAAAAATAAAAATCGACCTGTTTCGGGATTTTTCCTTAAAGTCGCCGGTTTACGAAATAACGAATTTATTCCTTTCATTTGCACGATACTGTATATTAGATATGCAAAGGTTCAAATTTAGATATGAGGCCATCTCAGATTTTGCCTTTTTCAAAAATGACAGGCATTCAAAATGGCGACTATACATATGTGACATCTATGAATATTTAGATAGTCCTAATCAATTGAATCTACCACCCAAATGGGCAACTCCTAATGAAGTAAAAAGGTCTAATAAAAAACCTCAATAAAAAGAAGTCGCCTGGATATGATCTGATAACGGCCAACATATTAAATAACTTACCTAGAAAAGGAAGAGTAAGTTAAACACAGATCATTAACTCGATACTAAGAACAGGCTACTTTCCTGCACAATGTTAGCAGAAATTATAACGATTCCAAAACCAGGAAAACCTTCACATGAGATTACATCCTACCGACCCATCAGCCTATTACTAGTTATGTCCAAAGTTGTAGAAAATCATTGCAAGTAGACTAATTATTGATATACAGAAAAACAATATTATACCAAATCATCAGTTCGGTTTTCGCCAAAACCACGGCACAACTGAACAAGTGCATAGGGTGGAAGAAAAGATACTATCAGATTTTCAGGAAAAGAGCTATTGTAATGCCATTTTCCTGGATTTAAGTCAAGCATTTGACAAGGTCTAGCATCCAGAATTATTATTCAAACTGAAGAAAGAAATCTTTCAGCCGCTATATACAATACTAAAATCATAATTCGAAGAGAGGCCGCAAGATAAGAAGAAAGTGTGTCTAACATTCACAACAAAAATGCTGGGGTCCCGCAAGGCAGCGTCTTGGGACCAATTCTCTACAAAATCGTTACAGCTGGCTTCCGAACTGGAGAAAAATATACAATCGCAACATTCGCAGATGACACTGCAATGCTGGTAAAAAACCCAATTCCCATACAGGCAGCTGAAATATTGCAACAAAACATACATCTAGTTGAATTATGGGCTAAGAAATGGAAGATAGAGGTCAACGAAGCAAAATCAGTTAACGTAGTATTCACTAAATGTTACAAAAAAACACCGAATATCCTAATGCATAACAAGAACATTTCTAAAAGTGATACAGTAAAATATCTTGGATTACACCTTGACAAGGGGCTAACATGGAGAACACACATCTGGATGCAGAGGAAGCAATTAGGAATGGAATTTAAAAAACACTACTGGTTACTCGGCCGAAAATCTACCTTATCCTTATCTAACAAAATATTAGTGTATAAAGCAGTCATCCGGCCCGTCTGGACATAGGGGATTGAACTGTGGGGAACTGCAGCAGATAGCAACCTAGCAATACTGGAGCGATTTCAACCCAAGGTTCTTCGTGCTATCACAAATGCACCGTGGTTCATTCCAAATGTAGTCATTTACAGCAACTTAAAGATCGAGACAGTGAAGCAGATGATAGTCAAATGCTGTGATAAATATTTCAAACGACTGGAAAAGCACCCCAACGAATTAGCAGTGAATTTATTGGACAAATCTACTCAACTAAATAGACTGGACATTAGAACTCCTCTTGACTTGCCATTTATAAAATAAGTGTTTTACAGTGTTTCGAGTTTTAAGTGAAAATAAGTGATTTGATTTAGTTATTAGTAATAAACCTACTAGGAGTTGATAGTCATTGGACTAAAATTCTTCTCACGTTTGTTCATTTAACAAAAATACTTATTGTTACCTACTGTAACAGATTATATTTTTTAAATTTTTTTTTATTAACATCCAAGTTTTTTTACAATCTGTTTTACAATGAAAACAATAAGTAAAATTGTTTGTCGTTACAATGACAGAGAGATGTAAGGTCCAGTGACCAAAGCATCACGACTCACACACATTAGCTTGTTTACCAGTGAGATGCGCACATACACTGATACGCGAGCACGACGACTAAAACTGGCACAGAACACAATGGCTGGACGCTGTTGAAGGCGTAGCTTCCTCTGCTATCGGCTCTGTCAGGATCGGTTGGGTAGGTCCAAGGGATCATATCGCTTTAATATCTTCGCCTGTTGGTTGTTGAGAAGATTGTGTGCCAGGGTGTTAGGATGTACCCGCAACCTATTTTGATACTCTTCAGAAGATTTTTTGCACTCTTTAGAGACTGTTAGTACCTGAAGATCTCTATGTATTGCGTGATTCTGGATATACCAAGGGGCATTAGCGATTGTTCTTAGAGTTTTGGATTGAAATCTTTGTATTTTCATATTATTAGATTTGCTAGCTGATCCCCAAAGCTGCGAGCCATATGTCCAAATTGGTTTTATTATTATTGTTTTGTATATCAGCAGTTTGTTATCGATCAATAGGTGAGAGTTTTTGGCCAACATCCAGTAAAATTTTCTGTATAAAACTTCCGTTTGAAGTCTTTTCGTCCATATATGTTTGGTCCAAGTTAGTCGTTTGTCAAGGTGAATACCTAGATATTTTACGTCATTCTTTTGAGATAAAGTATGTCAATCGAAGTTAATTTGTGAACATGTGGCCCTTCTTAGAGTGAATGTAATGTGTATGGATTTTGAGGGGTTTACTCTAATTCTCCAGAGTTTAAGCCATTTATTTGTTTTGTTCAGATGTAGTTGCAGTGTCTCTGATGCTATTATTTTCATAACCAATAAAAAAAAAATAAAATACATATGTGACTAATAGCACGATAACTTTTAAACGAAAAGTCCGAATTCAACCGAATTTGGTACATAGGTCCTTTTTTTGATGTGTAAGATCGAGGTCGTGAACCGGAAGAATCAGTTTACCAGAAGTTGTGTTTTTCCTGTTTTTTATGTAAAAATATGTTGTTTATTTTTTTAATATTTATATTAATTTTTCAAAAAGGTAAAACCGCCGTTGAAAAGAGCGTACAAATATTTTTTAGGAAATATTTTGAACTCTTTAGTTATGTTAATTACCAATTAATAAATGCATTTCCTATCTTCACATTTACCTGTGGTCCTATGTGCGGCAGATTTGTGCAAATAATATAAGAATTATTGTGCATTTAATGGTAGAAGCATATAATTTGGACCACATATACTACACATAAAAAGGTTCAAATTTAGATATGAGGCCATCTCAGATTTTGTCTATTACAAAAATGACGGGCATTCAAAATGAATCTGCCGGATAAAGGTACATGTGAAGATAAGTTATGCATTTATTAAATGATAATTAACATAATGGTAGGGGAGCCCAAGCGGGGATTTTTGCAGTTACTCGAGCGCGTCAGATTATTACATGGGGAGAAACCTTGTACTCTGAAAATGTACCTGTACCATATATTGGCTCTTAAGCTCGTTAAGGGGGGGGCCGAAAAAAAATATATTCTTAGAAAAACGTGAAATCGTCAGATTAAGTGAGAGGTGAAAGAATTGGAAAAAAAAACAACATATTTTTACAAAAAAAAAAAACAGTAAAAACACAACTTCTGGTAAACCGATTCTTTCGGTTCAAGACCTCGATCTTATTCATCAAAAAAAGAACCTTAATGCCAAATTTGGCTGAAATTGGACTTTTCTTTCAAAGTTATCGTGATATTAGTCACATATGTACAGGGTGAGGCAGATAACTGGCCTATTAGAAATATCTCAAGAACTAAACGCAACAGAATCACAAAAATTGGAATACAGGGGTTTTGAAGGATGATCTATTAAATGAAAATATTTTCATCTCTTTGCAACTTCCGGTTACACCGGAAGTTGCTTATAACTTCGTTTTTTTAAATGGGACATCCTGTATATTTTTACATTTTTGGATTCTCTTCGATGTCTTCTTTCTTAAAATATGAGGATTTGTAATGTTATATAGGGTATTTTAAAAGATAATTACGTTTTTTTATTAATTTCGTAGCAATATTCACACCCTGTAGAATTGTAGCAGTTTGACAACTAAAACTCTACTTACGTTCAAATGATTTTTAATATAGTCTACTATTGTTAAGAATCGTTAGTATAGCTAAATTTTTAATTTTAGTATACAGGGTTGGTCGAAACTCGGAATGAGTATTTTCTGAGTTTTCTTAAATGGAACACCCTGTATTTAAGTATTGTAATGAAATGATATTTTATGGTACTTTTTTATTTCTTAAGCATTCCCTATACCTAACTGCTTTAATTTGTGCGTAATTGTTAGTCGCACCAACAATCTTAACTACGTAGGTATTTTGATAGCTAAACCATTATTGGTAATTTTAAGGATCAGTCTGGATTAATATGTATTTATTTCTGAAAAATTATTTGTGATTGAATATTTTCACGCCCAACCTAATAAAATTTTACGTATTTTTTGTTGAAATTAATGTTTAGCTTGGATCACCAATGTCTCACAAATTAAAGCAGTTAGATATAGGGAATACTTATAAAATAAAAAAGTACTATGAAATATCATTTCATTACAACACTAAAATACAGGGTGTTCTATTTAAGAAAACTCAGAAAATATTCATTCCGAGTTTCGTCCAACCCTGTATACTAAAATTTTAGAATTAGCTATACTAATGATTCTTAACAATATTAAAAATCACTTGAATGTAAGCAGAGTTTTAATGTCAAACTATTACAATTCTACAGGGTGTGAATGTTGCTAAGAAATTAATAAAAAAACGTAAATATCTTTTAAAATACCTTGTATAATAATAAAAAATCTCATATTTTAAGAAAGAAGATATTGAGGAGAATCCAAAAATGTAAAAATATACAGGGTGTCCTATTTAAAAAAACCAAGTTATAAGCAACTTCCGGTATAACCGGAAGTTGCAAAGAGATGAAAATATTTTCATTTAATAGATCATCCCTCAAAACCCCTTTATTCAAATTTTCATGATTCTGTTGTTTTTAGTTGTCGAGATATTTCTAATAGGCCAGTTACATGCCTCACTCTATATAGGGGCCATTTTAAATGCCCGCCATTTTTGTAAAAGGCAAAATCTAAAATGGCCGTATACCTAAATTTGAACCTTTATATGTGTAGTATATTATGTAGTCCAAATTATATGCTTCTACGATTAACTTCACAATATTTATTATTATAATATTTGCACGAATCTGCCGCACATAGGTACATGTGAAGATAAGTTATGCATATTTATTAAATGATAATTGAGGGGATTAGATGCTAAGGGGTACAAGTGACAAAATATTGTAAACTGAGTTAAGTGCAAAAAAGAATACTAGATAGTATTAAAAATTTAGTGGGAAAGAGATACAGGTGAATTAAACTACTGGTGGCAACATATCGCAGGTTCTAGTTTGACTACGAAATATTTAAAAATAGTTTGCGGCAAACAGGTATAACTTCACTTGTATCCCTTTGCCTGTAAGGTGTTGGATATTATTTTTGATGATTTGTTTAGTATCTTTGCAAATCAATCCCTTAAAAAAGTATTCAAAATAAGTGAAATGATAACACAAAATGTACCAAGTAAGTTTTCATAAATAAAAATGTTTAATTTTTACGTAACTTTTCTTATATTTTAGTTTAAGAATTTAAGAAATTCGTAAGGTACTTAAGAGGCAAAGAGAAACAAGAGCAAAATATGAAGCAGAGGGATACAAGTGCGAACGTTTTTTTTTCCAAATTTGAAATATTTTGAATGAAAATAAATACTAACTTTACAAAAGCTTTTACAATTAGATAAATAAAAGGTATAACATTAATTCAAAATAAGTTCATAAGTGATTAGTTAACTGTCGAATTTACTATCTAAATTTAACTTTGACTTCGTTTTTCTCAATTGAACCATTTGATCGCTTATACCCCTTAGCATCTGATCCCTTCAATTAACATAACTAAAAAGTTCAAAATATTCCCTGAAAAACATTTTTACACTCTTTTCAATGGGTGTATTAACTTTTTGAAAAATTAATATATACAGGGTGAAAGAATTGAAAAAAAAGACAACCTAATTTTACATAAAAACCATGGAAAAACACATCTTTTGGTAAACAGATTCTTTGGTTCAAGACCTCGGTCTTATACATAAAAAAAGAACACATATACCAAATTTGGTTGAAATCGGATGTCTCATTCAAAAGTTATCGTGCTGTTAGTCACATATTATGTATAGTCGCCATTTTTAATGCCCGCCATTTTTGTAAAAGGCAAAATCTGAGATGGCCTTGTATCTAATTTTGAACCTTTAGATATGTAGTATATATGGTCCAAATTACATGCTTCTGTCATTAAATGCACAATTGTTTCATATATCGGCTGCACTATTTGAGGCATGGGATAGACTAATTAGTTGTCTTAGTTTTGATAATGATGTGCAAATTGAATTACTTTTAATATAATATATAATACGAGTATAATAATTTAATTTGTTTAAACTGTATTTTTTGCAGAATACAATTGTCCGTATTTCCAGCTTTTAACTTCTTAAAAAGAGATAGTGGCAATGAACACCCGGAAGGAAATGAAAGTGGAAAGAAGAAAGTTTCAAGATATTCACCAATTTTTAACCAGGTATTATTTAAAATAATTAGTGCCTAAATTTAAACTCTGGCTGTATCGACCCTTGACCATAGCCTGCCTGAAGCAAAGTAAACACAAGCATTGCCGTAAATATCCGTGGCCACAATAGCTCAGTAAATTAAAATAGGGAAATTTGTGGTAGCATATGAAAAATAATAACTTGACCATTTTTTACTATTGTATTTTGATTATATATTGATTACGTATTTTAGAAAGGAACTACAACGTTAACGGGGTTTTACTGTTTCATATAGTCAATGGACCTCTAGATATGAAAAAACCGCGGAGTGCTACCATTTAGTGGGGTACGTTTTTGAGAAAGGGATGAATTAGTCCCTAGGCACAGGGCGAATTAGGGTGAGTTCTATGCACGTTTGGTACAAACACTTCTACAGGAAAAATGTTCTAGGTTAAATTTACTATCGAAATATTACATTTTAAAGTCAAAAATATTTTTTTTACAAAAATATATTCAAAAGAAAAGCAAGAAAAAAACACCTAAGGTAGCATTTTTGTTTCTTGTCCGATAACTTTTTTCCACGGCGATATAGGTATAGGCATTACTTCACAGAAAAAAAACTTCCATCCAGGGCCCCCGCTGCCATATGTGCAAAGTGTTCAATGCACACGGGCGCCATCCTTTAGGGGGCGCCAAAACCCGGGGTCAAAAATTGTTGCAAAAAAAAGCAAAGAAACGAAAAAACAAAAATTAATTTTAAAATAAAAGTTACGAAATTAAATACAATTCAGTTTAAACACATACGAAATTTTATTAGTAATATCATCCAGCTACTGCCGATTCCCATTTGCGAGAACATGTCAGAAGTCAGGCATTTTAATTTATTTTGTTATGCTTTTATTCTCTTTGTTTCATTTTGATATTTTAGCCTACTAATAATGGTCCATTTACTCACGGTTTTTGTTGTAAATTAAAAAAAAAACGCTTATATTGACATAAAATTTGTTATACCTACACATAGCTAACAAGAAAAGAAGTGACCTAATGTGCCGATGTGTGCTTTTACTCTGGGGGTAAAAGGGATATTCTCAGGGGAATACGCCCGAGAATACCTGGGGGTATTCTCGGTGGTT
This sequence comes from Diabrotica virgifera virgifera, assembly GCF_917563875.1. Lineage (NCBI taxonomy): Eukaryota > Metazoa > Arthropoda > Insecta > Coleoptera > Chrysomelidae > Diabrotica > Diabrotica virgifera. The sequence continues at coordinate 166,506,967 of NC_065445.1, forward strand.
AGAAAACATTCATTCAAAATAAGTCCGGAATTGGATAAACTGACTAATTCTAAGCAACTTTTGTTGTATAGAGATTTCAAGTCAATTCTTTTCGAGTTATTTGCGAGTGCGTATGTTCATTTTTTAACAAAAACACTATTTTATTCAACAAAAAGCTATTTCGATAAAAATTACTTTATTGAAAAAATACTCTTAGCAAAAATATAGCTTACAAGAAAGTGAAAAAAATAATTTATTTATGAAGTCCGCAAAACCCAGTAGAAAGCAGAGTTGTAGCTAACGAAAAGTAGGTTCTTATTCGTTAAATTACAAATCGAATATTTCAACGTGAAATAACCAAAAAATTAAGTACTTTTCAGGGAAAACTCATTACAACTTCTTTAAAATTTTTAAGAAAAGCTGTATTTATATGATCTGTAAGTTTCATCGATTTAAAGTGCCCATTTTTGAAAAAATTTGGTTTTAAATTATTTTTTTTTCAATACTGAAAAAATTTCTTTTTCCAAATAACTTTAAAATTAATTAGTGATATCAAAATTCTTAAGCAGTAAAAAAATGTAGATTTTGCTTTTCTGAATATTTTGGATGTTTTGTTTTCCTGTAAGACAAAAATTGGAAGGTATGGCTGTTCAAATTTTGCATACACTCATGATTAGTGACTCGTTCAGCCCTTTCGTCCTTTTAACTACAGCCTTTTCAAAAATAAGCACTTTGAACCTATGAAACTTCAAATCACATAAACAATACATAAGTAAAGTAACTTGTGGTGAAGCGGTAACGATTAATTTCATTTGGGATGCTAATTAGGGGGTGGTTTTCATGATTTTTTTAACAAAAAAAGGGACCAACATTATTTTTAACTTACTTACTTTTGACGTTAAAAGAATATAGCTTCTTTTAAACACTTTAAAAAGTTATAATGAGTTTTCCCTGATAAGTGCTTGATTACTGGTTGATTGTGAAATAGGTACTTGATTTTTGGTTATTTTACGTTGAAATATTTGATTTGTAATTTGACGAATATGAACCTCCCTTTCATCAGCTACAACTCTGCTTCTACTGGGTCTGCAGACTTGACATTTTATAGGTACGTACATCATTGTTTTTTTTTATTTTTTATAAGGTATATTTTTTATAAAATACTTACTTTTTGAGTTATTTGCGAAAATCCGTCTAAAAACTTGTTTTTTTTTTGTTGAAAAATGAACATAAACTTACTCGCAAATAACTTGAAAACTATTGAAAAGTATTGACAGAGAAAAATCTTTATAGAAGAAAAGTTTTTTAAAATTAGTCATTTTATCCAATTCTGGACTTTTTTAAACGTATGTTTTTCACTCCCGAGAAGAAGTGAAACTCACATTTAAAGTTCAGTTTTCTGGTTTATTTCAAGCACCTACCTTCAAAAAATAAATAAAAAACATGATCCAAAATGCCTTAAGGGGCGCCAAAATCCTTTTTTGCACACAGGCGCCAGTATCCCTTACGGGTGCCCTGCTTCCATCCTTCCTCTTTAAAATGACGTTTGGTATAAGTCTCTATGATTTATAGTTTCCAAAGTATGATTTTTGAAATTTCACCACTCACAGCGATTTTGTGCCATTTTCCTTGTTACTTCGCAAACATTGTTCTGTAACTATTTTTTACGCAGCTTTAGGTATATGCAATGTGACATTTAGTAGGAATAAAAGTCAATTACCTTTACAATGGTCTATCGTAGAAGACTGTATGATTATTTTTAAGCAAGATATGGTTTTTCAAAATTTGATACTTTTAATGATTTTTGATATATTTTACGATTATTTTTAAATTTCTCATTATAACTTTTTTTATTGTATATTTAGGTATATACATTGTCCAATAAAAAAGAAAGCCTATTTTCTTACTTTAAAATGGTGTAATGTTAAAAATTCTAGGTCTATTTTTGAACAAGATATGCTTTTTCAAAACTTGGCATATACACATGCAATTGGTCCCACTAAGTTGGAACCATATGGAAAACATTTTATTATTAACTTTATGAAAAAAATTATTATTTATAAAATGCTCTGCATAGTCTAAAACCTAAGATTTAATCATCAGATATAAAATTTTATCAATAGTGTACGAGGTATGTTAAAAAATATGAATTTCGCTCAAGAGTAAAGTACCTTTATATTTCACAATATCGAAAAGTGTTATTAAAAAAAGTTGCTTGGAATTAAAAATTATATTATAATATGCAATTATATTCTTCTAATTGAAAAAATAAAAATTTTTAAAATTTTTCTCAAATTACGGATACCCTTGGATATCCTACGGATATCTTGTTTAAACATAGTCCTAGAGGTGTTTGCAATACACCATTTTAAAGTAAAGAAAATAAGCTTTTTTTATTCCACAATGTATATACCTAAATGTACAAGAAAAAAAGTAATAATGAGAAGTTTAAAAAATAATCACAAACAATATCAAAAATCATTAAAATTATAAAACCTTGAAAAAGCGTAACTTGTTTAAAAATAGGCGTACAGCCTTATACAATAGACCATTTTAAAGGTAATTGACTTCTCTTTCTACTAAATGTTCAATTGCATATACCTATAAATGCGTAGAAAAAAGTTACAGAACAATGTTTGCGAAATAATGGGGAAAATGGCTCAAAAATTCTGTGAGCGGCAAATTTTGAAAAATCGTATTTCGGAAACTATAAATCCTAGAGACTTCTTCCAAAAGTTATTTTAAAGAGGAAGGATGGTAGTTATTTTTCGCTGAAGCAATGCCTATACCTATATCGCTGTGGAAAAAAGTTATGGGGCAAAAAACAAAATTGCTTTCTTTCGTGTTTTTTTCTTGCTTTTCTTTTGAATATATTTTTGTAAAAAAAATACTTTGTGTTTGTATCAAGAGTGAATAGAACTCACCCTAATTCGCCCTGTGCCTAGGGACTAATTCACCCCTTTCTCAAAAACGCACCTATTTAAATGGTAGCACTCCGCGGTTTTTTCAAACTTAGAGGCCCATTGACCATATGAGACAATAAAATTCCATTAACGTTGTAGTTCCTTTTAGCTCTCTTATTTTGAACATAATCAATAGCCTATTTTGCAATAAATATTCACCAATTTGTTATAAACAATATTTTTAAAAAAAAATTTTGTCTATAATATTGTGATAAATAAAATATATGGCACAAAAGATAACCACAAACCAATATTAAAATAAATTTTCATATTAAAAAATTAACAAAAGAGTACTAATAAAATTTTTTATTTTGAAAAAAAAAACAATATACAGGGTGCGCCAAACCTCTGGTTTTCTTTGATTACGGCTAAATTATGGGATATACAAAAAAATGTTTTAAACAAAATTAATGTATATCGAAGCCGTCTATAATTTAAAATTGTTTTTGATTATACAGGGTGAGTCAGAACGACGGTACGAACCAATGTTTTTTTAATGAAACACCCTATATTAAATCATTTTTAAATATATTTTTAAAAATATTAAGAATTTATATAAGGTATTATAGGCCTAAAGTTAATAATTTTCGAAATGTGTACACTTTTTTTGAGAAAAATGGTAATATTTAAAGGGCTGTGAATTAGGATTTCAAGGTAATAAAAATTTAAATGATACGCCAAAGTTTTTTTAGTATACTGTTATTTTTAAATAAATTAACATATTTGACATATAGCCATAGAGTACACAGTGTTATCACTATGTACAAATACAAAATTTTCTCATTTTTTTTAATGGGACTCCCTGTATATGAGTATTGCCTTTTGTAGTAAATATTACAACCTTTCTTTTGGTATAAGGTTGTATGCACCTAGCATGTTTCGTTTTGTAGATATTAAAAAAAAAACTATAGATTTTACGTTTTTGCGGAATTTTTATTAAAAAATTTTTTTGCAAAAAAAATAATTATAATCTTGTTTTAGAAACATACATTAAAATATCAAATATGAAAATAAAAACGTAATTAAAGATTAAAATAAATCGTATACTAGTACAATTCAATTGAATTTAATAACAAAATTATTTTACGCAAAATATTTTACCATACTAATGAATGCATAAATTAGTCACTAAATTAAATTTGATATCTACCCTAGAAATTTTTCTACCCTAGTAACTTTATTGTACCCAATTTTGTTAGTTAAATTGTATATCAGTTTTTAACTTTTTAATTTACCTACATCTTGAGAACGTATAAAGTATGCTTTGAAACAAATGAACCTTATAGAAGTATATTATAAATAGCTTCTACATATTATGTAGTTGTGTCACAAAAGCTGGTGATAATTTCTAATGGTTTCGCCCAATACAAATGTCATATCCACCAATTGTTCGGTTGAAAAATTAAAATTTAAAATATAAAAAATTGTTCCAAAAATTGCAACTACAAAAGTATTACCAGCTTTTGTGTCACCAGTTAATATTATTTATATTATTAATTATTTGGTTGATACATTTAACATTCATTTGTTTCAAAGCATACTTTATAATTATGTTCTCAAGATGTAAGTAAATTTAAGAAGTAGGTAAACTAAAAGTTTAACTGATCTTACTCGTAAATACAATACTAACTATACTAACTAACAATTAATTTGGTACAGGAAAGTTTCTGTGGTAGAAAAATTTCTAGGGTAGTTATCAAATTTGGTTGTTTATTTAATTTAGTAACTAATTTAGGCATTCATTAGTATGGTAAAATATTTTTTGTAAAATAATTTGAAGTTATTGAATTGTACTAGTATGCGATTTATTTTAATCTTTAATTACGTTTTTATTTTCATATTTGATATTTTAATGTATGTTTCTAAAACCAGATTATAATTACTTTTTTTTGCAAAAAATTTTTTAATAAAAAATCAGCAAAAACGTAAAATCTATAGTTTTTTTTAAATATCTACAAAACGAAACATGCTAGGTGCATACAACCCATACCAAAAGAAAGGTTGTAATATTTACTACAAAAAGCAATACTCATATATAGGGTGTCCTATTTAAAAAAAAATTAGAAAATTATGTTTTTGCAAATAGTGATCACACTGTATACTCTATGGCTATATGTCAAATATGTTCATTTATTTTTAAATAACATTATACTAAAAAAACTTTGGCATATCATTTAAATTTTTATTACCTTGAAAGCCTAATCACAGCCTTTTGATTTTTCTCATTTTTCTCAATAAAAGTGTAAATATTTCGAAAATTGTTAACTTTAGGCCTATAATACCTTATACAAATTCTTAATATTTTTAAAGAATATATTCAAAAATGATTTAATATATAGGGTGTTCCATTTAAAAAAACAAAACTTTGGTTCGTACCGTCGTTCTGACTCACCCTGTATAATCAAAAATAATTTTAAATTATAGACGGTTTCGATGTACATTAATTTTGTTAAAAACATTTTTTTGTATATCCCATAATTTAGCCGTAATCAAAGAAAACCAGAGGTTTGGCGCACCTTTGTATAGTTGAAATTGATTTAAGTGTCGATTTAAATTATTATAATGACAATAATGATGATATAGTGTGTACCCATGAAAATAATGTTGACATTTAATTAAATTTGTTAGTAAAATTTTATAAATTAATAATAAAGAAAATTACACAACTGTTATAAAAGCTGGGACCGTGCAAGTTCGGAAGAGCGACACCTGGTTTCATAGCTCAGTAATATGTTTAGCACTCTTAATTATATTGGCCATTTATATTAGTCCTGGTTACTGGATACTTGTCAAGGCAATAGCCCAAAAAAGAGTAAGAAGAAAAAGTAAGATTGAGGTTATAATATTATAAACTAAACATTGTACTACAAGCAAAATACCATTGATTAAATTCAGTTTAATAATTGCATATCATATCAATATTGTGGAGCAACATATAATTTTTATAATTTATAACACACCATGTGCGAAATTCCATTTTTTTCAATGACAGTAGCTTTAAAATATAAGTCAATTTGACATTTTCAATTAACAATATGAATTATTTAAGAAATATATGTTAAGAAAGTTGCAAGATTTGTCCGCTATATGCGCAAGATCGTTTCTCGCATCCCCTCGAAGTACTTGCACACAGAGAATTGGTGAAAAAAGTTTTTATGTTTCTTTAACAAAATTTTAATGTCAATTCATTACTATATTGTTAAACTCTTGATATAAAAATTTGTTTTATTGCTATTTTGTTGTTATCTTTTGTGCCATTTTTTATTGTATCACAATAATAGAGAAAGAAAATTTTTTGAAAACAAATTTTTTTATCAAATTAATGAATATTTATTGCAAAATGGGTCATGCGGATGATAATATTTTTATACGCTAACCCAAATTAAAAAAAGCATTGACCCATTATTAAGAGTGTAGGCGCAAATATTTTACGGCTATCCCTACTTTTTCTGTTTTTACACGACAAATTAAGTGTAGTAAAATTCTCACTGGTATGGATATGTAAACATTACTTGACAATGTCATTATTAACTTTAAAGAGATGACTTTTAAATGTTCTTGGATAACTCTTACTTGTATAGTTTCCTTAATTATTAATTCAGTTAATTAATATGGTAATTTTTTCACTAATTATATATTCAGTAATTATAATAATTTATATGTATATGTATACTATAGAATAAAAACTAATGAGAAAAGAGGAAAAGTTATAAAGTAATTTTTTTAATAATATATTGTTACTATGGAACGCTTGGTTAAATTTTGAACATCTAACAACAAAATACTTGAATTCCAGAATATACCCTATTATAGGTATTCTGTGCTTGGATCTTCCATAAATAATATACAATAAATAAATTTTTATTAAGTTCACGTCTTAAGTCAATTATTTATCAAATACACTATCAATATTATTTAATCAACAACTCAAAATATTCCCAATGCCATGTCAAATATTAAAAATTGTCACTGTCTTGTCATCATATTCTATTCGACTCGTTGTATGACAAAGATAGCGAATGTTCTATTTGGAAAGTATCACCACGGACATGGTGACCATTTTTATCGAATTCTGAAAAAACTAATAAATATTTTTAAAAAATTTAAACGCAGAATGAAAGACTAAATTGTTATCGAGGGCCGAAAGTCCCTCAGAATAAATAAACAGTTTCTGTGGAGTGAGATATTTGAAATTAAAAATCACACTTCATTTTTTCTTAGGTTTTCACTCCTGTAACTTATTAAAATAAACATTATAGAAGTTTTCAGGAACTTTGGCTCTCGGTAGGAACGTAATCTTTCTTTCTGCGTTTAAATTAAAAAAAAAAATACTTATTAGTTTTCTCAGGATACGAAAAAAATGAATCCCATTTAAATATCATTGGAGCTGAAACTTTGTACCGATCCCCTTAACGGAGATATTGCAAACAACTCCCCCACCAATTTTCAGGCAAACAGTTTTCATTATTTTTAATATCGCTACAAATATCATAATTTTTCAAAATATTTTTCAACTTTTACTATATTTATAAATGACATTGTTACGTAGTAAGCTTGACAGATGCACTCACGCACTTTTAAATGTTAATATTGATAAATAAACAAATTATGAATTTTGAAATTTGAAAAACCTATCTCGGCAAAAAATTTTCCTAGAAAAAGTTTTTTTTTTGTAAGTGTCTGAAAAATTACCAGGAACACAAATATCGAAACAGCTTGTCAAAATTTTTAATCCCGACGATGTTATTAAAAAATCAAGTTTTAAACAAATTACAAACACTTTTCAAATGCCATTTTAGAGGGGAGTTTAATTAAAATTTTGATTTCTCAATGCATACGGCTATCGTATTTTCTGAAGTATTTTATCAGTTTGATATTGAGCGTTGAAGTGAGAGTTGTTCAATAATTTTTTTTTGCAAAAATCAAAGTGAGAAAAAATTCAGTGCAGTGTGTGTTTATAAGACTAATTCAATTTTTCTGTATTTAGGAATTTTATTTTTGGGGTATTTGTGAATTTTTTTTGTAGTTAACGTTTTCTTTATTCGGATTACATTGTGTAAGATTGACTATTTGTCTTTTTTATTTTGCGCCATTACTTTGAGTCATACATTTGAGACATTACATAATATTATGTTAAAGTCATACAAAAAAATGTTAAAAATAACGCTTTTCTTTTGTTATTCTAACCAATTTTTGATATTTTTACATATATTGCAGCTTTTTATATTTGCGGCATTAATTTTTGTTATTTTTCGACTGCATTTTATTTATCAAATACATTTTTCTCCAGTAAATGCATTTGGCCATCCATATCCTTATTATCATCAATTGTTACGCTATTGTTGTGATTACTATTTATAAGTGCATAATAAAAAGGGGTATTCCATATTCACCGAACTTCCTCTACATTTTAAACATATTACCCTTAAAATTTACGCTATGTGAATAAATTCTTTATACAATTTCGGACAGAACACTATATTCTCACAATAAAATAAAATATAACGTAAAAAAAGAATAACAGTATATAGTACTTACCGACTAACACAAATTTTTCGAGGTAAATAAAAAAATTTCGGTTTTAAACCGGGGCATTTAGCACTAAAAACACCCAAATAAACGACCCCGCAGAAACCTTATGGGAAATGGCTCTCTGTCAAATGCTCTGAAACTTTGGGTTCTGGTAGTCCTTGATGTGTAGAACAAAAGACTCGATGGGCGCAAAGTTCCAAAAAATCATGGTTTTAACATATAGGTAAGCCTCTGATGTTATAGGTACAGTGAGGACGTTTGAGTTGGAATAAATTCATTTTCTCGAGAATGGGCGACTCTGGAGGTAAATTACGAATCAGGTTGATTTTTATTTTTAAATTATAATTTTCTGGCATACATATCATACTAGTGACGTCATCCATCTGGGCGTGATGGCGCAATCGATGAATTTTTAAAATTTGAATAGGGGTCGTGTGATAACTCATTTGAAAGGTTATTCAATTCTATATTCAATAATATAAACATTAACATAATTATTTATACAGGGTGCCTAAAACTTTTTTTGAATTAAATTAATTGAGGCAAAAAAAGAATGTATATCATTTATTTAATTCGAAACACATTTTACTGTTGTCCGAAAACAGGAAAAAGTGTTTAGTTGATAAACGAATATTGTTTTTCGCTTAAATTCAATATTAAAGCGGCCACCCACTTGCCTCTTAACAGTTTGAACATTTAATTTAAGCAAAAGCAATGTTTATTTTTTAAATTAACATTTTTTCTGTTTTCTGACAGCAGTAAAATGTATTTCGAATTAAATAAATTATATACATTCTTCCTTTTGTCTCAATTAATTTAATTTAAAAAAAAATTGGGCACCCTGTATAAATAATTATGTTAATATTTATATTAGTGTATAGAGAATTAAATAACCTTACAAATTAATAAACTATCACACGATCACTTTCGCTTAAATTAAATGTTCAAACTGCTAAGAGGTAGGTGGGTTTCAGCTTTAATATTGAATTTAAGCGAAAAACAATATTTATTTATCAAATAAACATTTTTTCCTGGTTTCGGACAACAGTAAAATGTATTTCGAATTATATAAATTATATACATTCTTCTTTTTGTCTCAATTAATTAAAAAAAAATTTGGGCACCCTGTATAAATAATATTGTTAATGTTTATATTATTGAATAGAGAATTTAATAACGTTTCAAATGAGCTATCACATGACCCCTATTTTTATTTAAAAAATCATTGATTGCGTCATCACGCCCAGATGGATGACGTCACTAGTATGATATATATGGCAAAACATTATAATTTAAAAATAAAAATCGACCTAATTTGTAACTTATCTCCAGAGTCGCCCATTCTCGAGAAAATGAATTTATTCCAACTCAATCGTCCTCACTGTACCTATAACTTCAGAGGCTTATATCTTAAAACCATGAAGTTTCAGAGCATTTAACAGAGAGCCATTTCCCATAAGGTCTCTGCTGGGTCCTTTATTTTTAAATACAGCACCTAGAGACTTGCAAATTTGTTAATTGTATTCAGAATGATGTCAGGAAAAAAGTTTTCTACAGCAAAATAGACTTGCAACTTTTTGAATTGTTTTTAGAAGGATGCCAGGGAAAAAGTTTTCTATAGAAAAATAGGTGAAAATGCATAGTTGCATTTTAAAGTGAAGTGCATAAAATGCATACAAAATTGCATAAACATGTCAAAATAAGCCTACTAAGCGCCAGATTTTGTTACTCAGGGGTTTTTGCGGTCGCTGAACACGACTATAGAGCGGAGCGACCGGAGCGACCTCCGGATCACCTGGTGCCCAGGGCTATTGCTAAGAAACGTCATCTAAAGGTTCAAGTATTATCGGCACTTAATTGATGCAAACAGATTACTTGGAGATTTTTGGAGTCGCTGAACACAATTACACCATCAGAACCGACTCCTGGAGCACCTGGTACTTAGTGTCACTGTTAAGGTACGTCATCTTCTGGAGTGTCGGGGGTTTTTGGCATTAAATTGATGCAAGTAGATTACTTGGGCGGTTTTTGTGGTTGCTAAAAACGAATACGCCATCAGAACCGGCACTGGGAACACCTGTTGTATAGAGTTACGTCATCTTCTGGAGATTCGAGAGATTTTGGCACTAAATTGATGAAATCAGATTACGTGAGAAGTTTTAGGGTTACTGAACATGAATACGCTATTAGAATTGACCCCCGGACCACCTGGTGTCCACGGTCATAGCTAAGGCACGTCACCTTCTGGAGTTTCGAAGGGTTGAGGCGTTAAATACTAGGCGGTTTTAGGATCGCTGAATACGAGTATGCAGTCATAACCGACACTTGGACCACTTGCTGGCCAAGGTCACTGCTAAGACATGTTATCTTCTGGAGTTTGAAGTATTTTTGGGCGCCAGGTGCACCGGAGGTCAGTTCTGATGGCATGTTCTTGTTCAGCGACCCCAAAAACCCCTTAGTGATCTGTTTGTATCAATTTAGTGCAGAAAATCCTCAAAACATCAAATGGCGTGTCTTAGCAGTGAACCTAGCACCAGGTGCTCCTGTGGTCAGTTTTGATGGCGTATTCGTCTTCAGAGACCCAAAAACACCCGAGTAACAAAATAGGGCTCTTAGTACACTTATTTTGACACGTTTATGCACTGTTGAATGCATTTTATGAACTTCAAAATGCAACTATGCATTTCCACTAATTTTTGCACAATGAAAAAAGTTGCAAGTATCTAGCTACTGTTTCTAAAAATCGATTTGTTTTGTGCTAGATGCCCTGCTCTATTCCAAACTAACGGCATAGAATAGTGTTCCAATCAAAGTCGAATACTGACTAAAACATGGTGGTTGCCTTGAAACTAGATGTGTCATACCCTAGGAGACATGACGCCAAACTTAAAAAGAGTTAGATTTAACAAAATACCCACATTTTCCTAATTCATATCAAAACATGGCTCATGGCCAAAAATATTTACTCGATATGAATATTGTAAATATAGCTATTATTTTTCTAGACTCTCACAGCTGTAGGTCCATGGATACTGACAATAATGGCTGGTATGACTTTTGGATACTCAGCCATACTACTTCCTCAGTTAAAGTCAGGAGTGGAGAATACGTTTACAATTACAAAGATGGAAGAGTCCTGGATAGGTAATTAAAAATATAATCAAACTTTTGTGTAATCTACTACATAATTTAAGATACTATATATATATACACACCGGTATTTTAGGCGTCAACGCCCTTCCGGTAGGGATCTATGGGGGAGTATCACCGAGCCGCAAGCCCTTATCCCTTGCCGTACTGCTCCCTCATAGGCCGATCAGATGTCCGCATATTCAAGTCTAAGCGCCAGATTCAAATTTAGAATTTTATACTGACGCGTTAGCCTTTTTGTTTTTCCGATGGCCTGGCTGGGCTTGAACTCACATACCTCACGTCGAAGTGAAGTGCGGGTCAGCCGCTAGTCGCACTGAGCTCTCCGATCGACGATCCGATCCGATTTACGATCCTAAAATCACAATAAAGATGCACTAGAATAAACAAACCAAGACACGCTGAATGTTACGAGGAGCACTCCCGAATCATGATTTACAATTATAAACTTTGTAAATCATGATTTGATATATTCAATATTTATAATATACATTGTAAATCATGATCTGGGAGTGCTCCTCGTAACATTCAGCGTATCTTGGTTTATTTATTTCTAGTGCATCTTCATTGTGATTGTAGTATACATAATTTAGTGTGAGGGTTTTACATAAATATGTTAGACCTGGATCCCGCGTACCAAAAAAAAGTTGATTAATAGCAAGCTGAAAATTTGTTAATAGCTTAACGATGGCTAGTCGTACAAACTTTGATGTATGGGAACACTGGAACAGGGCAAGTTTTAATTGTGGAACAGATTAAAAATTTGGAACGTCAGACTACGAAAACGTTCCATGGATTTTGTCGGACATACCTTCAAATTTATTTGTTACCATTTCATTAAACTCTCATGCAAAAATCAGATTGGTGTTTACTACCAACTGTGCATTTTATTGAGTGGAACACAAAGAACGTGTCAAATGACAGGAATCATGTTGGTTTGTAATAGAAGTCTGATTTTTGCATGAGAGTATAATGAAAGGGTAATAAATCAATTGGATGTTCTGTCCGACAAAATACGTGGGACGTTTTCGTAATCTGACGTTTCAAATTTTTAAACTGTTCCAAAATTAATACTTCCCCTGTTCCAATGTTCCCGTACATCAAAGTTTGTCCGACTAGACACCGTTAAGCTCTTAACAAATTTTCAGCTTGCTATTAATCAACTTTTTTTTGGTAAGCGAGATCCAGGCCTATGTATCAATTATTTAAAATAAGTCGAGATAAATATTTTAGGTATCTTTGTTTATACATTGTTGTCTTAAAAACATATTAGATACCAATTTTAAAGTAAGTAAATCAGTAATATATCGTCCTCATTTCTTGACCCCTTGTCAGGGCGTGGTGATACTCTAAATATTGTTATCTTGCTTTCTCCATTGACTGCCATCATGTGCCAGATGGACTGCTTCATGTAGGGATTTTCCAACTAAAGTCTTTATTTGGTCTTTTTATCCGGTTAGAGATCTTCCTCTTGGTCTTCAGCCTCCTACCTTTCCTTATACTACCAATAGTTGCATGGTCGCCGTTCTTCTCGCTATGTGGCCGAAAGAAATTTAGGTATGCTAGGTTTACTTCTTCTGTAGACCCATATTTCGAAGGTTGTTGACATCTTACTCCTATTTAATTTTTTGAGTGTCAGCTGCGTATGTAGCAATGGAAAAAATAAAGGTATTGATCAGCCTGCTCTTAGTATTCCTTGTTAATCGATCTTTGCATATTTTAAGTAATTTAGCTATTAATCTATAAACAATCCTTTTTACACCTACAATATTAATACTAGCTCCTACATAATATATTTAATAATAATGAAGAGCTTCAATTTATTAATTTAATGGATTTATTTATTTTATTTAGCGTATGGCACCTGACACATTTACATTTATATATATTTTGTATAAGATAATACATAGGTTCACAAACGTACATCTAACTTATTTACATAGTCTATCGACTCTGGAGTCGCCATCAGGAAATCCTCTGACCTGCCATGATATATGATCTTTGTGGTTGTACACAGTCACAGAGTGGGGATGGTCGTTTATCCCATTTGTGCATCATGTAACCACATCTGCCGTGTTGGGTTCTGATTCGGTTCAGCATTGACCATGTGTTACGTGGTGAGTCAAAGCCTGGTGGTTTTTGTGTGATGAAGGATAAGTTGCTATTTTGTTGTTCCATCCATTCTCGAGTCCATGTTGTCGTTAAATTGAACTCATTTTCCACAGCAACCTTTGCTGTTTTTATTGGTGGCCGTCTGGAGCGTAGACGGTTACTGTTGGCGGCATCTATATTTTGATGGATTGTCAGGTTCTCGTTATCTACTATCTTTCTGTACTCACTAGTGAGTGCGTGTATGCTTCGTAGTTTGGGTGGTGTAGTCAAAGATCTTATACACATAGATTTGGCCAACTCGGAAAAATAGCGTAACGCGGAGCAGTTCGGGTCGGTGGTCTATCTATCTCTCTACCGGCGCTTAACTTTCTCTCTCTAGCATATGTGGCTGCCGCCTCTGTGTAACTGTCGTTACATTACTTCCACCTCTTGGTAGATAAGCTCACACTCGCACGACAGACAAAGATGGCTAGATCACCGTACTTGATATCGGCGTTACACTCCGATGCATTGAGTAGCATATCCCTAGCCAGATCTATTCTCTTTACATATCTCTGGGTGTAATATGGCTCAGTACTGGGAGCTATTACGTGGGGGTCGATTTGATAACTCCAGCAATCATTCTCATTGTATTATTCAATTGGACATCTACTTTGTGTATATGTGGGCTGTTAAGCCATGCTGAAAAGCAGTATTCCGCAGTTGAAAAGACTAGGCCCAGGGCAGTTGATCGCAAGGTGGAAGCCGATGCTTCCCATGTTGTGCCGCACAGCTTCTGGATGATGTTGTTTCTGGATTTAAGTTTTCCGCTGTTTTTGTCAGATGTTCCTTGAATGATAGGGTTCTGTCAAGAGTCACCCCAAGGTACTTTGGTGTTTTATTGTAGGCGAGTGTGGTGTTTTCGAACTGAATATTGAGTATTCTTCCTGCAAGCTTGTTATTTAGGTGGAAACTGGAAACCCCTGTTTTCGTAGCGTTTGGTTGGAGCCTCCATTTACGGAAGTATTTTCCCACTATGTGTAAGTCCGCCGTGAGGATTTCTTCTGTTTCTTCAAATAACTTACACCTTGTTGCAAGGACCCAGTCATCGGCGTAACCAAACTTTCTTGATCTGGTTTCTGGTATATCAGTGATGTATAGGCTAAAAAAAAGAGGATCCAGGACAGATCCCTGAGGCAGTCCATTCTTCAGTTTCCTTGGGGTGCTGATGTCAGATCCCATGACCACTTGAATCGTTCGGTCGGCTAGCATGCTGTTGATTATTCAAGCGGTGGATTTACAGGGGATTGTACGGAGGAGTTTGTATATCATGCCTTCTCTCCAAACTGTATCGTAGGCCGCTGGATCTATGAATGCGGCTGCAGTTTTAAATTTTCGCTGGAACCCTGCCACAATAAATGTGATAAGTGAAAGAACCTGATCTGTGCAGCTTCTTTTGGGTCGGAAACCTGTCTGATCAACCGGTATTGTTTCAAGCAGCTTTGGGGTAATTCTATTGGAGATAAGGCGCTCTAGAAGCTTAAACGTCACCGATAATAGGGCTATTGGTCTGTAATTCTTAGGGTTGTTATCATTTGGTTTCTCTGGTTTTAATATGGCAATCACCTTCGAGCGTTTGAGTTCCTGTGGTATGATATCGTTCTTCATAATGTCCGTGAAAAAGTGGGCTATCCATTTTCTCGCACATTTGCCGCAGTTAATTAAGAATTCGGGATGAATATTGTCAAAACCTGGGGCTTTGCCTGGCTTTACATCCTTGAGAGCAATAGTGACTTCTTCGGAAGTGAAAGGGCGGGAGTATTCGGTGTCTGTAGATTGGAATTTTAAAGTTTTGAGCTCTTGTTTTACCTCGGTTGTATGTGGCTTGTTTTCGATGCTCTAGATGTTGATACCAGATGTGAGGCAATAGTGTTTGGGTTACTTGTTCTTTTGTTCCTTGTTATAGGAGTTTCGCTTCCTAATTTTCTTAATAGTGTCCGTGCTTGCCTGCTTGATGTTTGAAAATTAAGACTTTCTACAGTTTCGGTCCATTTTTGTTGTCTCGCCGCATCTAGGCTATGGCGCAGTTCATCGGCTATTCCTTGATCGCCACTTTCAAGGAAATTTTGGTACAGTTCTTCACTATGATGGGACCAACCGGGAATTTATTCTTTTCGATAGCCTCTTGGTATATGCTTTTTGGCCGTGCTTATTACGGCTTCAGCGAATCTTTTGTAATTTCTGCCGGTAGGGCCGGTAGGTTGCCCGCTCCTATTAGTAGAGACAAAACATAGATCAGGGTTTTACCCCTGTTTCCATGCTGCTGACATAAATGTAGGTCGGTAATTTAGCATCAAACTAAAGTAAGAGATGTTCGCCCTCCGCCCATTTTACTAGTGCGTTCCCCTTGTTGTTGCATTGTTTATATATCCACTGTTCATGGTGACTGTTGTAGTCCCCCACGTATATTGACGGGTCAGGATGTGTGTGAATGACTTGTGCTGGCCAGGATATAGCTGGTGGTTTGTAGGTGTTAGTGACGGTGATGCTTCCAATCTTTACAACATTATGAATTTCATCATTAGTACACGTGGAAACAATGACGGCGTTTTCTATGTTTTGTTTAACGTACGTTGCTGTGCCATATGATCTATGGTACGTGGCACCCAGTAGTTCGAGGCCAGGAATTTTTCCCCTTTTCGCAGTTGTTCTTCCGTTTCGCAGTGTATTTCCTGTAAAGCGACCAGATCGATGTAGTTATCTTTTAAGAATTTTGTTAAGTACTGGCTCTTTGAATAGCTTATGCTTTCTACATTTAAGTGACAAATTCGGATCATCGGTCCGAGTTTTCTAGTCATTGGGTCCTGAGAAGGACCTTGTGTATTTTTGGTAATTTGCCTTTTGATAACGTTTATCGGCATTGTAATGTGTCTCTGGTCAGGAGATCCTAAGATTATCTGACCGCCAGTATTTGCTAGTTCATTTAGCGTTACCCAGGGTGCAGGTGTAGTATTCTGCTACGGACGCGAACTAGCTCTACACCCCAATTTAATGGAGTCAATATAGAACGATAACTTACATTGTTTCGGAAAAATTCGAACAAGCTTATATTTTTCTAAAACTTTTTTGTTAGTTTATATATTATAGAGTGAGAACATTTGAGATGGAATAAATTCATTTTCTCGAGAATGAGCGACTTTGGCGATAAATCTCGAAACAGATCGATTTTTACTCTTTAAATTATAATCTTTTGGCATAAATATCATACTAGTGACGTCATCCACTTGGTCGTGATGACGTAATTCATGATTTTTATAAATGAGAATGGGGTCGCGTGATAGCTCATTCAATAGGTGACACAATTCTCTATTCATTAATATAAACATTAACATAATTATTTATACAGGGTGCCCAAATTTTTTTTTAACCCGGGGGTAGTCGCCCTCACTTCTGTAACGTCGATAGTCGCGTGTGAGATTCTATCTCAAAATACGAATTTAAAACATATTTTTATTTTGTACTATTCTTATCTACTTTTTATATTGAAAATATATATTTCTAACAATTTTATTAAAAAAACCTGTGTTAACGGCCACCTGCCAACATCGGCCACCTGTCCTAACGGCCACTTTAAAAATTTCCCAAACCAATTATATGTAGACTACAAAAACTGGCAATACAGTCCACCTTTCTATATCGGCCAATAGTTCTTTCATTTTTAGTGGCCGTTACTGACAAATTTTAATATACAGTAAAACCTGTGTTAACGGCCACCTGCCAACATCGGCCACCTATCCTAACGGCCAGTTTAAAAATTTCCCAAACCAATTATATGTAGACTACAAAAACCGGCAATAGCGGCCACCTTTCTATATCGGCCAATAGTTCTTTCATTTTTAGTGACCGTTACTGACAGGTTTTACTGTATTACCAAAAGGGATGAAATGTGAGATTCTATCTAACGCCGCAACTACTCGCGGGTTAAAGCTAATTAGCTCTCCCCAAAGCCATAAATTCCACAAAAAGAAGAAGAAGAAAAAAAATTCCTACACATTACTACACCCTTCCTCGACGCACTTACGAAATTTTTTCAAAATTGCAAAATTTTTCATCAAGTTATCGCGAAAAAGGATAAAAATTGAGGTTCTATCTCACCGCGCGACTACTCGCGGGCAGAATTAAATTAAGTGAGACAAAAAGAAGAACATATGTAATTTATTTAATGTAAAATACATTTTGCTGCTGCCAGAAAACAGAAAAAGATGTTAACTTGAAAAATAAACATTGCTTTTCGCTTAAATTAAATGTTCAAACTGCTAAGAGGCAGGTGGGTGGCAGCTCTAATATTGAATTTAAGCGAAAAACAATATTTTTATTTATCAAATAAACATTTTTTCCTGTTTTCAGAAAACAGTGAAATGTTTTTCGAATTAAATAAATTATATACATTCTTCTTTTTATGTCAATTACTTTAATTCAAAAAAGTTTTCTTGGGCACCCTGTATAAATAATAATTATGTTAATGTTTATATTAGTAAATAGAACATTGAATAACCTTTCGAATGAGCTATTACACGATCACTGTTCTCATTTAAAAAATCATCGATTACGTCATTACGCCCAGTACTGCCCACGTACTGCGTACCTTGGAACCATATGGGAAAGTTTTTTATTATCAATTTTACGAAAAAAAGTTATTCTATAACCTAATATTCAATCATCAGATATCAAATTTTATCAACAGTATACGAGGAATGTCAAAAAATATGAATTTCGGTCAAGAAGAAAGTACCTTTTTATTTTACGATATCCAAAATTGTTATTAACCAAAGTTGTTTGGAATTAAAAATTATGTTATAATGTGCAATTACATTCTTCTAACCGAAAAAAAAACATTGTGAAATTTTTTTTAACTTCGGTTATTTACCCAACATCATTATGATTACGATAACTCCGTTATTATGAATAATTGTACAAAAAAAATGTATTCCTTATAAACAGATCTGTATAGTCTAACAACTAAGATTCAATTATAAAGTAAAAAAATTTTATTAATTTTACATGAGGTATGTCAAAAAAATGATGAATTTCGCTTAAGAGTAAAGAACCTTTATTTTTCAATTAGAAGGATAAAATTGCATATTGAAACACATTTTTAAATTCCGAACAACTTTCTATAATAACAATTTTCATTATTGTGAAAAATAAAGGTACTTTACTCTTTGGCGAAATGCATATTTTTGGACATACTTCGTATAAAATTGATAAAATTTGATATGTTGTAATTGCATCTTAGTTGCTAGACTATTCAGACCTTTTTATAAAGAATTTTTTGTTAAAATTAATAATAACGGAGTTATCGTAATAATGATGTTGAGTATCCGTAATTTGAAAAAAAAAAAAATTCCAGTTAGAAGAATGTAATTATTATATAATATAATTTTTAATTGCAAACCACTTTTCCTTATATAGTCCAGGAACCGGAGCTTTTCACCTCGCAATTTTTACAGAATGGATCGATTTGCTTGAAAATTTGTGAATAACTAGTGGCTAGTCCAAGAATCAAAATCTATATGATGCCGAAAGGCGCTTTTACCATGGGGGTGGTTCCCACCCCATCTCGAGGGTGGAAATTTTTTATTATATTTTGACCGCAAAAGTCGATAAAAACGTTCATTTTAAGCAAACAATATTCTATACTTTTTTTGATAAAATTAATCGTTTTCGATTTATTCGCTATCGAAAGTGTTAGTTTTATTTGACAAAATCAATGTTTTTCGATAGTATACTCATTTCCGATTCACTTAATTTTTGCCGTAGAAAATTTTTGTCAAACCAAGTTCTTGGGAATTAGATACCCTACAATTTCATATTTAAAAATTTTTTCGTATTTCTGATGCTAATCTTTCTATTCTTAAGAAAATTCACCCCCAAGAGGGGGTGAAAACCACCGCCAGGGCAAAAGCACATATCGGCACAACATCACTTTTTTTCTTTGACATGTTAGCTATGTGTGTGCTAAATTTCATGTCAATCTAAGCGGTTCTTTAAAATTTAGAGGTTTTGCGATATTTTACCGTTAAAGAACGGACCAATCCATTCTGTAAAAATTGCGAGGTTTTGTTCTATTTTAAGTTTCATTACTTGGACTAATAACAATTTTCGATATTGTGAAATATAAAGGTACTTTCCTCTCAAGAGAAATTCATATTTTTTGACATATCTCGTATACTGTTGATAAAATTCGATATCTGATAATTAAATCTTAGGTTTTAGATCATGCAGAGCACTTTATGAAGAATAACTTTTTTTCGTAAAATTGATAATAAAAAAGTTTCCCATATGGTTCCAAGTTACGCAGACACACTGCATATTATGTCAAAAAATTATAATTAAAAAAAATCGACCCGTTTCGGGATTTATCTCCAGAGTCGCCCATTCTCGAGAAAATGGATTTATTCCAACTCAAACGTCCTCACTAAAAAGCAAAAAGTTCTACTCGCAGATTTAGCCACTAATATTGTTTATTAATTCTTTAAACAATAACAATTGTTTTGTATAAATAATTTTAAAAATATCGTTTAATTCACCATTTTGCTTTGATAAAAAATGTTACTATTTTGTTTTTGACTATGCTGAAACCGAATCTGACATTACAATTTGAAAATAAAAAAAATTTTTGAGCTCTTACACTAGACGAAGCAACGAAGCATTAAACCTAGGAATTTTGTGCAGTAAGATGAATCGTCATGCAACTTTTTGCATTCGATTAGAGAGAGTGTCAGGCAATTTTGTGAACTAAATTCATCTAGGGCAAAAATTTGTGTGCATAAGCATTTTATGCTTATGCATTTTATGCATAATGCATTTTAAAAGTGCATCTCGAAGAGGTGAAAATGAAAAATTTAGAACTTGGGCAATATTGATGGAAATGAGTTGAATTTTTATAATCGGGGGTTTTGGGGATCGCTGAGCACGAATTTCAAATCGGCGATGGTCTCCAAGGTACCTGGTGCCTACGGTGGAACTCGTCGCCTAGAGTTTTACGTTATAATCATTAAAAATCAGTCAATATCCATTACCCGGGGGGTTTTTGGGGTCGCCGGCCACGAATTTAGTGTTGGCGATGGTCTCCAAGATACCTGGTGCCCAGGGTGGAGCTCGTCGCCGGAAGTTTTATGTTATAATCATTCAAAATCAGTCAATAACCATTACTCTGAGGATTTTGGAGGTCGCTGAACAATAGTTTCATGTGGTCGATGGTCTCCAAGATACTTGGTGCCCAGGGTGGAGCTCGTCGTCTGAAGTATCATTTTATAATTATTCCAAATCATTTAAAGCCATTACGCGGGTGGTTTTGGGGGTCGCTGAGCACGAATTTCATGACGGCGATGGTCTCCTGTGTACCTGGTGCCCAGGGTGTAACTCGTCGCCTGGAGTTTTATGTTATAATCATTCAAAATCAGTCAATAACCATTACTCTGAGGATTTTGGGGGTCGCTGAACAATAATTTCATGTGTTCGATGGTCTCCAAGGTACCTGGTGCCCAAAGTGGAACTCGTCGTCTGGAGTTTTATGTTATAATTATTACAAACCATTTAAAACCATTACACGGGGAGTTTTGGGGGTCGCTGAACATGAATTTCATGACGGTGATAGTCTCCAAGGTACCTGGTGCCCAGGGTGGAACTCGTCGCCTGGAGTTTTATGGTATAATCATACAAAATCAGTCAATAACCATTACTATAAAGGTTTTAGGGGTCGCTGGGCACCAATTTCATGTTAGCGATGGTCTTCAAGGTAGGTATACAATAATCTAAAAAATACGTGTTAAATTAAATGTTAGTGCACGTATTCATAATCAATTTATTTGTATAATATAATGAAAAATGAATAAAAAAGTAAAATAAAATAAAAAAATATATTTACTTACTTGAAGTTACACAAATTTCTCTCTGCCGCAGTTTCGAAAACCAAAATTATAAAACAGCGCAGCTATAGACTGTAGATAATGAAAATTCCTTTAATACCAATCTTAAACGGCTTGATATTATAATATTATTATTTATTCTGTAATTAACAAAACTAATAAGTATAAAATATATGACTTTTCAAAACACCAACATTAAAAACTTACTTTGCTTTAAATACGGTATCACTTTTTAGATGTTTTTTTATAATTAATTAAAAATTTTTAAAAGAACAGAACTACATAAAAGTGTAGCTTGGAGGTATTCACATATATACTATGCTTTGTTTTTAAACCAGGAGAAGTAAAATAAAAAGACAGATTCACACCCAAGAAAGTCAATAGAAAAATCACCATATACATCTTCTTTTTTGGTTGATCATATCGGCCTTCGACGGTAATCCATCAACATTATATTATACTAATACGTCGCTAAAGAATTCTAAAAACCACTGTTTTTTATATAAAAGCAGACTAGAAATCTAAAAATTAAAATAATACCGCAGAAAACACAAAAAATCGCTGATATAACTTAATTACCCTTGAAATGCCAATTATGTCAAAATTTCATAAATGTCATTAGTGTCAAAATTTAACGACAACTGCTTTAAAAGCGACAAAGTTTTAAAATAATTTTTAAATAGCTAATTTTTTAGGATATAATATAAAAGTGTTTTAAGAAAAATTATTAATGAAAAATATATTTAGCGACCTCCAAAACACCGAAGTAATGGATATTGACTAATTTTGAATGGTTATAACATAAAACGGTAGGCAACGAGTTCCAACCCTTGGCACCAGGTACATTGGGCACCATCGCTGACATGAAATTCGTACTCAGGGACCCTCAAAACCACCAGGGTAATATTTTTTGACTAATTTTGAATAATTATAACTAAAAACTCCTGGCGACGAGTTCCACTTTACGCACCAGGTATCTTGGGGACCATCGCCGATATGAAATTCGTGCTCAGCGATCCCCAAAACCCCCGAGTATAAAAATTCAACTCATTTCCGTCAATATTTCCCAAGTTCTAAATTTTTCATTTTCACCTCTTCGAGATGCACTTTTAAATTGCATTTTCTTATGTACAAAAGTTTTTGCCCTAGATGAATTTAGTTCACAAAGTTGCCTGACACTCTCTCTAATCGAATGCAAAAAGTTCCATGACGATTCATCTTACTGCACAAAATTCCTAGGTTTTGGGCTTTTTAGTGCTTCGTTGCTTCGTCTACACAGTAAGTCTGCGCAACTAGGAACCATATGGAAAACTTTTTTATTATCAATTTTACGAAAAAAAGTTATTCCTTATAAAATGCTCTGCATGGTATAGTATCTAAGATGCAATCGTCAGATCTTAGATTTTATCATTTTTATACGAGGTATGCCAGAAATAAGAATCTCCTTCGAGAGTAAAGTTCCTTTCAGAATATTAAAAATTGTTATAATGAACAGTTGTTTGGAATTAAAAACTATGTTTTAATATGTAATTACATCCTTCTTATTAAAAAAATAGCTATGTGTATATGATGGTTCCTGTTTATCTGAACCATCTCAGAAAATTGAGGGGTGGTTACCCCCTACCATAAGGGTTGATTAAGTAACAATACTCACTGTAGATTCATTTACTGGTACTTTGAAGTAATTACGGTAAAGAGCTGGTGGTATATTATTTAGTAACTGTGATGTTTACTCGTTGGGATCTCAAATACCAGTGACTAATCTTTTCGCCATGAAAGTAGAACTCAAAGTGGATTCCCCTGTTTACTATTTGGTATAAATAAAAGTGAGAGTGTTTAGTACAAGTGCTGAATCGGCTAGATTATAAATAACGAATACTAATTGTTATTTCAAACTGACCTTGTATCGAAAATCGACACATTGATGTGGTAATATAGGTCAATCGTATTTATTATAAACAAACGTATTTGTTTTACCAAAGCCATTTAATTATTAAAAGAATTTGTCTTAATAAGATGAGTACTGAGATGCAGTGTATCCCAATGCATCTTCCCTTTCCCTCCAAAAATTTTCTGACTACGGAAAAGTAAGAAAATTTTCTGATAATACCACCAACTGCCTACTGCGTTTTAATAAATACAAGTTGTTTTTATTTCCTATAACTAATAATTAAATACAAAAAATAAAAATGTTCGTTATCAATATTGTTCCCGTTTCACTTGTCACTCACTGTGTTCTCGGATTGTAAGCATATAATCTATTCTTATATATTTCCTTGATTTTATTGTTTTCTGTTTTGATCTTACAATTAACGTTGTTTACGTCTGTTATTGTGAAGGGGCCTACATAAAGACTATCAAACTTACCATTCTCTTCCCTTTTTACCAGGACTAGGTCTCCTATTTTAAAGTGTTGTGGGCTTGCTTTGAGCTTGTTATTTTGTTGTCGCTCTTTTTTGTGCTTTAGTAAGAAGTTTCTAGCTCTCTCGTGTGCGCTTTGTAGTTTGTAGCGTAACTCATTGTAGTAAGCATCTATGTTGTAACATGGTTGAATCTCCTGTGTAAGGTCTTCTGGTAGGTTAACCTTCCTGCCATATAACAGTTCAAACGGTGTGTAACCATGATACGCGTTAGAGGTTGTATTGTAGCAGTATGTGAACATTCTGCAACGCACGTCCCAATTTTCTCTGTCTTCGTCTATGAATGCTCTTACATACTCGTTTAATGTTCTGTGCAGTTTATCGCAACTTCCAATGGACTGTGGATGGTATGCCGTTGAGAAGTTGTGCTCTATTTTAAGTAGCTTTGTTAGTTCCTGCATTACTTCATTCTTATACTCTGTGCCTTGGTCTGTTCTTATTTGCTTCATGAGTCCGTATGTTGGTATAAAATGATCAAAAATTCCTCGGGCTATTGTCTCTGCTTCTTTATTGCACACGGGTATACTGACCGCGTATTTAGTAAGTTCACATAACATTGTTATACAGTATCTATTACCTTCGTTACTTTTAGTGAATGGACCTATCGTATTTATGTATACTATATCCCATGGTTTGGAATAAGTGTCCGATATCATGAATTCTTCGACATGTGTTCTTTTCGGTTTGTTAATTTGACATTTATGACATTGTTTAACGTATTTTCTTACGTCTTTTTCCAAATTTTTCCATCTAAATCTTGCTTTTAGCTTTATTTATTAGTCTATTATTTCCTACGTGTCCTCCAAACATCGGGTGATTATGATATTCTTCTATTAACCTGTGTTTTTCTTTGTCATCTTCTATTGTTTCTGGTACTTCACATATGTATGTTTCTACATTCTTCAATATTTTGTTTCCTTGTTTAATAAATTCATCTATTGTGCACAATTTAAAAATAATATCGTTTACGTATATCTTTACTTTACGTACTGCATTCTCTACCGCCAGCTATCAAGCTGTGCCAACATTTGGTTTAAATCGAAATGATTGAATCCTGTGGCTATGCTCTTGCTGCATTTTATTTTGTTTTTGACTCTAATGCTCAGCCTTGGTGAGATTAGTTCTGCTCCAAAAGACAAAATTGGTAGTCTATGCGCCTCTAAATTGTTTAGTACCTTCCTTACTGTCTGCCTGGGGGCTTCTGGCTGTAGTGCGAGTTTACTTTCTGCCTTCGTTTGCCTTGCTTCCTTCTTCTTTTCTCTTGCTTGAGCTCGTGTTAAAGCTAATATATGGGTATTATCTATGTATAGGTTCTTTAGTTGATGTAATGTTATTCTTGAAAGGCTGTCTGCGTAGTTATTTTTCCCTGTTATATACTCTATTTCGAAATCTTATTCCTCTAAATCTAATCTGATCCTTGTAAGTTTCGAAGTTGGTTCTTTCAATGCAAATAAATGTGTTAGTGGTTTATGATCCGTTTTGAATAAAAATGTTGGTGCTCCATATAAATAACATTTCAAATGATTAATTCCCCAATGAATCGCTAGTAATTCCTTTAACGATTTTAGGTTGATTACATTCTCCTTTATTGAAACTTCTTGATGCGTATGCTATTGGTAGATCTGTTCCGTTATAATCTTGATTTAAAATTGCTGAACAACTCTCGTTGGATGCGTCTGTTGTTAAGATGAATTGTTTATTGAAATCTGGATATTTTAGGATCGGCGGCTTCATCAGAGATGATTTAAGCTTATTGAATGCTTTTTCACATTCTTCTGACCAAAAAGTTCTACTCCTTTTCTTGATAATCTGTTGAGTGGTCTGCATATTTCAGCAAAATTTTGAATAAAACGTCTATAATAGTTACAAAATGCTACGAATCTTTTTGTTTCTTCCGCTGTCTTAGGTGTCGGGTATTGTTCAATCGTTGCATATTTCGCTTTGTCTGGCGATACTCCTTCCTGAGAAAGATCATGACCTAAATATGTTACTTCTCTTCTAAAAAATTGACATTTTCCTGGGTTAAGTTTCAGATTGAATTTTCGACATGTCTCGAATGTCTTTTCAGGTTGTCTAGGTGATGTTTTTCAGATATTACTCTTACTACTATATCGTCCATGTAAAGAAATGCTTTGTCCGGTGTTAATCCTGAAAATACTATTGACATCATCCTCGAAAAGCTATTTGGGCTTACATTTAATCCAAAAGGTTATCTGATAAATTGAAATGCTCCATTTTCCGTGCTAAACGATGTGTATTTTCTTGATGATTTTTCTAATGGTATTTGGTGAAAACCTGACATTAAGTCTACAACTGAAAACCATTTTGCTCTTCCTAGTTGATCTAATATCGAGTCTATTCTTCGTAAAGGAAATGTGTCGGTGACTATTTTCTTGTTCAGTTGTCTAAAACCTATGCATAATCTCCATGCTTTATTTCCATCTATCGCTTTTTCGGTACCAGCACTACTGGGCTGTTGTATTCTGATGTGGACGGTTCTATTATTCCTTGGTTTCTCAGTTTTTGTACTTGTCGGTTTAATTCCTCTGTTTGTGCATGAGGTGTCCTATAGTTTTTAATATATACCGGAGTTTGGTCTTTAACTCTCAGTTTCTGCTCGTAGAAGTTGTTACATGTTA
The DNA here is from genome assembly GCF_917563875.1 of Diabrotica virgifera virgifera. Classification (NCBI taxonomy): domain Eukaryota; kingdom Metazoa; phylum Arthropoda; class Insecta; order Coleoptera; family Chrysomelidae; genus Diabrotica; species Diabrotica virgifera. The sequence goes on from NC_065445.1 coordinate 166,533,672, forward strand.
GCATGTCATGCCTTAGGGCGAATATATCTAAATAATCTTCGCATAAACATACTAACTTATCGCGTATGTATTCTGGAATGTCTAACTTCAATGATTCCCGTAATTCCTTTTTCCTGTCCTTGCTGTCGTTGATTAGTCTATATATGTTGAATAATTTAATGTCTAATGTTTTGATTGCGTTTGTTTCTACTTTTACTGTTTCGTAGGTTGTGTTCAAAATTTTGATGTACGGATTATTACTTGAAATAATTGCTCTCGCTATGAATATTCCTGGTTGTATTTCCTGTTGTTCCACTATCCTGTCTTTCTTCAGCGTTTGAAAATTTTTTACGACCCTGTAAATTTCACATCTAGGCGGTATTATTATCGTGTCATTATCTATATTATCCAAAATGTTCGTACTAATGTAACAATCGTTGTCCTCTTTAATGTGCATTTTAAGGTTAGCGTAGTCTAGTATGCATTGAAAGTTTGAAATAAAGTCTCTCCCAATGATTCTGTCGGTTGGAATAGGAAAGCTAGGTTTAACTAATTGAAAGATATGCTCAAATCGAGATCCTTTTACTTCTAGTGTTGTTTCAACTTCTCCCATTGTTTGTAATTCTCCTTTAGTTACTCCTTTTATTTTCGCCTTTGTGTTTGGTTTCACATGTTCCTTCATAAAATCTTGTGAACATTTCAGTATTGAAATATTAGCTCCTGTGTCTATGATAAATGTATTTGTATGTTCTAGGATTCCTGTTTTCATTCGTACAAAATTCGTTAGGTTTAAGTCGAAGTTGTAAATATTATATTTCACTTCTGCCTATGTACTTTCCTTGTTTATTTCATTCGAAACCCCAACTGCTGGTTTTCTGGTTCCTCTTGGCTGTCCTCTAACTCCAGTAGCCTTACGTTTCTGTTACGTCCTCCTCTTTGGTTCCCTCTGTACGTTTGGTTGTTAAATTGTCTATATCCTCTGTTCGAATAATTCCGTTGGTTTTCTGTTGCTTCTCCTTCGTTCCGTTGTCCGAAGTTATTTCTTCTTCCTCTATCGTATTTGTTATGGTATCCTCTTCGGTATTGCTGCTGTCCTCTCCTATTTTCATAATTCGTCCTATAATTGAATACTCTTCCCTGTGTGTTCTCCTCTGTCGTATCAATCGATAAAAATTTAGATACTACTTCCTGCGGTGTTGTGAAATTACCTACCTCCAGTATTAACTTAGCTCTATCCACATTAACATTTCGTTTCATTGTTGCTACAATTGTTTCCGTTGTGTATTTTTTCGCTAATTCCAATGGCATTCCTTCCGCTATGTATGCTACCTTCAACTGTTCCGCTAGTTCCTCTACTTCAGATGCGTACACTGCTGCATCTTTGTTTCCTTGCCTTTTCTTTGCTAACTTGTCTATTATCGTTTTCGGATTGTCGCCTCTTAATTATTTCTTCAGTGCCGCGGCTATAAGTGGGATTGTATCCTCTGTGGTTATCAGGTTTCTAGCCTTATTGGTCAATCTTGTCTTTATTAATATTATCGCTGTTTCTTTATGTCCTTCTACTATTTTTCCAAGTAACTCTAATGCGTCTAAAAATGGTTGTAGTTTACCTGCGCTTCCATCAAACTCGTTGGGCAATACCTTGCTTGCAATATTTAAAAATTCGTTAATTGTCAGAACCATGTTTAATATTTTTATATCTTGTTTTACGTCGCATTTTTCCTCTTCTATTTCCTTGTTAATTTTTTCCTCTATCTCTTCGTCACTTTTTTCCTCTTCTACTTCTTCGTCGCTTTGTTCTTCCTCTATTTCCTTGTCGATTGGCTGATGTATTGAACTTGGAACTACTGTTCTTAAGTTTACAGCTTGAAAGGAGCGTATAACTTTGTCTTCCAAAAGAATCAGAGACACGAAAGCATAAATTCGACACTCTTTACGAGGTATAGTAAGTATGTATATAAAATATTATGTCAAAAATAGTAAAAATATAGTAAATTGTAATGAAAATCATTATATCAATCAATATAAATCACCATAAAAACCAGTAGACAAATCAAAATGTCATAAAAATCAGTAGGTAAAATAATAATTGGATAAAAAAGTCGGTAAAGATAAAAATATATGCTAGTATGATGTCCTTTAAATAACCATAATACTTGAGAAAAAAATTCCCTATAATACCAATAAGGTAATTAAAATAGAATAGGTAGATTAAAAATAGGTAAAACTTAGATTATGTGTATCTTAAATTACGATTATATTATTATTATATTGTGAATTACGACTATATCGTGGAAATATTATAAGAACAGATAATATGGACTTACCACTTTAAACCGTCTTTGTTCGTATCACCCAAAAGTCCTCGCTGCACGTCCCATATCATTGTCCATTTTCACACGATGTTCCATCTCCATACCATTCCATCCTCAGCTCCGCGTCGGCCTGATGTCTCCATCCTTTTTATGTAGGCACCCCGCTGTTATCTAGGGTGGTCAAGGTGCAAGAACATTGACGTTTCTTCTTATTTCTCCTTCCAGACTGCTAGTTCCATACGTTCACGCCTGGTCTTGGATCGCCATATGATGGTTCCTGTTTATCTGAACCATCTCAGATAATTGAGGGGTGGTTACCCCCTACCATAAGGGTTGATGAAGTAACAATACTCACTGTAGATTCATTTAGTGGTACGTTGAAGTAACTAAGGTAAAGAGCTGGTGGTATATTATTTAGTAACTCTGATGTTTACTCGTTGGGATCTCAAATACCAATGACTAATCTTTTCGCCATGAAAGTAGAACTCAAAATGGATTCCCCTGTTTACTATTTGGTATAAATAAAAGTGAGAGTGTTTAGTACAAGTGCTGAATTGACTAGATTATAAATAATGAATACTAATTGTTATTTCAAACTCACCTTGTATCGGAAATCGACACATTGATGTGGTAATATAGGTCAATCGTATTTATTATAAACAAACGTATTTGTTTTACCAAAGCCATTTAATTATTAAAAGAATTTGTCTTAATAAGATGATTACTGAGATGCAGTGTATCCCAATACATGTATAACAAGGGAGCAAAGTGCTACTTTTCCTCCCGAGAATGAAGTTTACTGCCCAACGCGTAGCGGGGGGCAGTAATCATTCAAGGGAGGAAAAGGCACTTTGCTCCCATGTTATAGGTACATATGATTTTTCCACCTTCCTCAAATAACAAGTCATATTTTCATTTTTAAATAATTTATTTATGTAACTAAGTTTATTAGAAAACTAAAACTAACAAGTAGGTACAGTATAACTGTCAACTGTCAAATATAAGTCAAATTATTAATGTAAACATTGTTAAATCAAAATAACAATTTACTGTTTTCTACCATTCTGCAAAATATAGGGTGTTCTATAAATAAACATTAAAATGTATAGTTACTTACGTAATAGAAAATATAATATTTTATACGGCGTTAGTAAGTTATTTCATCAATGACATATCATGACGTCACTTTTACTTTTACTTCCTAGGGAGTAAAAGTAGGTACTTTGTCTTCCTAGGGAGGAAAAGTACGACTTTGCTCCCTAAAATCAGGTCAGGAAATGTATACTTTCGGTAGAGGTAGGTGGAAATAGCTATTTGTATAACAACGGAGGAAAGTGGTACTTTTCTTCCCGAGAATGGTAGCCCGTTTGTCCCGTTACGGTAGCGGATGGCAGTAATCATTCAAGGGAGGAGAAGGCACTTTACTCCCATGTTACACATATGATTTTTCCACCTTTCTCAAATAACAAGTCATTTTTTATTTTTAAATAATGTATCTATGTAACTAACTGACAAAATTTATTAGAGAACTAAAACTAACAAGTAGGTCACTTATAACTGTCAACTGTCAAGTATAAGTCAAATTATTAATGTAAACATTGTTAAATCAAAATAAAAATTTACTGTTTTTTACCATTCTAAAAATACAGGGTGCTCTATAAATAAACGTTAAAGTGTACAGATACTTACGTAATAGATAATAGAATATTGTACAGGGTGTCAATAAGTTATTTCATAAATGACATACTATGACGTCACTTTTACTGCTCCTCGCTAAGGAGCAAAAGTACTTTTACTCCCTAGGGAGGAAAAGTACGACTTTGCTCCCTACAATCAGGTCCAGAAAAGTATACTTTCGTTAGAGGTAGTGGAGAAAGTATTTTCTTACAGATACCCAAAATCATTTTATTAAAATTATAATAGGTAACTACTTTATTATCCATTTTACAAAAAAAATAGTTATTCTCCATAAAATGCTCTATCGGGCCTAAAATCTAAGATGCAACCATTAGATATTTTCTTTTTTCAATTTTATACGAGATATGCCAAAAAAATATAAATTTCGCTTAAAAGTTAAGTACCTTTATAGTTCACATTATTTCGATTAGAAGGATGTACTTAATTGAATACTGAAACATAGTTTTAAATTCCAAATATCTTCTCTTATAACAATTTTCGATATTGTGAAATATAAAGCTACTTTACCCTTGAGTGAAATTCATATTTTTTGACATACCTCGTATAAAATTAATAACATTGAATGTCTGATAACTGCATCTTAGATTTTATATGATGCAGAGCATTTTGTGAAGAATAAGTCCATTTCCCTGGTAACACCTCCATGGCTTCTAAAATTTTCAAGCCAGATGTATGCTGCAGTGAAGACAAGAGAGAATTCTTCTTCTTCTCTTATTTGCGTGCCATCTCCGCGACGAAGGTTGGCAATCATCATTGCTATTCTCACTTTTGACACTACAGCCTGAAAGAGTTCAGTTGAGCTGCAGCCAAACCATTCTCTGAGATTTCTCAGCCAGGAAATTTTTTTCCTTAATATGCTGCGCCTTCCTTGAATCTTGCCCTGCATAATAATTTTAGGAGTTCATATCTGTCACCACGTGTTATATGACCCAAGTATTGAAGTTTTCTTATTTTGATGGAATCCAGTATCTCCCTGCTGTTCTGTATCCTCCTTAGTACTTCCTCATTGGTTATTCTGTCTGTCCAGGAGATTCTCAGCATTCTTCGATACGTCCACATCTCAAATACTTCCAATCTATTGAGGCATTGTTAATTGAGAGTCCATGTCTCCACACCATACAAAAGAACAGAAAATACATAACATTTTAGTACTCGCTTTCTAAAATTATAGCTGAGGTCTCTACTACATAATATTTGTTTCATATTAGTGAATGCACTTCCAGCCTTTTCTATTCTAATTCGAATTTCTTTGGTAGAATCGTTTGTTTCACTAATGTTTGTCCCTAAATAGCAGAGCTGTGTAGTATCCGGATACTTCTGTATCCGGATACAATATCCGGATACTTTTTATGTATCCGAAAGCTGTATCCAGATATTTTTTAAAATTTGTATCCGGTATCCGTATCCGTGATCAAATTTTCCGGTATCCGGATACTTTTTTTGATATTCGGATACTTTTAAATATTTATCGGCCGCCGATAATGCACCTAACGTAGACACAACACTGCCATTCCTTCAATCCAAACTTTTCTCTTCTGCAACTATGATTGACACGCCTAAAAGAAAAGCTTTAAGTGATGAACACTTTGGGGTATTGGTACTTACAAAGGCAAATTCAAAGGCACTTCACTTCTGATTTGGTCAGCAATTGGAATACTTTCTGTATTGGTACGTTTTTATTTTAATTTAATGTTTCCTTATAAATTTATGTTCTAGTTTTATTATTCATAAGCAATAAACAATTTTTTGAGTACTTTCTGATTTATTTCTCCATCATTTAATGTATTTTTATTATTATATATTACATTAAAAATACATGCACATCACATAGTTCTAATACTAATAATTTATGTCCTTATTCTAGTCTACATTTATTCCACTCCCAAAAAAACCTAATACATCATCATGTAAAGACTTTAGACTAATTAGTCTCATGAGCCACTCTCTCAAGCTACTTCTTAAGATAATTCTTAATAGAATCAAGCAGAAATGCGAAGAGACAATGGGAAACAAACAATTCGGTTTCAGAGAAGGATTGGGAACAAGGGAAGCTTTGTTCTCAATGTTAACATTACTTCAACGATCATGGGAAGTACAGAAACCAATTTACGTCTGCTTTATAGATTTTGAGAAGGCGTTTGATAGAGTTCAACATGATACGTTGTTTGAATATCTAGAAATGATTGGAATAGATGATAAAGATCTGCGACTTTTACAACATCTATATTGGAATCAAGAAGCTTCTATTCTGGTAGACGGCAAAGAAACATCAAAGAGGTGTCAGACAGGGTTGTGTGTTATCCCCAACTTTGTTTAACGTATACTCAGAAATAATTTTTAATGAAGCCTTGGAAGGACAATGTGGAGTTCGAATCGGGGGAGAAACTATTAACAACATCAGATATGCAGACGACACCGCGATCATGGCTGAAAATATCGAAGATCTTCAATTCCTTATTGATCGAGTCACAAGAGAATGCTCCAATAACGGACTTAACATAAATGCAACAAAGACAAAGTTACTTGTGGTTAGTAAACAAGACGTCGGCCCTATGCAACTAATTGTCAGTGATGAATCAATAACAAAAGTTAACCATTTTAAATACTTAGGATGTTGGATAAACCAGACACTAAATTCGGATGAAGAAATTAAAACTCGTATAGAAATTGCAAGAGGAGCATTTATGAAAGTTAGATCTATTCTGAGCAACTCTCAGCTGAATTAACAACTAAGAATTAAGTTCCTAAAATGTTATGTGTATCCTGTATTACTATATGGATGTGAAACCTGGATCATGAAGGTTAACATGATGAACAAATTAGAAGCCTTTGAGATGTGGTCGTATCGTAGAATGCTCAGAATATCTTGGGTTCAACGCATTTCAAACAGAGAAGTCTTAAACAGAGTAGGTCAAGGCGAAGGTGACATAATGAAGATGATAAAAAAGAGAAAACTTGAATATCTGGGGCATATAATGAGAGGTAGCAGATACAGGATGCTGCAGTTAATACTCAATGGAAAGATCGACGGAAAAAGAGGAATTGGTCGAAAGAAATATTCATGGCTCCGAAACCTTCGTCAATGGACTGGCTTATCAGCAGATCAATTGTTACATGCCGCACAAGATCGAGAACGATATCGGCAAATTGTTATGGAAGCTACTCACGCCTAAAAATTTGGGCACGGTACTTAAAGAAGAAGAAGATGTCCTTATTAAAAAAGTATCCTAGGAAATATCCGAAAAAAAATATCCGGATACTTGTATCCGAATACATTTTTAAATGAAAGTATTCGTACTTGTTTAAAAAGTATCCGGATGCATTTTGAGTATCCGTATCCGGTATCCGGATACTTTTTTTCAGTATCCGACCCAACTCTGCTAAATAGTTATACTTCTGAACTCGTTCTATCGTCTTATTATTTACGTGTAGATTGATGTTTCTAATATTTTTCTTTGATATAACCATGAATTTCGTTTTCTTTATGTTAAGTAACAGACCAAATTCTTCACCCGTTGCAACAACCTTATCTAAAATTCTTTGTAGATCTGTAATAGTTTCTGCTATTAGTATTGTGTCATCGGCGTATCTAATTTCACATATGGGTAGGCCATTTATTCTTATACCTGCTACTTCATCTTCTAATAATTTTTGAGTATATCTTCTGAGTATGCATTAAACACTGATGGCGATAAGACACAGCCCTATCTACAGCCTCTTTTGATTTTTATTTTATTGGTGTTTAAATTATTTATTCTTATGACAGCTTCTTGTTCATAATACAGATTATTTATTATTCTTATATCTCGTGTGTCGATGTTCTTTGTTCTTAGTAGTTTTATTAACGTATTATGTTTCACCGTATCGAATGCCTTGCTATAATCTAGGAAGCAGACATAGATGTCCTGGTTTACATCTAAACATCTCTGTATTAGCAGAGTTACTGCAAATAATGCTTCTCTGGTTCCTTGAGCATTTCTAAATCCGAACTGAGTTTGTCCAATGTCTTGTTCTAACTTTTTGTATATTCTACGGTGAATAATCTTTAAAAATACTTTGAGTATGTGGCACATTAGACTGATGGTACGGTGTTCGCAACATTGTCTGGCGTTTCTCTTTTTCGGTATAGTCACGAATGTTGATAGAAGCCATTCTTCAGGTAATATACCTGTTCTGTATAAGATATTAAATAATTCGACAATTACATGTATATTGCAGTCGGCTATAAGTTGCAATATTTCTGTCGGTATTTAGTCCGGTCCTACAGCTTTCCCAGTTTTCAGTTCTTTAATGGTGTGTTTTACTTCACTTTCTGTTATTTCTGGTCCAGTCTCTTCAACGAAATATTCGTTATCTATTGTGTCTCGGTTGTCGTTAAACAGCTGTTCTATATAATAATAATAATAATAATAATAATAATAAGAAGTTTATAAGAAGGGTAAAACAGCTGCTTCGTTCACAGCTTAACAGTAAAAATTTGTTTAAGGCACTAAACACCTACGCTTGTTCCGCGCTTAGCTATTCATTTGGTATTGTTAAGTGGACAAAAACGGATATAGAAAATCTTCAGCGAAAAGTACGAACACGCCTCACAAAGGCACAAAAACACCACCCTAAAAGTGCAGTAGAACGAACGACATTACCCCGGTATTTAGGAGGAAGAGGGCTTATGGATATAGGTGAGCAATTAGATAAACAAATTGCTAATTTAAGAACTTATTTTCAGATGCAGGCTGAGACATCTACTCTACACCGCGCCATTTGCGCAGTAGATGACACAACACCGATCAAACTGAGGGAACCAGAAATGCGCTTAAACCACCTTACTAAGGACGAAAAACTGCGCGCCTGGATGGGTAAACCTCTGCACGGGCGACATCCCAATGAGGTCAGCCAAGACTATGTCGACAATACAGCGTCGAACTATTGGTTGACATCAGGAAAGATGTTCCCTGAAACGGAGAGTTCATTACTGGCCATTCAGGATCAGGTTATACCAACCAGAAATTACCTGAAATATATCATCAAAGACCCTCAGGTTCAAAACGACAGATGCCGATATGGATGTCAAGCCCAAGAAACCATCCAACATATTACAGGGGGCTGCCAAGCATTTGCTGCAATTGAATATAAGGAACGGCATGACGCAGTGGGAAAAATCCTTCATCAAGAGATAGCTAACAAGTTGGGACTTCTCCAAACGGACCATCTCCCATATTATCAATACGTTCCTGAGAGTATGCTTGAGGATGGCAACTACAAGCTATACTGGGACCGCAGTGTGCTCACAGACCAAACAGTGGCACATAATAGACCAGATCTCGTACTAGTTAATAAATTAACAAGACAAACAACACTAATTGATGTGGCGATACCTAACAACAATAATCTACGTAGTAAATTTACTGAAAAGATCGCCAAGTATAGAGATCTGGAAATTCAAATACGGAGACAATGGAGAATGCAAAGTACCCAGACGATACCTATTGTTATATCTACTACTGGAGTCATTCCGAAGACCCTCCTCGAAAGCATAAAAAAGCTGGGTCTCAATGAACATCTTTATAAGACCATGCAGAAAGCTGTACTACTTGCGACGGCCAGAAGTGTACGAAAATTTTTGGGAGATACACCTGCATTCCAAGTCACCTAGGGCTCGATAACACGGAAAGAGTCCCACCAGAGCTCAATCCTTTTGATACCGTAGGTATCTGGGATGAGTCAATTTTCCTCTTAGAGGGAGTGTGAGCCGTGTGGCTAAATCTGGATAATAATAATAATAACCTGTGGGAGTTTTTGGTCAGTTCTTCTATCAGGCGCGGCCCCCTGCGAATGGGGGATGCTTTCTGGGTATTCGTAGCGCCAGTACCCAGAGAGTAGCAGGGATACTTGCCGTGGAACAAAAACTGACACCTGGCAGTAGGTATAAAATGCAAACCCATTAATATGGAGAATTATGATTTATGTTTAGGATCGCTGCCTGGGGATCGCCAGGGCACGTCTGGAGCCGGCGCTGGACGTGACAGCATGCGGGACGTCGGTGGCAGGGTGTTGAGGAGGCGGGCCCCTGTCATACAAACAGCTACAGCCCAACAACAACAACAACAAGTGAGCCAAACAACAGCAAGAGCTCCACCCGCCGAAGGTGCTGCGCTGGAACCTCAGCCGGCGCTCACTCAAGCGGGACGACCGAGGCAGCGCATGAAATGGACTGCGTCCATTAATGAAAACATTTTGCGCTTCTACTACAAGGTGACAAACCTCGGTCAAGAAACGATCGGCTACAGACAACAGCTGTATGCCGAATTTTGCAGAGAGTACCCAGATATTCAAGTATCGGAGCAAAGAATATCAGATCAATACCGGGTAATCATCAGAAATAATCTTATCCCAGAGGCTAGACGCGATACCATCAAAAGCGAAGTCGAACGGGAGATTAACAATCAAGGGCTAATTTTAGATCAAGTCCCTAATGAAATCCCTGATGAGCAGATTCCTGAGCTTCCCATACCAGAAACTCAACCTGATAATACACCGCAGGAAAACAACGAGTTACGTGATAGCCTAGTAAACGAAATGGCTCGCGCCGTACAAGAGTTTAATGGAACAAACCCACTTAGCAGACCACCGCTACCAAGAATTAACTCTTGTAAGAAACTAGGTGCGCTGTTACAAATTGTGAACACTGAAGTCCTACCCAATTACGTCGTAGAAGCTCACACATTAGAATATTTGCATATGCTCATCTACTGTGCAGCAACAGCAATTGCTAATGTAATGGGCATTAAGATCAGAACACGACGGGGTACTAATAACGGAAGAACTGGTAACAGAATTGCACCCTGGGAAAAAAGACTGCAAGGGAAGATTGAATTACTGCGTAGGGATATTGGCCAAGTCACAGAATATTTACGAGGAGTACCAAGTAGAAAAGTCATTAGGAGAGCTGAAGAAATAATGCGGAATACTGCAAGACACTCGAGATACGATCCAGACAATAACACAGCCCAACAGTGTCTCGATACATTAAAACAAAAACTCTCCGTCTATTCAGGGCGACTAAGGAGGTACAAAGTTAGTAACAACCGAAAAAGCGACAATGCACTTTTTGAAAATTCCGAGAAGACGTTCTACCGAAAACTCAATTCCACCGTAGAAAGTGCCGACAAGACTTACCCAAGCCAAGAAGAAATTCATGAGTTTTGGGGAAATCAACTTTCCACACCAGCTGCTTTTAACAACAATGCTGGATGGATAGAAGATACGACGTACAACTGTCACCACTACGTTACTGCTAACTACGAACCATTCACGACTGAAGAGGTCTCAAATGTCATCAAAGAGCTTCATAACTGGAAATCCCCTGGACCAGACGGAGTTCAGAACTTCTGGCTTAAAAAGTTTTGGTGTATTCATGATTGTTTATCAACATTAATTAATCATGTTATCTCTAATCCGCAGGAAATACCATCATTTCTAACTCAGGGAACTACTTATTTAATACCAAAGGATCAAAATAACACCCAAGATCCATCCAAGTACCGCCCAATTACTTGTCTTCCAACTTTGTATAAATTGGTCACATCCTGTGTAACCCGGCGTATCTACCAACACTGTGCTCTAAACAATATCATAGAGCCTCAACAGAAAGGATGCGCTAAGGGTTCCATGGGTTGCAAAGAACAACTTATCATCGACTCAGTCATTTCTAACCAGGCATTCACAAAAAAAAGGAACCTTTTTACTGCTTTTATTGACTATAAGAAGGCCTTTGATTCAGTACCGCATGAATGGCTTATAGATATATTAAGAATATACAAAGTCGATGATAACATAGTGACCTTTTTAAGGCATATAATGAGAGATTGGAAGACTAAAATTCACCTCCAAATACCCGGTGAAAACAATATCGAAACCGAAAATATCGCAATCAACCGTGGCCTGTTTCAAGGAGACTCGTTGAGTCCATTGTGGTTCTGCTTAGCTTTGAACCCCCTTTCCCAGCTATTAAACTCCACTGACTCAGGTTTTAGCATTAGAAACAATAATACTGTGGTAGCGAAGCTCAATCATCTGTTGTATATGGATGATTTGAAATTAATGGCTTCCACTCGAGAACACCTAGAACAGATGCTAAAAACTGTAGAAACATTCTCTAATGATATAAGCATGCACTTCGGACTAGACAAGTGCCGTGTTTTGAATATAGTCAGAGGAAAGGTACAGCCCGGTGGATTCGATATGCAAAATGGCCAGAACATCGAGGCCATGGGCGAAAACGATATGTACAAATATCTTGGTGTAAAGCAGGCGCGGAAAATTGACCATAAGCAAATGAAAACTGAGATAACTACTGAGTTTATACGAAGGGTAAAACAGCTGCTTCGTTCACAACTTAACAGTAAAAATTTGTTTAAGGCACTAAACACCTACGCTTGTTCCGCGCTTAGCTATTCATTTGGTATTGTTAAGTGGACAAAAACGGATATAGAACACCTTCAGCGAAAAGTAAGAACACACCTGACAAAGGCACAAAAACACCACCCTAAAAGTGCAGTAGAACGAACGACATTACCCCGGTATCTAGGAGGAAGAGGACTTATGGATATAGGTGAGCAATTAGATAAACAGATTGCTAATTTAAGAACTTATTTTCAGATGCAGGCTGAGACATCTAATCTACACCGCGCCATTTGCGCAGTAGATGACACAACACCGATCAAGCTGAGGGAACCAGAAATGCGCATAAACCACCTTACTAAGGACGAAAAACTGCGCACCTGGATGGGCAAACCTCTGCACGGGCGACATCCCAATGAGGTCAGCCAAGACTATGTCGACAATACAGCGTCGAACTATTGGTTGACATCGGGTAAGATGTTCCCTGAAACAGAAGGTTCAATACTAGCCATTCAGGATCAGGTAATACCAACTAAAAATTACCTGAAACACATCGTCAAAGACCCTCAGATCCAGAACGACAAATGCCGATATGGATGCCGAACCCAAGAAACCATCCAACATCTTACAGGGGGCTGCCAGGCATTTGCTGCAACTGAATACAAGGAACGGCATGACGCAGTGGGAAAAATCCTTCATCAAGAGATAGCTATCAAGCTGGGACTTCTCCAAACGGACCATCTCCCATATTATCAATACGTCCCTGAGAGTATGCTTGAGGATGGCAACTACAAGCTATACTGGGACCGTACTGTGCTCACAGACCAAACAGTGGCACATAATAGACCAGATCTCGTACTAGTTAATAAATTAACAAGACAAACAACATTGATTGATGTGGCGATACCTAACAACAATAATCTACGTAGTAAATTTACTGAAAAGATCGCCAAGTACAGAGATCTGGAAATTCAAATACGAAGACAATGGAGAATGCAAAGTACCCAGACGATACCTATTATTATGTCTACTACTGGAGTCATTCCGAAGAACCTCCTCGAAAACATAAAAAAGCTGGGTCTAAATGAACACCTTTATTAGACCATGCAGAAAGCTGTACTACTCGCGACGGCCAGATGTGTACGAAAATTTCTGGGAGATACTCCAGCATACCAAGTCACCTAGGGCTCGATAACATGGAAAGAGTCCCACCAGAGCTCAATCCTTTTGATACCGTAGGTATCTGGGATGAGTCAATTTTCCCCTTACAGGGAGTGTGAGCCGTATGGCTAAATCTGGGATAATAATAATAATAATAATAATGGATGATTTAATGAATTAGAAGAGCTGAAGAAATAATGCGAAATACTCCGAGACACTCACAGCATGATCCAGAAAACAACACAGTTGAACATTGCCTGGACACATTAAAACAAAAACTCTCCGTTTATTCAGGCCGTCTAAGGAGATACAAAGTCAGTAACAACCGAAAATGCGACAACATACTCTTTGAGCATTCAGAGAAAGCGTTTTATAGGAAACTTAACTCCACTGTAGAAAATGAAAATAGAGTATACCCAAGTCAAGAACAAATTCATGAGTTTTGGGGAAACCAACTTTCAACGCCAGCTACTCATAACAACAATGCTGGGTGGATTAAAGACACGACGAACAACTGTCAACATTACAATAATATTCCTTACGAACCATTCACCACTGAAGAAATCTCGAATACTATCAAAGAGCTTCACAACTGGAAATCTCCTGGCCCGGACGGAGTCCAAAACTTCTGGCTAAAGAAGTTTTGGAGTGTTCATGAGCGATTGTCAATTTTAATTAATTATGTTATTTCTAATCCTCAGGAAATACCATCATTTATTACTAAGGGGACCACTTATTTAATACTAAAGGATCAAAATAACACCCAAGATCCAGCCAAGTACCGCCCGATTACTTGTCTACCAACATTGTACAAATTGGTCACATCCTGTGTAGCTCGGCGTATCTACCAACACTGTGCTCTAAACAATATCATAGAGCCTCAAAAGAAAGGATGCGCTAAGGGTTCCATGGGCTGTAAAGAACAGCTTATTATCGACTCAGTCATTTCTAACCAGGCATATATCAAAAAACGAAATCTCTTTACTGCTTTCATTGATTACAAGAAAGCGTTTGATTCAGTGCCGCATGCATGGCTTATCGATATATTGAAAATATATAAAGTCGATGATAATATAGTGACCTTTGTAAAGCACATAATGACTGAATGGAAGACAAAAATTCACCTTCAAATACCTGGTGAAAACAATATCGAAACTGAAGATATCCCAATTAACCGGGGGCTTTTCCAGGGGGACTCCTTGAGTCCACTTTGGTTCTGCCTAGCAATGAACCCACTATCTCAGTTAATGAATTCCACTGACTCAGGCTTTAGCATCAAAAATAACAATACTGTTGTAGCGAAGCTTAATCATTTGTTGTATATGGATGATTTAAAATTAATGGCTTCAACTCGAAAACACTTAGATCAGATGCTAAAAACTGTAGAAACCTTCTCTAATGATATTAGTATGCACTTCGGTCTAGACAAGTGCCGTATCTTAAATATAGTCAGAGGACAGGTTCAGCCCGGTGGTTTCGATATGCAAAATGGCCAGAATATCGAGGCCATGGGTGAAAATGATATGTATAAATATCTCGGTGTAAAGCAAGCGCGGAAAATTGACCATAAACAAATGAAAACCGAACTAACTTCTGAATTTGTATGAAGGGTAAGACAGCTTAATCGGTCATATCTCAATAGTAAAAATTTGTTTAAGGCATTAAATACGTACGCCTTTTCCGCGCTTAGCAACTCATTTGGTATTATCAAATGGTCAAAAACCGATATAGAAAGTCTTCAGCGGAAAGTAAGAACACTTCTCACAAAGGCACACAACCATCATCCTCGCAGTGCAGTAGAGAGAACAACATTACCGCGGTATCTAGGAGGAAGAGGACTCATGGACATAGGTGAGCAATTGGATAAACAAGTGGCTAACTCAAGAACTTATTTTCAGGCACAAGCTGAATCATCTACTTTACATCGTGCAATCTGCGCAGTAGATGACTCAACGCCGCTTAAACTGAGGGAACAAGAAATGCGCATAAACCACCTATCTAAGGACGAAAAAATGAGCACCTGGATGGGTAAACCATTGCATGGACGGCATCTCAATGAGATCAACCAAGAATATGTCGACAGTAGAGCGTCGAACTATTGGTTGGTATCAGGAAAGATGTTTCCCGAGACAGAAGGTTTCCTACTTGCCATTCAGGATCAGGTTATTCCAACTAGAAATTACCTGAAGTATATTGTAAAAGATCCTCAGGTCCAAAACGACAAATGCCGATATGGATGTCAAGCCCAAGAATCCATCCAACATCTTACCGGGAGCTGCTAGGCGTTTGTCGGAACTGATTATAAAGAACTCCACGACTCAGTAGGAAAGATTCTCCACCAAGAACTAGCTAACAAACTTGGACTCCTCCAAACCGACCATCTTCCTTATTATCAATACGTCCCTGATAGAATGCTTGAAAACGACAACTACAAGCTATACTGGGATCGCACTGTACTCACAGACCAAACAGTGGCACACAATAGACCGGATCTCATACTAGTTAATAAACTTACTAGGCAAACAACATTAATAGAGGTGGCGATACCTAACAACAATAATCTGCGTGTTAAGCACAACGAAAAGATCGCCAAGTATAGAGATCTCGAAATACAAATAAGGAGACAATTGAGAATGGAAAGTACCCAGACAATACCTATTATTCTTTCTAATACTGGAATCATTCCAAAGAACCTCATAGAAAACATCAAAAAGCTAGGTCTAAATGAACATCTTTACAAGACTATGCAGAAATCTGTGCTACTCTCGACCTCCAGATGCGTGCGAAAATTTTTAGGAGACACTCCGGCGTACCAAGTCACCTAGGGCTCGATAACACGGAAAGAGTCCCACCAGAGCTCAATCCTTTTGATACCCTAGGTATCTGGGATGAGTGAATTTTCCCCTTACAGGAAGTGCGGGCCGTATGGCTAAACCTGGATGGATGATTCGAAATTAATGGCTTCCACTCGAGAACACCTAGAAGAGATGCTAAAAACTGTAGAAACATTCTCTAATGATATTAGTATGCAGTTCGGTCTAGACAAGTGCCGTGTTTTGAATATAGTCAGAGGAAAGGTACAGCCCGGTGGATTAGATATGCAAAATGACCAGAACATCGAGGCCATGGGCGATAACGATATGTACAAATATCTTGGAGTAAAGCAAGCGCGGAAAATTGACCATAAGCAAATGAAAACTGAGATAACAACTGAGTTTATAAGAAGGGTAAAACAACTGCTTCGTTCACAGCTTAACAGTAAAAATTTGTTTAAGGCACTGAACA
The DNA here is from genome assembly GCF_917563875.1 of Diabrotica virgifera virgifera. Taxonomy (NCBI): domain Eukaryota; kingdom Metazoa; phylum Arthropoda; class Insecta; order Coleoptera; family Chrysomelidae; genus Diabrotica; species Diabrotica virgifera. Next base: position 166,550,510 of record NC_065445.1, read on the forward strand.
CCTACGCTTGTTCCGCGCTTAGCTATTCATTTGGTATTGTTAAGTGGACAAAAACGGATATAGAAAATCTTCAGCGAAAAGTACGAACACACCTCACAAAGGCACAAAAACACCACCCTAAAAGTGCAGTAGAACGAACGACATTACCCCGGTATTTAGGCGGAAGAGGACTTATGCATATAGGTGAGCAATTAGATAAACAGATTGCTAATTTAAGAACTTATTTTCAGATGCAGGCTGAGACATCTACTCTACACCGCGCAATTTGCGCAGTAGATGACACAACACCGATCAAACTGAGGGAACCAGAAATGCGCATAAACCACCTTACTAAGGACGAAAAACTGCGCACCTGGATGGGTAAACCTCTGCACGGGCGACATCCCAATGAGGTTAGCCAAGACTATGTCGACAATACAGCGTCGAACTATTGGTTGACATCAGGAAAGATGTTCCCTGAAACGGAGGGTTCATTACTGGTCATTCAGGATCAGGTTATACCAACCAGAAATTACCTGAAATATATCGTCAAAGACCCTCAGGTTCAAAACGACAGATGCCGATATGGATGTCAAGCCCAAGAAACCATCCAACATATTACAGGGTGCTGCCAGGCATTTGCTGCAACTGAATACAAGGAACGGCATGACGCAGTGGGAAAAATCCTTCATCAAGAGATAGCTAACAAGCTGGGACTTCTCCAAACGGACCATCTCCCAAATTATCAATACGTTCCTGAGAGTATGCTTGAGGATGGCAACTACAAGCTATACTGGGACCGCAGTGTGCTCACAGACCAAACAGTGGCACATAATAGACCAGATCTCGTACTAGTTAATAAATTAACAAGATAAACAACACTAATTGATGTGGCTATAACTAAGAACAATAATCTACGTAGTAAATTTACTGAAAAGATCGCCAAGTATAGAGATCTGGAAATTCAAATACGGAGACAATGGAGAATGCAAAGTACCCAGACGATACCTATTGTTATGTCTACTACTGGAGTCATTCCGAAGACCCTCCTCGAAAGCATAAAAAATCTGGGTCTCAATGAACATATTTATAAGACCATGCAGAAAGCTGTACTACTTGCGACGGCCATAAGTGTAAGAAAATTTTTGGGAGATACACCTGCATCCCAAGTCACCTAGGGCTCGATAACACGGAAAGAGTCCCACCAGAGCTCAATCCTTTTGATACCGTAGGTATCTGGGATGAGTCAATTTTCCCCTCAGAGGGAGTGTGAGCCGTATGGCTAAATCTGGATAATAATAATAATAAGGTAGGGTGCCAGGGTGTTGAGGAGGCGGGCCCCCGTCATACAATCAGCTACAGCCCAACCACAACCACAACCACAAGCGAGCCAAACAACAACAAGAGCTCCACTCGCCGAAGGTGCTGCGCTGGATCATCAGCCGGCGCTCACTCAAGCGGGACGACCGAGGCAGCGCATGAAATGGACTGTGTCCATTAATGAAAACATTTTGCGCTTCTATTACAAGGTGACAAACCTCGGTCAAGAAACAATCGGCTACCGACAACAGCTGTATGCCGAATTTTGCAGGAGGTACCCAGATATTCAAGTATCGGAGCAAAGAGTGTCAGACCAATACCGGGTAATCATAAGGAACAACCTTATCCCAGAGACTAGACGCAATTCGATCAAACGCGAAGTCGAACGGGAGATTAATAACCAAGAACAAGTTTTAGATCAAGTCTCCTGAGCAGACTCCTGAGATTCCCATGCCAGAAACTCAACCTGATAATACACAGCAGGAAAACAACGAGCTGCGCGATAGTCTAGCAAACGAAATGGCTCGCGCCGTACAAGAGTTTAATGGAACAAACCCACTTAGCAGACCACCGCTACCAAGAATAAACTCTTGTAAGAAACTAGGTGCGCTGTTAAAAATTGTGAACACTGAAGTCCTACCCAACCATGTCGTAGAAGCTCACACGTTGGAATATTTGCATATGCTAATCTACTGTGCAGCAACAGCAATTGCTAATGTAATGGGCGTTAAGATCAGAACACGACGGGTTACTAATAACGAAAGAACTGGTAACAGAATTGCACCCTGGGAAAAAGACTGCTCGGAAAGATCGAATTATTACGTAGGGATATTGGTATAGTCACAGAATACATACGAGGTGTAACAAGTAGAAAAGTCATCAGAAGAGCTGAAGATATAATGCTGACTACCGCAAGACACTCAAGATATGATCCATAAAACAACACAGCCCATCATTGTCTGGACACATTAAAACAAAAGCTCTCCGTTTATTCAGGACGACTAAGGAGGTACAAAGTTAGTAACAACCGCAAAAGCGACAATGCTCTTTTTGAAAGTTCTGAAAAGGCGTTCTATCGAAAACTCAATTCCACTGTAGAACATGTCGATAAGACTTACCCACGCCAAGAAGAAATTCATGAGTTTTGGGGAAATCAACTTTCCACGCCATCTGCTTTTACAACAATGCTGGATGGATAGAAGAAACGACACAAAACTGCCAACACTACATTACCACCCTTTACGAACCCTTCACTACTGAAGAAGTCTCAAATACCATCAACACAACTGGAAATTTCCTGGACCAGACGGAGATCAAAACTTTTGGCTCATGAATGCTTATCAACACTAATTAATCATGTTATTTCTAATCCGCAGGATATACCATCATTTCTAACTCAGGGAACCACTTATTTAATTCCGAAGGATCAAAATAACACCCAAGATCCAGCCAAATACCGCCCAATTACTTGTCTTCCAACTTTGTACAAATTGGTCACATTCTGTGTAGCCCGGCGTATATACCAACACTGTGCTCTGAACAATATCATTGAGCCTCAACAGAAAGGATGCGCTAAGGGTTCCATAGGTTGCAAAGAACAACTCATCATCGACTCATTTCTAACCAGGCATATTCCAAAAATAGGAATCTTTTTACTGCCTTCATTGATTACAAGAAGGCCTTTGATTCAGTGCCGCATGAATGGCTTATAGATATATTTAGAATATATAAAGTCGATGATAATATAGTTAACTTTTTAGAGCATATAATTACGGAGTGGAAGACTAGAATTCACTTTCAAATACCTGGTGAAAATAATATCGAAACTGAAAATATCGCAATCAGCCGGGGCTTGTTTCAAGGAGATTCGTTGAGTCCACTGTGGTTCTGTCTAGCTATGAACCCATTATCTCAGCTATTGAACTCCACAGACGCAGGTTTTAGCATCAAAAATAACAACAATGTGGTGGCGAAGCTTAATCATTTATTGTATATGGATGATTTGAAATTAATGGCTTCCACTCGAAACCAACTCGATGAGATGCTAAAAACTGTAGAAACTTTTTCTAATGATATTAGCATGCACTTCGGACTAGACAAGTGACGTATTTTAAATATAGTCAGAGGAAAAGTACAGCCCGGAGGACTCGATATGCAAAATGGCCAGAACATCGAGGCCATGGGTGAAAACGATATGTATAAATATCTTGGAGTAAAGCAAGCGCGGAGAATTGACCATAAACAAATGAAAACCGAGATAACTACTGAGTTTATACGAAGGGTAAAACAGCTGCTTCGCTCACACCTTAATAGTAGAAATTTGTTTAAAGCACTAAACACCTACGCATGTTCCGCGCTTAGCTATTCATTTGGCATTGTTAAGTGGACAAAAACGGACATAGAAAATCTTCAGCGAAAAGTAAGAACGCACCTCACAAAGGCACAAAAACACCATCCAAAAAGTGCATTAGAAAGAACGACATTACCACGGAAATTAGGAGGAAGAGGACTTATGGATATAGGTGAGCAATTAGACAAACAAATTGCTAATTTAAGATCCTATTTTCAGATGCAGACTGAAACACCTACTCTACATCGCGCTATCTGCGCAGTAGATGACACAACACCGATAAAACTGAGGGAAGCAGAACTTAGCATAAACCACCTTACTAAGGACGAAAAAGTGCGCGCCTGGATGGGTAAACCTTTGCACGGGCGACATCCCAATGAGATCAGCCAAGATTATGTCGACAATATAGCGTCGAACTACTGGTTGACATCAGGAAAGATGTTCCCTGAAACGGAGGGTTCATTACTGGCCATTCAGGATCAGGTTATACCAACCAGAAATTACCTGAAATATATCATCAAAGACCCTCATGTTCAAAACGACAGATGCCGATATGGATGTCAAGCCCAAGAAACCATCCAACATCTTACAGGGGGCTGCCAGGCATTTGCTGCAACTGAGTACAAAGAACGGCATGACGCAGTGGGAAAAATCCTTCATCAAGAGATAGCTATTAAGCTGGGACTTCTCCAAACCGACCATCTCCCATATTATCAATACGTCCCTGAGAGTATGCTTGAGGATGGCAACTACAAGCTGTACTGGGACCACACTGTGCTCACAGAACAAACAGTGGCGCATAACAGATCAGATCTCGTATTAGTCAATAAATTAACGAGACAAACAACCCTCATTGATGTGGCGATTCCTAACAACAATAATCTACGTACTAAATTTACTGAAAAGATCGCCAAGTACAGAGATCTTGAAATTCAAATACGGAGACAATGGAGAATGCAAAGTACCCAGACGATACCGATTATTATGTCTACTGCTGGAGTCATTCCGAAGACCCTCCTCGAAAGCATAAAAAAGCTGGGTCTTAATGAACATCTTTATAAGACCATGCAGAAAGCAGTACTACTCGCAACGGCCAGATGTGTACGAAAATTTTGGGGAGATACACCTGCATACCAAGTCACCTAGGGCTCGATAACACGGAAAGAGTCCCACCAGAGCTCAATCCTTTTGATACCGTAGGTATCTGGGATGAGTCAATTTTCCCCTTAGAGGGAGTGTGAGCGGTATGGCTAAATCTGGATAATAATAATAATAATAATAATCTGGAAATTCAAATACGAAGGCAATGGAGAATGCAAAGTACCCAGACGATACCGATTATTATGTCTACTACTGGAGTGATTCCGAAGACCCTCCTCGAAAGCATAAAAAGCTGGGTCTAAATGAACACTAGGGTGGAACGAAAAAAATGTTTTAATAATTTCAATGCGTAATAGTGATAGAAAGTTGCCTATAGCCATTGTTAAGCCACAAATAAAATATTTTTTCAAACAAAATATTTGTAGAGGTGCCGCAAAAGGTTTGAAAATTAGAATTTTTAGTTAAATTTTGCGAATTTTGATGATTTTGGATTGGTAAAAAATAGCTATTGTAATGTCTGAATTCCTGTGTTAAATGATAAATACGCACTCTAAAACTAATCTCTAAAGATAATTTTAGTTTTAACTTACAACAATCCGATATTTATTTTTACTAAAACTGGCAAAGTTTGAACTAGAATTCCACATTTAAAGAAATATTTAACAGTAAATATTTATTTCATTCCTTAATATAATTTAACATTCTATATAAATGTAGTAACTATAGTAGAAGAGGACATTTCAATAGTAGAGGAACCTGGATCAAACTTCCTAGGGCATAATATAACTCATGCTTCCGGAACAGGTGAAGCTATAAAAGATAGTGTAATGGAGCATTTTCAAGGTGACAATCCTTTGAACATTTCCAATATAACAGCTGCCAGATATAATGGAACTGCAACTAACACCGGTGTTAACAATTGTGTAATTGCTTTAATAAAACAAAAACATAAATGAGCCGTTGCAGTGGCTGAGTTGGTTGTTCCATACCAATGAATTGCCTTTGCGTCATTTGTTTTGAACATTGGATGAAGGGTCCTAATAAATTTGGAGGGGTTTTAGGCAAAGAACTTGAAATCTGTAACAAGCTTCCTGTGGTTAATTTCGCTCCCATGCAAAACAACCTCCTTATTCTTGAGATTAAGGATGACCTAAGCACAGATCAGAAATATTTACTTGAAATGTACAAAGCAATCTCCAGTGGTGTATGTCCTTCGGATCTTTCTTTAAAACCCCCTGGGAGCTCATTCACGATGGCTTACGTTGTCCAATCACATTTTTCGGTTATATGTTGCAACAGAGAATCCTTCAGATAATCTGAAAACATTAACTATGTATGTGATGAAGGTGTATGCCCCAGTCTGGTTTCATAGCAAACTGAAACCATCTTGTGTAAATGGATCAAAACATCTATGGAGACTCTGAAGGAACATGTGAGGAACATTTCCAAAAATTTGATCCAGTATTTCAGAGGAATGGTTATTTCTCTCACCCAGAAAATGTGCTTCTCTCCATGTTATGCGACAAGAGAGAACACATATAGGGCGGCGGCGACTTTTGAAGGCAAGATCGGAACTCATCAATGGTGTAAGAAAGTTTGTTGTCCCGAAGATTAAATTTAATGCCATTAAATATATTGATATAATTAACTAGACGGAAGAAGAAATTACTGGGCCTCCTATGACAAAACATGTAACTGACGAGGACTGAAAAAAGTATATAAGTGATGTAAGAGACCCTAGTTGTCAGGTGCAGTGTGTGGATTTTCCGTGTTTTCCCTGTCATACACAGTCAGTGGAAAGAGTCATAAAGCTCGTGACTGAGTCATCTCTTAGTGTCTGTTGTTAGAGCAAAGATTGCTTCCCAAAAGATTATGCCCAAGTTTGAGAGGAAAAAACAATCTATTTAAGTATCAAGATGAATATTGTTGCTAAAGAAATCTTATAGCAATGTTTACATATAGCACTGATAGCAATGTTAACTGTTATTAAAGACAACATTTGACTAAGAAATGTTAGCTATGGCACCAGGGTAAATATATAAAATATTTTAAATTTGCTGTATTTTTTTGTTAAACCTATCTTTTCAAAGCTTTTGCGGCACCTCAAGATGTAAATCTAGAACAAAAATATTTTGTAGTTTTATTGTAGACATGAAAAGGTAACTTTCGAGTGCTATTAGAAAGTTCTTTGAAAAAAAATGTTTTTTCCTATCCTTTCGTTCCACCCTAATGAACACCTTTATAAGACCATGCAAAAAGCTGTACTACTTGCGACGGCCAGATGCGTACGAAAGTTTCTGGGAGAAACTCCAGCGTACCAAGTCACCTAGGGCTCGAAAACACGGAAAGAGTCCCACCAGAGCTCAATCCTTTTGATACCGTAGGTATCTGGGATGAGTCAATTTTCCCCTTAGAGGGAGTGTGAGCCGTATGGCTAAATCTGGATAAAAATAATAATAAGCGATCCAGAAAACAACACAGCCCAACAGTGCCTGGATAAATTAAAACAAAGACTCTCAGTTTATTCAGGACGACTAAGAAGGTACAAAGTGAGTAACAACCGAAAATCCGACGATGCCCTTTTTGAGACTGCTGAGAAGGCGTTCTATCGAAAACTCAATTCCACCGTAGAAAATCTCGATAAGTCTTATCCAAGCCAAGAAGAAATTCATGAGTTTTGGGGAAATCAACTTTCCACACCAACTGCTCTTAACAACAATGCTGGATGGATAGAAGATACGGCACAGAACTGCCAACACTACACTACTATTCTCTACGAACCCTTCACCACTGAAGAAGTCTCAAATATCATCAAAGAGCTTCATAACTGGAAATCTCCTGGACCAGACGGAGTTCAAAACTTTTGGTTCAAGAATGCTTATCAACACTAATTAATTATGTTATTTCTAATTCGCAGGATATACCATCATTCCTAACTCAGGGATTTAATTTAATCACTTATTTAATACCGAAGGATCAAAATAACACCCAAGATCCAGCAAAATACCGCCCAATTACTTGTCTTCCAACTTTGTATAAACTGGTCACATCCTGTGTAGCCCGGCGTATCTACCAACACTGTGCTCTGAAAACAATATCATAGAGCCTCAACAGAAAGGATGCGCTAAGTGTTCCATGGGTTGCAAAGAACAACTTATCATCGACTCAGTCATTTCTAATCAAGCATATTCCAAAAAGAGGAACCTGTTTACTGCTTTTATTGATTATAAGAAGGCCTTTGATTCAGTGCCGCATGAATGGCTTATAGATATATTGAGAATATATAAAGTCGATGATAATATAGTTACCTATTTACAACATATAATGACAGAGTGGAAAACTAGAATTCACCATCAAATACCTGGTGAAAGTAACATCGAAACTGAAAATATCGCAATCAGCCGGGGCCTGTTTCAAGGAGATTCGTTCAGTCCTCTGTGGTTCTGTCTAGCTATGAACCCACTCTCTCAGCTATTGAACTCCACAGATGCAGGTTTTAGCATCAAAAATAACAACAATGTGGTGGCGAAGCTTAATCATTTATTTTACATGGATGATTTGAAATTCATGGCTTTCACTCGAAACCAACTCGACGAGATGCTAAAAACTGTAAAAACTTTTTCTAGTGATATTAGTATGCACTTCGGAATAGACAAGTGCCGTATTTTAAATATAGTCAGAGGAAAAGTACAGCCCGGAGGATTCGATATGCAAAATGGCCAGAACATCGAGGCCATGGGTGAAAAGGATATGTATAAATATCTTGGAGTAAAGCAAGCGCGGAAAATTGACCATAAACAAATGAAAACAGAGATAACTACTGAGTTTATACGAAGGGTTAAACAGCTGCTTCGCTCACATCTTAACAGTAGAAATTTGTTTAAGGCACTAAACACCTACGCATGTTCCGCGCTTAGTTACTCATTTGGTATTGTTAAGTGGACAAAAACAGATATAGAAGCTCTTACAGATCTTACAAAAACAGATATAGAAGGACTTATGGATATAGGTGAGCAATTGGATAAACAAATTGCTAATTTAAGAACTAATTTTCAGATGCAGGCTGAGACATCTCCCCTACATCGCGCTATCTGCGCAGTAGATGACACAACACCGATCAAACTGAGGGAACCAGAAATGCGCATAAACCACTTTACTAAGGACGAAAAAGTGCGCGCCTGGATGGGTAAACCTCTGCACGGGCGACATCCCAATGAGGTCAGCCAAGATTACGTCGACAATATAGCGTCGAACTACTGGTTGACATCAGGAAAGATGTTCCCTGAAACGGAGGGTTCATTACTGGCCATTAAGGATCAGGTTATACCAACCAGAAATTACCTGAAATATATTATCAAAGACCCTCAGGTTCAAAACGACAGATGCCAATATGGATGTCAAGCCCAAGAAACCATCCAACATCTTACAGGGGGCTGTCAGGCATTTGCTGCAACTGAATACAAGGAACGGCATGATGCAGTGGGAAAAATCCTTCATCAAGAGACAGCTATCAAGCTGGGACTTCTCCAAACAGACCATCTCCCGTATTGTCAAAACGTCCCTGAGAGTATGCTTGAGGATGGCAACTACAAGCTATACTGGGACCGCACTGTGCTCACAGACCAAACAGTGGCACATAATAGACCAGATCTCGTACTAGTTAATAAATTAACAAAACAAACAACACTAATTGATGTGGCGATACCTAACAAAAATAATCTACGTAGTAAATTTACTGAAAAGATCGTCAAATACAGGGATCTAGAAATTCAAATACGAAGATATTGAAGAATGCAAAGTACCCAGACGATACCGATTATTATTTCTACTACTGGAGTCATTCCGAAGACCCTCCTCGAAAGCATAAAAAAGCTGGGTCTGAATGAACATCTTTATAAGACCATGCCGAAAGCTGTACTACTCGCGACGGCCAGATGCGTACGAAAATTTCTGGGAGATACACCTGCATTCCAAGTCACCTAGGGCTCGATAACACGGAAAGAGTCTCACCAGAGCTCAATCCTTTTGATACCCTAGGTATCTGGGATGAGTCAATTTTCCCCTTAGAGGGAGTGTGAGCCGTATGGCTAAATCTGGATAACAATAATAATAAACTCTTTATTACAGAGACAAAATAAAGAAGTACAAGTACCAAATATTACAATACAGGAAAAAAAATCTCTGTAAAAGGGACAAGAAAACAACATAGCACAACACGAATGCTGTGCCTGCTGATCAAAGCTCTGGCCCTTTTTTAACAATTAAAGAACATTTTCTGCTGGCATATATAAATCAAATATATAACAGTTATATTACAGTCAATTAAATTTAAATAATAGTATTAAAATAAAAAAAGAAACAATACAGGTGATAGGACATGAAAAGTAATGTTTTTTTAGGGTATTATGTGTTGACTCAAGAAGATGTAATTTCATTTTTCTTTTGAATGAGTTAATAGGTAGTTTTTTCATTGATTCTGGGATACTATTATATACGTTGTAAATATTATAAGAGTATGACTTACGGAATGTTGTTGTTTTGTACGTGGGTGGAGATATCAAACCTTTGGATCTGACATTAATATTGTGAACGTCTGTCCTGAACTTAATTCTGTCATATAGATATGGCGGACATTTTGTTACTATTATACGATGATAGAGATAAAGAGCATGGAGTTTTCGTCGGTTCGCCATATCAAGCCATTTAGCATTCTTAAGTTTATGGGAGACACTCTTATACTTCCTAATACCGTAAATAAATCTAAGGCATGACTTCTGCACTTTTGTATTCTATTTATATCAAGCTGGTCAAGACAAGGACAATACACTACATCTCCATAATTGAAATGCGATAAGACTAAAGACTCCGTGTGTCCGACAAGCCGACACATGTTTTTTAAATTTAAGATCAGAATCTAGGAATAAACCCAAGCTTTTGGACACATCAGTGCAATTAATTGTATTATTTTGCAACAAAATTTAAATATTTCTCCTAATACTGTCTTTGTTTTTACCGAAAACCATAGCGGATGATTTAATAGGATTTAATTTTAGTTGATGTTTTTCAGATTCAATTACGAGTTTAGATAAATCACTATTAAGCTTTTCTGAAGCACTTGCCAAATCAGTAGGAGATAATGTATAATACACTTGAGTATCATCAGCAAAACAATGAACACTAACATGATCTAAATTGGATGTTAAATTAGAAATATAAATACTAAAAAGAAGTGGCCCAAGGATAGATCCTTGCGGAACACCTCTAGATATATTTAATAAATCAGAAGCTCCACTGTTAGTTTCGACATATTGCTGCCGATTACTAAAATAACTTTTCAATAATTTAATCGCATCTAACGAAAATCCGACATAGTGTAAAATACCAAAGAGTAATTCATGAGAAATAGTATCAAATGCCTTAGAAAAATCAAGAAGAATCAATACAGTACATTTATTTAGTCGCTTTTAGAATATCATCCACAATATTTAGCAAAGCAGTGCTACAGCTATAGCCACTGCGAAAGCCAGACTGGAAGGAAGGAAGTATTTTATATTTATCTAAATGACTTTTGATTTGGAGATACATAATTTTTTCTAAAACTTTTGATAGTACAGGTAACAGACTAATAGGTCTTAATTCACCAAGCACTTTTACTTTCTTTATTTTAGGAATTGGTAGAACTCTAGCAATTTTTCAAGCATCGGGAAAAACATTATTTGCCAAACAAGTATTAATTATATCAGTTATATAACGAAAAATGAATGGGCAACACATAAGTATCATATCAATAGTGAGTAAGTCAGAACCTGTAGATTTAAATTTTATTTCTAATAGTAATTGGTAGACGAATATTTCCCCTACAGTCTCAAACTTAAACAAATGTGAAAAAATTTTTCTAACATTATTATTATAAAAGTATAAAAGATTTAGATCAAGTGGCATATTTTTTAGAGCATTAGACAAGAAATGAGAATTTATTTCATTGAGCCTGTTCAAAAATTCTGGTAGAATATTGTTTTTGTTTGTACTGTTAATATTTTACTGATTAAATTTTTTCCACATTATTTTACTTGAATTACCCCTCAAGAAATTTACTTCTAAATAAGATTTCTTCTCATTGCGTAGCATAATATTGGCTTGGTTCCTTAAAGTTTTATAATAATTCTAATGAGCTAAATTTTTAGTCCTTCTACAACGTGTAAATGCTTTATTTCTAAGTGTGATAATTAACTGAATATTGTCTGTAAGCCAAGGTGGCCGATTTTTCTGTATTTTAATTAATTTAGAACGAGCTACAAAATCAAAAATCTGTTAAAATACTGTTAAAAAACAATACCTTTTCATTAACATCAGGAATATTTAAAATATGAAAAAATGGTGAGTAAAGTAACAAATTTTGAAAATATTTAAGGTCAATGTCTTTTAAATTTCTTCTGTATATCATTTGAATTTCAGATTTATTTACAAATTCCTTAAGAGAACAGTAAACAATAAAATGATCAGACTGTTCTTCTGGAATAATTATAGTATCTGCCTCTAATGTTGGAGTATTATCTGTAACGAAAATCCAGTCCAGTAAAGTAGATGTTGTTCTTGTGACGCGAGTAGGTTTATATATTAATTGTTTCAGATTAAATGAATCAATAGACTCACTAAAGAGAACCGTTTTTCTTTCACTAACATCCAACATGCCAATGTTGAAATCTCCACCCATAACCATATAATCACATTCAGGTATATAGCTAGAAACAGTGTCTTCAAACGGGTTAAGAAATTCGACAAAATTCTGCTTTGGCGGCCTATAAAAGTTACCAATTAAAAACTTGCTTTTATTAACTTTAAGCGTTATCCATATGTGTTCTAAGTGATTTGAAATATTTTTAAATAATTCTACAAACAAAATGTTACAATTTATATAAAAAGCTACACCTCCTCCATTTGCATTTCTGTCACATCGAATAAAATTATATCCCCGAATCAACAAATTTTCAGACAATAGGTCAGGAGATAAACGAGTTTCCTGAAGACCTACAATATCAAAACGCCTATTCAATAACATAGATTTAAATTCAACAAAATGCAAAGTTAATGATCGTACATTAAAAAAGCAATTGATAAGTTATTCATATCTTACTTATAGTTTGTTCATACCATTAATTTATTTTCTGTATCCATTACTATATCTCCCTTTTCATCAACTAGTATATTTTGTCTGTATTCTGGTGTTCTAGTTAATTCTTTTAGTTTCCTGTGTACATTAAAGCTGTCATGTTTATATTGTAGCGTTTCTATTTCATCACATTTTTATTTTAACCAATCTTCTTTTGCTATGCGAATTTGTCGCTTTATTTCGTTTTCTGTTTGCTGGTATAACGATTTATTTTTGTCCTTATATACTCTTTTTTTGTTCATTAAGTTTAGTATTTCGTCTGTCATCCAATCTGTTTTCTTTTCTTTGGATTTGCGTAGAGACTTTTTTGAAGGTTCTATTAACTCAGCCTTTACTTTTTCCCAGTTTTTGTTGATATTTTCTTCATTGTATTCCCCTACAATCTGTACGGTATTTAGACGTTCGTTAATTCTTTTTTTGATATTTTCTCTGATTTCTGGATTTCTTAGTGCACTTATATCAGTTCTTTCTTCCTTTGCTGTTTTCTCTATTCTTTTCATTTTAATTTTCATGTGAGCTACTAAGAGATTATGATTAGATGATATATCTTCTCAAAGTTGTGTTTTGACTGCTGTTATACTATTCCGATATCTTTCTTTGATCATTATGTAATCTATTTGATTTCTCATTATCTGATGTTCATTATCTCTTGACGATTTCCACGTGTACAAACGTCTATTAGGTAATTCAAAGAACATATGTGTAACAATCATATTATTACCTTGGCAGAATTGTATCAACCTATCTCCTCTTTGATTTCTATCACCTAATCCAAAATTTCCCACTACGTTACTTGTACTACCCTTTCCAATTTTGGCGTTTAGATCACCCATTATTACTGTGACGTCACGTGCTTTGGTAGTTCTCAATGCCTCTTGAATTTGTTCATACAACGATTCCATCTCTTCGTCATCTTATTCGGCCGTTGGGGCATAGACTTGAATTAGGTTTATTTTTCTGTCTGTAGTTTTTAGTTGTAGCAGCATAACTCTTTCGGAAAAAGGTAGAAAATTCTGGACGTGTTGTGAGACTTCATTGTTCAGTATTATTGCTACGTCATGTCGATGTTGTGTGTCATTATTACAAGAATAATATATCGCATGGTCTCTAACTTGACATTTTCCATTTCCTATTCATCGAATTTCACTTATTCCTAAAATATTGATGTTAACTCTTTTCATTTCTTGGATTACATTGTGTGTGTTTCCGGATTTGAACATGCTGGTTACATTCCACGTTCCAATTTTAAATTCACGGTCTGCTTTTTTCTTTTTCTGGCAGGGATTTCGCTAACTTTTTCTCTAACTTTTTCTCTAACTGTTCATAACCGTCGCGCTTTGGAAATTTCTCATTTTACACTTAAATTGTAGTTTAATTAATCCAATATTTTGCAAATATTCGACTAGTTCTGCATCGATTTTTTTGTATGATATTATGAAGATCAAAAACAGAAAATACTTCCATTTTGGATTCAAATAAATAAACATGCTTTGACAAGTTGTAATTTACATCCAGAAATATTTTGATTAATATTCCCATCAGTATTCGAAACTGAGTCAAAACTGAGTATGTCAATTGTTGATTGTCATTGCAACAAAAACATTAAAAAAAAAGAATGTGTGTGTACTTTGTACGCACGTAAGAAGTTATACTTCTATTACATATTATGTGATTTTATCGAAATTGATATAATGTACTTTAAACAGTTTATTTATATTTCATTTCAATATTAAACGAATTTTAATACTTACTACTTTCCAAAAATGTTTATAACACAATACCAAAAATTTTAAAAAATAAAAGAATAAAACGCACACAAACACATTGAAAAATGCCACAAAGAAAAAATGATTTCTGAACGATAATAATTGTTGGCAAAAATTTTAAATACGCATTTTCTGAAAAAAATTATATAACAAATATACTTACAATCATAAAATGCATAAAAAAATAAAAAAATAAAAACTTGCATCGGGATCCGAACCCGCGAATTTGGGGACGCTTTGATTCGTAATCGAAACCTAGACTCACTCATCCAATTACACATTATTTGTCATGTGGAAAAATAGGGCAACTGAACGTTTTACTGTTTGACAGTTGTTCTGAATTTACCTAATCAAATTATGTAGTTTGATTTTTGTGACAAAGAAAATATTAAAATATGACAAAGCAGTAAGAAAACAATATATTAGATTAAGATTGGTAGAACTTTTGTTGGTAATCAAATTAAGTATGTAAATCAAAGCATTACATACCTACTAGATAAATAAATCTACGCCAAAAAATCATAATTTAAAAATAAAAATCGGACCTAATTTCGGATTTCTCTCTAAAATCCCCATTCTTGAGAAAATAAATTTATTCCAACTTAATCCAAATGTATAATTACAATATGATTATAATAAAAACTACTTACCAAATTAGAATGAGTTTTTCTTGTCCAAAAGTCCAAAAATATATATAAAAACTATTTAAAAAGGCAGTATAACTATTAACTAACTTTTGTTTGTTGTTTCTTTTCCCACAAATTTCAAAACGCAACAACCATAAATAATCAAACCACACATAGAGAAATAAAAACAACATTCTTTTTATTTCTCTATGAAACCACAGCTGTGCCACAGCCGCCATATTGACTAATTTTTGACATGTCATTTGAACATCCAATCAGAACAAAGTTATAATGCGCATGCGCCCGGATCATAGGTTTTAACATATAAAAATTCACCCTCATATCGCGCGTAAACAAGTATAACTTCAATAAGATGGAAAATTTATTACCTTATCAAATTTTCGCAATATTTTATTATAATCCCGTATTCTAATAAAGAATATGAAACCTTTCTACGTAATATAAAATAAATAAAAGGTTAGTAGTAATATATACCTCTATTACATGAAAATATGTCTTAAATTAGTGTGAGAGGTTAATCGTCTAGCACCCACATAAAAATGTTGTACGGTTCACACCAGAAAAATCATTTATCTGACATAAGAGATAATCCACCATAATTTTTGGTCACTTCGCAGCCAGGCTAGTGTGAATAAAAAATAGAACCCATAGTTGTAACCTAGTGGCAGTTCAGAGGTCGAAGAGAGCCCCATTTACCATTTAGAGGATCCAAAACTTCTACTTTATTGTTTTTGCATCTACTTTAGTCAATTGTTTTTTCAATGCTAAAAATAACTTTTCTTGATTTTTTTTTTAAATATATTGAAAACATAGGTTTCTTCTTTCATTTGGTAACCGCAAATTCGCTGTATTATTATGTTCTGAGCAATAACAGTGCAAGGTAAGTGCTGTGGGATACACAAATTGAATAAAATTTAAACTTATTAACGAATCGTCTTGAAATTTTTTGTACTTTATAAGGACTACTTGACTCACCTTTTCCTGGAATATTTAAGCGCAAGGTTCATTTTTCAAAAGTTATAAGCAAATTTTTGATTTTCAAAATCTTAGGCCTTTTTGCAATTTCCGAAGCAACAAATGATCGGATCAAAATTCAAAAGCTGCTATTTTAAAGCTTTACCCATCTACTAAAAGATTTACACTCCACGTAATATATTAACTTACCCTTTTTTTACCTATAGCCAGTGGCGTAACAAACTCCGTTGGGGCCCCTTCGCAGAATTGGAAATGGGGCCCCCTTTAAAAAATTACTAAATGCGACATGTGTAACAAATACATGTGTTACAGCCCAGTAAATCAACGTAAAATATTGCGATACCGTGTAATTTTCAGTGTCACCACCGAATTGGTCAACTCAAGACTTTTCGTGTTATTTATGGGTAAAAATGTGTATTGTTCAAGAAAAAAACCACGTTTTGCAAACAGTAAGTATTCGATCGAAAAGAATATTGTTAGCAAAAATGTATCTAGCTAATAAAAAATGAAACAAAAATGAAGTCTATCGACTCAGTAAACGAAAAGATGTAGCCCATGAAAAGTTTTTCTTATTCGTCAAATTCCAAATCGAATATTTCAACGTGAAATAACCAAAAAATGAAATACTTTTCGGGGAAACTCATTAGAACTTTTTTAAATTGTTTTAAAGAAGCTTTATTTTTTACAAAAGTCTCTAGCATCAAAACTAAGCTAGTTGCGCTCAAAATACAGTTAATTCCATTTTTTGGTAAAAACATTGTGAAAATCTCCGCCTATTTAGCACCCCAAATGAAACTAATCATTATTGCCTTACAAATTACTTAACTTATTTATATGACCTGTAAGTTTTACCGGTTCAAAGTGCTTATTTTTTAAAGGGTTCTATTTGAAAAGGCTTGAACGAGTCACTAATCACGAGTAAATGCAAATTTTAACCAATTTTTGTCTTACAGAAAAACAAAATAAAGCCAAAATATTTATAAAAACAAGACCTGCATTTCTTTAGTCTTTGAGATTTTTCGTATCACTAACACTTTTTAAGTTATTTTGAATAAAAAAAGACATTTATCCAAAATAAAAAAACTTTTTTTACTATGAAACCAAATTTTTTCAAAAATAAGAACTTCGAACTGATCAAACTTACAGATCATATAAACAATAAATATTTAAAGTAAATGGTAAAGTGCTAATGATAAATTTTATTTGGGTGCGAAATAGGGGTAGATTTTCACGATTTTTTTTTACCGAAAAAGGGGCCAACTTTATTTTGAGCGTAACTCGTATAGTTTTGGTGCTAGAAACTTTTATAAAAAATAAAAAAAGTTTTTAACATTTAAAAAAAGTTTTAATGAGTTTTTCCCGAAAAGTGCTTAATTTTTTGGTTATTTCAGGTTGAAATATTCGATTTGGAATTGGGCGAATAAGAATAATTTTTCATGAGCTTCAACTGTGCTTTTAATGTGTCGATAGACTTCATGAATATAAGTACACCATTTTTTTTGTATCTTATAAACTTCATTTTTGCTACAAATATTTTTTCGATATCTAATATTTAATTCGATAAATGGGTACTTATTTTTGAGCTATTTGCGAAAAACCGGTCTGAAAACGTTATTTTTTTGGTTGAAAAATAAACATTTTCACTTGCAAATGACTTGAAAAGTATTAACATAGATAAAGAAACTCTGTAGAACAAAAGTTGCTCATAATTAGTCAATTTATACATTTCCGGACTTATTTTAAATGTATGTTTTTCACCCCAAGAACGGGTGTCTCCTCCGAAGCAAAAGCAACCAACGGCATGAATCCAACTTTGAAGTGGAGTGTAACTAGAACCTAAATCCAAATTGTCAAGCAAATACGTCCGTCGTGACGCTGATAATTTCACTCCAAAATTGTCATTTACTGAGCTATTGGTGTATTCCTGCATTGTTTATGACGACTTACATTTTTCATCTTTATTTATACAATAGAATAAAATAGAACAAAAATTACTAAATGATTACATTAGTAGGTATTATTCTATGAGATGAACAATTTTCTTCGTGCACTATCTACTATCAGCGAATATATCTACAACTGTATTAATTCAGATGACAACTTCATTTTCAATACTGCACTGCTTAAAAAAATGTATGTATGCAAATAATATAACAACACATCTTTACATATATTAGACAACAAGATGGGGCCCTTGACATATTGGGGCCCCCAGTAAACTTCATGCTGCTGGGTCCTCTGTTACGCCTCTGGATAATTGTATCGAAATACTAACCGTAGGTAAAGATCAAAGAGAAAACCCATTTCTAGATTTAGAAATATTTTTCTAAAATTTGGCAAATTGCAATTCTTAAATCTTCTAATAGTCACGTACAAAGCATTATAGTTTATTGTCGTCACCCATAAAAGTTCGTGAGACCGGAAAATATTAAGTTCTAGATGTGAGATGATTCACTTGCCGAATACGCCTATTTAGAAATTTACGTTTTTAAATTTAAACATACAAAGCAAAATCATATACCTATAACAGATTTTTACATCAGACGACAAGACGGGGCCCCTGTTCGATTGGGGCCCCCCGCAAGCTTCACGCTGCGGGGGCCTCTGTTACGCCCCTGCCTATAGCGACTTAAACCACAAACTGCCATTTCTTGACCCTTATTTATTAATACAACTGTTAACAACTATTTTCTGGCTCTGAACTGTGACGGGCATTTTTATATCGAATCATAAAAATTAGAATGAAGTGGTTTTGAAGAGTGATCTATCTAATGAAAATATTTTCAATTATTTGCTACTTCCGGTTATACCGGAAGTGGCTTATAACTTCGTTTTTTTAAATAAGACACCCTGCATATTTTTACATTTTTGGATTTTCCTTGATTTCTTCTTTCTTAAAATATGAGGTTTTTATAATATTATACAGGGTAGTTCAAAAGATATTTAGTTTTTTTTTATGAATTTCGTAGCAATATTCACACCCTGTAGGATTGTAGGAGTTTGACATCAAAAGCTCTATTTACTTTCACATAATTTTTAATATAGTCTAGTTTAATTATAGTATACAGGGTTGGTCGAAACTCGGAATGAGTATTTTCTGAAATTTCTTAAATAAAACACCCTGTATTTTAATATAGTAATAAAATGATATTTTATGATACTTTTTTATTCCTTAAGCATTTCCTATACCTAACAGGAAAAGGGTAGCACTCTTCTACGATCCCGGTAGAAGACAGGCTGCTACAAGGAATGGCGTCCTTGCCCTACGCTAGCTGCTGACTTTCTCCTCTGTCCCAAGCACCAGGAGGTGTCAGGTCCCTAACCTTTTCTCCCATACACCCAAAATTTCCACCACCTATATATCCTACTCCTATTCACCGAATGATTGCCGGTATAAGCAATCCCCCACTTTCTGACCAACGGCTTTGGGCAGATGAGTTGGAAAGTGGTAGGGCACCCTTTTGTCCTGGGGTTGACAAATCGGCCTCGAAGTCGGAGGAATCGAGTTGAGTCGAGGGTAGTACAGCTTTCTACATGGTCTTATAAAGATGCTCATTCAGACCCAGATCTTTTATGTTTTCTAGGAGGTTCTTCGGAATGACTCCAGTAGTAGAGATTATAATAGGTATTGTCTGGGTGCTTTGCATTCTTCATTGTCTTCGTATTTGAATTTCCAGATCTCTGTATTTGGCGATCTTTTCAGTAAATTTAGTACACGTAGATTATTTCTGTTAGGAATCGCCATATCAATGATGCTTGTCCCGTTAATTTGTATAGCTTGTAGTTGTCATTCTCAAGCATACTCTCAGGAACGTATTGATAATATGGGAGATAGTCCGTTTAGAGAAGTTTCAGCTTGATAGCTGTCACTTGATAAACGATCTTCCCTACTGAGTCATTGCAGCAAATGCCTGGCAGCCCCCTGTAAGATGTTGGATGGTTTCTTGGTCTTTGATGATATATTTCAGGTAATTTTTGGTTGGTATAACCTGATTCTGAATGGCCAGTGATGAACCTTCCGTTTCAGGAATCATCTTTCCTGATGTCAACCAATAGTTCGACGCCGTATTGTCGACATAGTCTTGGCTGACCTAATTGCGATGTCGCTAATGCAGGAGTTTACTCATCCAGGTGTGCATTTCTTCTTCTTTAGGAAGGTGGTTTATGCGCATTTCTGGTTCCCTCAGTTTTATCGGTATTGTGTCATCTACTGCGCAGATAGCGCGATGTAGATTAGATGTCTCAACCTGCATCTGAAAATAAGTTCTTAAATTAGAAATTTGTTTATCTAATTGCTCACCTATATCCATGAGTCCTCTTCCTCCTACTGCACTTCGAGGGTGGTGATTTTGTGCCTTTGTAAGGTGTGTTCTTACTTTTCGTTGAAGATTCTCTATGTCGGTTTTTGTCCAAATAACAATGCCAAATAAATAGCTAAGCGCGGAACATACGTAGGTGTTTAGAGCCTTAAACAAATTTCTACTGTTAAGGTGTGAGCGAAGCAGCTGTTTTACCCTTCGTATAAACTTCGTAGTTATCTCAGTTCTCATTTCTTTATGGTCAATTTTCCGCACTTGCTTTACTCCAAGATATTTATAGATATCATTTTCACCCATGGCCTCGATGTTCTGGCCATTTTGCATATCGAATCCTTAGGGCGGTACTTTTCCTCTAACTATATTTAAAACACGGCACTTGTCTAGTCCGAAGTGCATACTAATATCATTAGAAAAGGATTCTTCAGTTTTTAGCATCTCATCTATGTAGTTGGTTTCGAGTAAAAGCCATTAATTTCAAATCATCCATATACAACAGATGATTAAGTTTCGCCACCACATTGTTGTTATTTTTGATGCTAAAACCTGCGTCAATGGAGTTCAAAGCTGAGATAGTGGGTTCATAGACAGAACCACAGAGAACTCAACGAATCTCTTTGAAACAGACCATGGCTGATTGCGATATTTTCAGTTTCGATGTTATTTTCACCAGGTATTTGTAGGTGAATTCTAGTCTTCCACTCTGTCATTATATGCTCTAAAAAGGTCACTATGATGGACTTTATATATTTTCAATATATCTATAAGCCATTCATGTGCATGGCGACACCCACATCGGACGTAGTTGTTAAAATACGTCTGATATGGACGTCGAAACGTTAATAAAATCATTTTTTTTTGTTGAATTTTGGCTTATTTCCCATTTAGAATAGGTATTAAAATTGCCACAACGAAATACCTTCAGAACAATATAAAATATTACTTCATTACAATACTAAGACACAGGGTGTTCCATTTAAGAAAACACAGAAAATTCTCATTCCGAGTTTAGAGCATCCCTGTGTACTATAATTAAACATTTAGGTATACTAATAATGTTTAACAATATACCCTATATTAAAAATAATTTGAAAATAATAGTATATTTTGCAACGAGCATTTAATGATGGTCATTATGAAGCGAGTATGAGGGATACGAACCGAGCCGCCTAGCGTCGAGTTTCGTATTGAATACGAGCTTCATAATGATAATTAAATGCAAGTTGTATACACGATATTTTCTATGATCGTTTATAAAAAAATATATTCAAATTTATTAATTTTGTATCGTAAACAAATTAAGTAGTTTGTGAGTTTTTTTACATATTGAGAACTGTTAAAGCGCCGTCAAAATGTATTTGACTCGCAATTGGTTACTGCGCGTGTGCCACCTACATCGCGAATGCCATATCGCGATTCTATTGGTTAAAAATCTGTATCATACCGCCCTTCTAAGCGCAAAGGGGGTATCTACATTAGACCTTAAACTGAGAAAACGACGTTTAAAGTTTAAACCTCATTTATTTTGGTTTTTGATTAGGTAAAACCTTTAAGCCGTGAATGTAAGCACGGCAGCAGTCAAGCGCTTCTTACTCTCTGAGGCGAGGAGCAGAGGCAAAGGCTAACCTTCTGGATGTGGTGAACTCAGGGAGTTTGATTTTTATTGGATTCTCTGAGACGCTACAGCTAGAGATTGGTTAGCAGAAGAAGCAAAACGGGCTCGACGTGAGCCCGTTACGGGATTTCTACTGTGCCTCTGTAAGGGTATCGACACTGCAAGGTGTAGTTTTTTAGAAACCTACATCGGGCAGCCCCGGCCCCTTGGGTCAGTAGAACGAGAAACGGCAAGAGGAACCATAATCCAGTTCTGTCTGGGTTAGTGAACAACCGCGATAGCTCCAGGGAAGCCGACCCTGAAACCGTGCTGGCATCTGGCCAGACGGCTGCAAAAAAGGCTTGTCAAAATTTTCGCCCCAGTTGATTGATCGAGCTAGGTCTCGATCACCTCCCCTTACTATGGCCACTCCGCCAACTTATGAAGATTTACGAAAAGTGAATCTTAACCTGTTTCAGGAGCTGAAAGAAGATGAATCCGACGGTTACTCAATCGTAGATGACCAGCGTCCAGAAGAAAAGGAAAGAAACGGAAAAGACGGGGAATTTAAATTCCCTAGACGAGGGAAGAAGAAGGATAAGAAAGATAAGACAAAGAAATCAGAGTAAAAAAAGGAAGACAAGGAAAACCCACAAGTAGCGGCCATGGAGGAAGAAGTTCCCGACGAGGCAGGAAGAGGTACCACCAAAAGGGCTAGGACAGCAAATGAAGCGAGTGACGAAGAAAACAACGGCAAAGAAGAGCTCGTAAAAGAGCTAGCAGCCCAAAAAGAACTGATGAGACAGCTGTTCGAAGCCACCAAAACCAGAGAAGCCCAGTACGAGGTACGGCTGCTGAAAAAGGATGAAGAGATAGCCCAGCAGAGGGCCGAAATAGCGGAGCTGAAGAAAGAAATATTGGAGATTGGTGAAAGACGTGATGGTCAAGTCACAAAAGCAGGTGGTGGACCGGTTAGACGTGCTGATGGAAGCCCGAAACCAGGACAACAAGAGCCAATAACAACAGGCAAAGCCCACAACGAAACTGTCGAAGCCAACGTCTGAAAAGTTACGGACGACCGCAGAAATGAAGAAAAAGGCTGAAAAGTCAAAGAATAAAGAAGACTTCCCACTACTCAAATCTCCAATTTCGACAGACGAGGCGACGACATGGGAACGAAAAGCAGATGACGCTATGAGGGCTGCTTCACCTCCAATGCAGGAACTGCTCATCCTGCCAAAGGGATCAGCAGATCCAATCCACCCAGCGACGAACGCAAATGGAGATACGCTTGCCTTGCAGCATCCCAGTGGTTCAGAAACAGAATACATGGAGACGAACCAGAGTGAAAAAACCACCGTGTTGTCTGACCAACGGCAACACCACACCGAAAGCCGCCTGTAATAAAACTACAGAGCGTAAGCGAGACAGGGGCCATCCTCACCATAGCCCAAAAAGAAAAAGTCTACACGGTAAACAGGATTTCCAGGAGTGGTAGGAAAACCCTCATCCAGGCGAAAAGCCCGGAAGACTACCGAAAAATGGTAAGGATAATAGAAGTAGAAGACTACGCGAAGACATACACGGATAAGAGGCTACAATGGATAGCCTTCCCATTACACCAGATAATAAAACCCAGAGTGGTTTTAAGAGGATTGTCCACAAACACCACCGAGAAGGCAATCCAAGAAGAAATGGCAGCACAATATCAGATTGTCTGTCACACAGCGAAGAATATGTCTACCAGAGTCGGCCCCAAGAGAAAACTCCCAATGTTCGTCCTGACTCTGGACCATGAGAACGTCGAAAGGGCAAAGCGCATCTCCAATTTGTGCCACATGAAGGTCGTGGTAGAGGACCTACCCAAAGCAACAGGACCAACGCAGTGTTTCAACTGCCAAGGCTACCACCATGCCCAGAACGCGTGCCACAAGGACCCTAAGTGCGTGAAATGCGGCGAAGATCACCCTACAAAGCTGTGTAAACGAGCTAGAGAAGTAAAAGCCACATGTTCTAACGTCAATGGAAGCCACCCATCAAATTACAGAGTATGCCCTAGGTGCCCAACCTGGGGAAGACCACCACCACAGAGGCCACAACAACAGACGCCCAGACGACAACAGGCAACCGGGGTATCATACGCTCAAGCCACGCAAGCAAACAAGCAACAAACGCAAAACACCGCAGCGATCCCCCAAGACGAAGACTACCTAATCAGAATGGTAACCAACATAGTGACTAAGATAGTCCAAGAAGTTATCCCAGGCACCAGGCAGACGCAGAACTAATGCAGGCAGACAGGGGATACTTGAAGATAGGATCCTGGAATCCGGGCGGCATATCAACACACCAGAACATCATTGATGAACTCGCCAACAGATACGAGATGGACATCGTAGCAATACAGGAAACTAAGCTTACCAACAACTTTAACCTAAAGTTTCCTGTGTACGATGTATATAGGAAGAACCTCACAAGAAGATCAGGAGGAACGGCCATCCTAGTCAAGAAGGGAATTAAACACACAAGATTCACGACCCCACCACTGGTAAACATGGAGACAACAACAATAGAAGTGAAAATGAGGCAAGGCGCAGTCAGAATAACATCAGCCTACGTAAGACCGCAAGACCTATTAATGGACGATAATCTAGATGTGTTCCTAAACATCGCCGAAACATCTATAATAATAGGGGACCTAAATGCGAGATCCCCCCAACTGGAACGATAGAGCTACGAACAGAAACGGACGACTACTAAATAGCTATATAAAAAATAACGAAGACACAGTGGCAATGGGCCCAAAAGAACCAACAATTTCCCAGGAAATGGACTTTCCACCTACATTGACATCGTTGTAGCTAAAAACCTAGGACTACAAACAGAAATAATCACCCTAAACGAAGGAACAACAGACCACAACCCCCCATTTTACTAGAACTAGGAACATGGGAAGAAACAAACCCGCCGAAAAGAATGAAAAAGAAAATAAAGTGGACAAATTATAAAAGATTAATGAGTGAAGAAATAAATATATTGCCAGTTATAAATAACCCACAACAAATAGAAGAAAAAGTCCTAGAGCTAGAAAACATCATCCAAGAAGCAATTAGAAACAGCACAACAGAGGAAGAAATCGAGATCCACACGGGAAGGTTCAAAGATATACCACAAGAAGTACAAGACTTGATAAGGGAAAAAAACAGAGCGAAGCAAATAGCCAGAAGAACAAGAAACCGAGTAGACAAAACCTGGGCAAACACATCAAACAGAGAGATCAAAACGGATCTTCGACAACACCGCAGCAAAAAATGGGACAACTTCGTACAAGAGATGGAAGAACTAAACTCAAACATGAAAAATGTTTGGAAGCTCCAGAAAATGATAAGAAGTGACAGAAATTCCATCCCCCCATTACATGGAGAAAATGGCATGGTATATACCATAGAAGAAAAAGCAGAGGTGATGAAGTCCACACTCGAAAGAGAATGCACGTTAAACTACCACCCAGACGAGGACGTTGACTTCATGGAAGAAGTCGAAGAGCAAGAAGAAAGACCAGAGGATCCAGAAGACATCATCCCCCAACATCGCCGGAAAAAATTAACGAACATATAAAAAACAGTTCACCGAGAAAAGCGCCTGGTCTAGACGAAATAACAAATAGAGCCCTAAAGTACTTGCCTATAAGAGCTATAGTGTATTTTACAAACATAGTGAACGCGATACTAAGATATAAAATATTCACGAACAGATGGAAAGAGGCCCATGTCATAATGATCCCAAAACCTCGCAAGAACCACACATTCCCGCAGAACTACATGCCAATCAGCTTACTCCCAGCCATCATCAAGATAGTGGAAAGAATTATTCTCAGCAGACTGCAAGCGGAAACAAACAGATTAGAGATAATCCCAGAAGCTCAATTTGGATTCAGAGCAGAGCACTCCAGCGAGCTACAACTACTCAGGTTAACTGAGTACATAGCAGCTGGATTCAACGACAAGCAGTACACTGGAGCAGCATTCCTGGACATAAGCAAAGCTTTCGACAGAATATTGCATAAGGGGCTCATATACAAAATGCGAGGTTATGGGTACAGCAAGGCGATGACGAGGCTGATATCCTCGTACTTAGGCGGCCGGAGTTTTAGGGTTCGAATAGGACAAATCCTGTCCGAGCTCGGAAACCCGGAGGTTGGAGTGCCACAGGGAGCAGTCCTGTCACCTCTGTTGGACACAATATACACCGCTGACGTACCTAGAACACCAGGTACCCTTATGAGCCTTTACGCCGACGACACAGCGATGGCGGCAAAACATAGAAACGTAGATATAGCGGTGACCAACCTGCAAACAGCGTTAGAAGACACCGAGGAATGGAGTATAAAGTGGAAGACAGCCATCAACTCCGAAAAGACGCAAGCGGTACTATACAAGAAAAGAAGACAACAGCCAGAAGAACAACTGACGGTGCAGAACAACCCCATCGAGTGGAAAAATGAAGCTAAATAACTGCGAGTCATCATAGATAAAGGATTAACTTTCCAACAACAAGTACAAGCCACAGTCCAGAAGGCCAACATGGCAAGAGCAACATTAAGAGGACTCACAGGCAGAAAAAGTAAATTAAAACTAAAAACGAGGTTAAGATTAATAAACAGCATAATATTACCGGTATTAGCATACGCATCTCTCGCGTGGGGACAAGTATGCAAAACTCACAAAAAGAAGATACAAGCGGTCCACAACAGCAGCCTAAGAAAAGCAGCTAGAGTCCCGAAATACGTCGCTGAAAGATTCCTGTTCAGAGAACTACAACAGGTGAGAGTCACAACCCAAGTCCCATACTGCGAGAGATGTTGTGGTATGACGGTTTCAACCGATGGAAACACAAACGTTCTAAGCAACAAATAGTGGAATAAAGTAAAGAAAATAAAGTGAAAATAAAGGGAAATAAATAAAGTAAATAAAGAGAGACATAAAGAGAAAGCGAAGATAAAGTGATAATGAAGTAAAAATAAGTAAAAGTAGATAGTTCCTTGCTCGAAAACACCAAGTGCTGAAGAAACACGTAATCAAAGCGTAGGTCCAACGTCAAGATCAGGTAAAGTCAGACCATAGAGAAATAGAAGGCGCAAGCCCCAAAAAAATATAAAAAACAAAAAAGGCGTAATCCACCAAAAAAATATAAAGAACATAAAAACAAAAAAATACTTGAGCACCAAGCCATTGGACTGAGCTCAGTGGGGATCGGTACAATGACTTGGCACCCATGTAAGCAATTTTTAGTTCCGCGGATAAGTAATTAGAAGATAAAGGCATAGAGCGCTTCACGCTGGCCTAGTTTTGAATTCGATTAGGGCACCACATTGGTTTCTTATTACCCAGGATTCCATTGTGAAGAGCATTTGGCTACGATAGTTGTGCCCCCATCGCGCATCAGCGTGCTATGGGGGGGGGGGGGAGGGATGGCCTGGGGCATTGGAGCGAGGTGGGGTGATCCCTGTTTTTACTCGGGTCAAAACACCTCGCCCAATGAATTGTTGCACCCGAATGTACTTTTTCGATAGGGTGTACAGTGGACATCTCCCACAGGTCGGGTTGAAAAAAAAAAGGTAAAACCTTGAAACCTTTTTTATTTTTCTTATTTTTTTCTTTAACTGAATGTATTGTTTTAATAGTAAAATTTATTATTTTACATTAATTATACCAGATACTGCCAACTTTACAACGAAAAATACTAAAAATGCTAAGATGTTTTAGTTGTAACTGCAATTTACTACGCAAAAGAAGTGGTATCTGCGTAGTTACGTCCAAAGTTCTTAAGTAAAAGCAGATACCACTAATAAAGCTTAGTATTTACACTGGATACCACCAACTACCAATGATAAAATAATATAAAGTAGAGATTACTAGGATATAAATGTATTAACTGAAACTTCCAATGATTAATAAAAGGTATTTAAAGTAGGTATGCTGAAATGCAAAAGTAAAGTAATGGAGCAAAACACACTTCTACGACCATTATCGCTTAGTAGTCTATCTAATAATACATATATTTCAATTTGATCAGTTCGAAGTTTTAATGATTTTTTTTTAAATTTTGTTTATGTATCCCCAATATTTTTCTGAAGCTATTTCTGTGTGGCATTTATGTAATTTATTATTCGGGAACTAAGCCACAATTTAATTGAAAAAATTATTTTATTAATGTTTCGACGTCCACGTGCCTGGGACGACTTTATTGAGATATAGTTCATTCGATTACATGAAATCAACTTTAACACAATAATATCCGCCACAAAAAATCATAGCATGCGATTTGTCTTTAAAAAGACAACCATAAGCAACGGTGACAGTAAAATTCTCACGTGAGTGATTCCAGAGTAAATCACGAGGAAAAACCAGGAAAAAACTTTATGATACTATCCCGACCTGTAAGTATTTGGTCTTACATTCAGTTTACTCTCCAAACTAACACCAAAATTTTGATTTTATATGTATGTTATTTTAAACTATAAATATTATTAATAATACATAGATATATAAATAATAATAAAATATATAATATGTACTATTCCCGATATGTTATTGACTTATAATCGTGGTATTTTCTTTCTATTGACTTCCTCTTTTAGTATAGGTAACCACATCCTACTGCATTCTATCGAGGAATTTGCGACACAGTTGGTTTCATTTATCATAATTAGGGTCTCTTCTTTGATTTTTCTCTTTTTCTATCTGTTTCTTTCAGGACTATACTTAAATTTTTCCACTGAACTCTATCTTCACTGTTCCATGCGTGTTGACATATTTGAGATCTATCAAAATCTCTATTTTAAAACTTTTTTATATACTTGGCTTGTGTGCAGGAAACTAGTTGTGAACTGTAGAAGATATTTATTGTAACATAGGTCGAATGTTTCATTCTTTAATTACGATACAAGTAATAAATTAGACAAAATACCTAATTCTAAAAAAATGTCTCTGTTATTAATTGATTCATATTGTTTCGGATAGCAACCCGATAGTTCCATTTATCGTCGGCTGTAATCACCGCTTCACTTTCTAAATGAATCCACACGTTGATAAACGGGATTGGATACTAATGAAATCCTAAACATGGCCCCACGTTGAAAGGAAGCTTTCAAGACTCGGCTTCTGCTATTGGTAAGGGGCATATTTTTGATATGGACCTCTTGAAATCACCATGGGCAGTTTTGATAGTTACCACTCTTGATATACCATCACGGCCTGGATGTAATGTGATTATTCTGCCTAGTGGCCACAGTAGCGGGTTAGTGTTCTCGTTGCGAATTAAGACTAGATCGTTGCACTTAAGAGTAGTTTTGGGTTTTAACCATTTTGGACGACTCTGTAGTTGACAAAGATAATCACGATGCCAGCTTTTCCAAAAATGTTGTTGAAGTTGTTGCATATACTGAAACCTTAAAAGGCGGTTAAGCGGTATGTCGGTAACGTCAGGATCTGGTAGTGATGTAGCTGCTTTACCCTTTAAAAAATGTGCAGTGGTGAGCACAGTGAGATCATCTGCATCATCGGTTATAGGACATAAGGGTCGTGAATTCAGTATTGCCTCTATTTGTATAAGTACAGTATAATACTCCTCAAATATAAGTAAGGAATTAGATAAAACACGTTTTAAATGAAATTTAACAGCTTTTACACCAGCTTCCCATAAGCCACCAAAGTTAGGCGAGTTGGGAGGCAGAAAATGCCATGACACTGATTCATTGTTGATTCTAGATGTGATATCTGGAGAAGCATTTTTAAGGAAACCAGCCAACTCTTTAAGTTCTGAATTGGCTCCCACAAAATAAGTTCCATTATCGGAATAAACATGTGCAGGTTTGCCACGATGAGCGACAAATCGACGAAATGATGCAAGAAAAGCTTCAGTACTTAGACCTGATATTAATTCAAGGTGAATTGTCTTAACTGTGAAACAAATAAGTAAGCAAATGTAACATTTGTGAGTTTTTTATCCTCTACCTTTTTTATCCAAAATATTAATTGTCCCTGCGCAATCTACTCCTGTAATATAGAAAGGGTGATGAGGAGATACACGAGAGGAAGGGAGAGGTGCCATGATAGTGTCTGCTGGTATCGGCTTAGAACGATAGCACTTAATGCATGTGTGATAGGTTTGTTTAGCTAGATATCTTGCATTTATAGGCCAATAATTTTCCCTAATGGATGATAGTAACAGTTGTGGACCAGCATGCAGTAATGCTACATGCTCATGCCTAAATAATAATTTTGAAAATATATCTGAGCTAGACAAAAGCATTGGATGCTTTTTTGAATACGTTAAGCTTGAATTTTGCAATCTTTCTCCTATTTTTAAAATATTTTTATTATCTAGAAAAGGATTCAAATTAAGAATCTTTGAAGTTTTGTCTAAAGGCTTGTTTGTCTTAAGCATATGAATGGCTTCAGAAAAAGATTCTTGTTGTGATTGTTTTATGAGTATGTCCAGAGCATTAGGTAATTCAGAGGATGTTAAGCTACCAGATAGTTTGTGATTATTAGGATTATAATTATTATGAATAAATCGGAGGCAATATGCCATAGTACGGTTTAATCGACTAAAAGAAGAAAACCTTTCAAAGGAAATAAGTTTGTTTGCTCGAGTAGAGACTAGAGCATTAATTTGAGGTTTTAATTCTGGTGTAGGACCTGGTATGCATGGTTCAGAAATAGGCCATGTATACTGTGGTTGACTTAACCAAGAAGGTCCTGACCACCAAAGTTCGGAATGAATAATTTGATTAGAATATAATCCTCTTGTCAATAAATCCAAAGGATTTTGTTTGTTGTTTATGTAAGACCATGAATTAAGATCAGTTATTTCTTGAATTTGTTTGACCCTATTGGATACAAAAGGTTTTAAGAGATTTATTGGGGTTTTAATCCAGGATACTACCACAGCTGAATCACTCCAAAGATGAGTAGAATCAAAGTTAATAGCTATAGAAGATTTAACTTGGTTGATAAGTTTTGATAAGACTAAAGCTGCACACAGTTCTAGCCTTGGTACAGTTAAAGTTTTGAGAGGTGCTACTTTAGATTTTAGCAAGAAGTAAATAAACATGGATATGACCATTAGAGTCAATGCATCGAATATAGATGGCTGCTCCATAAGCTGCTGTTGAAGAGTCAGAGAAGCCATGAAGCTGAATATTTGAATAATTATTTGAAATTATGCATCTTGGAATTTTTAATACCCCTAGGATTGATAGTTCACTTACAAATTTGTCCCATTGAATCTGAATGAATGTAGGTATAGACCTCTTGGTCCCCGGATAATTTTAAAGACCACAAATATTGAATAAGGATTTTAATGATGATGACACAAGGTGCTAAAAGACCAAGAGGATCGAATATGGTAGATGTAATAGAGAGTATGGATTGTTTTGAGGTTGAGTTTACTTGACTATGACTTTTAATATGGTAATTGAGATAGTCATTAGAAGGTGACCAGTAAAGTCCAAGAGTTTTGATACTGCTTTCATCTGAAAAGTATATGCTATTTGATATTGAATCATATAGAGTTTTAGGATTTAAGCCAGTTAAACATTCGGGTTTGTTTGATACCCATTTGCATAATTTAAAGCCAGACCGCTCCAGTAGGGATACTACCTCATGGCACAATTTATTTACATCATCTACTGAGTCTTCACCAGATTGAAAGTCATCGACATAGAATTCATTTAAGATAGCATTACTGGCAGACGGATATTCTGTTTTGTGATCAATAGCTACTTGTTGCAAAGCTCTTACCGCAAGGAAGTTTGCCGATGCTGTGCCATACGTAACAGTATTTAGATTATATTCAGAGAGCTCATCAGTATTTGATTGTCTCCAAAATATTCGCTGAAAACATCTTTGATCTGGATTTATTAGAACAATGCGGTACATTTTTTCAATATCACTACAGACAACTACTTGATGTTTTCGAAACCGAATTGGGATAGATATAAGATCATTTTGTATTTTAGGCCCCACGATCTGGAGATTGTTAATAGAAATGCCATTATCACTTGGGGCAGATCCATCAAAGAATCATCTCAGTTTAGTAGTAGAACTATTTTCATTCAAGACCCCATGATGAGGTAAATAATAACATTTGTCTGCTTGGTTTTGAGGTCCGATTTTAGACATGTGTCATAATTCCTTATAGTTTTTCATAAAACTGTCATCTAAGGTTTTAAGTAGATCATTAGATAATAGTCTGCGCTCTATTGCATAAAATCTTTTTAAAGCTAAGGCTTTAGAATCACCAAGTAATAAAGAAGGATCCCCTTTAAAAGGAATGTTTACTACAGATCTACCTTCCTCATTCCTAGTGGTAGTTTTAGTGAAGTATGTTTCACAGTATTCTTCTTCATTATTTATACATTTGGTGTTGTGAAAAGGTTCTTCTATTTCCCAAAATTTTGTTAATTGAGATTGAAGATCAGAAGTATTAGTTAGAAAGCATTTTGTAGGTAGGTTGTTTATTATTGGAGATGGAATAGTTTTGAAGAATAGGCAATTTGGGTCCTAATCGGATGCTACCATCCCTGAGAAATTTGTAGAATACTTCTACACCTAGCAATATGTCAATATCAGATGGTTCATAAAAACCTGGATCAGCTAAGGAGATATTAGAAGGCAATTAAATTAATGAAGGATCAATTGGAGTACTTGGTATTTTGCTACAGATATTTGGTAACATCAAACATGATATTGTATGCTTAAACTCACTGCATAAAGAAGAAAATGATATAGTACATCGATATTTTACAGGAGTAGTTACTTGATTTATACCGAAAATATTAGCTTGTGTATTGTACAAAGGTATTTTAAGTTTATCACACAAATTTTTAGATATAAAATATGATTGATTACCTGAATTTAAAGTACCCTGCATACATGCCACATGCAAGTTATCTGATGAATCTTTGACATTTATTAAAGCAGTTGACAGAAGTACATTATTTATGTGTGCATGATTGCAGCTAATATTAGAATTATTTGTGAGCTCTAATGTGGAGGCAATTGTATCCTCTGTATTAAGATTACATTGTTGTGGGCATATAGTTCCCTGATTAGCATTTAAATTAGAGTTTTAAAAATGTAATAAGCTATGATACTTAAGATTACACTTTTTACAAAAGGTAGATTTACAATTTGCTGCTTTATTATTGTTTCTCAGACAATTAGTACAAAGCTTCAGAGCTTTAGCTTTTTCAAATTTATCCTTTGCATTTAATTTGAGAAAATCATTACAATAAGTAATTCAATGATCACCATTGCAAAAAAAGCATTTATTATGATTGTTGGTAGACAGAAACCATTTTCCATAAGATTTTGGCTTTGAATTTGAAGTTTAAGGTTTGTTATGAAAGCCACTTTGCTTAGAAGTGCTAAAATCGTTGTGTTCCTTTCTCTCGAGTAGATTTGCTCTCTGATTAAGAAAGTTTTTAAATTCCTTAAGAGTAGGTATTTCTTTGCAATTTTATAGGCTTCCCAGTGATCAGCAGTCTTTTTATCTATTTTTAATGCTAAATGAAAGATCAGATAAGGATCCCAATTTTCAGTGGAAACACCTAGCTGATTTAGTGACCTTAAGATTTCAAATACTTCATCACAAAGTTGTCTTAATGATGAAGAAGATTCTTGAGTTGTTACTGATATATTGTAAAGTGTTTTGAGATGATTATGTATTAACATACGTTTGTTATTAAATCTTTGATTTATAGTATCCCAGGCACTTTTATAATTTTCAGCTGTGACATCTATTTTAGCTATTAAGCGTTTGACATTATCATCAAGATGAGTTTTAAGGTAATAGAATTTTTCTGCATCTTTTATTGCTGTATTTGTATGAATAATCTCGGTGTATAAGCTTCTGAACTCTATCCACGACTGGTACCCTCCTCGGAATTTTGGCAATTTTATTTCCGGAAGTTTAATATTTCCTCTATTTTCACAAGAACAAGATGTGCCCCCTAAATTGCACAAGCTGTCGTTAGAGTTACCCTGTATATTAGTGTCAGATTGCATCGTATTACTGAATTTGCTTAATATACCGCGTGCCAAGGATATGTGTTTAAAATAAGAATTTTGAAATGAATCTCTTTCGTCACTTTGTTCACCCTGTTGATCGGGTTGGATCAGTAGATCAATTCGATCTTGCAATTCATGAAATTTGTTTAATAAAGAGTTTTCTCGTTCTAAACGAGCTTCGATTCCTAATAATAGAGTTTTATCAGGTATTTGATCACCCTGTAATTCGTTAATTGTTTTTTTAAAGTTTATAATAAACTTTTCGAACAATGAGAGTTTATTTTTAATTACACCACGTCGTTTGATAAGATTTTTTTCTACGGCCGTGCTAAAAGAGCCACTTTCACACACGCATTTCCTTTCCGAAAGTTGCACTTTCCCCACACGGCGTACGTGAAAGTAAATTTTTTCGCACGGCGTGCGGGAAATTAATATTCCTTGTATTATGGCATTATAAATATTATAATAAATGCAACAAACTAATATTTAGATATTATTTACTAATTTATTTCAAATTTATCTTATTGTGTTCATGTGTTAATAAAATTAGCGCGATAATTCGACGAAATAAAATTATTTTGACATAATATTTAAAAGTAAGATCAATAGACAATTAGAATGATTTTGAATCGTCGTCATGGAAACCAATATCGTCGTCGTGGTAACCCATTATATTGAAAGTTTGGTTTTGACAACCTTGTCAAAGAATTAATTTGTGTATTTTCACTTCTAAATAAAAATTGATATAACGATTTTTTTGTGGCTTTTTCCCAACGTAGGGCCCTAGAAAAAATATTGTTCCTAACTAGTGCGGAAAGTGATACTTTCACGCACGAGACTGCCGTTGACCCGAACGACGCGATAGCGGAGTTCGGGTAAGCAGTCGAGCAACTATTTAAGTTTGACATTTTGATTATCTAAATGACGTATTTGTATGTCAAAATGCCTATCAAATGAAGAATAATATACTATAATTAAAAAATATAAAGCTTTCCAATATAATATTGGGTAAAAAGGAAAGATCTCACCCTATATTTACCAATAAATGTCCAGTTATTCTCGATCCTCCTGGTATTGGAAAATTTCGGGAAAGTTTGTTAGTATAAAATAACTCACTACTTATAATGTTTACGGTAGTGATTGAAAACTGTGTTCTGAGTATTTTCACGTTGGAACTGACTCACTTTAGATCCAAATGTTCTGCTTCTTTACTTGTATTCCATGTAATCTGCAATAGACTTGGAACGTCGCGTAATTATTTATTGAATCTCGAGTCCGGTGCGAATGGCCAGATTTTATGTGTAGGAAACTAGTTGTGGACTGTAGAAGATATTTATTTTAACATAGGTCGAATATTTTATTCCTTAATTACGCTACAAGTAATAAATTAGACAAAATGCATAATTCTAAAAAAAATGTCTCTGTTATTAATTGAATAATATTGTTTCGGATAGTAACCCGATAGTTCCATTTATCGTCGGCTGTAATCACCGCTTCACATTCTAAATGAATCCACACGTTGATGAACGGGATTGGACACTAATGAAATCCTAAACAGCTTGGTTGTTGTCACGGTCTCCGCAAATTTTGTGATCCATTTTAAAAATAGTTCTAGGCTACCTAGGTACCTGAAATTTTCAGAAAAGCTTAGAACTAGCTAACAATGCAATATTTAACTGCTATTATACAGGGTGATTGATTAGTGGGGTAAAGCTCCGTAGATCCGTTATAGTAATGGATAGCGACAAAAGTTATAACCAAAATTGTAGCCAACTTTGAACTTTACATTACAAAATTAGTTAGAATATTACAGGGTGTTCGATAACGTAGTGACAGATCAAAGTTATGTTTTTTTAAATGGAATACCCTGTATTTTATTTTATATTCAAAATCTTCTTAACTTCTCCATTACAAAAATATAAACGTTTAGTATGTTATACAGGGTGTTTACAAAGTTATAACCAATTCTAGATGAAAATCGTAACAAGTTCAACTCACTGTATAAATAAAAATAAGCACAACAACAATGGTTTATTAATGCCATACTTTTTTATTTATTTTCAAAATTTTCATAAATAATCGATATTGCTAACTTTATTTATAGTAAATGCAGGGTGAGTCAAAACGCAAGTACATTATTTTTTCAGTAATTTTAAATGAAACCCTGTATTTCATATCACTATAGAAAAGTACCATTACCGTACTTTAATTTTTATATAACACTTCCTATGTATAAATTTATTAGTTTTCGAGATATTTTCATTTTTCAGAGCAAATTATTAATTACGGGTCTAAATCTCTCCAAATTTTAGGCAAGCCATGACTGAATTGCCTAAAACTGATAATTTACGATTACTGATTATCAATCTGTAATCAAAGTTGGTTACAATTTTTGTTATTAACTTTTATTGCTATCTATTACTATAACGGACCTACGGAGCTTTACCCCCACTAATCAATCACCCTGTATTGATAAATCGATTTTTTTTATTTCAAACTATTTTAAAAATGTGACTAATGCAATAATATTTTAAAGTACGTTAATAAATCGATATCTACAAATTGATGGTGGGTCAGGGGCATTAGACTGTAGATCGAGAGTTCCCTAGTTCGTTCGAACACGGCTGTTTCGCATATTTTTTTAATTTTTTTAATAAATAATTAAAAGTGTAACATTTTTTTATATAATAGGCTTAGTAAATAATTAATATACCTGTTGGATTAAATTTTAAACCCACTAGTACTCATTACGGGTACGCATATCACCGTTTCAGTAAATAACTACCCTTAGCTAAATTTGCTATCATAACGGTACTGGCACATTTCGTTGTCGGTATGACAAACGCCAATAACTGAGTTTATTATTATAAACGGGACAATTTTTTATTGCAGCTTTGCCGAAATACAATGTTTTGGAAATAAACCCAAAGTCCCTTATTTTATATGGTTCTCGCTATTGTTATCTGTCTCGTATATAAACCTCCCAAGGAGTTCACTGCTAAAATTCCGTTAGGTATTCCATCCTATTCAAAGAGGGAATTGGCATTGCAATGTTTTATTGCCACTTTCCGTTTCAGTAATATTTCAAAGGAATAACTTTCCTTTCTGAATCCACCGTTAGGTCTCTTTTGACTTCATTTTACAGTATCTGTATGATGTACCGTTAATTTACCTAAAAACGCAAGTAGGTCGGTTCTTTTTTGGAGTTCCACTTTTTGAGTAGGCATATATCCTCACTTTCTTAGAGGGAAAGATCGAAAAAGATTGCGAAGAGAAGGACTTAGCGGCTGAATAGCTTGAAGTGCGGACGTGTGTCACTAGTACCTCATATCTTTCTACCATATACCTTATCTGCAATACAGGGTGTCCAGAAACTCTACCGACATACAAAGACAGGAGTTTCTTCAGATAATTTTAAGATAATTTAACCCAATTCACTCACTTAGTCCGAAAATGGTTCCTAAGGGAGCTAGAGCTCGTTGAAGATGGCGTCTTGTAATTAGTTTTTCTTAAATACCTCCAGAACGCTTCTATTTAGAAAAACAAAAATTGGTACGCGTATTTATTTTCAACATATAAATCTAATCCATACATTGCAAATTTCTAGTACCGATCATAGGCGTCCGTTTTGGGTCGGGCAACGGTTATTTTATCGCATAAGTTTTTTATCTTTAACTTTTATGCATTTCTGACACTGTATTATTAAATTGTGAAGTATTCTAGTGCTAAAAGGTACTCTTGTTTTAAATCGGTAGGACACACCGTTTTCTAGAAAAATCGATTTGAAAATGTTTCGCTTTGTGAATTAAAAAAAAAAATCAAAAAAACTGTTTAGAAAGACGAAAACTGGTACAATTATTTATATTCCAGAGATAAATCGATTTCATTAATTGCGAATTTCTAGTACTGGTCATAGGCGTCCGTTTTGGGTAGGTCAACAGTTATTTTATAGCATAACTTTTTTGTCTTGAATTTTTGAGCATTTTTGACACTAGATTATTAAATTATGAGGTATTCGAGTACTAAAAGTTACTCTTACTTTATGTTGGTAAAATACTTCGTTTTTTGTTGAAAAGTTCTTTCATTTTTTTTTTCAAATTCCAAAAACGAAAAACTTTCAAATCGATTTTTCTAGAAAACGGGGTGTCCTACCGACTTAAAGCAAGTATACCTTTTAGTACTAGAATACCTCACAATTTAATAATCCGGTGTCAAAAATGCATAAAAGTTAAGGACAAAAAAGTTATGCGATAAAACACCCGTTGCTCTACCCAAAACGGACGCCTATGACCGGTACTAGAAATTTGCAATGGATGGAATCGATTTAACTCTGAAAAGTAAATAAGCATACCAATTTTCGTTTTTCTAAATAGAAGCGTTCTGGAGGTATTTAAGAAAAACTAATTTCATGACGCCATCTTTAAAGAGCTCTAGCTCCCTTAAGAAGCATCTTCGGACTAGGTGAATTGGGTTAAACTGTCTTAAAATTATCTGAGGAATCTCCTGTCTTCGTTTGTCAGTAGAGTTTCTGGACACCCTGTATATCTTGGGAGTGAGAAATCACTCTATGATCTTATGATCGTATCCGGGTGGTATTCACTCGCTTATCGTATCTGTATTTGGATCTAACACCCGATTAGATTCAAATTACCATATAACTTCAGTGCTTGCTTACTAGTTAAAGTAAATATAGAGTCAGTGCAATTTAAGAGGCAGAGTAACTGTAAGTGTCTTAATTATACTACCTACAACTATTTTCAAAAATAGAGCAATCTATGGGCTATCTACCTCAAAAATATCTTCATCTGTGTTTAAGGCTAACCTCGATGTAATCTCATCAGCGATTTCATTAATATAATTTTTTATTCATTACATAAAGACTTTTCATTGCCAAACCTTAAGTACAAACATTCACTAATTCATTAATAGCCGTGCGATTGGCTTTTTGTTTATAAAACCAAGTGCGGGGTGGTTTTTGACCTTTGAACAATAAACGTTTCTTAACTTTGTATGCTTTGCATTTAATTTTATTATATCTTTGTACTTTATATTTTCTATCAATCATTAAATTTACCATATCAGTTATCTTGAGATAAGCCCTAAAACAGTAAAGGGAGATTTTTAATGATAGATGCTTGATTTGATTTTTGTTAATTCATAACCAGGCTTTACTGTGTTTTTAATTGTGCATGTTTTTTATAATATGATACTTGTATTTATTCTATCATAATCATTGTTTATTTCTAACTGTACCCCACAACACATTAATTGTTGGTGCAGTTTTGATTGATGTATATTGTTTTCTCTTTATTTCTTGTGTTTTTTGGGACTCACCCTTCTGGTGAGCCATTTGTACAATATATTGTTTTTTGTTTATTTCACTTGTTTTATTTATCTACTCCTAATAAGCTCTCTGATAAGAGATTACCTCTAAATAATTACAAATTAACTGTCTATATCTTTTCTTGCATTTGGTCTCAGAACCTCATTATCTTTCCTTACCTACCTGTTTTCATTTCTAAGGTTTCTTAATTTTCCCCTTGCAACCCCAAAGAGTTAAGTGGCGCCCTGTATCTCTTCTCTTATCTTAGGTAATTTTACCTGTCTATCTTTTTATCTGTTTCTCTCTCTTCTCTAATCTACCTTCTCTTGTCTTATCTTTACCTATTTCTTCTATTGACTCCCTTCCACGTTCCAAAAGCTAGTTTCGAACCCACGACTCGCTTTCCACCTACTATTTGGCTGCCGTCGCAGTGTCTCCATTGGTGACCTTTCTAGCACCATCCAAAAAGAGGTTTCCGAGGTTACACATTTTTATGACGCCAAAGCAACGTGGGGCCTGATTATCTTCTTACTTTTCTTTATACATTCTTATCTAATCATTTCCTTAGCTATCTCTATGGATACATTCATCTAACGCCCAAGCTTCGCGTGCCCTGATCATTTTTCGTTGTTCTATTTCCATTTATTTTCTTCTTCTATTTGCTTTATCTATATCTCAGTTAATTCTTCATTTTCTTCTTACGTTCCTTCTGGAAACATACAAAATTTCTCCATATTTAGCTACAAATTTTGAATTAAGCCTGATCTTTCTTCGAGGTATTTATACTACATATTTTTATATTTTTTATTACCTGTAGACTCAAATTAAAAATGAATAATTTTGAAGTCAATTTTCTTACGTTAGAGGAGATTATTTATGAATTAAAATCAGAGGAACTGTTACGAGTAGAAAAATAAAAGAAAAGAGGGAAATCTTCAAAAGATTATTGGTGAGGGATAAGAGTAATCAATTTTATCCAGATACCTTAAATTTTGATAATGAAAAGACCGCCATTACAAAATCTATCGAGAACATTTTAAAGTTAGTTGAAGAATTTGAAGGTTCCTCAACAGACTCTTGTGTTCGACAAGTAAAGTCTAGATTAATTCATTTGTTAGGTAGAATAGAACGTCTCCCTACCTCTGAGCCTGTTTCTGAGGAACATATATCTTTCCGCAATGAATCTAACGCTACTTGTCTGTTATTGGAGCAAGAGATAAATGATAAAATAATTCCTTTATCTTCTAGTTCTTCTTCTGTCGAGGTTGTCTCTCCTCCTCCACAGATAATATATGTTTCTACTCCCGATGGAAATATCTCCAAATATTCTATATTCAAATGGAATGTTAAGTTCAATGTGGACCCCAAGACTCTCTTTGATTTTATTGAACGAGTTAGTGAGTTGTCTGAATCCCGTAACGTTTCGAAAGACATTCTATTTAATTCGGCTATTGAATTTTCCTCTGGCGATGCCGCGGTGTGGTTTCGCAGTATTAAGTCCACTATAAATTCTTGGGATGGACTTATTCAACTCCTAAAATCCACTTTTCTATCTCCCGATGCCGACGAAGATCTTTGGGATCAAATCAAAAGTCGCAAACAAAAACGTAGCGAGCCTATCTTCATTTTCGCCACTCAAATGCTCT
This sequence comes from Diabrotica virgifera virgifera, assembly GCF_917563875.1. Taxonomy (NCBI): domain Eukaryota; kingdom Metazoa; phylum Arthropoda; class Insecta; order Coleoptera; family Chrysomelidae; genus Diabrotica; species Diabrotica virgifera. Next base: position 166,591,774 of record NC_065445.1, read on the forward strand.
CTCTTTTTAATCGTTTATCTCGCGAATCTTCCGAATCCACAAAGTTAAGGATTATTCGTAAAAATATCTTTCCGGAACATATCCCTAATGTCACTTTGACAGAAATTAATACCGTGAGTGAACTAACTCAAACTGTTAAGAAGTTGGAAGATGCTAACACCTCCTTGTTGGCAAACTTCTTCCAAAATTCAAAAGTGTCTGTTGTCGAGACTGATACTCCTCAGTCGAAGCGTCGTTCTCACAACAATACCTCAAATGCCATATCTTCTTCATCTACCTCTAATCAAGAATCTAATTTACCTAATTCGAGTAATAACTTCGAAAGTAGTGACCTGTTGGAACTGTCGAACTGTAGGCCACACTTATCCCCATTGTAAGAAGGAACAACGGAACCATTTTTGCTACAAATGTGGAATACATAATATGACAGTCCATACGTGTTCTTGTTCAAAAAACTAGTTAGTCGAGTTTGTTCTGTCGGTGCAATCTCGTTACCTTTCTGCCCTAGCATATCCGACGTTAAAGTTCAAAATAAGTGGGCTAAGTGGTTAAAGACCGTCAAACATTTCTATCATAATAATGGTACGAAAATTGCCCCGGTACTAATTAATAAAATTAGCGATTCCCGACCGCACATTTCTGTGTCGATTTTCTCTAGAAATTCTACCGTTCTTCTAGATACTGCGTGTTCTATCACCATAGTAGGTTCTAACGGTATTAAATTCCTGGAATCCAATAACTTATGTGTAAATCCATCTCAACATCAAAACGTTTCTCTAGCTGACGGATCTAATCGCACTGTTACAGCTGTAGTCGACCTTCCTATCTTAGGTAACGATGTCTGTCATGTCATTAAAGCACTAATTGTACCTACGTTACCTTATACATTTATCCTCGGTAGCAATTTCGTTAAGACTTTCGCTCTTATTATAGATTTTTCTAAAAATACCTGGCTTACCGGCGATAATGACCCACAAAATTTTACCGATATTGATAATGAACTGGATGAAGTATCTTTATGTACTCTCGATAATTTAAGTCCCGATCAAAGACGTGTCGCGACTAGCACTATTGAATCTTTCTCTCAAATTAGCAATATGAATGGATTAGGCCGTACGGATAAAATCCAAATGAATATTGATACCGGAGACGCGAAACCTTTCAAAAAACGCGCGTTCCCCATGTCTCCCTATATGCCCAAAATTCTTAACGAAGAATTTGACGAAATGCTTAATTTAGGTGTCGTTGAACCTACTAATAGTCCATGGAGTTCGCCGGTACTCCTAGTTAAGAAAACTAACGGCGAGTATCGCTTTTGTTTCGACGGTAGAGCTCTCAATGAGGTAACTAAACGAGACTCATACCCCTTGCCTAATATTGATAGGATTCTGTCTTTACTGAAAAGTACCAAATTTATAAGTTCCGTTGACTTGAGAAAAGCTTTCTGGCAAATCACTTTAGATCCCTCTTCGAGAGAAAAAAACTGCCTTGAGTGTCATCGGAAGAGGTTCCTTTCAATTTACCTTCATGCCTTTTGGTTTATGCAATTCGGCTCAAACTCAACAGAGATTAGTCGATGCAATTTTCGGTCCTAAATATGAACCGAACATATTTTTTTATCTGGACGACATCATCATTTGTTCCGACAATTTCGAAGAACATATTAAATTATTATGTGAGGTTAAAAATAGGTCAGAAAAGGCCAATTTAACTATCAATGTCGATAAGTGTGAATTTTTCAAGTCAACTAAAATTTCTGGGTTACATTGTAGGAGATAATCTCTTAAGAACTGATCCAGAAAAAGTCTCTGCAATGATTAATTATCCTCGTCCAAAAACATTTACAGAAGTTAAAATATTTATTGGGATGTGCTCTTGGTATAGGCGATTTATAAATAATTTTTCGACCCTTGTCTCTCCTATAAATGACCTATTAAAAGGTAAAAAGAAGAAACAGTCCGTAGAATGGACTTATTCCGCTGAAGACTCCTTTATTTTAATTAATAATGCTCTTATCTCTGCCCCTGCCTTATCTCAACCTGATTTTTTAAAGCCTTTTATTATCTAATGTGACGCTAGCGATACTGGGTTAGGAGGTGTCCTAACACAAACCGTCGATGGTTCGGATATAGTTATTGCCTATGCTAGTCGTACTTTATCTAGGGCTGAACGAAACTACTCTGTCACTGAGAGAGAATGTTTAGCCGTAATTTTCGCTATTGAGAAACTTCGTCCTTATATCAAAGGAGTCAAATTTCAAGTAATTACCGACCATCATTCCCTGTTGTGGTTAAAAAACATTAGCAATCCTTCTGGCAAACTTACGCGTTGGGCTATGCGCTTACGTCAGCATGACTTTGAGCTTATTCATCGTAAAGGAACTTCACATATCGTCCCTGATGCTCTAAGTCGCATGTTTACTGACGAATCTATGTTAGAAAAACCACAAATATATTATCTGGAAGTCAACAAGGACCGAATCGATCCCTGATTCGATGATTTTCGCTCTAAAATTTTATTAGAGCCCAATAAGTATCATCAGTGGAAAGTCGAGGATGACTTTGTCCATAAATTAATCCCTTCCAAATTACCGGTTTCCACCAATAATACAGACTGGAAAATTTTAGTACCGAAACCCCAAAGAAATGATATTATCACTTCTTGTCACGGTCCCCCTAGCTTTGTCCATTTCGGCTATTTCAAAACTCTTAATCAGATTTAAGAGTTATACTATTGGCCCAAAATGCGAAAAGATGTACTTCGTTTTGTTAGGTCTTGTAAAACTTGTGGAGCTCAAAAGATGTCGACTTTAGCTCCCATGGGTTTAATGGGATGAGAAAAATCCGCTCGGTTCCCTTGGCAAATTATTGCCGTGGATCTTATTGGTCCGCTTCCTCCCTCAAAAAGAGGATAGACTTTTCTTCTTATTATTACCGACTGGTTTTCGAAATTTTAGGTTGATCCATCCTTTGCAGAAAGCTACAACGCAAAATATCGTTAATTATCTTGAAAACGACGTTTTTCTTATGTTCGGAGTCCCTCAATTTCTTATATGCGATAACGCCCGAAATCTTAATAATTCTTCGTTAAAGAATTTATGTAATAGGTATAAAGTCCAAAAAATATGGTTTAATGCCTATTCGCCCCAGTGCAACTTTGTTGAACGTAGTAATAAAACCATAGGAACTGCTATCAGATGTTACATTAACCTTCGGATGACCAAGCGGGGGAAATTGTGACCCCAGTGTATGTTTTTCTTTAATAAGTTCAAAAGTATTTTTAATTTTCAACTCATTATTTTTTTATTTGACTTTAATATCATTCTAGATATCCTCATATTTTGAAATAAAAAAAATTCCCTATATTTTACCAATAAAAAATATATTCTGAAGTTGATGTTAAGTAAAATACTGTCTCTTATGTGTAATTCCAAGTAGTTTTACGCTAATGACGTCGACTTTGCCAAGTAACAAGACACTTACTCAACATACACACTACACATGACACTAATACTCATGTTGTAACTGGCTAAATGACATAAAGTCCATGCCATAAAAAAAATAAAATTAAAAAAAAAAACTTTATTTTTTTGTTAATTGTCATTTTTGATATTTTTGACCTGGGGTCATTTTTCCCCCCTTGGTCATCCGTGTAACAAAAAAAGGTTGGTAATCGGAAGGTTAAAGACCATTCCGATTGGGATAAAGATATTTCAAAAATCCTTCAAGCCATCAATACCGCTAGACACGAAGTCACGAAATATGCACCATCTTTTCTAAATTTTGCTAGGCATGTCCCTATTACCGGTAATTATTATTCTTCATCTGCAGAGAATAATTCCCTATCTTCCGTTTCCTCCGATCAACATGATCAATATTTTTCCGAAATACAAGGATTAAGTGAAGTATTTGAGGAAATACAAATTAATCTGAATAATGCGTATCAACGCAATGCTAAGACATATAACTTACGGCGACGCGATGTACAATTTCACGTCGGTGACACGGTATGGAAACGAAATAAAGTGCTATCAAAAGCCGTTGATAGATTTATGTTTAAATTAGCACCCAAATATATCTTATGCACGATAGTTAAAAAGCTATCTCCCCTCGTATATACGTTGAGAAATCTCGATGGTTCAAACGCTGGAAACTGGCATATTAAGGATTTGAAACCATATGTTGATGATTCTGACGATTCTTCGAGTGATGATCAATCCGATCAGGACTAGATTGTGTACCGGATATTATCTATAGGCATATTTATATATTCACATATGGATATTATTTTCTCTCGCTTACCCCCTTGATTTCCCACCAAAAGTCACATATATCTTTGAGTACGATTAGGTGAAAAAATATCACAATACCGTTATCTATTCGATCTGCTGAGCACTCGCTGATCTCTAGTATCTTACCGTTGAGTGAAAATCACTCAACTATGTAATTATATTTGAGAAAAACTCAGTACCTTACCGTTAAGTGAAAAATCATTTAATATGTCTCTGAACTAAACTCAGTACCTTACCGTTAAGTGGAAAATCACTTAGATTATCTTTGAGTAAAGTTCATTTACCTTTGCTCACTATATTATCCTTAAGTGGAAAGCCACTCAAACTATCGATGCGAAAGCACCCTATCTGGTCAATAAATGGAAGATCATTTGCTTACTGTACCGTGAAAGTTATAATAACCTTGATCACGTTTTTATACTTTTAGTATCAATATAGTAGTTATAGTAACTCCTATATTACCTATTAAAGTTTTTAATTTTTTTATAAGAAGTCCTTTATGGATTTATCAACCCTAAATGGCGATAATTTATTTATAATCTGACATAGTGATGAATCGAGCTGCCATGAGTGAATCGTAAGAATATAATTCTCGACGTAAACTTTATTTTTCTTCTTCCATATTTCGGAATCTGTTTTGATCTTACTAGTTGTCACGAGAGGAACGGCTAGGACGATGATCTGGGATTCGTTCGCTAGGGACCTGTTGAGCTTTTAAGGAAGATAGACAGATTCTTCTTAAATCTTCTTACTCTTTCATTCTATCTTTTAATACTTATGTTGTCTACCAGACCATTTTCCCTGATATGACTTAGGAGTTTTCGTATGTAACTTCAACCCGATTGTGACTTGTCCCGATTATGTCCCTAAATTTAATTTAGGCGTGTGGTACGCGTAGCTATCAACTGACAACCATGTACTTACTTCTTTCTTCTTCTTCTACTTTTTTTTACATTTAGTTGAGTTTATATTTATTCTTTTGTGATATTCACTTTGGCATAGGTATCTCCATGGCTTTTAGATTTTATCGAGCGTTGTTAATTTAGCCATTTTAATACCATGTCTTTGATCAGAGATTTCCTCAACATATCTCTGTCTCTAGTTTATCTTGCCGAAATACTTATGACTACCGAATTCGATGTTATTTTTCAATAGGTATTCCTGTTGTATTGAGGTTTACTTTATTTAGATGTCTTTGTTATCCTGACGTTGAGTTACCTCCTTCGTTAATAATGATAACGTTTTTATATCTTTATATTTAGCTTATACAGTCAAACCCGCTTATTGGAATTGCCTTCGTGCCAAGCAAAAATATTCCTAAAACCGGGATAGTCTAATAACCGATCATTCGTGGCTACTAGAAACGTTTTGGGTCCTCAAATTTCTATTCCTTAAACCGGGATATTCCTTTAACAGGTATTCTAATAAGCGGGTTCGACTGTATATTTCTCGAGGCACGTTCCTCGAATAGTTTTAAGGGCATAGAAAAAAATGTATCCTCAGGTTTTTATCAGAAACCACTGTCCTTCTTCTTCACCGGTTTCCTCTCTTGGGGGGGGGGTGGCTGTGTAACATTTTTTTATATAATGGGATTAGTAAATAAATTAATATACCTGTTGGATTAAATTTTAAACCCACTAGTACTCATTACGGGTACGCCTATGGCCGTTTCAGTAAATAACTACCATTAGCTAAATTTGCTATCATAACGGTACTGGCTGTTGAAACTTTATTATATAATCCAAATTCTAATCTTTGCTTTATTACGCCCCTAAAATTATGTCACATTTAATACACGATTTTGGCCTTCTTAAAAAATCTATCTCAAAAAATGAGTGACAATTCCTAAATAAAAATATTTGTAAATGTTACATATATTTAAAAAACGATAGCTTTTTCAATTATAATAGTTCATAATTAAGTCCAAATTAATATTTGGGACTTTTTTGTACAATATTAATTCTCGATGTGTCTAGCGTAAAAGCTAAACTTAGCTTTAGTAAGTGTAGTCTTTTTAAATAAACCAATTAGGAAAAAGAAGTAATTTATTCTACAACCAAGAGACGGAGAAAACGGTTTGGGAATTAATACCAAAGCGATACTTCTTCATTTGGCCTACATCGAGCCGGATTTTGACCAGCATAAAACTTATGGAAAGTTCTTCAAGATTATTTGCCGACACAACAACAAAAGGATATACTGGGTGCGATAAGTCCATTTATATACCCTTTGTTTCATTATTCTATTTGGCTATCAGTTATTCAAAGACATTAAAATCAATAAATTCTGTAATTCAAAGACATTTTCGTGTTCCAATATCTTTAATAAAAATGGATGAGTTCAAAAAATATAGAAAAATTGCTAAGTCTTCTCTTACTCGTATGTCTAACTGGTTTATAGCCAAAAAAGACGTAGAATTAGATGTTACCCAGTTCGAGACGCGATTAAGTAGACTTCATTTAATATTTCATGATTATGAAAAAGCACAAAATGAAATCGAATTCTTGCATCAAATACAGGCAAAGAAGAAAAAGATAGAGAGTTTACAGAAAATCAATATTTCAAACTTGTAAGCGATTTGACCGCTTGTGTTAATAAATTAAAAGCTGCACCTTCTCAGATAAGATCTAGTTCATCCAGTGAGGGTTCTTGTAGTGCTCCAATAGCAGTTCGTCTTCCGGATATAAAAATTTCACAATTCTCAGGTCATATTAGAGACTTTCAATCGTTCATCGAGCTCTTCGATGCGCTCATAGTGAAAAATGAGACATTAACAGATGTCCAAAAACTTGTGTACTTAAAGAGTTATTTAAAAGGCGAAAGCCTTCAACTTATAGATTCATTACCGATAATTAATGAAAATTTTGTAATCGCGTTAAATATTTTAAAGAAGAGATACGAAAACAAATTCGCCATAATAAATTCTTATTTGCAAGCAATTTTTGATTGTAATAATATTTCTAAATGTAAGTCAGACACATTAAGAGAATTAATCACTACAATTCAGAAGAATATTTTGTCACTAAAAAATTTGAATTTAACTTCCGAAAATTTATTTGACTTAACACTTATATTCATTCTAAAAAAGAAGTTAGATTTTCAATCGGCTAAAGCATATGAATCTGAGAGGAATCACGATTAAATACCTACTTTAAATCATTTCTTAAAATTCTTAGAAAAACGTGCAGTAATTCTGGAAAATGTTGAAATTTCTAGTCCTAAAACTACCAGAAAAAATTTCTCATCTCATTCGACAATGCATGAGGCAACTTCAAATCGCCAATTTCAATTAATTTGTATCTACTGTAACAAGGAGGGCCATAAAATTTACACTTGCTCTGAGTTTAAAGATATATCTCATTCCGCCAAATTGCAATTTATTAGGGCAAATAATTTATGTATAAATTGTTTTGGTAAACACAATTTGAAAGAGTGTAAATCCTCTAAAAAATGTTCTTTTTGCTCCAAGTCACACAATTCGTTAATGCACATAACAATCGGCGAAAATCAACATTCTCCGCCAATGACTAGTAGTAAGCGTCATTCACATTCTCTATATAATAATGGTTCAAATTCTCAACCTAATAGCTACGCAGGTAACCATAGCTCTCTAATCTCATCTAATAGTTCTTATTTAGATAATACTGCTCATGTTGAAAATGGTAATAATTCATCTTCTCATCTCGATAGTAATTAAAATCTTCAAACCCGTTCTCTGGATATCCAACCAGTACAGGAAAATTCAGGAATAACAAATTTTCAAGATCCTTCGAGAAATTTTACGGAAAATATCCCTATCGCAAATAATCATTCAGCGAATCACTCTGTTCAGTCAGTAAAAAATAGTCATATTCTTCTGGGTACTGCAAAAGTAACCTTACTTGGTAAAAACGCTAATTTCTGCATAGCGAAAATTCTTTTGGACACAGGATCCCAAAATTCATTTATCGTAGAGAAGCTTGTGAACAAGTTACAATTAGATACGTATAACAAGTCAGTGCATATATCAGGAATAGGAGGGAGTGGCTCGACTTGTACTAAAATGTCAGATATAACCATATTTTCCAATTATGATCGTCGAAGAAGTTTTCATTTTTCAGTAGTTGTATTACCCGAGATTACTTGTGCTCTCCCTCAATCAAAAATACTAGTGAAAAAATTAAATATTCCGGAACAATTCTTTCTAGCAGACGACGAATTTTTTAAGCCTTCTGAAATTGACATTCTAATTGGTTTAGATCTTTATTACGATATTATTTTACCAAACTTTGTCAGACTTGGCAAAAATCTTCCAGTCTTACAAGAGTCTCACTTAGGTTTCGTGGTAGCTGGTACAGTTCCTGATCATTTTACTGTATCCAATATATCTGTTACAGACAGTAGTTCAGAAGTTTTAACTGAATCTAATTCACTTCTTTCCACATTACAATTAGACAGCCGTTTGAAGAAATTCTGGGAAATCGAGGAAATTCCCAATAAATTCTATCTTTCAGAAGCTGATGAGGCATCTGAAAACCTATTCCGTTCTACAACCAAAATTTTACAAAATGGTAGATTTCAAGTAAGTTTGCCGCTGAAATCACCTTCAGAAAATCTAAAGTTAGGAAATTCTTATTACATGGCCAGAAAGCGTTTCATTTCTTTAGAAAATAAATTTAAAACTAATTGTAACTTTTATCAAGACTATAAAAAAGTTATTGATGAATTAATTGAACTTAAACATGCTCATTATGTACCCCTAACTCTGCTAAATGCCAAATCTGAAAATAAATATTTTATTCCGCACTTAGGTGTAGTTAGAGAATCCAGTTTAACAACGCGTTTGCGCGTTGTCATGGACGCCAGCGCCAAAAGTTCCTCAGGGTATTCCTTAAACGACGTGTGTTTAAAGGGATATCAGGTCCAGCCAGAATTGTATGACATTCTATGTAGATTTAGACTTTTTCCTTTTGTATACACGGTAGATATTAAAAAAATGTTCCGACAGGTCCTCGTGAACCCGGAACAAACTTTTCTTCAAAACATTTTATGGCGAGAAAACCCTGATGAAGACTTTAAATGTATCCAACTCGATGTTGTAGTTTTTGGAACCAATTCAGCCCCGTTCTTGGCAACAAGGGTTCTTAAAGAAATTGCTTGTCTAAACTATTTAGAATTTCCTCTTGCGTCTGATGCAATTCTGAATCAATTCTATATGGACGATGGCCTTTGTGGTTCATATAATCACAACGAACTTTTCAATTTATACTCTCAATTAAATACCATCTTAAATAAGCATGGGTTTGAGTTGCATAAATATTGTTCAAATAGTGATTATTTTCTTAAAAATATTTCCAAAGACATTTCGGAAAATCAAAAAGCTGATTATGACATAAACATAGATGAGGTCCCAAGTAAAGTTCTTGGGCTAAAGTGGAGTACAGCAGAAGATACTCTTTGTATTTCCGTGCCTCAAGAAATCGTGCAGGGTCCAGTTACCAAAAGAAAAATACTTTCTCTCTTAGCTCAATATTATGATCCGTTAGGCTTGATAAATCCTGTTATAGTAAAAGGTAAGATACTGATGCAAAAATTATGGTTCAAAAAGTTTCATTGGGACACCGTAATAAACGACGCTTGCATTCTTAAAGATTGGCACAATTTTATTGAACATATTGAACCCTGGACTACTAAAGGTATCCGAATATCTTCCAAGAATATGCGTTCTCTTCTCTATATCAGGAAATTTACTACCAACGTTTCTATCACTGAATATATCACCAAGTACAGGGCAACCTATCTTAAACTTATAAAATCAGCTAAAAAATACTACTACCATAACCGTTTGGGAAGCTCAAAAAGTGTTGCAAAAGAAACTTGGTCCATAATAAACGATCTTCGAAATAAAACCCACACTTCTAAAACAATTTCCCTTCCAGACCCTGAAAATCTAAATGAATACTTTGTTAATGTGAGTAAAAATATTACATCAACTATTTTGCCACAACAAGATCCCATTGCTTATCTCCCTAATTCAAGAAAGGTCTCGAATTCATTCTTTATAAAACCAGTCGATAAATCTGAACTGATCCAAACAATCAATAGTATCAAAAGCAAATCCTCCTGTAGTACTGATGGTCTATCGATAAAAATTTTTTCCAATCTCCCAGAAAATTTGTTAGAAGTCCTCATCTCACTAATTAATGATTCCTTTGAGAAAGGTAAATTTCCAGAGTGCCTGAAGACAGCCATCATTATTCCTCTTCATAAGGGTGGTGAAATATCTAATACCTGCAATTATAGACCTATTGCACTACTACCGGTACTCTCCAAAATTATTGAGAGACTCATAAAAGCCCGACTTATGTCCTTTCTAGTTGAAAACAACATTTTATCACAAAATCAGTTCGGCTTTTTAAATAATAAATGCACCACTGATGCCATCTTTTCTGTACTACATGAGGTTTATCAAGCACTGAACAATAATCTTCACACTGCCACCGTTTTTTGTGACTACGCCAAAGCTTTTGATTGTGTAAATCATAACATTTTGATAAGAAAACTAAATTTCTACGGAATTCGAGGTATTTCTTTAGATTGGTTCCAATCTTACTTGGATGATAGGAAACAACTGGTTAGAGCAAATGATACAGACTCTAGTCTCAAAAACATTGTATGTGGGGTACCTCAAGGTTCAGTATTGGGTCCTCTACTTTTCCTTATCTTTATTAATGACATCACTAGTTTAAAAATCGATGGAAAAATCTTTATTTTTGCTGATGATACCAGTATCACTTGGAGCAACTCAAATATTGCAACTCTTCATGCTGCTATAACTTCTGATCTACTTACAATAAAAACCTGGTCTGATTCTAATTTACTCTCGTTTAACGTAGATAAAACAGTAGCATTGTCTTATAAAGGAGTCCTTCAACCCTTACCTCTTAATAACAGCCAGATCAGTACCGTTGATTCTGTGAAATTTCTTGGTATTTTTTTAGACAGCAACCTTAAATGGTCCCACCATATCGATTTGTTAAGGAAGAAACTATCCTCAGCTTGCTATGCTATAAGATCTGTTTCGAATGAACTCAATTTAGCATCTTCCAAAATAACATATTTTTCTTTGTTCGAGTCACATCTTCGTTATGGTCTTCCTTTTTGGGGTTCTGGTACAGCTGCCCAATTCGATGTTATTTTCAAATTACAAAAAAGAGCAATTAGATATCTGTTTGGCCTCAGAAGAACAACACATTGCAGAAGTTACTTCAAAGATCACAGAATTTTAACCCTTCCATCTTTGTATATTTTAGAAACTGTTTGCTTAATTCGTAAACATCTACATGTCTTTCCACCAAGACCTAATCATGACTACTTCACGAGAAATTCTACGTTTGACGTCTATATGCCGACCCCGTCCTCTGAGTTAGTAAAGAAATCTATATTATATTCCGCAAAAAAACTTTACAATCATCTCCCTCTACAACTTAAATCTGCAGCATCTTTCCCCAAATTCCGTAAACTGACAAAAGCCTACCTATCTGAAAGACCATATTATTCAGTAGAAGATTTTTTAATCAATAACTAAGAAATTACAGTACACTTTGCACAAGTAGTATTTTTATTATCATTTTTTTTTTGTCTATATTTGGGTGTCATATGCAGCAGCTTAACTTTTAAACTTATTAATTACTAGGTAGACTATGCATTTGCAATTTACTTAAATTTTGCAATTGACTACTTCTGTTTAACTTCATTATTATTGTTATTATTGTAAATATATTGACGATTTATGTAATTTTAGTAAATTGGATTGTTATTGTTTTGTTGTCTTGACTTTTTATAAGCTTTGTCGATAAAATTGTACAATTTTTCATGACAATAAAGCATATTTCTATTCTATTCTTTCTCTATATCCCCTTGCTTTCACAACAAAAAATAGCTAGACAATATTTTCGTCCGAAAACTATTAGCAAAATAGAAATTCATGGCTTTTCTGATGCAAGCATAGAGGCTTATGGTGCTTGCATTTATTTTCGAGTTCTTTATTCTGACAATGATATTTCTTCTACTTTAGTATCTTCAAAATCTAGAGTCGCCCCACTTAAATCAATTACCATTCCAAGGTTAGAACTTTGCGCTATGCTCTTGCTGGCGAAACTTGTAAACAAAATTCTACAAGTCTTCGAAAATAAATTAGAGTATGACTCAATAAATTTGTGGACCGATTCTCAGGTCGCTTTATGTTGGTGCAGGGCACACCCTAGTAAATGGTCAGTGTTCGTATCGCATAGAGTTGCTCAAATTCAAGAACTGACGCAAAATTGTCAGTGGCGATACGTTAAATCAGCTGAAAACAGTGCTGACATTCTATCACGCGGTTTATCAGCCCAAGAAATTCTGGACAACAAGTTGTGGTGGTCCGGTCCTGCTTTTCTTCTTAATCATTCTTTAGAATTCTCTGATGAACACCCAATAGCTGATCAGCTAATTACAGAGCACAGAAAAACTCGTTCCAATATACTCACAAACGTCAACTCAAAACCTCGGGAACAATTATTTAAAAAATTTTCTTCTTTTTCTCGATTACGTCGTACTATCACATATGTACTCAGATTTGTCAGTTGTTTAAAAGGAAACAAACAATCTGATCCCCTCACTGTTGAAGAATTGGACCAAGCTCTATATTTTATAGTTCGGCAAGTTCAGCTAACCAATTTTTCTAAAGAAATTTCCGAACTTTCTGCAAACCAGCAACTATCAAATAAACAATTATTATCTTTAAATCCATTTCTCGATGAATTATCAATGCTGAGGATCGGCGGACGGCTTTGTAACGCCTCCATTCCCTACCAACAGAAACATCCCTTGCTTTTGCCACCCCATAATCATACGACCTCCCTCATACTAGAATACGAACATAGGCGGCTCGGGCATGCTGGTGCTCAAACCGTTCTGAGCAATATTCGTTTACGTTTTTGGCCCCTTAATGGGCTTAGAGAGATCAAAAAACTCATTCGAAATTGCAATATGTGTTTTCGATTCAATAATCAAGTCTGCCAACAGATTATGACAAGTTTGCCCTCTGATCGTGTAAATGTTTCTAGACCATTTCAAAAAGTTGGAATTGATTTCGGAGGATTCTTTCAAATAAAATCCTCAAGGCTTCGTAAATCTCCACTCATAAAATCATACATTGCGGTTTTTGTTTGCATGGTCACCAAGGCAGTTCACATAGAGCTAGTTCTTGGACTGTCTACTGACTCCTTTCTGAACGCTTTAAAACGTTTTGTCTCGAGAAGAGGAAATCCGTCAGTGATCTATAGTGACAACGCCACCAATTTTTTAGGTGCAAAAAATGTCCTACATGAGTTGTATCAATTTTTCAAAACTAATAATAATGTAAATATTATCTGTGACTTTCTTTCACAAAATGAGACCAAGTGGAAATTCATTCCACCTCGATCTCCGCATTGGGGTGGAATCTGGGAATCCGCCATCAAAAGCGCAAAATTTCATATCAAGAGATTGGTGGGTAATGCTTTGTTCACTTCAGAAGAGTTTAACACTATTCTTTGTCAAATCGAGGCAATACTAAATTCTCGGCCCTTAGGTCCAGTTTCTAATGACCCTACAGATTTAATCTGCCTTACACCGGGACACTTTCTGATAGGGTCTCCTCTCACCGCTTATCCTGAAAAGGATCTTTCACATTTAAACGAACATAGACTTTCCACCTTCCAGCAGATTTCTAAAATTCAACAAGTTTTTTGGAAACGTTGGTCGGTTGATTACTTAAATCGCCTTCAGAACCGGCCTAAATGGGCTGAAGAATATTCTAACCTGCAAGTAAATAAACTAGTTTTACTCAAGGAAGATAATGTACCTCCAATGATGTGGCCGTTGGCGCGCATCATTGAAGTATATCCTGGTAAGGATGGCAAAGTCCGTGTGGTTAAGCTCCGTACGGCTTCCGGAGAGTTTATCAGATCCATTTCAAAGCTTTCTTTATTACCAAATCAAACTCAACCTTAAAACGACCAACATGCTTATTTCTAGTTTTGTTACATTCTTCCTAACACTTTGTTTTTTCTGTTTCTGTTACTCTGTAATTTAGTTGAAGCAGGGATGCTTCAACGCGGGGGAGAATGTTGAAACTTTATTATATAATCCAAATTCTAATCTTTGCTTTATTACGCCCCTAAAATTATGTCACATTTAATACACGATTTTGGCCTTCTTAAAAAATCTATCTCAAAAAATGAGTGACAATTCCTAAATAAAAATATTTGTAAATGTTACATATATTTACAAAACGATAGCTTTTTCAATTATAATAGTTCATAATTAAGTCCAAATTAATATTTGGGACTTTTTTGTACAATATTAATTCTCGATGTGTCTAGCGTAAAAGCTAAACTTAGCTTTAGTAAGTGTAGTCTTTTTAAATAAACCAATTAGGAAAAAGAAGTAATTTATTCTACAACCAAGAGACGGAGAAAACGGTTTGGGAATTAATACCAAAGCGATACTTCTTCACTGGCACATTTCGTTGTCGGTATGACAAACGCCAATAACTGAGTTTATTATTATAAACGGGACCATTTTTTTATTGCAGCTTTGCCGAAACACAATGTTTTGGAAATAAACCCAAAGTCCCTTATTTTATATGGTTCTCGCTATTGTTATCTGTCTCGTATATAAACCTCCCAAGGAGTTCACTACTAAAATTCCGTTAGGTATTCCATCCTATTTAAAGAGGGAATTGGCATTGCAAAGTTTTATTGCCACTTTCAGTAACATTTCAAAGGAACAACTTTCCTTTCTGAACCCACCGTTAGGTCTCTTTTGACTTAATTTTACGGTATCGGTATGATGTACCGTTAATTTACATTAACGCAAGTAGGTCGGTTCTTTTTTGGAGTTCCATTTTTTGAGTAGGGATATATCCCCACTTTTTTAGAAGGAAAGATCTAAAAAGATTGCGAAGAAAAGGACTTAGCGGCTGAATAGCTTGAAGTGCGGACCTGTGTCTCTAGTACCTCGTATCTTATCTACCATATATCTTATGTGCAATATATCTTGGGAGTGAGAAGTCACTCTATGATCTTATGATCTTATCTGGGTGGTATTCACTCGCTTATCGTATCTGTATCTGGATCTAACACCCGATTAGATTCAAATTACCAGTGCTTGCTTACTAGTTAAAGTAAATATAGAGTCAGTGCAATTTAAGAGGCAGAGTAACTGTAAGTGTCTTAATTATACTACCTACAAATATTTCCAAAAATAGAGCAATCTATGGGCTATCTACCTCAAAAATATCTTCATCTGTGGTTAAGGCTAACCTCCGATGTAATCTCATCAGCGATTTCATTAATAGAATTTTTTATTCATGACATAAGGACTTTTCATTGCCAAACCTTAAATACAAACATTCACTAATTCATTAATAGCTGTGCGATTGGCTTTTTGTTTATAAAACCAAGTGCGGGGTGGTTTTTGACGTTTGAACAGTAAACGTTTGTTAACTTTGTATGCTTTGCATTTAATTTTATTATATCTTTGTACTTTATATTTTCTATCAATCAATAAATTTACCATATAAGTTATCTCGAGATAAGCCCTAAAACAGTAAAGAGAGATTTTTCATGATAGATGCTTGATTTGATTTTTGTTAATTCATAACCAGGCTCTCTTTACCGTGTTTTTAATTGTGCATGTTTTTTTATAATATGATAATTGTATTTATTCTATCATATTCATTGTTAATTTCTAACTGTACCCCACAACACATTAATTGTTGGTGCAGTTTTGATTGGTGTATATTATTTTCTCTTTATTTCTTGTGTTTTTTTGGGACTCACCCTTCTAGTGATCCATTTGTACAATATATTGTTTTTTGTTTATTTCACTTGTTTTATTTATCTACTCCTAATAAGTTCCCTGATAAGAGATTACCTCCAAATAATTACTAATTAACTGTCTATATCTTTTCTTGTATTTGGTCTTAGAACCTCATTATCTTTCCTTACCTACCTGTTTTCGTTTCTAAGGTTTCTTAATTTTCCCCTTGCAACCCCAAAAATTTAAGTGGCGCCCTGTATCTCTTCTCTTATCTTAGGTAATTTTACCTATCTATCTTTTTATCTGTTTCTCTCTCTTCTCTAATCTACCTTCTCTTGTCTTATCTTTACCTATTTCTTCTATTGACTCCCTTCCACGTTCCAAAAGCTAGTTTCTAACCCACGACTCGCTTTCCACCTACCATCTGGCTGCCGTCGCAGTATCTCCATTGGCGACCTTTCTAGCACCATCCAAAAAGAGGTTTCCGAGGTTACAAA
This sequence comes from Diabrotica virgifera virgifera, assembly GCF_917563875.1. Lineage (NCBI taxonomy): Eukaryota > Metazoa > Arthropoda > Insecta > Coleoptera > Chrysomelidae > Diabrotica > Diabrotica virgifera. The sequence goes on from NC_065445.1 coordinate 166,608,388, forward strand.
AGTTGATATACTTAAAATTCATATTTTATAAGTTAATTATTATACAGGGTGTCCAGAAACTCTACCGACAAACGAAGACAGGAGATTCCTCAGATAATTTTAAGACAATCTAACCCAATTCATCTAGTCCGAAAATTCTTCATAAAGGAGCTAGAGCTATTTGAAGATGACGTCTGGTAATTAGTTTTTCTTAAATATCTCCAGAACGCTTGTATTTAGAAAAACGAAAATTGGTACACATAATTACCCTCCAAAGTTAAATCAATTCCATCCGTTGCAAATTTCTAGTACCGGTCATAGGCGTCCGTTTTGGGTAGGGCTACAGTTATATTATCGCATAACTTTTTGTTTTTAATTTCTAAGAATTCTTGAGTCTGGATTATTAAAATGTAAGGTATTATAGTACCAAAAGGTACTCTTACTTGAAGTCGATAGGATACACCGTTTTCTATAAAAATCGATTTGAAAATTTTTCGTTTTTTGAATATCAAAAAAAAAATCAAAAAAACTGTTTAGAAAAACGAAAACTGATACATTTATTTATGTTCCAGAGATAAATCGATTTCATCAATGGCGAATTTCTAGTACCGATCATATGCGTCCGTTTTGGCTATGTCAACGGCTATTTTATCGCATATCTTTTTTGTCTTTAATTTTTAAGAATTTTTGACATTAGATTATTAAATTATGAAGTATTCTAGTACTAAAAGGTACTCTTGCTTTACGTTGGTAAAATACACCGTTTCTTTTTAAAAAATTTTTTCAATTTTTTTTCAAATTCAGAAAACGAAAAATTTTGAAATCGATTTTTCTAGAAAACGGTGTGTCCTACCGACTTAAAACAAGAGTACCTTTTAGCACTAGAATATATCACTAATTTAATAATCCAGTATCAAAAATGCTTAAAACTTAAAGACAAAAAAGTTATACGATAAAATAACCGTTGCCCCACCCAAAAAGGACACCTATGACTGGTACTATAAATTCACAATAGATGAAATCGATTTATATCTATAAGATAAATATGTGTACAATTTTTCGTTTTTATAACTAGAAGCGTTCTGGAGGTATTTAAGAAAAACTAATTACAAGACGCCATCTTTAAAGAGCTTTAGCTCCCTTAGAAAACATTTTCAGACTAGATGAATTTGGTTAAATTGTCTTAAAATTATCTGAGGAATCTTCTGTCTTCGTTTGTCGGTAGAGTTTCTGGACACCCTGTGTATATCATTTTAAACAACCGTGGAATTATAAAAGTACTCTTTTATACTAGTATAATATATTGGGAATTATAATTTTAACAGTTAATACACCTACTAAAAATTAATATTTCATTGTTTCGAAACATGTTGTGTCCTATGTATAACAAAACCGTGTTATTATATAATGTACTTTCCTATTATAGTGTAATTTTTGGAATTTTAAGTATTTTATATCGTCAAATTATTTTATATTCTCTCCCATAAATAATAAAAACGTTTTATTATAAAAAGGTTCTTTTTATAAAAGTGTAATTATTTAATATAAGCCTGATGTTCACTTATCCTAACGTTTAATGGTCTTGATGTTTCACCTAAATAAAATTATTCGCATTCACAAGGTATTTTAGAAATACAATTCTTTGTTCTTTCTTGTTCATTGTTAGGTTTAGTTTTAGATAAAATAGATCTCAATGTGTTTGTTGCTTGAATGTTTTTGACACTCCACAAGAACAAAAATTGGAACAAAAAACAGGTAACATCTATTTACAATTTTGTAGTTCCTACCAACATACTAGAGGCAAAAGGTGGTAAATAGTAAGTACTAAGTATAATAAGTAATAAGGCAATATAGGAGTATCTAACAAAAACTAAAGGAAACAAACGTATCTGTGAAGATACTACTTTTATATTTTAGTATATGTCGGTTACACCCAATTATGCTTAGCAAAATAGGTTAAAACTGTAGATACGTCAAACAAAACATGCGATTTATAAAGAAACTATTCATATTTACGGCTAAAGATATATACAGATAAGCTGCATCATAATGAAGTTCATTAGGATACACGAAGTGAAACCATAATTGATATATTATAGTATGAGAATAGAAAAATACAGTTTTTGATGTCAAACTACAGTTCTACAGGGTGTGAAAGTTGCTACGAAATTAGTAAAAAACGTAATTATCTTTTAAACTACCCTGTATAATGTTACAAAACCATATTCTTAGAAAGAAGAAGTCTGGGAGAATCCAGTAATGTAAAAATATACAGGGGTACTATTTAAAAACACGAAGTTATAATCAACTTCCGGTATAACCTGAAGTAACAAATAGATAAAAATATTTTCAATAAATAGACCACTCTTCAAAACCCCCTCTTTCCAAATTTCATGATTCAGTTGCCATTTGTTCTCGAGATATTTCTAATAGGCCGTTTATCTGCCTCACCACATATAATACCCAAAAAATCCCATTTGTAACCTGAATGGGTCAGTGTCACGAACATGGTGTTTGTTTGCCATATTTCCCTGGAGTTATCATCAAGCTTACAAATTGCAATGTTATATTTTTATATTTTATAATATTATATTTTATAATTCATAGTAGAGTTTTTTCAACGGTCCAATAATAAGTTAATCAATAGTGATATCCTAAATTATTACAGTTTTTGATGAGGCTACTTTTATCTTTTTGGATATGTTAATTCACAAAATATGACGTGGTAGTTATCTAAAAAGTTTCATGTTAAAAAGAAAGAAGAATGTAAAGAACCATTAAATCTAAAAAAATGGTAGTTGGGTTGTAATATGTTGAAGACATAATCTAATTACGATTTCTTTTAATGTTTTTTTTTGTAAATATCATTTTTATTTTCTACCTATTCTTTAACATCAGCTATCGAACTAAAAGTCGAAATGGGAATGAAGATTGTATTTTTATTTATGCGGTATCATTCGCTTGTAAGAATAATTGTTACTTGATATGAATCAAATAAACAGATTTTAAATTATTGTTTTTATTTTAGCATCCTTGGCTGCTCTTCCCATGGCACTAGGCTGTGTTTTCGGTGGGATATCACTTGCAAAATTTGGCAGAAAAACAACCCATTTAATCATATGCTTGCCGATGTTCCTGGGTTGGCTATTAATGTTTCTAGCACATGATATAAATATGATTTTTATTGGAAGATTTATCACAGGACTTATGACTGGAATGGTGGCTGCAGCATGTAGTGTGTACATTGCTGAAACCTCAGAACCATCGTATAGGGCCTTTTCGCTCGGGTTGATTGTTGCATGTGCTTCATTCGGTACGTATTAGGTTAATTATAGTTAGTAAGGTACAAAATACCGAACGACAGAATAAGAGATCTCTGTAACATACAAGATATAGTACGGTGGGGAAGACAGAGAAGACGAGAGTGGAATCAGCATGTGACGAGAATGGACAGCGAGAGAATGGCCCGTATAGCCAGGGATTCGAAGCCAACAGGCAAGAGACCAATAGGAAGGCCCTTTAAAAGGTGGCGAGATAGCTAGCAGTCAACATCACAGCTACGAATACAAGCTCAAAATCGGTTAAGGACAGGCCACGAGGCCTAATATAAGAAGAAGAAGAAGAAAAAGAAGAACAAGAAGAAGAAGAAGAAGAAGGTACCGATGGTATTATAAGAATTATTGCATTCATAGAGATTCTGACCAATAGAAACCTACAAGAATAAATATTTCACAGATTATTTTTTAACCATTTCAGCCCTGACGGTGGCAATTGCGAAGCCTATAATTACGTACAGATATCTGTGATATATGGTTCTTTTCATGAGAATTTTTCAGTGCTTCACAAATGATAGAAAAAAAGGTTAGTTCGTGATAAATACACATTTATGACATTTATTTTAACATGACATTTTATTTAAATCTGACAGTTGTCACATTTTATTTGCAATTTGCCATAAAAACAAATCAATTGTTTTTATTGCATTTATAAAATGGTATTTTCTTTGATTTGTACAGATTAAAGTTTTTTAATATAGAATAATATAATATTATTTAATATTATATTATTAGCTCCATCTATTGACAACTAGATTAAATGTCATAAATGTCACCGACGAAATGTAATCAGAGACGTGCTTTTTTTTCTGTCGTATACAATTTAATGCGTTAGAGAGAAATCGAAAAACTGTGACGGACTGAAAAATGCTCATGAAAAGAACCATACGACTTATTTAATTTAAATGTAAATCTAATAGAGGGCAGCTATAGTTCGTATATAAGATGATTTATATGTATTTAAGGCATTTGGAATGTAAACAGGTTTTGTTGTTCTACTTGAAGTAATGGCGGGTAAACGAGATCCGTTTTCTCTTGGTAAGTATTTGTTTTTTTGTTCTAATATTGCAATTGTGATGAAAAAAGCATCATGTGGCTGTTGGTATTTACATTATGAAAAGTTTATTTAGAATAAGTTGTAATTGTTATTGCACTTACTAATTTTTGGTATGGTCCTATAAAAGGCGTACGCAAATGCCACCAGTAGGTGTTAATAGTCACAAAAGTGGATTAAATAGATTAGAATTTATGACAAGGTTTTCAACAACGAACTCTTTTCAGATGAGATTTCTACAATTATATTTTTACGTGAAAGGTAAAACTAAAGTTGATGCGACCCTTGTCCAAGCAGAAGAAGCTTTACCTGCCCTGAATGACGACTGTTCTGATATAGAAGATGATAGAGATACATATTATAAGGGGGCTGATCTATCAACATCAGATGATGATGAAGTAGCATTAGAAAAAGAAGAAATGCCTCAAAAGATTAAAAAAATTAAAAAACAAAAAAATATTTTGAAGAATGTAAAGTTGTACATCCAAATGATACTTTCGATCGATCAAGTAATAGCAATCGAGAGACAGCTCAGAAGAGTCACAGGTTACCGTGCATATTGTAATGGGAATTAATAATTTCCCGAGACTAAGACTTCATTGGATGCCCCGTACAAAATTGCGTTTGAATAAAGTTATTGGTACTGTCCCGAAACTGTTTTGAAAGTTCGATGTTCGATCGTAATCATTTACATATCTCATATGTCAAAAGCGACAAAACTACCAACGATAAGTTTTGGAAAGTAAGAACAATAATTACCAGCTTTGAAAAACGTTGCGAATAATTAGTGGTTGAAGAAAGTAACTACATAGGTGAGACAATTATACCATTCAAGGGAAAATTTTTTCTAAAACAGTATATTAGAGGCAAGCCAAATTCTTGGGGCATAAAGGGCTTTAATTTTTGTGGTGAATCAAAAATAATATATAAGACAGAAATTGTTTTAAAAATTATCATACAAGACGCCAATAAAACATAATATATTTTTATACATGTTTTTGTGTATTAAAATATTATATATATATTTTTATTTATTTGTGCTCTTAGTGACACCAATTTGTAAAATAAAAAGTGGGGGGCCAAAAATTTTGTAACAAATATTTTTAGTATTAATTAGGTGTCAAATTGAAGAAAATATCAACGGAAAAAATTTGCCTTTGAAAAGAAGAATTCAGGGCTGAAAGGGTTAATGATTTTAACTTCCAATCATGTAATAAGATTTTTCATCACGTGTTTAATTCTGTCCAATGAGATTATTATTACAGCGGTAATATTCTACTGTACAATATTACAGTGGGAATAATTTTAATTAGATTGTCTCCGTTTAATTGCAACCAGTTTCCTAGTTTTGGCAATTAGGTCACATTTAAGAAAATATCCATAATAAACGTTTAGTTCTGCATCTAAAGTCAAATTGTCACGAGGAGAACACAAATCGGAAAATTTTAAGCGCTCGAGTTTAATTCGGTAGGATTATTTCATGAATAAAACTGTATTTATAAATAATTTTAACTAATATGTTATTAATATCTTCGTCTAAATATTTGGTAAACTGTGCTGTTCACTTTGACAAGTTGTGCGTGTCACACTAATTGGGATCAATGTCACTGAATGTTTTTATACAAAGACTTGAATTTTATATGTAAATATTAAAGAATAATCTGTCAAACATCACACGATAGTAAGAATAACTAAGAAAATAAAGCTCTAATGTACTTTCTTAAATTTGTTTCCCATCGGCAATGGTCACTCGAGCCCTCCGGGCTCTCGTGTTTATTGCGAGGAAATTAGTTTTCGAAAAATTGTCGCATTATTGTCAATTTATTGTCAGTCTCTTGTGATAGTTATGTTGATATTTTTTCTATTATTCCATTCATAGAAGATTCTGACCAATAGAAAGCTACAGAATTAAAAATGAATGTGATAATTTTTGATAATATCCCGTCGTCAAGTATATTACGTCAGATGCCCTTCGTTGCTACGAAAACATATATTCAGTGACATTAATGTCAATTAATGTTTTAAAAATTATAAAAGTGATGACTTTCAGCCGTCAAATATTTATAACAACTCTATGTTTAATTGTACTAATTTGTACTTACATAAATAAATTACAATAAAATTTTGGTTTTGAATAGTTTTATTCATGAAATAATTGCTACAAATTGCATTCGATCTCTAAAATTATTATCGAATTTTTACCCTCGTGACACTTTGATATAATTTCTCTCCCATTCGGGTCGTGAAATTAAAACTGTCAAAGTGTCACTCGGGAAAAATTCGATAATTTTAGAGCTCTTGTGCAATTACTACTGATTATTTCATTCATAGGAGATTCTGACCAATAGAAAGCTACCGAAATCTGAATTAAATCGATAATTTTTGATAATCTCCCGTCGTTAAGTATATTACGTCAGATGCCCTTCGTTGCTACGAAAAAATACATTCAGTGACATTAATGACAATTAATGTTTTAAAAATTATAAAAGTGATGACTTTCAATCGTCAAATATTTATAAAAACTGCATGTTTAATGGTACTTACATAAATAAATTACAATAAAATTTTAATTTTGAACAGTTTTATTCATGAAATAATCGCAACAAATTGCACTCGACCTCTGAAATTAATATAGAATTTTTGCTCTCGTGACACTTTGACATAATTTCTCTCGCCTCCGGCTCGTGAAATTAAAACTGTCAAAGTGTCACTCGGAAAAAATTCAATAATTTCAGAGCTCTTGTGCAATTACTACTGATAATTTCCCCGTCGTCAAGTATTACGTCAGATGCTCTTCGTTGCTACGCAAAAATACATTCAGTGACATTAATGAATAATGACAATTAACGTTTTACAACTTGTCACAGAGGACACCAAGAAACAGGTTTAGCAAATATACTCAGTGACATTAGAAGTGTTACACCCAGAAGGAATTATTTCTGGAACTTAATTTTTTGGCAACATGGTAAATTTGCATCAAGAATGAAACGATAACATTTGCAAGACTTTTTGTTGACTGGTAATAAAAAAATGGGTTTGGCGACCCCCTAGCTGAATACACTCATGTACACGTCTAGGCATTGACAAAATGAGATGATCAATGTCTACTTGAGGCACCTCGTTCCAAGCAACTTGAATTTCATGGATTAACTGTGCCACAGTCTGTGGAAGATGGTGCAAAGTCGACAGTCGCCTTCCTATCATATACCACAGATATGTTCGATAGGATTTAAACGCAGTGAACGGGGTAGCCATGGCAAAAAATTAACGTTAGCTTTTTGGAGGAAGTCCATAGTTCGATGAGCAATATGGGGACGTGCATTGTCTTCCTGAAAAAGGCGTTTCGACGGCCGTCTAGATAAGG